>NC_138222.1:14675999-15296832 GCF_964197995.2 Scardinius erythrophthalmus | reverse complement strand
TTTTGTTTTTGAGGTAATGAGCGCGTTCGCGTTCAATGTGGAGATTTTCATGTCAATCTCTTTTGCGCGAGTGGGCGTGGTCAAATTAAATATAATGAGCAAGCGTTTGAGATACTGGACATTAGGGATGTCCCGATCAGGTTTTTTTGCCCTCGAGTCCGAGTCCGAGTCATTTGATTTTGAGTATCTACCGATACCGAGTCCCGATCCGATACTTCTATAATACATTAAAAAAAAAGAATAAAGAAGAGCGAAAAACAGATCCAGGATATTTTTTATTTAATTCACCTTATTTTAACATTCAACAACACTGTTAACAAACAAGTCAAGTCAAGTCAAGTCATCTTCATTTATATAGCGCTTTTAACAATGTAGATTGTTTCAAAGCAGCTTTACAGAGATAAGCGTATAATTTAAGGTAACAGAGATTGTTTTGGCTTTATAGCAGAGTTAAGTTATTTTCCATCTAAAGTTAGTTTTGATTGATTTGCTTCCGTCGCAACGATCATTTGTTATTAAATTAGGGGCCGCTAAGACGACACCATTCTCTCTACACAGACTTTAAACGCGAACCTGTGAGAAACGCTGATGGCATTCACATGCGCATTTAGAATGGGTTCTATAGTTATGTGCGTTTGAATATACGCAGGTTTGGAATTCCCTACAAGCCAAGCCTAAACAAAGTACTTGTCTTTCCTTATAAATTTTGATAAAGAATTTTATTTTATTTTGTTGCTTCGGGGTAGGAACGCGAAACGAATTTTCCCGACAACGCCTTATCTGTAGAGTGGTAGAGGGATCCTCCATAGGGAGAGACTAGTTGGCACTTCAGCACTGCGTTGTCATCGGTCCAGG
Source organism: Scardinius erythrophthalmus (assembly GCF_964197995.2). NCBI lineage: Eukaryota > Metazoa > Chordata > Actinopteri > Cypriniformes > Leuciscidae > Scardinius > Scardinius erythrophthalmus. The sequence goes on along the minus strand of NC_138222.1, from coordinate 15,295,977 downwards.
CGAAGGTCCTTCATCAGATCTGGATACGGCCTGGATCCGGCAGGCTGCAGGAAAACCTCGGGATAAACACAGACACTAAAATTAGCGTAGATGCCATTCTTCTCATGATGTAACGAGTACATCAGGATTTATGGGAAGTGTTCCCGGTTCCGGCTGACCTAATCTATGCAGCCTACCATTAAATTATAGAAGTCTATAATGTATTATGTGAATGCTAGGTCAAAGAGATGTGTCTTTAATCTGGCTTTGAACTGACAGAGTGTGTCTGCTTCCCGGACAATGGTAGGAAGACTGTTCCAGAGTTTTGGTGCTAAATAGGAAAAGGATCTACCGCCGGCAGTCGATTTTGATATTCTAAGTATTAGTAACTGGACGGAATTTTGAGATCGCAATAGACGTGACGGACTATAATGCGTTAAGAGCTCGCTCAAGTACTGCGGAGCTAAACCATTTAGTGCTTTGTAAGTAATCAGCAATATTTTAAAATTTATGCGATGTTTAATAGGGAGCCAATGCAGTTTTGACAGAACTGGACTAATATGGTCATATTTCCTGGTTCTGGTAAGAACTCGAGCTGCTGCGTTTTGAACCAGCTGTAGTTTGTTTATTAAGCGTGCAGGGCAACCACCCAGTAGAGCATTACAATAATCTAGTCTTGAGGTCATGAACGCATGAACTAATTGTTCCGCATTTGTCAATGAGAGCATATGGCCTAATTTAGAAATATTTTTAAGATGGAAAAATGCAGTTTTACAGATACTAGACACGTGACTTTCAAATGAAAGATTGGTATCAAAGAGCACACCCAGGTTCCTAACCGACGACGAAGACTTAACAGAGCAGCCATCGAGTGTTAGACAGTATTCTAGGTTATTACGTGAGGAAGTTTTTTGTCCAATAATTAGAAACTCTGTTTTTTCAGAATTTAGAAGTAGGAAATTACGAGTCATCCAATTTTTTTATCCGCTATGTATTCCGTTAATTTTGTGAATTGATAAGTTTAGTTAGGTTTTGAAGAAATATAGAGCTGAGTATCGTCGGCATAACAGTGAAAGCTAATTCCATGTTTCCTAATGATATCTCCTAATGGTAGCATGTGCAGAGTGAACAGCAGCGGTCCTAGTACTGAGCCTTGTGGTACGCCATACTGAACTTGTGATCGATGAGACATCTCATCATTTACTGCTACAAACTGATAACGGTCAGATAAGTATGATTTAAACCATGCTCGTGCATTACCCGTAATGCCAACATAATGTTCTAATCTATTTAAAAGAACGTTGTGGTCAATGGTGTCAAATGCAGCACTAAGATCGAGTAACACTAATAGAGAGATACAACCACGATCGGATGATAAGAGCAAATCATTTGTGACTCTAACGCGAGCTGTCTCGGTACTATGGTACGGTCTAAATCCGGACTGGAAATCCTCGCAGATATCATTTCTTTCAAGAAAGGAACACAGTTGTGAGGATACTGCCTTTTCTAATATCTTTGACAGAAAAGGTAGATTCGAGATCGGCCTGTAATTGACTAATTCTGTAGGATCAAGTTGCGTTTTTTTAACAAGCGGTTTAATCATAGCCAGCTTAAAGCTTTTTGGTACGTATCCTAGAGACAAAGATGAATTAATGATATTAAGAAGAGGATCTAGGACCTCTGGAAGCATCTCTTTCAGTAGCTTAGTTGGTATAGGGTCTAACATACATGTTGTCGATTTAGATGATTTAATGAGTTTAGTAAATTCTTCCTCTCCTATAGCAACGAATGAATCAAATTTTTCCTCAGGGAGACTACAATGCACTGCCTGATGCGATACTGTAGTAGACGGTTGCATAGTTATAATTTTGTCCCTGATATTATCAATCTTATAAGTGAAGAAGTTCATAAAATAATTACTGCTGTGTTGCTTGGAAACTTCTGGGCTTGAAGCTTTATTTTTCGTTAGTTTAGCCACCGTTTCAAATAAATACCTAGGATTATGTTCAGGGCTTGACATTAACTTTTTTGCTCACTAGCCAATGTGGCTAGTGGTTTTCCAAAGTTACTAGCCACACAGCATTTTTACTAGCCACATTTTTGTTGTTGTGAAATTACCTGATAAAAGTTGACTATGGCGTGCTAAAATTTACTTGAACTAGATTTACAACCCTTTTAAATGTAAAACCACTGTACACACCCAAATCAGGACTACATAAATATATAACAATACAGGTCATTATCATTAGCTCTGATAAGGTTGTGTGTAAAGCTCCTTTTTTTAAATAAAACCATGTATTATGTATTATATGTCGCCACATTGCTCCACCGGCATACGACATAACTCCAGCAGGGCAGCTAGCTGTCTCTTCGATTCTTTGTTGTCGGTCACTAGCGACAATACTCATTAGGGCTGTCAAAATTGCTCAAAAAGGACCTTCGAATATTCCCTCTAAAAAAAAAACACATAGCTTATATTCGATCTATTCGAACATCTGGTTGCGCATTTTGTCAATAACAGGACAAATTAATACAAAGAGACATAACTACTTGTATAGGTAGTTTATTTAAGTTTAAACATATTTGACAACGTATTACCTACACGAAAACAAGTAAATCAACAAATGGCCAAGACCGCAGACATCACTCACTCTCGCTCGCTCACTCGCAGGCACTCTTTCGCGAATAGAGCGTCTGGCGCGAGTGTAAAGACGCGTTTACGCGCGTCTGGAGGTCCTGCGGCGCGAATGAGGCGACACGCGCTCTGTGCATAACAGTTTAAATGAACAACAACAATAAGCAAATGTTGAGTGCTGATCAAGAGTTTTGTGCAAGCAATTTAAGGTCGCGACTCTTATATAGCAGGCTCCATTCAGTGATTGAAACAAATATTATTAACATTAATTGAAGTTTTACAGTATATATAACCGACATTGAACGCTCCGAGCTAGCTGTGCTGTGGTAAACATGGAACTTTTCCTTGACATGAAACGGTAAATAATCAAACCAGTGGAAGCCTGCAGTGCATGAAACTGCTGTATCTAACCTACCTTATTCATGCAATATCTATTCAGTCAGTAGGCTACAGTAGCCTACACTTCAGTAATGTTTCTGTTTAACGTTAAATAAATTGACCCCTCAGGCAGCGCGCCCACTCGCAAAGCAGACAGCCGCGCCTCTGCTACCGCGGGCGTTTTTCCACATTCGAATATTAATTTTTACCTTCGAAATTCTGTTTTTTTTTTTTAAACTATTCGAATATATATTCGAATTTAGAATATTCGTTGACAGCCCTATTGGAGTTGTAGTGTCGTAGTGTCACACTTATTTCAGATGCCTTTTGAAAAGACTACAATTATTCAACCCGCCAAAGTGGCTAGTTGGAGTGACTGTGTTACCCGCTACGAGCAAAATCCACCCGCATTTGGTGGGTTGGCGGGTGTTAATGTCAAGCCCTGATTATGTTTATTTTCTTCTAATAGGGTTGAAAAATAAGCAGATCTAGCAGCTTTTAAAGCCTCTCTGTAAGCAATTGAGGTCTCCTTCCATGAAATGCGAAATACCTCTAGTTTTGTTTTCTTCCAGTTGCGCTCCATTTTTCTGGCTGCTCTCTTAAGGGCCTGAGTGTGCTCGTTGTACCACGGCGTTGGACTATTTTCTTTAATCTTCTTTAAGCGCAACGGAGCAACTGTGTCTAAAGTGCTGAGTTAAACATTTCTGTTGTAATATCTAGTTCTTCTAAGCTATCTGGGATGCTGAGATGATGAAACTGATTAGGAAGATTATTAATAAAGCAATCTTTAGTAGCAGAAGTGATAGGTCTCACATATTTGAAACACGGAGTCGGCTTTGCAGCCTTGGCTAAATGCAAATTACACAAGACTAGGTAATGATCTGAGATGTCATCGCTCTGCTGCAGAATTTCAACGGCATCAACATCTATTCATCTGCAAACAGAGCACTTCTGTGAGGTAGCTTTAACAATCAAGTAATAAATAACATAAATTCTTCACTTTTGGACTTAGTGCAACAGTAAATATAAAAAAAGTGTAATATATAAACAAATAGCACCTCAACTTAAAATACCCAGCAGGCATGTAAACAAATAAAAAAAAATAAAAGTGCCACAGTGTTTGCAAAGCCAGTAATGTGCTTTTAGGAACTGCACTCGCCGGTTTCACACTGCACGCGTTAGCAGAGCGTGCAGCGCGTATTTTTTTCGGCGCCCATGTTAACAGATTAGAGCATTCACACCGCACGCAGAGGCGGCGCAGCAGCGCATAGCAGGAGCAGAGCAGAAGCAGCAGTGCCGCGATCGTTTCGGCGCCGAGTCTATTTTTAATGCGCCGCTTACGCTGAATTAAAGTGACAATGCATTGATCATGGCCAAAATACACCGCAGTTTTATCCAAAAGGTGCATTGATGATATCTATTGTGTTTTAAACAGTCAATCAAATGACCAACAGCAATTTAAAAAGAAAACAAATGTCCAAAACAAACTTGTTGCCAGAACAATAAAAACAAAGATGAACCAAAATCTATATAAATGACATTATTAATAAAATAAGCTTCTTGACAAGTCTTTTCTCTTAAATGTATTTGAAAACGAAATAAAGCAATGCCAACTTATCCATTATGGAGTACTCTGTCTGTACACAACCCGCGGTTCAGCCGCGCGTGACAAACGCTGCCAGTGTGAAAGCAAAACGCGCGTGTCCTGCTCCTGCTCACCATACGCACTGCTCCTGCGCTGCTTACGCTCTGCTAACGCGTGCAGTGTGAAACCGGCGTAACTCTGTGCCACCGCATAACTATAGATGTGTTAAAAAATAATGAGAATATATATACATATATATCCGAGTCCTGATCGGGAGGTAATGTCCGATTCCGATCGAGTCTGAAACCACGTGATCGGGCCCGATTTCCGATCACGTGATTGGATAGGGACATCCCTACTGGACATCTTGTTGGTTTTATACAAATTACTTAAACAGAGAATATTTGTTTTCAGTTTGAATCCGATCATTTAAAAGTACACACTTAAATGTTTATAAAGGTATATGGCTCATAAATGTGTGACAAGTATTCGCTGAGTTTTGTTTCAGTTTATAGACGTGCTCAAGAAAAAAAAGTTCACCGCGACGGAGAGGCAGAACACACACCCTGTTTATTATCTTTATTTTACAAAAGCACAATGTTTTGATTTGATTGTAAGTGGACACATACAAAAGTAGAAATATCACAGATTCTTTTTTTATATTTCTTTTTTCTGTATGACCATAAATGACGGAGTAATTTAAGTTTATAGTGCTACAATGTGAAGAAAATCCAGCAAAACGCGGGGGCGCGTTTGCCGACCTCAGAGGGTTAACAAAGGGACATGTTAGCAAAACCTGCAAAAACAGAATGAAATGTGAAACATGTTCTCTGTCTCATCCAATCATCCTTCACATTCACACTGGCAAAGAAAAAGATGGAATTAAAGATGACTGCGTCATAACTGGAAACAAACCACTGAGTAGTGCTATGGTTTCTGTAGAAGATGATGACCTAATGGGGGTCAGTCAATCAAAACAATGCACTCTTGCTATTGTGCCAGTGAAAGTAAAGGTCTCAAATTCAGATAAAGTCATAAATACTCATGCATTTTTGGATCCCGGTAGCTCAGCTACATTTTGCACGGACTCATTGAAAAGAAAGTTAAACAGCACCGGTAAAAACACCACAATTCTCTTGTGCACAATGGGACAGGAGAAAAATGTCCACAGCAGTATAGTCTCTGGTCTTGAAGTCAGCAGTATGGAAGGCCTGCTGTATCATAAACTCCCATAAGTCTATACTCAAACAAAATTACCAGTTTCAAACCGACACTTACCAATACAAGAATCAATAGACAAATGGAAATACTTACGTGAGGTGAAGATTCCACAATTGGATGCTGACATTGAGTTGTTAATAGGCACAAATGCTGCAAAGCTTATGGAGCCTTGGAAGGTAATAAACAGTAGAGGTAATGGGCCATATGCTGTTAGAACACCCTTAGGATGGGTTGTCAATGGGCTCATGCAAGAAACAACATGTCAAACGCAAGGAAGTCACTCATGTACTGTAGTTAATCGCATATCTGTAGCAGATTTGAATGACTTGAATTTCCAGAACTGGCAGCTGAGGAGAAATCAGAGATGTCAGTCGAAGACAAACAGTTCATGTCTATAATGGAAAGTTCAAAGGAACTAAGAAATGGTCATTATTACTTACCGTTACCTTTTAAAGAAAATGATGTAATGATGCCAAACAACTACCAACAGGCACAGCAACGTGTTATGTCTCTGAAAAGAAAATTCGAAAAGAATGAACAATATCATAGAGAATATACTGCATTTCTAGAAGGAATGCTTGAAAAGGGCCACGCAGAATCTGTGCCATCTGATGAACTGGAAACACAAAGCAGAAAGGTGTGGTACATTCCACATCATGGAGTGCACCATCCAAAGAAGGGCTCCCTGAGAGTTGTCATCGATTGCTCCGCATCCAGGGGATATCCTTGAATAGCAAATTGATGCAAGGTCCAAATCTCACCAGCAACTTGGTAGGCGTCCTGTTGCGCTTCCGCCAGGAGCCAATTGCCCTTATGGCAGACGTGGAAAGCATGTTTCACCAGGTGAGAATTATGGAGAAGCATGTGGACTTTTTGCGCTTTCTATGGTGGCCAAATGGTGACACAGGTCAACCACTGAAAGAACACAGAATGACAGTGCACTTATTTGGGGCAACGTCTTCACCAAGTTGTGCAAGTTTCGCCCTCAGACAAACCGCCGAAGATTTCAAAGATCTCTTTTTGCCTGAAACAGTGGAAACAATTAAGCAAAATTTTTATGTAGATGATTGCTTGAAATCGGTGGCCACTGAAGCTGATGCTGTGATGTTGTGCAAAGAGCTTGAAAGAGCTTGCTCAATGGGAGGCTTTCGTTTGCACAAATGGATAAGTAACAGCAGAACAGTCCTAATGTCCATCCCACAAGCAGCCAGAGCAAAGGAGGTCAAAGACCATAACTTGGAATCCAGTGATCTTCCTACAAAAAGAACTCTTGGCATACAATGGCACATAGAAAGAGACAAACTCACCTTTGCAGTGAGCCTGAAACATCAGCCATGTACTCGAAGGGGAATACTGTCCATCATATCCTCAGTATACGATCCTTTTGGCTTCATCTCTCCATTCGTCCTTACTGCTAAGAACATTCTGCGAGATCTTTGCAAGCTGAATTATGCCTGGGACAAAGCCCTACCAGACCACTACATACAGCTGTGGCATGAATGGATGGCAGGTCTAAGTTGCATTGGGGAGCTCAGAGTCAACAGATGTCTCAAGCCAAAAAAGCTTTGATCCGATAACATCTGCACAACTACACCACTTTAGTGATGCATCTGAAAGTGGTTATGGCTGTGTCACGTACCTTCATCTCACAAATTCAGAACATGAAGTGAACACCTCATTTATAATGGGGAAATCACGAGTTGCACCACTGAAACAAACTACAATGCCAAGAATGGAACTCACTGCAGCAGTACTCGCAGTACAAATGGATAGACTGATCAAAGCAGAGTTACAACTTGCTCTTGAGAACTCCATTTTATGGACAGATAGTACATCAACATTGAAGTACATTCAGAATGAGAACAAAAGATTTAAAACATTTGTGGCGAACACAATCGAATGAACACAATCAGAGAAATGAGCAAGGTAAAACAATGGAGATACATAAACACTAAACAAAATCCAGCAGATTGTGCATCTCATGGTCTCAAGGCCAGTGCTCTTCTGAATTCAAAGGTTTGGCTGAATGGTCCAGAATTTCTCAAATGTCAGGAATCTGAATGGACAAATTCTGACATTTCCATACAAACACATGAAGAAGAAGATGATGATGATGTGGAAGTGAAGAAGGATGTTCTTATCATGAACTTAATTGTAAAGGAAGAACAAAATCCTACTCACACATTCATACACTATCACTCAAATTGGAACAATCTAACCAGAGCAGTAGCATGGCTACTAAAGCTAAAAGACGTTCTCTTGCAATTAAGTCTGAAAAGAAAGGAAATACTTACCAACATGAGTATTAAGAACTCAAATGCAGAGAAACAATGTCTGATGGAAAGAAAAATGCAAACAGTCAAAAAATGCATGAATGTACAGCAGATTACTTTAGAAGATGTCAAAAAAGCAGAAAATGCAATTGTACGCTTTACTCAAATGGAGGCATTTCCAGAAGAAATCGAAACCTTGCAAAAGGAAAACGCTCATGTCAGTCGTCAGAGCCACATTCGTAGGCTTGATCATGTTCTGCAAGATGGATTACTTCGTACAGGAGGGAGATTAAGCAGAATGGCTATGCCAGAGGATCGAAAACATCCTATAGTTCTTCCAAAACACCATCATGTGTCCAAACTGGTGTTGAAACACATTCATGATCAACTAGGCCACTGTGGAAGGAACCATATGTTGGCCAAACTGCGAAAGCAGTACTGGATTCCAGCAGCAATTTCCCTTGCTAGAAAGATACGGTCTGAGTGTGTGTTCTGTAGACGCCTACATTCAAATTTAGAAGCACAAAAAAAGGCAGACTTGCCAAAAGAAAGAATAACACCAGATTTACCACCATTTACCTTTGTTGGAGCAGACTTCTTTGGTCCAATTATAGTAAAAAGAGGACGCAGTGAAGTGAAAAGATATGGTGTCATTTTTACATGTTTCACAACTCGAGCAATACATTTGGAAATAGCCAATTCACTTGACACTGATTCGTGTATCAACGCAATCCGCAGATTTATAAGCAGACGAGGGCAAGTACGGCAAATAAGATCTGACAATGGAACTAACCTGACTTCAGCTGATCGTGAACTAAAGAATGCCATAAAGGAATGGAACCTAAGCAACAAACTCCAAGTTGCTCTGCAACAAAAGGGCATAGAATGGACTTACAACCCACCTGCCTCTTCACACTTTGGAGGAGTATGGGAGAGGTTAATAAAACAGGTCAAACTAATACTTCTATCACTAACAAAGGATCAAATAGTAGACGAAGAATCCCTTCACACTTTCATCTGTGAGGTAGAAGCCATAATGAATAGTCGCCCACTTACCTCAAACTCAGATAGTCCAAATGACCTCGAACCTTTAACACCCAACCATCTTTTACATCTCAAAGGACAACCCACATTACCGCCTGACTTATTTCAGAAATCAGACGTGTATAGTAGACGCAGATGGAAGCAAGTACAATACTTAGCTGATATGTTTTGGAAAAGATGGGTTAGAGAGTATTTTCCAAATCTACAACAAAGACAAAAATGGTTTAAAGAGAAAAAAAACTATGCAAATGGTGACATTGTGTTAATTGCAGACCCTACTGCCCCTAGGGGATCTTGGATGTTGGGGAGAGTTATTGACACAAAGAAAGATTCAAAAGGGATTGTTCGTAGTTTGACTTTAAAAACAAAGACAAGTGTTATAGACAGACCGATTACAAAGGTTTGCTTATTGTTGGAAAATGACATGTGAATATGAATGTCCAATGTATATGTAATGTTTACTTCACCTTGTAGGAACTGACGTGTATACTGATCTTTACAAGTGCACAATGGACTATGGACTATTCGAGCAAGGAATTTCTTGCAACGTGCACACATGCGTACATACACATAAATACTCACATACACACTGAAATGGACTTTTGAATGCACAATGCCTCTTGTGGCATAATGGACTGTTCACGTTATACACTGAAAAAGAAGGACTCTAAAAAAGGAGCATTGATTGCATTGCTATTGCATTGATGGACTTTAATTTGAATTGAAATTAATATTGTCACGAATGAACTGAAAGAAACTTGACGTGTTTCAAATGAAACTAACGTATTCATGTTTGTATATGTGTGGACAATTCTGATGATAGATGATTCGACAGATTTGTATCTTTACTGTGTATATTGTGATATGGCTCCATATTTAGGGCCCAAGCCCTGAAAGGGCGCAGAGCCCTATTGTTTTCGTAAGGATTATTATTAGGGCCCAAGCCCTGAAAGGGCGAAGGCCCTATTGTTTTCGGTAGGATTATTGTTTATTAGGGCCCAAGCCCTGAAAGGGCGAAGGCCCTATTGTTTTCGGTAGGATTATTTATTATTAGGGCCCAAGCCCTGAAAGGGCGAAGGCCCTATTGTTTTCGGTAGGATTATTTATTAGGGCCCAAGCCCTGAAAGGGCGAAGGCCCTATTGTTTTCGGTAGGATTATTAGGGCCCGAGCACCGATGGTGTGAGGACCCTCTTGGAATTGCTCTGTTTATTATTAGGGCCCGGGCACCGATGGTGTGAGGACCCTCTTGGAATTGCTCTGTTTATTATTATTATTATTATTATTATTATTCTTCTCCGCATTTAATTGCATTTTTGAGGGCCTAAACATGCTCGAAAACTCACAAAACTTTGCACACGCGTCAGAACTGGCGAAAATTTACATCTGATATAGGTTTCAGAATTGGACGGGGCAAAATGGCTCGATAGCGCCACCTATAAAAGTTCAACGGAGTGCGCCTCCCGCAACGTTCCACGTACGTGCACAAAATTCGGTACATACATGTAATGACCTAATACCTACAAAAAAGTCTCTTGGAGCATAGCCCTAAACACAACAGGAAGTCAGCCATTTTCAACTTCCTCTCAGATTTTTGTGCAGTTTTTGCCATTTTCAGGCCTCGTACTTTAACGAACTCCTCCTACAGTTTTAATCTGATCATCTTCAAATTTGGTGAGTGTAATCTTAAGGCCTTTGCGACGTTAAATTGCGAAGATCTTGAGTTTTCGTCGAAGGGCGGGTCCTCGGCGGCCTGACAAATTTCGATGTTTCGCCATGAAACAGGAAGTTGCTGTAACTCAGGCATGGAATGTCCAATCTGCCCCAAACTTCACACTTTTGATAAGAGTTCTGTCCTGAACACATGACCATGCTCATATTCAGTTATAGTCATAGCGCCACCTGCTGGCAACAGGAAGTGACATGTTTAACACTGTTATGGACTCCTAATAACATATAAAAAAGTGCCAGCAAGTGCTAAACATGCTAACAACATACTAGAAGCATGCTAAAACATGCTAGCAAACTCTTAGCTAAGTGCTAAAGCATAATATTATTGCAATTAAATAGGAATTTGCTTTAACTCAGGCATGGAATGTCCAATCTGCCCCAAACTTCACACTTTTGATAAGCGTTCTGTCCTGAACACATCTACATGATAATATTCAGTTATAGTAATAGCGCCACCTACTGGTAACAGGAAGTGTCATGTTTAACACGTTGATGCCATTCTAGCAACATGTTAAAAATGCCATTGACTTCTAAACATGCTAGAAACATGTTAAAACATGCTAGCAATACTTAGCTAAGTGCTAAAGCATGCTAATTCAATGAAACAGGATGTTGTTGTTACTCAAGAAGGCAATGTCCAATCTGCGCCAAACTTCACACTTTTAATAAACGTTCTGTCCTGAACACATGACCATGCTCATATTCAGTTACAGTCATAGTGCCACCTGCTGGCAACAGGAAGTGACATGTTAAACACTGTTGTGGACATATAAAAACATATAAAAAAGTGCCAGCAAGTGCTAAACATGCTAACAACATACTAGAAACATGCTAAAACATGCTAGCAAACACTTAGCTAAGTGCTAAAGCATGCTATTGCTGCAATTAAATAGGAATTTGCTGTAACACAGGCATGGAATGTCCAATCTGCCCCAAACTTCACACGTTTGATAAGAGTCATGGCCTGAACACATCTACATGAGAATATTCAGTTATAGTAATAGCGCCACCTGCTGTCAACAGGAAGTGACATGTTTAACACTGTTGTGGTCTCCTAATTACATATAAAAAAGAGCCAGCAAGTGCTAAACAGGTTAGCAACATACTAGAAACATGCTAGCAAACACTTAGCTAAGTGCTAAAGCATGCTATTACTGCAATTAAATAGGAATTTGCTGTAACTCAGGCATGGAATGTCCAATCTGCCCCAAACTTCACACGTTTGATAAGAATCATGGCCTGAACACATGTCTATGCTCAAATTCAGTTATAGTAATAGCGCCACCTACTGGCAACAGGAAGTGACATGTTTAACACGTTGATGCCGTTCTAGCAACATGTTAAAAATGCCATTGAGTTCTAAACATGCTAGAAACATATTAAAACATGCTAGCAATACTTAGCTAAGTGCTAAAGCATGCTAATTCAATGAAACAGGACTTTGTTGTTGCTCAAGAAGGCAATGTACAATCTACCCCAAACTTCACACGTTTGATAAGAGTTATCTCTTGAACACATGCCCATGCTCATATTTAGTTATAGTCATAGCGCCACCTGCTGGCAACAGGAAGTGACGTTTAACACTGTTCTTGACTCCTAATAACATATAAAAAAATGCCAGTAGGTGCTAAACATCCTACCAACATATTAGAGACATGCTAAAACATACTAGCATACACTTAGCTAAGTGCTAAAGAATGATATTACTGCAATTAAATATGAATTTGCTGTAACTCAGGCATGGAATGTCCAATCTGCCCCAAACTTCACACTTTTGATAAGCGTTCTGTCCTGAACACATGACCATGCTTATATTCAGTTACAGTCATAGTGCCACCTGCTGGCAACAGGAAGTGACATGTTTAACACTGTTATGGACTCCTAATAACATATAAAAAAGTGCCAGCAAGTGTTAAACATGCTAACAACATACTAGAAACATGCTAAAACATGCTAGCAAACTCTTAGCTAAGTGCTAAAGCATGCTATTATTGCAATTAAATAGGAATTTGCTGTAACTCAGGCATGGAATGTCCAATCTGCCCCAAACTTCACACTTTTGATAAGAGTCATGGCCTGAACACATCTACATGAGAATGTTCAGTTATAGTAATAGCGCCACCTACTGGCAACAGGAAGTGACGTTTAACACGTTGATGCCGTTCTAGCAACATGTTAAAAATGCCATTGAGTTCTAAACATGCTAGAAACATGTTAAAACATGCTAACAATGCTTAGCTAAGTGCTAAAGAATGCTAATTCAATGAAACATGACTTTGTTGTTACTCAAGAAGGCAATGTCCAATTTGCACCAAACTTCACACGTTTGATAAGAGTTCTGTCCTGAACACACATCCATGCTCATATTCAGTTATAGTCATAATGCCACCTACTGGCAACAGAAACTGACATGGTTAACACAGTAATGCAGTACTAACCACATAATTATTGTGTACTAAGCATGCTAGGAACAGACTAAACATGCTAGCAACACTTAGCTGAGTCATGAAGCATGCTATTATCACCATTATACAAAACATTTTGTAACTGACTTTGACATACTCTTACTAAATATACCTCCTTAAATGTACATTTCCCAACCATGCTCTGTCTTCCTAAAGCCACCGAGTGTTGATGGCATGGGTGCGAGGGCCCTTTCATCGCTGCTTGCAGCTTTAATTAGGGCCCGAGCACCGATGGTGTGAGGACCCTCTTGGAATTGCTCTGTTTATTATTATTATTATTATTATTATTATTATTATTATTATTATTATTATTCTCCGCATTGAATTGCATTTTTGAGGGCCTAAACATGCTCGAAAACTCACGAAACTTTGCACACGCGTCAGAACTGGCGAAAATTTACATCTGATATAGGTTTCAGAATTGGACGGGGCAAAATGGCTCGATAGCGCCACCTATAAAAGTTCAACGGAGTGCGCCTCCCGCATCGTTCCACGTACGTGCACGAAATTCGGTACATACATGTAATTACCTAATACCTACAAAAAAGTCTCTTGGAGCGTAGCCCTAAACACAACAGGAAGTCAGCCATTTTGAACTTCCTCTCAGATTTTTGTGCAGTTTTTGCCATTTTCAGGCCTCGTACTTTAACGAACTCCTCCTACAGTTTTAATCTGATCATCTTCAAATTTGGTGAGTGTAATCTTCAGGCCTTTGCGACGTTAAATTGCGAAGATCTTGAGTTTTCGTCGAAGTGCGGGTCCTCGGCGGCCTGACAAATTTCGATGTTTCGCCATGAAACAGGAAGTTGCTGTAACTCAGGCATGGAATGTCCAATCTGCCCCAAACTTCACACTTTTGATAAGAGTTCTGTCCTGAACACATGACCATGCTCATATTCAGTTATAGTCATAGCGCCACCTGCTGGCAACAGGAAGTGACATGTTTAACACTGTTATGGACTCCTAATAACATATAAAAAAGTGCCAGCAAGTGCTAAACATGCTAACAACATACTAGAAGCATGCTAAAACATGCTAGCAAACTCTTAGCTAAGTGCTAAAGCATGCTATTATTGCAATTAAATAGGAATTTGCTGTAACTCAGGCATGGAATGTCCAATCTGCCCCAAACTTCACACTTTTGATAAGCGTTCTGTCCTGAACACATCTACATGAGAATATTCAGTTATAGTAATAGCGCCACCTACTGGTAACAGGAAGTGTCATGTTTAACACGTTGATGCCATTCTAGCAACATGTTAAAAATGCCATTGACTTCTAAACATGCTAGAAACATGTTAAAACATGCTAGCAATACATAGCTAAGTGCTAAAGCATGCTAATTCAATGAAACAGGATGTTGTTGTTACTCAAGAAGGCAATGTCCAATCTGCACCAAACTTCACACTTTTGATAAGCGTTCTGTCCTGAACACATGACCATGCTTATATTCAGTTACAGTCATAGCGCCACCTGCTGGCAACAGGAAGTGACATGTTTAACACTGTTATGGACTCCTAATAACATATAAAAAAGTGCCAGCAAGTGTTAAACATGCTAACAACATACTACAAACATGCTAAAACATGCTAGCAAACTCTTAGCTAAGTGCTAAAGCATGCTATTATTGCAATTAAATAGGAATTTGCTGTAACTCAGGCATGGAATGTCCAATCTGCCCCAAACTTCACACGTTTGATAAGAATCATGGCCTGAACACATGTCTATGCTCAAATTTAGTTATAGTAATAGCGCCACCTACTGGCACCAGGAAGTGACATGTTTAACACGTTGATGCCGTTCTAGCAACATGTTAAAAATGCCATTGAGTTCTAAACATGCTAGAAACATGTTAAAACATGCTAGCAATACTTAGCTAAATGCTAAAGCATGCTAATTCAATGAAACAGGACTTTGTTGTTACTCAAGAAGGCAATGTACAATCTACCCCAAACTTCACACGTTTGATAAGAGTTATCTCTTGAACACATGTCCATGCTCATATTTAGTTATAGTCATAGCGCCACCTGCTGGCAACAGGAAGTGACGTTTAACACTGTTCTTGACTCCTAATAACATATAAAAAAATGCCAGTAGGTGCTAAACATCCTACCAACATACTAGAGACATGCTGAAACATACTAGCAAACACTTAGCTAAGTGCTAAAGAATGATATTACTGCAATTAAATATGAATTTGCTGTAACTCAGGCATGGAATGTCCAATCTGCCCCAAACTTCACACTTTTGATAAGCGTTCTGTCCTGAACACATGACCATGCTTATATTCAGTTACAGTCATAGCGCCACCTGCTGGCAACAGGAAGTGACATGTTTAACACTGTTATGGACTCCTAATAACATATAAAAAAGTGCCAGCAAGTGTTAAACATGCTAACAACATACTAGAAACATGCTAAAACATGCTAGCAAACTCTTAGCTAAGTGCTAACGCATGCTATTATTGCAATTAAATAGGAATTTGCTGTAACTCAGGCATGGAATGTCCAATCTGCCCCAAACTTCACACTTTTGATAAGAGTCATGGCCTGAACACATCTACATGAGAATGTTCAGTTATAGTAATAGCGCCACCTACTGGCAACAGGAAGTGACATGTTTAACACGTTGATGCCGTTCTAGCAACATGTTAAAAATGCCATTGAGTTCTAAACATGCTAGAAACATGTTAAAACATGCTAACAATGCTTAGGTACGTGCTAAAGAATGCTAATTCAATGAAACATGACTTTGTTGTTACTCAAGAAGGCAATGTCCAATTTGCACCAAACTTCACACGTTTGATAAGAGTTCTGTCCTGAACACACATCCATGCTCATATTCAGTTATAGTCATAACGCAACCTACTGGCAACAGAAACTGACATGGTTAACACAGTAATGCAGTACTAACCACATAATAATTGTGTACTAAGCATGCTAGAAACAGACTAAACATGCTAGCAACACTTAGCTGAGTCATGAAGCATGCTATTATCACCATTATACAAAACATTTTGTAACTGACTTTGACATACTCTTACTATATATACCTCCTTAAATGTACATTTCCCAACCATGCTCTGTCTTCCTAAAGCCACCGAGTGTTGATGGCATGGGTGCGAGGGCCCTTTCATCGCTGCTTGCAGCTTTAATTAGGGCCCGAGCACCGATGGTGTGAGGACCCTCTTGGAATTGCTCTGTTTATTAGGGCCCAAGCCCTGAAAGGGCGAAGGCCCTATTGTTTTCGGTAGGATTATTATTATTATTATTATTATTATTATTATTATTATTTTGTCAACCTTTCGGCCACTTTTGGGGCCCTTAACATGCTCGAAAACTCTTGAAATTTTGCACACAGGTCAGAACCTGCGGCCATCAGGGCCGGACTGAAGCTGGTACCCGGGCGTGGCAGGGGGGCTCGACAGCGCCCCCTGGAACGGGATCCGAACACTTGTCCATAAATCAGACACGCTTGCATGTAATAATATGAAACTCGGTACACATATAGAACTCATCGGGCCGAACAACTTTCGTGCTCTAAGTTTTACGCCAGCCCAACAGGAAGTCGGCTATTTAGGGTTGTTTGGAAACGCATGCTGTGGAATTTAATGTACTCCTCCTAGGGAATTCATCGATTCGCCTCCAAACTCTGTGTGCATGAAGTCAAGACATTGAGGATGCTAAATTGCGGACGGATTTTTGATATCTCGAACGGTTTGGCCGTGGCGAGGAAACGAATTTATGGCGAAAAAATGAAACAGGAAGTGTGTTATAACTTCTACATACATTAACTGATCTTGATGAAACTTCAGCAGTGTGTTCGTTGTAAGAGGCCGATCGCACAGATGTGACTATTGTGAGTCAAAGTTATAGCGCCACCAACAGGCAGCAGGAAGTACATCACTATTAAAATGCTTTGAAATCACTGTCTTAATTTTACCAGATTTGCTTCAAATTTTATGTGTACAATGTAGACACACGGCAGATGTAAACCTGTGAAAGGATTATTGATATCTTAGATACTGTTGCCGTGGCAACGCATCAAACTTTAATATTCTTTTTTTATGCTTTTGAGACTCTTAACATACTTGAAATTGCATGAAACTCGACAGACACATCACATTTATTATCCAGTAGACATGTGCAAAGTTTCAGAAACGGGCGTGGTGAGGGGCTCAGTAGCGCCACCTTTAGTCATAAGTGGGGGTGTTAGTTTTATCAACAGCAACAAAACTTGGTATGTGTATTGTTCTCATCAAGACGGACAACTTTCTAATTTACATGAACCATCTCTGACCAACAGGAAGAGAGATATTTTGGTTTGAATGTGGATTTTCTGAAGAATTTTCTCTCCCTCTCTGTGTCTGTGTGTGTGTGAGGGGAGGGGGGGATTTGACTATTGCTTTTATATTGTTAATCAAGGTTTCAGGGGCTTTTGGGTTCCTTAACATGCTCAAAAACTCTTGAAATTTTGCACACAGGTCAGAACCTGCGGCCATCAGGGCCGGGCTGAAGCTGGTACCCGGGCGTGGCAGGGGGGCTCGACAGCGCCCCCTGGAATGGGATCCGAACACTTGTCCATAAATCAGACACGCTTGCATGTAATAATATGAAACTCGGTACACATATAGAACTCATCGGGCCGAACAACTTTCGTGCTCTAAGTTTTACGCCAGCCCAACAGGAAGTCGGCTATTTAGGGTTGTTTGGAAACGCATGCTGTGGAATTTAATGTACTCCTCCTAGGGAATTCATCGATTCGCCTCCAAACTCGGTGTGCATGAAGTCAAGACATTGAGGATGCTAAATTGCGGACGGATTTTTGATATCTCGAACGGTTTGGCCGTGGCGAGGAAACGAATTTATGGCGAAAAAATGAAACAGGAAGTGTGTTATAACTTCTACATACATTAACTGATCTTGATGAAACTTCAGCAGTGTGTTCGTTGTAAGAGGCCGATCGCACAGATGTGACTATTGTGAGTCAAAGTTATAGCGCCACCAACAGGCAGCAGGAAGTACATCACTATTAAAATGCTTTGAAATCACTGTCTTAATTTTACCAGATTTGCTTCAAATTTTATGTGTACAATGTAGACACACGGCAGATGTAAACCTGTGAAAGGATTATTGATATCTTAGATACTGTTGCCGTGGCAACGCATCAAACTTTAATATTTTTTTTTATGCTTTTGAGACTCTTAACATACTTGAAATTGCATGAAACTCGACAGACACATCACATTTATTATCCAGTAGACATGTGCAAAGTTTCAGAAACGGGCGTGGTGAGGGGCTCAGTAGCGCCACCTTTAGTCATAAGTGGGGGTGTTAGTTTTATCAACAGCAACAAAACTTGGTATGTGTATTGTTCTCATCAAGACGGACAACTTTCTAATTTACATGAACCATCTCTGACCAACAGGAAGAGAGATATTTTGGTTTGAATGTGGATTTTCTGAAGAATTTTCTCTCCCTCTCTGTGTCTGTGTGTGTGTGAGGGGAGGGGGGGATTTGACTATTGCTTTTATATTGTTAATCAAGGTTTCAGGGGCTTTTGGGGTCCTTAACGTGCTCAAAAACTCTTGAAACTTTGCACACAGGTCAGAACCCACGGCCATCAGGGCCGGGCTGAAGCTGGGACCCGGGCGTGGCTGGGGGGCTCAACAGCGCCCCCTTGAACGGGGTTCTAAAACTTGATCCATATATCAAACACGCTCGCATGAATTAATATGAAACTCGGTACACATATAGATCTCATCGGGCCGAACAACTTTACCCCGGTCAAGTTTTACGCCAGCCCAACAGGAAGTCGGCTATTATGGGTTGTTTGGAAAACGCTTGCTGTGGAATGTGAAATACTCCTCCTAGAAAATTCACCGTGCCCCCTTCAAACTCGGTGTGGATGTAGTCAAGACATTGAGGATGCTAAATTGCGGACGGATTTTTGATATCTCGAACGGTTTGGCTGTGGCGAGGAATCGAATTTATGGCGAGAAAAGAGAAACACGGAAGTGGAATAACTTCTGCATACATTAACTGATCTTGATGAAACTTCAGCAGTGTGTTCGTGGTAAGAGGCCGATCAGATGGATGTAGCTATTGTGAGTCAAAGTTATAGCGCCACCAACTGGCAGCAGGAAGTGTGTCACTTTCAACATGCTTTTGACAAAAGTGGGGGGGTTAGTTTTAACTACAGTAAAGAAAAAATAGTTTGTATATTGTTCTCATCAAGCCGAACAACTTTCTAATTTACATTCAATAGCTCTGGCCATCAGGAAGTCAGATATTTTGGTCTGAATGTGGATTTTTTTGCAAAATCAGCCTCTGAATTTTTAGCCACTCCTCTTAAACTATTTATTTTATTCGTACCAAACTTTTTCAACATGATGAAACTACATTAAATATGCTAAATTGTGAATGGATAATAAATATCTCAAACGGTTTTGCTATGGCGAGGGATTAAATAATGTCCAAAAAGGAAACACTAAAAATCTTCTAAAAATGTAATTATATAGCATTTATTTCTATATAAAAGTATACAAATATCACAACTAAACCCATTTTATTCTGTTTTTGCAATTCAAGAAGAATGAAAAAGTTAAAACAGGCTATTTAGTGCTATTTGGTTCAACAAAAAAGCAAACATAGGGCTATACTGCCCTCTTGTGTCCAAAAGGACATCAAAATAGTATATAAAACTTTTTACCAGGTAGGCCAATATTGTATTTAAATATACATGTATTAGGTATGTGTCTGAGGATATTTTCCCACCGGTTAATCGACGTGTGACACGAGTGGGTGCTTTTAAATCGCTAATATAATAGTGTAAGAAAAATAATGATAATGTTGCACACACAAATCACACACATGTGGGAAAGAATGATGCTTTTAAACAACACTAAACCGCCATTAGGTGTCGCCAGGCATCCATCTTAATAAGCGAGTCATTGATTCATTCGTTCAAACGATTCGTTCGAATGAGTCGATCATGATTAAGACAGATGTTTATGGATTGATCATTCAATCTTTGAGTCAACCGATTCGTTAAAAATGCTGAATCGTTCAGTTATGAGAAAACACGTGATGCGTGATGGTTCTGCCGTGATCTTTGTTTAACTATTTTCGCTGCTGAAACAGAACAAAAACAGTCAACATTGCATCTAAAATGTAAGTGACTTAATTGTAACTGTTTATTAACCTGTTGTATGAAATCTAGGGGTGGGAGAAAAAATTTATTCTTAGATGCATCGCGATGCGGACGTGGACGATTCTGAATCGATTCACAAATGTCAAAAAATCGATTCTCTAAAAAAATATTTTTCTAATAACGTAATATTGACGGAAGGCAAAAGGCGGAACTCTAAGCGGACGTGCGTGCAGTCTGTGGCGCGCACATAACAGAGAAGTTTCTTCTGCTCACCAAGGCTGCATTTATTTGATTAAAAATACAAACAAAAACAGTAATATTGTAAAATATTATTCCAATTTAAAACAGCTGCTTTCTATTTTAATATATTTTAAACTGTTATTTATTCCTGTGATCAAAGCTGAGTTTTCAGCATCATTACTCCAGTCGTCACTGTCACATGATCCTTCAGAAATTATTCTAATATGATGATTGATACTCAAGAAACATTCATTATTATTTTAAATGTCGAAAACAGTTGTGTACAGTCTTTGATGAATAGAAAGTTCAAAAGAACAGCATTTATCTGAAATCTAAAGCTTTTGTAACGTTAAACACTACCGCTCAAAAGTTTTGGGTTAGTAATAATTAAAATTTTATTTTTGGGGGAAATAAATAAAATAAATCAGTACTTTTATTTATGAAGGATGAGTTAAACTGATCAACAGTTACAGTAAAGACATTTATAATGTTAAAAATATATATATTTGAAATATATGCTGTTCTTTTGAACTTTACATTCATCAAAGCATTTTGAAAAAAAAAAACTGTACACAACTGTTTTCAACATTGAAAATAATAATGAATATTTATTGAGCATCAATCATCATATTAGTATGATTTCTGAAGGATCATGTGACACTGAAGACTGGAGTAATGATGCTGAAAACTCAACTTTGATCACAGAAATGAATTACTATGTAAAATATTTAAAAATTGAAAACAGCTGTTTTAAATTGGAATAATATTTCACAATATTACTGTTTTTGTTTGTATTTTTAATCAATAAATGCAGCCTTGGTGAGCAGAAGACACTTCTCCTAAAAACATAAAAAATCTTACTGACCCCAAACTTTTGAACAATAATATATATATATATATACATATATATTTATATATACATATATATGTATGTGTGTGTATGTATGTGTATGTATATATATATATATATATATATATATATATATATATATATATATATATATATATAAATATAGCTGCGAGCAGCGATTACGGGCCCAAGCCGGCGGTACCGCCACCCCGGTGCCTTTTGGTAACTAAAGGCACCGGGGTTGCGGTACAACCGGCTTGGGCCCGTAATCGCTGCTCGCAGCTATATTTATATATATATATATATATATATATATATATATATATATATATATATATATATATATATATATATATATTTAGGGCCCGAGCACCGATGGTGTGAGGACCCTCTTGGAATTGCTCTGTTTATTAGGGCCCAAGCCCTGAAAGGGCGAAGAGCCCTATTGTTTCCGGTAGGATTATTTATTATTATTATTATTATTATTTTGTCAACCTTTTGGGCACTTTTGGGGCCCTTAACATGCTCAAAAACTCTTGAAATTTTGCACACACATCAGAACCTGCGGCCATCAGGGCTGGACTGAAGCTGGTACCCGGGCGTGGCACGGGGGCTCGACAGCGCCCCCTGGAATGGTGTCCGAAAACTTGGTCTATAAATCAAACACGCTTGCATATAATAATATGAAACTCAGTACACATATAGATCTCATCGGGCCGAACAACTTTCGTGCTCTAAGTTTTACACCAGCCCAACAGGAAGTCAACTATTATGGGTTGTTTGAAAAACGCATCCTCTGGAATTTGAAATACTCCTCCTAGAATATTCGTCCAATCACAACCAAACTCGGTGTGCATGAAGTCAAGACATTGAGGATGCTAAATTGCGGACGGATTTTTGATATCTCGAACGGTTTGGCTGTGGCGAGGAAACGAATTTATGGCGATTAATGGGACACAGGAAGTGTGTTATAACTTCTGCATACATTAACTGATCTTGATGAAACTTTCGCAGTGTGTTTGTTGTAAGAGGCCGATCACAAGGATGTGACTATTGTGAGTCAAAGTTATAGCGCCACCAACTGGCAGAAGGAAGTGTGTCACTTTCAAAATGCTTTGAAGTCACCCTCTTAATTTTACACGATTTGCTTCAAACTTTATGTGTATAATGTAAACACACGGCAGATGTAGACCTGTGAAAGGATTATTGATATCTTAGATACTGTTGCCGTGGCAACGCATCAAATTTTAATATTCTTTTCGGATGCGTTTGAGACTCTTAACATGCTTGAAATTGGATGAAACTCGACAGACACATAACACTTATTAGCCAGTAGACATGTGAAAAGTTTCAGAAACGGGCGTGGCAGGGGGGCTCAACAGCGCCCTCTTGAACAGGGTCTGAAAACTTGGTCCATATATCAAACACGCTTGCATGAATTAATATGAAACTCGGTACACATATAGATTTCATGGGGCCGAACAACTTTCCCTCTGTCAAGTTTCACGCCAGCCCAACAGGAAGTCGGCTATTATGGGTTGTTTGGAAAACGCTTGCTGTGGAATGTGATGTACTCCTCCTAGAGAATTCATTCAATCACCTCCAAACTCAGTCAGCATGAAGTCAAGACATTGAGGATGCTAAATTGCGAACGGATTTTTGATATCTCGAACGGTTTGGCTGTGGCGAGGAATCGAATTTATGGCGAGAAAAGAGAAACACGAAGTGGAATAACTTCTGCATACATTAACTGATCTTGATGAAACTTCAGCAGTGTGTTCGTGGTAAGAGGCCGATCAGATCGATGTAGCTATTGTGAGTCAAAGTTATAGCGCCACCAACTGGCAGCAGGAAGTGTGTCACTTTCAACATGCTTTTGACAAAAGTGGGGGGGTTAGTTTTAACTACAGTAAAGAAAAAATAGTTTGTATATTGTTCTCATCAAGCCGGACAACTTTCTAATTTACATTCAATAGCTCTGGCCATCAGGAAGTCAGCTATTTTGGTCTGAATGTGATTTTTTTTGCTAAATCAGCCTCTGAATTTTTAGCCACTCCTCTTAAACTATTCATTTTATTCGTACCAAACTTTTTCAACATGATGAAACTACATTAAATATGCTAAATTGTGAATGGATAATAAATATCTTAAACGGTTTTGCTATGGCGAGGGATTAAAGTAATGTCCAAAAAGGAAACACTAAAAATCTTCTAAAAATGTAATTATATACCATTTATTTCTATATAAAAGTATACAAATATCGAACTAAACCCATTTTATTCTGTTTTTGCAATTCAAGAAGAATGAAAAAGTTAAAACAGGCTATTTAGTGCTATTTGGTTCAACAAAAAAGCAAACATAGGGCTATACTGCCCTCTTGTGTCCAAAAGGACATCAAAATAGTATATAAAACTTTTTACCAGGTAGGCCAATATTGTATTTAAATATACATTTATTAGGTATGTGTCTGAGGATATTTTCCCACCGGTTAATCGACGTGTGACACGAGTGGGTGCTTTTAAATCGCTAATATAATAGTGAAAGAAAAATAATGATAATGTTGCACACACAAATCACACACATGTGGGAAAGAATAAACAACACTAAACCGCCATTAGGTGTCGCCAGGCATCCATCTTAATAAGCGAGTCATTGATTCATTCGTTCAAACGATTCGTTCGAATGAGTCGATCATGATTAAGACAGATGTTTATGGATTGATCATTCAATCTTTGAGTCAACCGATTCGTTAAAAATGCTGAATCGTTCAGTTATGAGAAAACACGTGATAAGTGATGGTTCTGCCGTGATCTTTGTTTAACTATTTTCGCTGCTGAAACAGAACAAAAACAGTCAACATTGCATCTAAAATGTAAGTGACTTAATTGTAACTGTTTATTTGTATGAAATCTAGGGGTGGGAGAAAAAAATTATTCTTAGATGCATCGCGATGCGGACGTGGACGATTCTGAATCGATTCACAAATGTCAAAAAATCGATTCTCTAAAAAAATATTTTTCTAATAACGTAATATTGACGGAAGGCAAAAGGCGGAACTCTAAGCGGACGTGCGTGCAGTCTGTGGCGCGCACATAACAGAGAAGTTTCTTCTGCTCACCAAGGCTGCATATATTTGATTAAAAATACAAACAAAAACAGTAATATTGTAAAATATTATTCCAATTTAAAACAGCTGCTTTCTATTTTAATATATTTTAAACTGTTATTTATTCCTGTGATCAAAGCTGAGTTTTCAGCATCATTACTCCAGTCGTCACTGTCACATGATCCTTCAGAAATTATTCTAATATGATGATTGATACTCAAGAAACATTCATTATTATTTTAAATGTCGAAAACAGTTGTGTACAGTCTTTGATGAATAGAAAGTTCAAAAGAACAGCATTTATCTGAAATCTAAAGCTTTTGTAACGTTAAACACTACCGCTCAAAAGTTTTGGGTTAGTAATAATTAAAATTTTATTTTTGGGGTAAATAAATAAAATAAATCAGTACTTTTGTTTATGAAGGATGAGTTAAACTGATCAACAGTTACAGTAAAGACATTTATAATGTTAAAAATATATATATTTGAAATATATGCTGTTCTTTTGAACTAACATTCATCAAAGCATTTTGAAAAAAAAAAATCTGTACACAACTGTTTTCAACATTGAAAATAATAATGAATATTTATTGAGCATCAATCATCATATTAGTATGATTTCTGAAGGATCATGTGACACTGAAGACTGGAGTAATGATGCTGAAAACTCAACTTTGATCACAGAAATGAATTACTATGTAAAATATTTAAAAATTGAAAACAGCTGTTTTAAATTGGAATAATATTTCACAATATTACTGTTTTTGTTTGTATTTTTAATCAATAAATGCAGCCTTGGTGAGCAGAAGAGACTTCTCCTAAAAACATTAAAAATCTTACTGACCCCAAACTTTTGAACAATAATATATATATATATATATATATATATATATATATATATATATATATATATGTATGTATATATATATATATATATATATGTATATATATATATATATATATATATATATATATATATATATATATATATATATATATATATATATATATATATATATATATATATATATATATAATATAGCTGCGAGCAGCGATGGAGGGCCCAAGCCGGCGGTACCGCCACCCCGGTGCCTTTAGGTAACTAAAGGCACCGGGGTTGCGGTGCCACCGGCTTGGGCCCGTAATCGCTGCTCGCAGCTATATTTATTAGGGCCCGAGCACCGATGGTGAGAGGACCCTATTGTTTTTGCTCCGTTTATTATTATTCTTCTTCTCCAAAGTGAATCGCTTTTTAGAGGGCCTAAACATGCTCGAAAACTCATGAAACTTTGCACACGCTTCAGAAGTGGTGAAAATTTACGTGTGATATGGTTTTCAGAATTGTGGGGGGCAAATTCGGTAAATTATTGCCCCCACATTTTGCCCCGGCTCCTGGTTTCACGTACAGGTATGAAATTTGGTACATACATGTAATGACCCAATACCTACAGAAAAGTCTCTTGGAGCATAGCCCTAAACACAACAGGAAGTGAGCTATTTTGAACTTCCTCCTGGATTTTGGGCATTTTTCGTAATTTCCTGATGTTGTACTTTAACGAACTCCTCCTACAGATTTGATCTGATACTCTTCAAATTTGGTGAGTGTAATCTTAAGGCCTTTGTGACGTTAAATTGCGAAGATCTAGAGTTTTCGTCGAAGGGTGTGCCCTCGGCGGCCTGACAAACATCTATCTATAAATTACAGGAACGTCTGTCTGTCTGTCTGTCTGTGTGTGTGTGTGTCTGTTCCTCGCATATCTCTCGAACCGTTAGTCCGATTGATTTCAAACTCGACAGGTGTCTTGCCACGGGCACGAGTAAGTGCAGTGCCAAGTTTGACATTGTTTGGATGAGAAATGCAAAAGATATCGTTAAATATATCATTTTTAGAAGGTTGTGGTTTAAAAATAAACATTCTGACATTAGAGAGTTGTATCGGTCAAAGAAGCCCCAAGAAGGCTGTGGTTTAAAAATAAACATTCTGACATAAACACTCAGTCAGCTACACTGTTTACTTCTGAATATTATAGTTTGGTTCCCGAACGTGATAAATCCATCTATCTATAAATTACAGAAACGTCCGTCTGTCTGTCTGTGTGTTATTCGCATATCTCTCGAATGTGAGATAACCACTAAATGTGTGAAAACCACTATTTTCTGTTTCAAACTTTCACATAGCATCTTTAGGTTATAACAACATTGAAAATCAAAATCTGGATTTGAATTTTTTAAGATTTATTATAAAAACGGATTATTTTTTCCCAAAAATGCAATAAATTCATGACTTTTTTTTTTTTTTTTTAAATGCTATTAATCCATTGAATCAATATAAAGTTATTTTTGATCATATTGCCATCGCAAGAAATATCTCCTGAACTTTTTTGACGGCGATCAGCTCACAAAAACTGATTTTGCACGGGCACTTTGCACTGCTCCCTGAATCGAGGTGCTTATTCATTTGTCGATGTAAACTGAATCTGTAAGTCAGCTATGCTGTTAGTGTTTACTTCTGAATATTATATTTCATTCTGGTGCGCTTAACGTTGTCGCTACTGTGTAATAGTAGCCTATGCTATTCACCAACTAAACATATCCTATTCAATGCGTTCACAGTCTCTTTCACGGGCATCATTTGTAGTTGCCTATTCACAAACTGTTTGCTCAAGCATAGCGTTTTCTCGGAGTTCACTGTGTGAACAAAGTGAATCGCTTTTTAGAGGGCCTAAACATGCTCGAAAACTCATGAAACTTTGCACACGCTTCAGAAGTGGTGAAAATTTACGTGTGATATGGTTTTCAGAATTGGGGGGGGCAAATTCGGTAAATTATTGCCCCCACATTTTGCCCCGGCTCCTGGTTTCACGTACAGGTATGAAATTTGGTACATACATGTAATGACCCAATACCTACAGAAAAGTCTCTTGGAGCATAGCCCTAAACACAACAGGAAGTGAGCTATTTTGAACTTCCTCCTGGATTTTGGCCATTTTTTGTAATTTCCTGATGTTGTACTTTAACGAACTCCTCCTACAGATTTGATCTGATCCTCTTCAAATTTGGTGAGTGTAATCTTAAGGCCTTTGTGACGTTAAATTGCGAAGATCTAGAGTTTTCGTCGAAGGGTGTGCCCTCGGCGGCCTGACAAACATCTATCTATAAATTACAGGAACGTCTGTCTGTCTGTCTGTCTGTGTGTGTGTGTGTCTGTTCCTCGCATATCTCTCGAACCGTTAGTCCGATTAATTTCAAACTCGACAGGTGTCTTGCCACGGGCACGAGTAAGTGCAGTGCCAAGTTTGACATTGTTTGGATGAGAAATGCAAAAGATATCGTTAAATATATCATTTTTAGAAGGTTGTGGTTTAAAAATAAACATTCTGACATTAGAGAGTTGTATCGGTCAAAGAAGCCCCAAGAAGGTTGTGGTTTAAAAATAAACATTCTGACATAAACACTCAGTCAGCTACACTGTTTACTTCTGAATATTATAGTTTGGTTCCCGAACGTGATAAATCCATCTATCTATAAATTACAGAAACGTCCGTCTGTCTGTCTGTGTGTTATTCGCATATCTCTCAAATGTGAGATAACCACTAAATGTGTGAAAACCACTATTTTCTGTTTCAAACTTTCACATAGCATCTTTAGGTTATAACAACATTGAAAATCAAAATCTGGATTTGAATTTTTTTAAGATTTATTATAAAAACGGATTATTTTTTCCCAAAAATGCAATAAATTCATGACTTTTTTTTTTTCAAAATGCTATTAATCCATTGAATCAATATAAAGTTATTTTTGATCATATTGCCATCGCAAGAAATATCTCCTGAACTTTTTTGACGGCGATCAGCTCACAAAAACTGATTTTGCACGGGCACTTTGCACTGCTCCCTGAATCGAGGTGCTTATTCATTTGTGGATGTAAACTGAATCTGTAAGTCAGCTATGCTGTTAGTGTTTACTTCTGAATATTATATTTCATTCTGGTGCGCTTAACGTTGTCGCTACTGTGTAATAGTAGCCTATGCTATTCACCAACTAAACATATCCTATTCAATGCGTTCACAGTCTCTTTCACGGGCATCATTTGTAGTTGCCTATTCACAAACTGTTTGCTCAAGCATAGCGTTTTCTCGGAGTTCACTGTGTGCTTTTTACCATGCACAAATAAAAATATCACTGAACTTTTGCTGTGTAATTGTAACAATGAGCACACACCAAACCAACAATTACTAAAAACACACACAAAAACTGATTTTGCACGGGCATTTTTTGCACTAGTTCACCCAATTTCGGCCTTTTGGTGATATATGCATGATCAGATAAGTTCAATATTAATGTTGCTTGCAGTTCTGATGTTGCTAGGCAACCACAGACAGCCTGCAGTAACTCAGGCATACAATTTTCAATCTGCCCCAAACTTCACATGTTTGATAAGAGTCCTGTCCTGAACACATGCCAATGCTCATTATGATTATAGCAATAGCGCCACCTGCTGGTAGCAGGAAGTGTGGCAAATACAAAACGTGCTCGAAAAATCATGAAACTTTGCACACGCTTCAGAAGTGGTGACAATTTACGTGTGATGTGGTTTTAAAAATTGGATGGGGCAAAATGGCTTACTTATTGCCCCTACATTTTACCCCGGCTCGACGTTTCACGTACAGGTATGAAATTTGGTACACACATGTAAGGACCCAATACCTACAAAAAAGTCTCTTGGAGCATAGCCCTAAACACAACAGGAAGTCAGTTATTTTGAACTTCCTGTCAGATTTTGGGCAGTTTTTGCCATTTCCTGATGTTGTACTTTAACAAACTCCTCCTACAGTTTTGATCTGATCCTCTTCAAATTTGGTGAGTGTAATCTTAAGGCCTTTCCTAAAGGTGCCGGGTGGCGGTGGCAGGGGTGCGAGGGCCCTTTTCATCGCTGCTTGCAGCTTTAATTAGGGCCCGAGCACCGATGGTGTGAGGACCCTCTTGGAATTGCTCTGTTTATTATTATTATTATTAGGGCCCGAGCACCGATGGTGTGAGGACCCTCTTGGAATTGCTCTGTTTATTATTATTATTATTATTATTATTATTATTCTTCTCCGCATTGAATTGCATTTTTGAGGGCCTAAACATGCTCGAAAACTCACGAAACTTTGCACACGCGTCAAAACTGGTGAAAATTTACATCTGATATAGGTTTCAGAATTGGACGGGGCAAAACGGCTCGATAGCGCCACCTATAAAAGTTCAACGGAGTGCGCCTCCCGCAACGTTCCACGTACGTGCACGAAATTCGGTACATACATGTAATGACCTAATACCTACAAAAAAGTCTCTTGGAGCATAGCCCTAAACACAACAGGAAGTCAGCCATTTTGAACTTCCTCTCAGATTTTTGTGCAGTTTTTGCCATTTTCAGGCCTCGTACTTTAACGAACTCCTCCTACAGTTTTAATCTGATCATCTTCAAATTTGGTGAGTGTAATCTTAAGGCCTTTGCGACGTTAAATTGCGAAGATCTTGAGTTTTCGTCAAAGGGCGGGTCCTCGGCGGCCTGACAAATTTCGATGTTTCGCCATGAAACAGGAAGTTGCTGTAACTCAGGCATGGAATGTCCAATCTGCCCCAAACTTCACACTTTTGATAAGCGTTCTGTCCTGAACACATGACCATGCTCATATTCAGTTACAGTCATAGCGCCACCTGCTGGCAACAGGAAGTGACATGTTTAACACTGTTATGGACTCCTAATAACATATAAAAAAGTGCCAGCAAGTGCTAAACATGCTAACAACATACTAGAAGCATGCTAAAACATGCTAGCAAACACTTAGCTAAGTGCTAAAGCATGCTATTATTGCAATTAAATAGGAATTTGCTGTAACTCAGGCATGGAATGTCCAATCTGCCCCAAACTTCACACTTTTGATAAGCGTTCTGTCCTGAACACATCTACATGAGAACATTCAGTTATAGTAATAGCGCCACCTACTGGTAACAGGAAGTGTCATGTTTAACACGTTGATGCCATTCTAGCAACATGTTAAAAATGCCATTTACTTCTAAACATGCTAGAAACATGTTAAAACATGCTAGCAATACTTAGCTAAGTGCTAAAGCATGCTAATTCAATGAAACAGGATGTTGTTGTTACTCAAGAAGGCAATGTCCAATCTGCGACAAACTTCACACTTTTAATAAACGTTCTGTCCTGAACACATGACCATGCTCATATTCAGTTACAGTCATAGTGCCACCTGCTGGCAACAGGAAGTGACATGTTAAACACTGTTGTGGACATATAAAAACATATAAAAAAAGTGCCAGCAAGTGCTAAACATGCTAACAACATACTAGAAACATGCTAAAACATGCTAGCAAACACTTAGCTAAGTGCTAAAGCATGCTATTGCTGCAATTAAATAGGAATTTGCTGTAACACAGGCATGGAATGTCCAATCTGCCCCAAACTTCACACGTTTGATAAGAGTCATGGCCTGAACACATCTACATGAGAATATTCAGTTATAGTAATAGCGCCACCTGCTGTCAACAGGAAGTGACATGTTTAACACTGTTGTGGTCTCCTAATAACATATAAAAAAGAGCCAGCAAGTGCTAAACAGGTTAGCAACATACTAGAAACATGCTAGCAAATACTTAGCTAAGTGCTAAAGCATGCTATCACTGCAATTAAATAGGAATTTGCTGTAACCCAGGCATGGAATGTCCAATCTGCCCCAAACTTCACACGTTTGATAAGAATCATGGCCTGAACACATGTCTATGCTCAAATTCAGTTATAGTAATAGCGCCACCTACTGGCAACAGGAAGTGACATGTTTAACACGTTGATGCCGTTCTAGCAACATGTTAAAAATGCCATTGAGTTCTAAACATGCTAGAAACTTGTTAAAACATGCTAGCAATACTTAGCTAAGTGCTAAAGCATGCTAATTCAATGAAACAGGACTTTGTTGTTACTCAAGAAGGCAATGTACAATCTACCCCAAACTTCACACGTTTGATAAGAGTTATCTCTTGAACACATGACCATGCTCATATTTAGTTATAGTCATAGCGCCACCTGCTGGCAACAGGAAGTGACGTTTAACACTGTTCTTGACTCCTAATAACATATAAAAAAATGCCAGTAGGTGCTAAACATCCTACCAACATACTAGAGACATGCTAAAACATACTAGCAAACACTTAGCTAAGTGCTAAAGAATGATATTACTGCAATTAAATATGAATTTGCTGTAACTCAGGCATGGAATGTCCAATCTGCCCCAAACTTCACACTTTTGATAAGCGTTCTGTCCTGAACACATGACCATGCTTATATTCAGTTACAGTCATAGCGCCACCTGCTGGCAACAGGAAGTGACATGTTTAACACTGTTATGGACTCCTAATAACATATAAAAAAGTGCCAGCAAGTGTTAAACATGCTAACAACATACTAGAAACATGCTAAAACATGCTAGCAAACTCTTAGATAAGTGCTAAAGCATGCTATTATTGCAACTAAATAGGAATTTGCTGTAACTCAGGCATGGAATGTCCAATCTGCCCCAAACTTCACACGTTTGATAAGAGTCATGGCCTGAACACATCTACATGAAAATGTTCAGTTATAGTAATAGCGCCACCTACTGGCAACAGGAAGTGACATGTTTAACACGTTGATGCCGTTCTAGCAACATGTTAAAAATGCCATTGAGTTCTAAACATGCTAGAAACATGTTAAAACATGCTAACAATGCTTAGCTAAGTGCTAAAGAATGCTAATTCAATGAAACATGACTTTGTTGTTACTCAAGAAGGCAATGTCCAATTTGCACCAAACTTCACACGTTTGATAAGAGTTCTGTCCTGAACACACATCCATGCTCATATTCAGCTATAGTCATAACGCCACCTACTGGCAACAGAAACTGACATGGTTAACACAGTAATGCAGTACTAACCACATAATTATTGTGTACGAAGCATGCTAGAAACAGACTAAACATGCTAGCAACACTTAGCTGAGTCATGAAGCATGCTATTATCACCATTATACAAAACATTTTGTAACTGACTTTGACATACTCTTACTATACATACCTCCTTAAATGTACATTTCCCAACCATGCTCTGTCTTCCTAAAGCCCCCGAGTGTTGATGGCACGGGTGCGAGGGCCCTTTCATCGCTGCTTGCAGCTTTAATTATTATTATTCTTCTCCGCATTGAATTGCATTTTTGAGGGCCTAAACATGCTCGAAAACTCACGAAACTTTGCACACGCGTCAGAACTGGCGAAAATTTACATCTGATATAGGTTTCAGAATTGGACGGGGCAAAATGGCTCGATAGCGCCACCTATAAAAGTTCAACGGAGTGCGCCTCCCGCATCGTTCCACGTACATGCACGAAATTCGGTACATACATGTAATTACCTAATACCTACAAAAAAGTCTCTTGGAGCGTAGCCCTAAACACAACAGGAAGTCAGCCATTTTGAACTTCCTCTCAGATTTTTGTGCAGTTTTTGCCATTTTCAGGCCTCGTACTTTAACGAACTCCTCCTACAGTTTTAATCTGATCATCTTCAAATTTGGTGAGTGTAATCTTCAGGCCTTTGCGACGTTAAATTGCGAAGATCTTGAGTTTTCGTCGAAGTGCGGGTCCTCGGCGGCCTGACAAATTTCGATGTTTCGCCATGAAACAGGAAGTTGCTGTAACTCAGGCATGGAATGTCCAATCTGCCCCAAACTTCACACTTTTGATAAGAGTTCTGTCCTGAACACATGACCATGCTCATATTCAGTTATAGTCATAGCGCCACCTGCTGGCAACAGGAAGTGACATGTTTAACACTGTTATGGACTCCTAATAACATATAAAAAAGTGCCAGCAAGTGCTAAACATGCTAACAACATACTAGAAGCATGCTAAAACATGCTAGCAAACTCTTAGCTAAGTGCTAAAGCATGCTATTATTGCAATTAAATAGGAATTTGCTGTAACTCAGGCATGGAATGTCCAATCTGCCCCAAACTTCACACTTTTGATAAGCGTTCTGTCCTGAACACATCTACATGAGAATATTCAGTTATAGTAATAGCGCCACCTACTGGTAACAGGAAGTGTCATGTTTAACACGTTGATGCCATTCTAGCAACATGTTAAAAATGCCATTGACTTCTAAACATGCTAGAAACATGTTAAAACATGCTAGCAATACTTAGCTAAGTGCTAAAGCATGCTAATTCAATGAAACAGGATGTTGTTGTTACTCAAGAAGGCAATGTCCAATCTGCACCAAACTTCACACTTTTGATAAGCGTTCTGTCCTGAACACATGACCATGCTTATATTCAGTTACAGTCATAGCGCCACCTGCTGGCAACAGGAAGTGACATGTTTAACACTGTTATGGACTCCTAATAACATATAAAAAAGTGCCAGCAAGTGTTAAACATGCTAACAACATACTACAAACATGCTAAAACATGCTAGCAAACTCTTAGCTAAGTGCTAAAGCATGCTATTATTGCAATTAAATAGGAATTTGCTGTAACTCAGGCATGGAATGTCCAATCTGCCCCAAACTTCACACGTTTGATAAGAATCATGGCCTGAACACATGTCTATGCTCAAATTTAGTTATAGTAATAGCGCCACCTACTGGCACCAGGAAGTGACATGTTTAACACGTTGATGCCGTTCTAGCAACATGTTAAAAATGCCATTGAGTTCTAAACATGCTAGAAACATGTTAAAACATGCTAGCAATACTTAGCTAAATGCTAAAGCATGCTAATTCAATGAAACAGGACTTTGTTGTTACTCAAGAAGGCAATGTACAATCTACCCCAAACTTCACACGTTTGATAAGAGTTATCTCTTGAACACATGTCCATGCTCATATTTAGTTATAGTCATAGCGCCACCTGCTGGCAACAGGAAGTGACGTTTAACACTGTTCTTGACTCCTAATAACATATAAAAAAATGCCAGTAGGTGCTAAACATCCTACCAACATACTAGAGACATGCTGAAACATACTAGCAAACACTTAGCTAAGTGCTAAAGAATGATATTACTGCAATTAAATATGAATTTGCTGTAACTCAGGCATGGAATGTCCAATCTGCCCCAAACTTCACACTTTTGATAAGCGTTCTGTCCTGAACACATGACCATGCTTATATTCAGTTACAGTCATAGCGCCACCTGCTGGCAACAGGAAGTGACATGTTTAACACTGTTATGGACTCCTAATAACATATAAAAAAGTGCCAGCAAGTGTTAAACATGCTAACAACATACTAGAAACATGCTAAAACATGCTAGCAAACTCTTAGCTAAGTGCTAACGCATGCTATTATTGCAATTAAATAGGAATTTGCTGTAACTCAGGCATGGAATGTCCAATCTGCCCCAAACTTCACACTTTTGATAAGAGTCATGGCCTGAACACATCTACATGAGAATGTTCAGTTATAGTAATAGCGCCACCTACTGGCAACAGGAAGTGACATGTTTAACACGTTGATGCCGTTCTAGCAACATGTTAAAAATGCCATTGAGTTCTAAACATGCTAGAAACATGTTAAAACATGCTAACAATGCTTAGGTACGTGCTAAAGAATGCTAATTCAATGAAACATGACTTTGTTGTTACTCAAGAAGGCAATGTCCAATTTGCACCAAACTTCACACGTTTGATAAGAGTTCTGTCCTGAACACACATCCATGCTCATATTCAGTTATAGTCATAACGCAACCTACTGGCAACAGAAACTGACATGGTTAACACAGTAATGCAGTACTAACCACATAATAATTGTGTACTAAGCATGCTAGAAACAGACTAAACATGCTAGCAACACTTAGCTGAGTCATGAAGCATGCTATTATCACCATTATACAAAACATTTTGTAACTGACTTTGACATACTCTTACTATATATACCTCCTTAAATGTACATTTCCCAACCATGCTCTGTCTTCCTAAAGCCACCGAGTGTTGATGGCATGGGTGCGAGGGCCCTTTCATCGCTGCTTGCAGCTTTAATTATTATTATTATTATTCTTCTCCGCATTGAATTGCATTTTTGAGGGCCTAAACATGCTCGAAAACTCACGAAACTTTGCACACGCGTCAGAACTGGCGAAAATTTACATCTGATATAGGTTTCAGAATTGGGCGGGGCAAAATGGCTCGATAGCGCCACCTATAAAAGTTCAACGGAGTGCGCCTCCCGCAACGTTCCACGTACGTGTACGAAATTCGGTACATACATGTAATGACCTAATACCTACAAAAAAGTCTCTTGGAGCATAGCCCTAAACACAACAGGAAGTCAGCCATTTTGAACTTCCTCTCAGATTTTTGTGCAGTTTTTGCCATTTTCAGGCCTCGTACTTTAACGAACTCCTCCTACAGTTTTAATCTGATCATCTTCAAATTTGGTGAGTGTAATCTTAAGGCCTTTGTGACGTTAAATTGCGAAGATCTTGAGTTTTCGTCAAAGGGCGGGTCCTCGGCGGCCTGACAAATTTCGATGTTTCGCCATGAAACAGGAAGTTGCTGTAACTCAGGCATGGAATGTCCAATCTGCCCCAAACTTCACACGTTTGATAAGAGTTCTGTCCTGAACACATGACCATGCTCATATTCAGTTACAGTCATAGCGCCACCTGCTGGCAACAGGAAGTGACGTTTAACACTGTTCTTGACTCCTAATAACATATAAAAAAATGCCAGTAGGTGCTAAACATCCTACCAACATACTAGAGACATGCTAAAACATGCTAGCAAACTCTTAGCTAAGTGCTAAAGCATGCTATTATTGCAATTAAATAGGAATTTGCTGTAACCCAGGCATGGAATGTCCAATCTGCCCCAAACTTCACACTTTTGATAAGAGTCATGGCCTGAATACATCTACATGAGAATGTTCATTTATAGTAATAGCGCCACCTACTGGCAACAGGAAGTGACATGTTTAACACGTTGATGCCGTTTTAGCAACATGTTAAAAATGCCATTGAGTTCTAAACATGCTAGAAACATGTTAAAACATGCTAACAATGCTTAGCTAAGTGCTAAAGAATGCTAATTCACTGAAACAGGATGTTGTTGTTACTCAAGAAGGCAATGTCCAATCTGCGCCAAACTTCACACTTTTGATAAGCGTTCTGTCCTGAACACATGACCATGCTCATATTCAGTTACAGTCATAGTGCCACCTGCTGGCAACAGGAAGTGACATGTTAAAAACTGTTGTGGACATATAAAAACATATAAAAAAAGTGCCAGCAAGTGCTAAACATGCTAACAACATACTAGAAACATGTTAAAACATGCTAGCAAACACTTAGCTAAGTGCTAAAGCATGCTATTGCTGCAATTAAATTGGAATTTGCTGTAACACAGGCATGGAATGTCCAATCTGCCCCAAACTTCACACGTTTGATAAGAGTCATGGCCTGAACACATCTACATGAGAATATTCAGTTATAGTAATAGCGCCACCTGCTGGCAACAGGAAGTGACATGTTTAACACGTTGATGCCGTTCTAGACGTTCAATGGTTAAAAATGCCATTGAGTTCTAAACATGCTAGAAACATGTTAAAACATGCTAACAATGCTTAGCTAAGTGCTAAAGAATGCTAATTCAATGAAACATGACTTTGTTGTTACTCAAGAAGGCAATTTCCAATTTGCACCAAACTTCACACGTTTGATAAGAGTTCTGTCCTGAACACACATCCATGCTCATATTCAGTTATAGTCATAACGCCACCTACTGGCAACAGAAACTGACATGGTTAACACAGTAATGAAGTACTAACCACATAATTATTGTGTACTAAGCATGCTAGAAACAGACTAAACATGCTAGCAACACTTAGCTGAGTCATGAAGCATGCTATTATCACCATTATACAAAACATTTTGTAACTGACTTTGACATACTCTTACTATATATACCTCCTTAAATGTACATTTCCCAACCATGCTCTGTCTTCCTAAAGCCACCGAGTGTTGATGGCACGGGTGCGAGGGCCCTTTCATCGCTGCTTGCAGCTTTAATTATTATTATTCTTCTTCTCCGCATTGAATTGCATTTTTGAGGGCCTAAACATGCGCGAAAACTCACGAAACTTTGCACACGCGTCAGAACTGGCGAAAATTTACATCTGATATAGGTTTCAGAATTGGACGGGGCAAAACGGCTCGATAGCGCCACCTATAAAAGTTCAACGGAGTGCGCCTCCCGCAACGTTCCACGTACGTGCACGAAATTCGGTACATACATGTAATGACCTAATACCTACAAAAAAGTCTCTTGGAGCATAGCCCTAAACCCAACAGGAAGTCAGCCATTTTGAACTTCCTCCCAGATTTTTGTGCAGTTTTTGACATTTTCAGGCCTCATACTTTAACGAACTCCTCCTACAGTTTTAATCTGATCATCTTCAAATTTGGTGAGTGTAATCTTAAGGCCTTTGCGACGTTAAATTGCGAAGATCTTGAGTTTTCGTCGAAGGGCGGGTCCTCGGCGGCCTGACAAATTTTGATGTTTCGCCATGAAACAGGAAGTTGCTGTAACTCAGGCATGGAATGTCCAATCTGCCCCAAACTTCATACGTTTGATAAGAGTTCTGTCCTGAACACATGACCATGCTCATATTCAGTTATAGTCATAGCGCCACCTGCTGGCAACAGGAAGTGACATGTTTAACACTGTTATGGACTCCTAATAACATATAAAAAAGTGCCAGCAAGTGCTAAACATGCTAACAACATACTAGAAGCATGCTAAAACATGCTAGCAAACTCTTAGCTAAGTGCTAAAGCATGCTATTATTGCAATTAAATAGGAATTTGCTGTAACTCAGGCATGGAATGTACAATCTGCCCCAAACTTCACACTTTTGATAAGCGTTCTGTCCTGAACATATCTACATGAGAATATTCAGTTATAGTAATAGCGCCACCTACTGGTAACAGGAAGTGTCATGTTTAACACGTTGATGCCATTCTAGCAACATGTCAAAAATGCCATTGACTTCTAAACATGCTAGAAACATGTTAAAACATACTAGCAATACTTAGCTAAGTGCTAAAGCATGCTAATTCAATGAAACAGGATGTTGTTGTTACTCAAGAAGGCAATGTCCAATCTGCGCCAAACTTCACACTTTTAATAAACGTTCTGTCCTGAACACATGACCATGCTCATATTCAGTTATAGTCATAGCGCCACCTGCTGGCAACAGGAAGTGACATGTTTAACACTGTTATGGACTCCTAATAACATATAAAAAAGTGCCAGCAAGTGCTAAACATGCTAACAACATACTAGAAGCATGCTAAAACATGCTAGCAAACTCTTAGCTAAGTGCTAAAGCATGCTATTATTGCAATTAAATAGGAATTTGCTGTAACTCAGGCATGGAATGTCCAATCTGCCCCAAACTTCACACTTTTGATAAGCGTTCTGTCCTGA
Source organism: Scardinius erythrophthalmus (assembly GCF_964197995.2). NCBI lineage: Eukaryota > Metazoa > Chordata > Actinopteri > Cypriniformes > Leuciscidae > Scardinius > Scardinius erythrophthalmus. The sequence goes on along the minus strand of NC_138222.1, from coordinate 15,256,804 downwards.
ACATATCTACATGACAATATTCAGTTATAGTAATAGCGCCACCTACTGGTAACAGGAAGTGTCATGTTTAACACGTTGATGCCATTCTAGCAACATGTTAAAAATGCCATTGACTTCTAAACATGCTAGAAACATGTTAAAACATACTAGCAATACTTAGCTAAGTGCTAAAGCATGCTAATTCAATGAAACAGGACTTTGTTGTTACTCAAGAAGGCAATGTACAATCTACCCCAAACGTCACACGTTTGATAAGAGTTATCTCTTGAACACATGTCCATGCTCATATTTAGTTATAGTCATAGCGCCACCTGCTGGCAACAGGAAGTGACGTTTAACACTGTTCTTGACTCCTAATAACATATAAAAAAATGCCAGTAGGTGCTAAACATCCTACCAACATACTATAGACATGCTAAAACATACTAGCAAACACTTAGCTAAGTGCTAAAGAATGATATTACTGCAATTAAATATGAATTTGCTGTAACTCAGGCATGGAATGTCCAATCTGCCCCAAACTTCACACTTTTGATAAGCGTTCTGTCCTGAACACATGACCATGCTTATATTCAGTTACAGTCATAGCGCCACCTGCTGGCAACAGGAAGTGACATGTTTAACACTGTTATGGACTCCTAATAACATATAAAAAAGTGCCAGCAAGTGTTAAACATGCTAACAACATACTAGAAACATGCTAAAACATGCTAGCAAACTCTTAGCCAAGTGCTAAAGCATGCTATTATTGCAATTAAATAGGAATTTGCTGTAACTCAGGCATGGAATGTCCAATCTGCCCCAAACTTTACACTTTTGATAAGAGTCATGGCCTGAACACATCTACATGAGAATGTTCAATTATAGTAATAGCGCCACCAACTGGCAACAGGAAGTGACATGTTTAACACGTTGATGCCGTTCTAGCAACATGTTAAAAATGCCATTGAGTTCTAAACATGCTAGAAACATGTTAAAACATGCTAACAATGCTTAGCTAAGTGCTAAAGCATGCTAATTCAATGAAACATGACTTTGTTGTTACTCAAGAAGGCAATGTCCAATTTGCACCAAACTTCACACGTTTGATAAGAGTTCTGTCCTGAACACACATCCAAGCTCATATTCAGTTATAGTCATAACGCCACCTACTGGCAACAGAAACTGACATGGTTAACACAGTAATGCAGTACTAACCACATAATTATTGTGTACTAAGCATGCTAGAAACAGACTAAACATGCTAGCAACACTTAGCTGAGTCATGAAGCATGCTATTATCACCATTATACAAAACATTTTGTAACTGACTTTGACATACTCTTACTATATATACCTCCTTAAATGTACATTTCCCAACCATGCTCTGTCTTCCTAAAGCCACCGAGTGTTGATGGCACGGGTGCGAGGGCCCTTTCATCGCTGCTTGCAGCTTTAATTATTATTATTATTCTTCTTCTCCGCATTGAATTGCATTTTTGAGGGCCTAAACATGCTCGAAAACTCACGAAACTTTGCACACGCGTCAGAACTGGCGAAAATTTACATCTGATATAGGTTTCAGAATTGGACGGGGCAAAACGGCTCGATAGCGCCACCTATAAAAGTTCAACGGAGTGCGCCTCCCGCAACGTTCCACGTATGTGCACGAAATTCGGTACATACATGTAATGACCTAATACCTACAAAAAAGTCTCTTGGAGCATAGCCCTAAACACAACAGGAAGTCAGCCATTTTGAACTTCCTCTCAGATTTTTGTGCAGTTTTTGCCATTTTCAGGCCTCGTACTTTAACGAACTCCTCCTACAGTTTTAATCTGATCATCTTCAAATTTGGTGAGTGTAATCTTAAGGCCTTTGCGACGTTAAATTGCGAAGATCTTGAGTTTTCGTCAAAGGGCGGGTCCTCGGCGGCCTGACAAATTTCGATGTTTCGCCATGAAACAGGAAGTTGCTGTAACTCAGGCATGGAATGTCCAATCTGCCCCAAACTTCACACTTTTGATAAGCGTTCTGTCCTGAACACATGACCATGCTCATATTCAGTTACAGTCATAGCGCCACCTGCTGGCAACAGGAAGTGACATGTTTAACACTGTTATGGACTCCTAATAACATATAAAAAAGTGCCAGCAAGTGCTAAACATGCTAACAACACACTAGAAGCATGCTAAAACATGCTAGCAAACTCTTAGCTAAGTGCTAAAGCATGCTATTATTGCAATTAAATAAGAATTTGCTGTAACTCAGGCATGGAATGTCCAATCTGCCCCAAACTTCACACTTTTGATAAGCGTTCTGTCCTGAACACATCTACATGAGAACATTCAGTTATACTAATAGCGCCACCTACTGGCAACAGGAAGTGTCATGTTTAACACGTTGATGCCATTCTAGCAACATGTTAAAAATGCCATTGACTTCTAAACATGCTAGAAACATGTTAAAACATGCTAGCAATACTTAACTAAGTGCTAAAGCATGCTAATTCAATGAAACAGGATGTTGTTGTTACTCAAGAAGGCAATGTCCAATCTGCGCCAAACTTCACACTTTTAATAAACGTTCTGTCCTGAACACATGACCATGCTCATATTCAGTTACAGTCATAGTGCCACCTGCTGGCAACAGGAAGTGACATGTTAAACACTGTTGTGGACATAAAAACATATAAAAAAAAGTGCCAGCAAGTGCTAAACATGCTAACAACATACTAGAAAAATGCTAAAACATGCTAGCAAACACTTAGCTAAGTGCTTAAGCATGCTATTGCTGCAATTAAATAGGAATTTGCTGTAACACAGGCATGGAATGTCCAATCTGCCTCAAACTTCACACGTTTGATAAGAGTCATGGCCTGAACACATCTACATGAGAATATTCAGTTATAGTAATAGCGCCACCTGCTGTCAACAGGAAGTGACATGTTTAACACTGTTGTGGTCTCCTAATAACATATAAAAAGAGCCAGCAAGTGCTAAACAGGTTAGTAACATACTAGAAACATGCTAGCAAACACTTAGCTAAGTGCTAAAGCATGCTATCACTGCAATTAAATAGGAATTTGCTGTAACCCAGGCATGGAATGTCCAATCTGCCCCAAACGTCACACGTTTGATAAGAATCATGGCCTGAACACATGTCTATGCTCAAATTCAGTTATAGTAATAGCGCCACCTACTGGCAACAGGAAGTGACATGTTTAACACGTTGATGCCGTTCTAGCAACATGTTAAAAATGCCATTGAGTTCTAAACATGCTAGAAACATATTAAAACATGCTAGCAATACTTAGCTAAGTGCTAAAGCATGCTAATTCAATGAAACAGGACTTTGTTGTTACTCAAGAAGGCAATGTACAATCTACCCCAAACTTCACACGTTTGATAAGAGTTATCTCTTGAACACATGTCCATGCTCATATTTAGTTATAGTCATAGCGCCACCAGCTGGCAACAGGAAGTGACGTTTAACACTGTTCTTGACTCCTAATAACATATAAAAAAAATGCCAGTAGGTGCTAAACATCCTACCAACATACTAGAGACATGCTAAAACATACTAGCAAACACTTAGCTAAGTGCTAAAGAATGATATTACTGCAATTAAATATGAATTTGCTGTAACTCAGGCATGGAATGTCCAATCTGCCCCAAACTTCACACTTTTGATAAGCGTTCTGTCCTGAACACATGACCATGCTTATATTCAGCTACAGTCATAGCGCCACCTGCTGGCAACAGGAAGTGACATGTTTAACACTGTTATGGACTCCTAATAACATATAAAAAAGTGCCAGCAAGTGTTAAACATGCTAACAACATACTAGAAACATGCTAAAACATGCTAGCAAACTCTTAGCTAAGTGCTAAAGCATGCTATTATTGCAATTAAATAGGAATTTGCTGTAACTCAGGCATGGAATGTCCAATCTGCCCCAAACTTCACACTTTTGATAAGAGTCATGGCCTGAATACATCTACATGAGAATGTTAATTTTTAGTAATAGCGCCACCTACTGGCAACAGGAAGTGACATGTTTAACACGTTGATGCCGTTCTAGCAACATGTTAAAAATGCCATTGAGTTCTAAACATGCTAGAAACATGTTAAAACATGCTAACAATGCTTAGCTAAGTGCTAAAGAATGCTAATTCAATGAAACATGACTTTTTTGTTACTCAAGAAGGCAATTTCCAATTTGCACCAAACTTCACACGTTTGATAAGAGTTCTGTCCTGAACACACATCCATGCTCATATTCAGCTATAGTCATAACGCCACCTACTGGCAACAGAAACTGACATGGTTAACACAGTAATGCAGTACTAACCACATAATTATTGTGTACTAAGCATGCTAGAAACAGACTAAACATACTAGCAACACTTAGCTGAGTCATGAAGCATGCTATTATCACCATTATACAAAACATTTTGTTACTAACTTTGACATACTCTTACTATATATACCTCCTTAAATGTACATTTCCCAACCATGCTCTGTCTTCCTAAAGCCACCGAGTGTTGATGGCACGGGTGCGAGGGCCCTTTCATCGCTGCTTGCAGCTTTAATTATTATTATTATTCTTCTCCGAATTTAATCGCATTTTTGAGGGCCTAAACATGCTCGAAAACTCACGAAACTTTGCACACGCATCAGAACTGGCGAAAATTTACATCTGATATAGGTTTCATAATTGGGCGGGGCAAAATGGCTCGATAGCGCCACCTATAAAAGTTCAACGGAGTGCGCCTCCCGCTATGTTCCACGTACGTGTACGAAATTCGGTACATACATGTAAGGACCTAATACCTACAAAAAAGTCTCTTGGAGCGTAGCCCTAAACACAACAGGAAGTCAGCCATTTTGAACTTCCTCTCAGATTTTTGTGCAGTTTTTGCCATTTTCATGCCTCGTACTTTAACGAACTCCTCCTACAGTTTTAATCTGATCATCTTCAAATTTGGTGAGTGTAATCTTAAGGCCTTTGCGACGTTAAATTGCGAAGATCTTGAGTTTTCGTCGAAGGGCGGGTCCTCGGCAGCCTGACAAATTTTGATGTTTCGCCATGAAACAGGAAGTTGTTGTAACTCAGGCATGGAATGTCCAATCTGCCCCAAACTTCACACTTTTGATAAGCGTTCTGTCCTGAACACATGACCATGCTCATATTCAGTTACAGTCATAGCGCCACCTGCTGGCAACAGGAAGTGACATGTTTAACACTGTTGTGAACTCCTGATAACATATAAAAAAGTGCCAGCAAGTGCTAAACATGCTAACAACATACTAGACACATGCTAAAACATGTTAGCAAACACTTAGCTAAGTGCTAAAGCATGCTATTACTGCAATTAAATAGGAATTTGCTGTAACTCAGGCATGGAATGTCCAATCTGCCCCAAACTTCACACGTTTGATAAGAGTCATGGCCTGAACACATCTACATGAGAATATTCAGTTATAGTAATAGCGCCACCTACTGGTAACAGGAAGTGTCATGTTTAACACGTTGATGCCGTTCTAGCAACATGTTAAAAATGCCATTGAGTTCTAAACATGCTAGAAACATGTTAAAACATGCTAGCAAAACTTAGCTGAGTGCTAAAGCATGCTAATTCAATGAAACAGGATGTTGTTGTTACTCAAGAAGGCAATGTCCAATCTGCCCCAAACTTCACACTTTTGATAAGCGTTCTGTCCTGAACACATGACCATGCTCATATTCAGTTACAGTCATAGCGCCACCTGCTGGCAACAGGAAGTGACATGTTTAACACTGTTGTGAACTCCTGATAACATATAAAAAAGTGCCAGCAAGTGCTAAACATGCTAACAACATACTAGACGCATGCTAAAACATGCTAGCAAACACTTAGCTTAGTGCTAAAGCATGCTATTACTGCAATTAAATAGGAATTTGCTGTAACTCAGGCACGGAATGTCCAATCTGCCCCAAACTTCACACGTTTGATAAGAGTCATGGCCTGAACACATCTACATGAGAATATTCAGTTATAGTAATAGCGCCACCTACTGGTAAAAGGAAGTGTCATGTTTAACACGTTGATGCCGTTCTAGCAACATGTTAAAAATGCCATTGACTTCTAAACATGCTAGAAACATGTTAAAACATGCTAGCAAAACTTAGCTGAGTGCTAAAGCATGCTAATTCAATGAAACAGGATGTTGTTGTTACTCATGAAGGCAATGTCCAATCTGCCCCAAACTTCACACTTTTGATAAGCGTTCTGTCCTGAACACATGACCATGCTCATATTCAGTTACAGTCATAGCGCCACCTGCTGGCAACAGGAAGTGACATGTTAAACACTGTTGTGGACTCCTACTAACATATAAAAAAGTGCCAGCATGTGCTAAACATGCTAACAACATACTAGAAACATGCTAAAACATGCTATCAATCACTTAGATAAGTGTTAAATCATGATATTACTGCAATTAAATGGGAATTTGTTGTAACACAGGCATGGGATGTTCAATCTACCCCAAACTTAATATGTAACATGCAAGAAACATGCTAGCAACACTTAGCTAAGTTCTAAAGCATGCTATAAAAGCTCAAGGAAGTTGTTGTAATTTAAGCATAAAATGTCCAATCTACCCCAAACTTCACACGTTTGATAAGAGTTATCTTTTGAACACATGTCCATGCTCATATTCAGTTATAGTCATAGCGCCGCCTGCTGGCAAAAGGAAGTGACGTTTAACACTGTTCTGGACTCCTAATAACATATAAAAAAATGCCAGTAGGTGCTAAATATCCTACCAACATACTAGAGACATGCTAAAACATACTAGCAAACACTTAGCTAAGTGCTAAAGCATGATATTACTGCAATTAAATATGAATTTGCTGTAACTCAGGAATGCAATGTCCAATCTACCCCAAAATTAATATGTAAAATGCTAGAAACATCATAAAACATGCTAGAAATGCTAAAGGAAGTTGTTGTAACTCAAGCATACAATGTCCAATCTGCCCCAAACTTCACATGTTTGATAAAAGTCCTGCACTGAACACATCTACATAGCAATATTCAGATATAGACATAGCCCCAACTACTGGCAACAGAAACTGACATGGTTAACACAGTAATGCAGTACTAACAACATAATTATTGTGTACTAAGTGTGCTAGACACATACTAAACATGCTAGCAACACTTAGCTGAGTCATGAAGCATGCTATTATCCCCATTATACAAAACATTTAGTAACTGACTTTGACATACTCTTACTATATATACCTCCTTAAATGTACATTGCCCAACCATGCTCTGTCTTCCTAAAGCCACTGAGTGTTGATGGCACGGGTGCGAGGGCCCTTTCATCGCTGCTTGCAGCTTTAATTATTATTATTATTCTTCTCCGAATTTAATCGCATTTTTGAGGGCCTAAACATGCTCGAAAACTCACGAAACTTTGCACACGCATCAGAACTGGCGAAAATTTACATCTGATATAGGTTTCAGAATTGGGCGGGGCAAAATGGCTCGATAGCGCCACCTATAAAAGTTCAACGGAGTGCGCCTCCCGCTATGTTCCACGTACGTGTACGAAATTCGGTACATACATGTAAGGACCTAATACCTACAAAAAAGTCTCTTGGAGCGTAGCCCTAAACACAACAGGAAGTCAGCCATTTTCAACTTCCTCTCAGATTTTTGTGCAGTTTTTGCCATTTTCATGCCTCGTACTTTAACGAACTCCTCCTACAGTTTTAATCTGATCATCTTCAAATTTGGTGAGTGTAATCTTAAGGCCTTTGCGACGTTAAATTGCGAAGATCTTGAGTTTTCGTCGAAGGGCGGGTCCTCGGCGGCCTGACAAATTTTGATGTTTCGCCATGAAACAGGAAGTTGCTGTAACTCAGGCATGGAATGTCCAATCTGCCCCAAACTTCACACTTTTGATAAGCGTTCTGTCCTGAACACATGACCATGCTCATATTCAGTTACAGTCATAGCGCCACCTGCTGGCAACAGGAAGTGACATGTTTAACACTGTTGTGAACTCCTGATAACATATAAAAAAGTGCCAGCAAGTGCTAAACATGCTAACAACATACTAGACACATGCTAAAACATGCTAGCAGACACTTAGCTAAGTGCTAAAGCATGCTATTACTGCAATTAAATAGGAATTTGCTGTAACTCAGGCACGGAATGTCCAATCTGCCCCAAACATCACACGTTTGATAAGAGTCATGGCCTGAACACATCTACATGAGAATATTCAGTTATAGTAATAGCGCCACCTACTGGTAACAGGAAGTGTCATGTTTAACACGTTGATGCCGTTCTAGCAACATGTTAAAAATGCCATTGACTTCTAAACATGCTAGAAACATGTTAAAACATGCTAGCAAAACTTAGCTGAGTGCTAAAGCATGCTAATTCAATGAAACAGGATGTTGTTGTTACTCAAGAAGGCAATGTCCAATCTGCCCCAAACTTCACACTTTTGATAAGCGTTCTGTCCTGAACACATGACCATGCTCATATTCAGTTACAGTCATAGCGCCACCTGCTGGCAACAGGAAGTGACATGTTAAACACTGTTGTGGACTCCTAATAACATATAAAAAAGTGCCAGCATGTGCTAAACATGCTAACAACATACTAGAAACATGCTAAACCATGCTATCAATCACTTAGATAAGTGCTAAATCATGATATTACTGCAATTAAATGGGAATTTGTTGTAACACAGGCATGGGATGTTCAATCTACCCCAAACTTAATATGTAACATTGAAGAAACATGCTAGCAACACTTAGCTAAGTTCTAAAGCATGCTATAAAAGCTCAAGGAAGTTGTTGTAACTTAAGCATAAAATGTCCAATCTACCCCAAACTTCACACGTTTGATAAGAGTTATCTTTTGAACACATGTCCATGCTCATATTCAGTTATAGTCATAGCGCCGCCTGCTGGCAAAAGGAAGTGACGTTTAACACTGTTCTGGACTCCTAATAACATATAAAAAAATGCCAGTAGGTGCTAAATATCCTACCAACATACTAGAGACATGCTAAAACATACTAGCAAACACTTAGCTAAGTGCTAAAGCATGATATTACTGCAATTAAATATGAATTTGCTGTAACTCAGGAATGCAATGTCCAATCTACCCCAAAATTAATATGTAAAATGCTAGAAACATCATAAAACATGCTAGAAATGCTAAAGGAAGTTGTTGTAACTCAAGCATACAATGTCCAATCTGCCCCAAACTTCACATGTTTGATAAAAGTCCTGCACTGAACACATCTACATAGCAATATTCAGATACAGACATAGCCCCAACTACTGGCAACAGAAACTGACATGGTTAACACAGTAATGCAGTACTAACAACATAATTATTGTGTACTAAGCATGCTAGAAACATACTAAACATGCTAGCAACACTTAGCTGAGTCATGAAGCATGCTATTATCACCATTATACAAAACATTTTGTAACTGACTTTGACATACTCTTACTATATATACCTCCTTAAATGTACATTGCCCAACCATGTTCTGTCTTCCTAAAGCCACCGAGTGTTGATGGCACGGGTGCGAGGGCCCTTTCATCGCTGCTTGCAGCTTTAATTATTATTAGGGCCCGAGCACCGATGGTGTGAGGACCCTCTTGGAATTGCTCTGTTTATTATTATTATTATTATTCTTCTCCGCATTTAATTGCATTTTTGAGGGCCTAAACATGCTCGAAAACTCACAAAACTTTGCACACGCGTCAGAACTGGCGAAAATTTACATCTGATATAGGTTTCAGAATTGGACGGGGCAAAATGGCTCGATAGCGCCACCTATAAAAGTTCAACGGAGTGCGCCTCCCGCAACGTTCCACGTACGTGCACGAAATTCGGTACATACATGTAATGACCTAATACCTACAAAAAAGTCTCTTGGAGCATAGCCCTAAACACAACAGGAAGTCAGCCATTTTGAACTTCCTCTCAGATTTTTGTGCAGTTTTTGCCATTTTCAGGCCTCGTACTTTAACAAACTCCTCCTACAGTTTTAATCTGATCATCTTCAAATTTTGGTGAGTGTAATCTTAAGGCCTTTGCGACGTTAAATTGCGAAGATCTTGAGTTTTCGTCGAAGGGCGGGTCCTCGGCGGCCTGACAAATTTCGATGTTTCGCCATGAAACAGGAAGTTGCTGTAACTCAGGCATGGAATGTCCAATCTGCCCCAAACTTCACACGTTTGATAAGAGTTCTGTCCTGAACACATGACCATGCTCATATTCAGTTATAGTCATAGCGCCACCTGCTGGCAACAGGAAGTGACATGTTTAACACTGTTATGGACTCCTAATAACATATAAAAAAGTGCCAGCAAGTGCTAAACATGCTAACAACATACTAGAAGCATGCTAAAACATGCTAGCAAACTCTTAGCTAAGTGCTAAAGCATGCTATTATTGCAATTAAATAGGAATTTGCTGTAACTCAGGCATGGAATGTCCAATCTGCCCCAAACTTCACACTTTTGATAAGCGTTCTGTCCTGAACACATCTACATGAGAATATTCAGTTATAGAAATAGCGCCACCTACTGGTAACAGGAAGTGTCATGTTTAACACGTTGATGCCATTCTAGCAACATGTTAAAAATGCCATTGACTTCTAAACATGCTAGAAACATGTTAAAACATGCTAGCAATACTTAGCTAAGTGCTAAAGCATGCTAATTCAATGAAACAGGATGTTGTTGTTACGCAAGAAGGCAATGTCCATTCTGCACCAAACTTCACACTTTTAATAAACGTTCTGTCCTGAACACATGACCATGCTCATATTCAGTTACAGTCATAGTGCCACCTGCTGGCAACAGGAAGTGACATGTTAAACACTGTTGTGGACATATAAAAACATATAAAAAAAGTGCCATCAAGTGTTAAACATGCTAACAACATACTAGAACCATGCTAAAACATGCTAGCAAACACTTAGCTAAGTGCTAAAGCATGCTATTGCTGCAATTAAATAGGAATTTGCTGTAACACAGGCATGGAATGTCCAATCTGCCCCAAACTTCACACGTTTGATAAGAGTCATGGCCTGAACACATCTACATGAGAATATTCAGTTATAGTAATAGCGCCACCTGCTGTCAACAGGAAGTGACATGTTTAACACTGTTGTGGTCTCCTAATAACATATAAAAAAGAGCCAGCAAGTGCTAAACAGGTTAGCAACATACTAGAAACATGCTAGCAAACACTCAGCTAAGTGCTAAAGCATGCTATTACTGCAATTAAATATGAATTTGCTGTAACTCAGGCATGGAATGTCCAATCTGCCCCAAACTTCACACGTTTGATAAGAATCATGGCCTGAACACACGTCTATGCTCAAATTCAGTTATAGTAATAGCGCCACCTACTGGCAACAGGAAGTGACATGTTTAACACGTTGATGCCGTTCTAGCAACATGTTAAAAATGCCATTGAGTTCTAAACATGCTAGAAACATATTAAAACATGCTAGCAATACTTAGCTAAGTGTTAAAGCATGCTAATTCAATGAAACAGGACTTTGTTGTTACTCAAGAAGGCAATGTACAATCTACCCCAAACTTCACACGTTTGATAAGAGTTATCTCTTGAACACATGTCCATGCTCATATTTAGTTATAGTCATAGCGCCACCTGCTGGCAACAGGAAGTGACGTTTAACACTGTTCTTGACTCCTAATAACATATAAAAAAATGCCAGTAGGTGCTAAACATCCTACCAACATACTAGAGACATGTTAAAACATACTAGCAAACACTTAGCTAAGTGCTAAAGAATGATGTTACTGCAATTAAATATGAATTTGCTGTAACTCAGGCATGGAATGTCCAATCTGCGTCAAACTTCACACTTTTGATAAGCGTTCTGTCCTGAACACATGACCATGCTTATATTCAGTTACAGTCATAGCGCCACCTGCTGGCAACAGGAAGTGACATGTTAACACTGTTATGGACTCCTAATAACATATAAAAAAGTGCCAGCAAGTGTTAAACATGCTAACAACACACTAGAAACATGCTAAAACATGCTAGCAAACTCTTAGCTAAGTGCTAAAGCATGCTATTATTGCAATTAAATAGGAATTTGCTGTAACTCAGGCATGGAATGTCCAATCTGCCCCAAACTTCACACTTTTGATAAGAGTCATGGCCTGAACACATCTGCATGAGAATGTTCAGTTCTAGTAATAGCGCCACCTACTGGCAACAGGAAGTGACATGTTTAACACGTTGATGCCGTTCTAGCAACATGTTAAAAATGCCATTGAGTTCTAAACATGCTAGAAACATGTTAAAACATGCTAACAATGCTTAGCTAAGTGCTAAAGAATGCTAATTCAATGAAACATGACTTTGTTGTTACTCAAGAAGGCAATGTCCAATTTGCACCAAACTTCACACGTTTGATAAGAGTTCTGTCCTGAACACACATCCATGCTCATATTCAGTTATAGTCATAACGCCACCTACTGGCAACAGAAACTGACATGGTTAACACAGTAATGCAGTACTAACCACATAATTATTGTGTACTGAGCATGCTAGAAACAGACTAAACATGCTAGCAACACTTAGCTGAGTCATGAAGCATGCTATTATCACCATTATACAAAACATTTTGTAACTGACTTTGACATACTCTTACTATATATACCTCCTTAAATGTACATTTCCCAACCATGTTCTGTCTTCCTAAAACCACCGAGTGTTGATGGCACGGGTGCGAGGGCCCTTTCATCGCTGCTTGCAGCTTTAATTAGGGCCCGAGCACCGATGGTGTGAGGACCCTCTTGGAATTGCTCTGTTTATTATTAGGGCCCGAGCACCGATGGTGTGAGGACCCTCTTGGAATTGCTCTGTTTATTATTATTATTATTATTATTCTTCTTCTTCTTCTTCTCCGCATTTAATTGCATTTTTGAGGGCCTAAACATGCTCGAAAACTCACGAAACTTTGCACACGCGTCAGAACTGGCGAAAATTTACATCTGATATAGGTTTCAGAATTGGACGGGGCAAAATGGCTCGATAGCGCCACCTATAAAAGTTCAACGGAGTGCGCCTCCCGCAACGTTCCACGTACGTGCACGAAATTCGGTACATACATGTAATGACCTAATACCTACAAAAAAGTCTCTTGGAGCATAGCCCTAAACACAACAGGAAGTCAGCCATTTTGAACTTCCTCTCAGATTTTTGTGCAGTTTTTGCCATTTTCAGGCCTCGTACTTTAACGAACTCCTCCTACAGTTTTAATCTGATCATCTTCAAATTTGGTGAGTGTAATCTTAAGGCCTTTGCGACGTTAAATTGCGAAGATCTTGAGTTTTCGTCAAAGGGCGGGTCCTCGGCGGCCTGACAAATTTCGATGTTTCGCCATGAAACAGGAAGTTGCTGTAACTCAGGCATGGAATGTCCAATCTGCCCCAAACTTCACACTTTTGATAAGCGTTCTGTCCTGAACACATGACCATGCTCATATTCAGTTACAGTCATAGCGCCACCTGCTGGCAACAGGAAGTGACATGTTTAACACTGATATGGACTCCTAATAACATATAAAAAAGTGCCAGCAAGTGCTAAACATGCTAACAACATAATAGAAGCATGCTAAAACATGCTAGCAAACTCTTAGCTAAGTGCTAAAGCATGCTATTATTGCAATTAAATAGGAATTTGCTGTAACTCAGGCATGGAATGTCAAATCTGCCCCAAACTTCACACTTTTGATAAGCGTTCTGTCCTGAACACATTTACATGAGAAAATTCAGTTATAGTAATAGCGCCACCTACTGGTAACAGGAAGTGACATGTTTAACACTCTTGTGGTCTCCTAATAACATATAAAAAAGAGCCAGCAAGTGCTAAACAGGTAAGCAACATACTAGAAACATGTTAGCAAACACTTAGCTAAGTGCTAAAGCATGCTATTACTGCAATTAAATAGGAATTTGCTGTAACTCAGGCATGTAATGTCCAATCTGCCCCAAACTTCACACATTTGATAAGAATCATGGCCTGAACACATGTCTATGCTCAAATTCAGTTATAGTAATAGCGCCACCTACTGGCAACAGGAATTGACATGTTTAACACTTTGATGCCGTTCTAGCAACATGTTAAAAATGCCATTGAGTTCTATACATGCTAGAAACATGTTAAAACATGCTAGCAGTACTTAGCTAAGTGCTAAACCATGCTAATTCAATTAAACAGGACTTTGTTGTTACTCAAGAAGGCAATGTACAATCTACCCCAAACTTCACACGTTTGATAAGAGTTATCTCTTGAACACATGTCCATGCTCATATTTAGTTATAGTCATAGCGCCACCTGCTGGCAACAGGAAGTGACGTTTAACACTGTTCTTGACTCCTAATAACATATAAAAAAATGCCAGTAGGTGCTAAACATCCTACCAACATACTAGAGACTTGCTAAAACATACTAGCAAACACTTAGCTAAGTGCTAAAGAATGATATTACTGCAATTAAATATGAATTTGCTGTAACTCAGGCAAGGAATGTCCAATCTGCCCCAAACTTCACACTTTTGATAAGCGTTCTGTCCTGAACACATGATCATGCTTACAGTCATAGCGCCACCTGCTGGCAGCAGGAAGTGACATGTTTAACACTGTTATGGACTCCTAATAACATATAAAAAAGTGCCAGCAAGTGCTAAACATGCTAACAACATACTAGAAACATGCTAAAACATGCTAGCAAACTCTTAGCTAAGTGCTAAAGCATGCTATTATTGCAATTAAATAGGAATTTGCTGTAATTCAGGCATGGAATGTCCAATCTGCCCCAAACTTCACACATTTGATAAGAATCATGGCCTGAACACATGTCTATGCTCAAATTCAGTTATAGTAATAGCGCCACCTACTGGCAAAAGGAAGTGACATGTTTAACACTTTGATGCCGTTCTAGCAACATGTTAAAAATGCCATTGAGTTCTAAACATGCTAGAAACATGTTAAAACATGCTAACAATGCTTAGCTAAGTGCTAAAGAATGTTAATTCAATGAAACATGACTTTGTTGTTACTCAAGAAGGCAATGTCCAATTTGCACCAAACTTCACACGTTTGATAAGAGTTCTGTCCTGAACACACATCCATGCTCATATTCAGTTATAGCCATAACGCCACCTACTGGCAACAGAAACTGACATGGTTAACACCGTAATGCAGTACTAACCACATAATTATTGTGTACTAAGCATGCTAGAAACAGACTAAACATGCTAGCAACACTTAGCTGAGTCATGAAGCATGCTATTATCACCATTATACAAAACATTTTGTAACTAACTTTGACATACTCTTACTATATATACCTCCTTAAATGTACATTTCCCAACCATGCTCTGTCTTCCTAAAGCCACCGAGTGTTGATGGCACGGGTGCGAGGGCCCTTTCATCGCTGCTTGCAGCTTTAATTATTATTATTATTATTCTTCTCCGCATTGAATTGCATTTTTGAGGGCCTAAACATGCTCGAAAACTCACGAAACTTTGCACACGCGTCAGAACTGGCGAAAATTTACATCTGATATAGGTTTCAGAATTGGACGGGGCAAAACGGCTCGATAGCGCCACCTATAAAAGTTCAACGGAGTGCGCCTCCCGCAACGTTCCACGTACGTGCACGAAATTCGGTACATACATGTAATGAACTAATACCTACAAAAAAGTCTCTTGGAGCATAGCCCTAAACACAACAGGAAGTCAGCCATTTTGAACTTCCTCTCAGATTTTTGTGCAGTTTTTGACATTTTCAGGCCTCGTACTTTAACGAACTCCTCCTACAGTTTTAATCTGATCATCTTCAAATTTGGTGAGTGTAATCTTAAGGCCTTTGCGACGTTAAATTGCGAAGATCTTGAGTTTTCGTCAAAGGGCGGGTCCTCGGCGGCCTGACAAATTTCGATGTTTCGCCATGAAACAGGAAGTTGCTGTAACTCAGGCATGGAATGTCCAATCTGCCCCAAACTTCACACTTTTGATAAGCGTTCTGTCCTGAACACATGACCATGCTCATATTCAGTTACAGTCATAGCGCCACCTGCTGGCAACAGGAAGTGACATGTTTAACACTGTTATGGACTCCTAATAACATATAAAAAAGTGCCAGCAAGTGCTAAACATGCTAACAACATACTAGAAGCATGCTAAAACATGCTAGCAAACTCTTAGCTAAGTGCTAAAGCATGCTATTATTGCAATTAAATAGGAATTTGCTGTAACTCAGGCATGGAATGTCCAATCTGCCCCAAACTTCACACTTTTGATAAGCGTTCTGTCCTGAACACATCTACATGAGAACATTCAGTTATAGTAATAGCGCCACCTACTGGTAACAGGAAGTGTCATGTTTAACACGTTGATGCCATTCTAGCAACATGTTAAAAATGCCATTGACTTCTAAACATGCTAGAAACATTTTAAAACATGCTAGCAATACTTAGCTAAGTGCTAAAGCATGCTAATTCAATGAAACAGGATGTTGTTGTTACTCAAGAAGGCAATGTCCAATCTGCGCCAAACTTCACACTTTTAATAAACGTTCTGTCCTGAACACATGACCATGCTCATATTCAGTTACAGTCATAGTGCCACCTGCTGGCAACAGGAAGTGACATGTTAAAGACTGTTGTGGACATAAAAACATAAAAAAAGTGCCAGCAAGTGCTAAACATGCTAACAACATACTAGAAAAATGCTAAAACATGCTAGCAAACACTTAGCTAAGTGCTAAAGCATGCTATTGCTGCAATTAAATAGGAATTTGCTGTAACACAGGCAAGGAATGTCCAATCTGCCTCAAACTTCACACGTTTGATAAGAGTCATGGCCTGAACACATCTACATGAGAATATTCAGTTATAGTAATAGCGCCACCTGCTGGCAACAGGAAGTGACATGTTTAACACTGTTGTGGTCTCCTAATAACATATAAAAAAGAGCCAGCAAGTGCTAAACAGGTTAGTAACATACTAGAAACATGCTAGCAAACACTTAGCTAAGTGCTAAAGCATGCTATCACTGCAATTAAATAGGAATTTGCTGTAACCCAGGCATGGAATGTCCAATCTGCCCCAAACATCACACGTTTGATAAGAATCATGGCCTGAACACATGTCTATGCTCAAATTCAGTTATAGTAATAGCGCCACCTACTGGCAACAGGAAGTGACATGTTTAACACGTTGATGCCGTTCTAGCAACATGTTAAAAATGCCATTGAGTTCTAAACATGCTAGAAACATATTAAAACATGCTAGCAATACTTAGCTAAGTGCTAAAGCATGATAATTCAATGAAACAGGACTTTGTTGTTACTCAAGAAGGCAATGTACAATCTACCCCAAACTTCACACGTTTGATAAGAGTTATCTCTTGAACACATGTCCATGCTCATATTTAGTTATAGTCATAGCGCCACCTGCTGGCAACAGGAAGTGACGTTTAACACTGTTCTTGACTCCTAATAACATATAAAAAAAAATGCCAGTAGGTGCTAAACATCCTACCAACATACTAGAGACATGCTAAAACATACTAGCAAAGACTTAGCTAAGTGCTAAAGAATGATATTACTGCAATTAAATATGAATTTGCTGTAACTCAGGCATGGAATGTCCAATCTGCCCCAAACTTCACACTTTTGATAAGCGTTCTGTCTTGAACACATGACCATGCTTATATTCAGTTACAGTCATAGCGCCACCTGCTGGCAACAGGAAGTGACATGTTTAACACTGTTATGGACTCCTAATAACATATAAAAAAGTGCCAGCAAGTGTTAAACATGCTAACAACATACTAGAAACATGCTAAAACATGCTAGCAAACTCTTAGCTAAGTGCTAAAGCATGCTATTATTGCAATTAAATAGGAATTTGCTGTAACTCAGGCATGGAATGTCCAATCTGCCCCAAACTTCACACTTTTGATAAGAGTCATGGCCTGAATACATCTACATGAGAATGTTCATTTTTAGTAATAGCGCCACCTACTGGCAACAGGAAGTGACATGTTTAACACGTTGATGCCGTTCTAGCAACATGTTAAAAATGCCATTGAGTTCTAAACATGCTAGAAACATGTTAAAACATGCTAACAATGCTTAGCTAAGTGCTAAAGAATGCTAATTCAATGAAACATGACTTTTTTGTTACTCAAGAAGGCAATTTCCAATTTGCACCAAACTTCACATGTTTGATAAGAGTTCTGTCCTGAACACACATCCATGCTCATATTCAGCTATAGTCATAACGCCACCTACTGGCAACAGAAACTGACATGGTTAACACAGTAATGCAGTACTAACCACATAATTATTGTGTACTAAGCATGCTAGAAACAGACTAAACATGCTAGCAACACTTAGCTGAGTCATGAAGCATGCTATTATCACCATTATACAAAACATTTTGTTACTAACTTTGACATACTCTTACTATATATACCTCCTTAAATGTACATTTCCCAACCATGCTCTGTCTTCCTAAAGCCACCGAGTGTTGATGGCACGGGTGCGAGGGCCCTTTCATCGCTGCTTGCAGCTTTAATTATTATTATTATTCTTCTCCGCATTGAATTGCATTTTTGAGGACCTAAACATGCTCGAAAACTCACGAAACTTTGCACACGCATCAGAACTGGCGAAAATTTACATCTGATATAGGTTTCAGAATTGGACGGGGCAAAATGGCTCGATAGCGCCACCTATAAAAGTTCAACGGAGTGCGCCTCCCACAATGTTCCACGTACGTGCACGAAATTCGGTACATACATGTAATGACCTAATACCTACAAAAAAGTCTCTTGGAGCATAGCCCTAAACACAACAGGAAGTCAGCCATTTTGAACTTCCTCTCAGATTTTTGTGCAGTTTTTGCCATTTTCAGGCCTCGTACTTTAACGAACTCCTCCTACAGTTTTAATCTGATCATCTTCAAATTTGGTGAGTGTAATCTTAAGGCCTTTGCGACGTTAAATTGCGAAGATCTTGAGTTTTCGTCAAAGGGCGGGTCCTCGGCGGCCTGACAACTTTCGATGTTTCGCCATGAAACAGGAAGTTGCTGTAACTCTGGCATGGAAAGTCCAATCTGCCCCAAACTTCACACTTTTGATAAGCGTTCTGTCCTAAACACATGACCATGCTCATATTCAGTTACAGTCATAGCGCCACCTGCTGGCAACAGGAAGTGACATGTTTAACACTGTTATGGACTCCTAATAACATATAAAAAAGTGCCAGCAAGTGCTAAACATGCTAACAACATACTAGAAGCATGGCAAAACATGCTAGCAAACTCTTAGCTAAGTGCTAAAGCATGCTATTATTGCAATTAAATAGGAATTTGCTGTAACTCAGGCATGGAATGTCCAATCTGCCCCAAACTTCACACTTTTGATAAGCGTTCTGTCCTGAACACATCTACATGAGAACATTCAGTTATAGTAATAGTGCCACCTACTGGTAACAGGAAGTGTCATGTTTAACACGTTGATGCCATTCTAGCAACATGTTAAAAATGCCATTGACTTCTAAACATGCTAGAAACATGTTAAAACATGTTAGCAATACTTAGCTAAGTGCTAAAGCATGCTAGTTCAATGAAACGGGATGTTGTTGTTACTCAAGAAGGCAATGTCCAATCTGCCCCAAACTTCACACTTTTAATAAACGTTCTGTCCTGAACACATGACCATGCTCATATTCAGTTACAGTCATAGTGCCACCTGCTGGCAACAGGAAGTGACATGTTAAACACTGTTGTGGACATATAAAAACTCATAAAAAAAGTGCCAGCAAGTGCTAAACATGCTAACAACATACTAGAAACATGCTAAAACATGCTAGCAAACACTTAGCTAAGTGCTAAAGCATGCTATTGCTGCAATTAAATAGGAATTTGCTGTAACACAGGCATGGAATGTCCAATCTGCCCCAAACTTCACACGTTTGATAAGAGTCATGGCCTGAACACATCTACATGAGAATATTCAGTTATAGTAATAGCGCCACCTGCTGTCAACAGGAAGTGACATGTTTAACACTGTTGTGGTCTCCTAATAACATATAAAAAAGAGCCAGCAAGTGCTAAACAGGTTAGCAACATACTAGAAACATGCTAGCAAACACTTAGCTAAGTGCTAAACCATGCTATCACTGCAATTAAATAGGAATTTGCTGTAACCCAGGCATGGAATGTCCAATCTGCCCCAAACTTCACACGTTTGATAAGAATCATGGCCTGAACACATGTCTATGCTCAAATTCAGTTATAGTAATAGCTCACCTACTGGCAACAGGAAGTGACATGTTTAACACGTTGATGCCGTTCTAGCAACATGTTAAAAATGCCATTGAGTTCTAAACATGCTAGAAACATATTAAAACATGCTAGCAATACTTAGCTAAGTGCTAAAGCATGATAATTCAATGAAACAGGACTTTGTTGTTACTCAAGAAGGCAATGTACAATCTACCCCAAACTTCACACGTTTGATAAGAGTTATCTCTTGAACACATGTCCATGCTCATATTTAGTTATAGTCATAGCGCCACCTGCTGGACACAGGAAGTGATGTTTAACACTTTTCTTGACTCCTAATAACATATAAAAAAATGCCAGTAGGTGCTAAACATCCTACCAACATACTAGAGACATGCTAAAACATACTAGCAAACACTTAGCTAAGTGCTAAAGAATGATATTACTGCAATTAAATATGAATTTGCTGTAACTCAGGCATGGAATGTCCAATCTGCCCCAAACTTCACACTTTTGATAAGCGTTCTGTCCTGAACACATGATCATGCTTATATTCAGTTACAGTCATAGCGCCACCTGCTGGCAACAGGAAGTGACATGTTTAACACTGTTATGGACTCCTAATAACATATAAAAAAGTGCCAGCAAGTGTTAAACATGCTAACAACATACTAGAAACATGCTAAAACATGCTAGCAATCTCTTAGCTAAGTGCTAAAGCATGCTATTATTGCAATTAAATAGGAATTTGCTGTAACTCAGGCATGGAATGTCCAATCTGCCCCAAACTTCACACTTTTGATAAGAGTCATGGCCTGAATACATCTACATGAGAATGTTCATTTATAGTAATAGCGCCACCTACTGGCAACAGGAAGTGACATGTTTACCACGTTGATGCCGTTCTAGCAACATGTTAAAAATGCCATTGAATTCTAAACATGCTAGAAACATGTTAAAACATGCTAACAATTCTTAGCTAAGTGCTAAAGAATGCTAATTCAATTAAACATGACTTTTTTGTTACTCAAGAAGGCAATTTCCAATTTGCACCAAACTTCACACGTTTGATAAGAGTTCTGTCCTGAACACACATCCATGCTCATATTCAGCTATAGTCATAACGCCACCTACTGGCAACAGAAACTGACATGGTTAACACAGTAATGCAGTACTAACCACATAATTATTGTGTACTAAGCATGCTAGAAACAGACTAAACATGCTAGCAACACTTAGCTGAGTCATGAAGCATGTTATTATCACCATTATACAAAACATTTTGTAACTGACTTTGACATACTCTTACTATATATACTTCCTTAAATGTACATTTCCCAACCATGCTCTGTCTTCCTAAAGCCACCGAGTGTTGATGGCACGGGTGCGAGGGCCCTTTCATCGCTGCTTGCAGCTTTAATTAGGGCCCGAGCACCGATGGTGTGAGGACCCTCTTGGAATTGCTCTGTTTATTATTATTATTATTATTATTCTTCTTCTTCTTCTTCTCCGCATTGAATTGCATTTTTGAGGGCCTAAACATGCTCGAAAACTCACGAAACTTTGCACACGCGTCAGAACTGGCGAAAATTTACATCTGATATAGGTTTCAGAATTGGACGGGGCAAAACGGCTCGATAGCGCCACCTATAAAAGTTCAACGGAGTGCGCCTCCCGCAACGTTCCACGTACGTGCACGAAATTCGGTACATACATGTAATGACCTAATACCTACAAAAAAGTCTCTTGGAGCATAGCCCTAAACACAACAGGAAGTCAGCCATTTTGAACTTCCTCTCAGATTTTTGTGCAGTTTTTGCCATTTTCAGGCCTCGTACTTTAACGAACTCCTCCTACAGTTTTAATCTGATCATCTTCAAATTTGGTGAGTGTAATCTTAAGGCCTTTGCGACGTTAAATTGGGAAGATCTTGAGTTTTCGTCAAAGGGCGGGTCCTCGGTGACCTGACAAATTTCGATGTTTCGCCATGAAACAGGAAGTTGCTGTAACTCAGGCATGGAATGTCCAATCTGCCCCAAACTTCACACTTTTGATAAGCGTTCTGTCCTGAACACATGACCATGCTCATATTCAGTTACAGTCATAGCGCCACCTGCTGGCAACAGGAAGTGACATGTTTAACACTGTTATGGACTCCTAATAACATATAAAAAAGTGCCAGCAAGTGCTAAACATGCTAACAACATACTAGAAGCATGCTAAAACATGCTAGCAAACTCTTAGCTAAGTGCTAAAGCATGCTATTATTGCAATTAAATAGGAATTTGCTGTAACTCAGGCATGGAATGTCCAATCTGCCCCAAACTTCACACTTTTGATAAGCGTTCTGTCCTGAACACATCTACATGAGAACATTCAGTTATAGTAATAGCGCCACCTACTGGTAACAGGAAGTGTCATGTTTAACACGTTGATGCCATTCTAGCAACATGTTAAAAATGCCATTGAGGTCTAAACATGCTAGAAACATGTTAAAACATGCTAGCTAATGTTAAAACATGCTAGCAATACTTAGCTAAGTGGTAAAGCATGCTAATTCAATGAAACAGGATGTTGTTGTTACTCAAGAAGGCAATGTCCAATCTGCCCCAAACTTCACACTTTTGATAAGCGTTCTGTCCTGAACACATGACCATGCTCATATTCAGTTACAGTCATAGCGCCACCTGCTGGCAACAGGAAGTGACATGTTTAACACTGTTATGGACTCCTAATAACATATAAAAAAGTGCCAGCAAGTGTTAAACATGCTAACAACATACTAGAAAAATGCTAAAACATGCTAGCAAACTCTTAGCTAAGTGCTAAAGCATGCTATTATTGCAATTAAATAGGAATTTGCTGTAACTCAGACATGGAATGTCCAATCTGCCCCAAACTTCACACTTTTGATAAGAGTCATGGCCTGAATACATCTACATGAGAATGTTCATTTATAGTAATAGCGCCACCTACTGGCAACAGGAAGTGACATGTTTAACACATTGATGCCGTTCTAGCAACATGTTAAAAATGCCATTGAGTTCTAAACATGCTAGAAACATGTTAAAACATGCTAACAATGCTTAGCTAAGTGCTAAAGAATGCTAATTCAATGAAACATGACTTTTTTGTTACTCAAGAAGGCAATTTCCAATTTGCACCAAACTTCACACGTTTGATAAGAGTTCTGTCCTGAACACACATCCATGCTCATATTCAGCTATAGTCATAACGCCACCTACTGGCAACAGAAACTGACATGGTTAACACAGTAATGCAGTACTAACCACATAATTATTGTGTACTAAGCATGCTAGAAACAGACTAAACATGCTAGCAACACTTAGCTGAGTCATGAAGCATGCTATTATCACCATTATACAAAACATTTTGTAACTGACTTTGACATACTCTTACTATATATACCTCCTTAAATGTACATTTCCCAACCATGCTCTGTCTTCCTAAAGCCACAAAGTGTTGATGGCACGGGTGCGAGGGCCCTTTCATCGCTGCTTGCAGCTTTAATACAAGTTTGTGCCTGTCGTTGTATTTCTGTGAATGGCATTTTACACATTTGTGTCTACTCGTCTGCAGCTTCAGATTCAGAATACAGGTTTGTGACTATTATCTGCGAGTGCAAATTTCAAAATTCAACTTCAGATTTTTATTTTACAGGTTTTCACATTGGGGCTGTGAGTGTAAATGTTCATGTACAAGTACGAATATTTATTGTACAAGTTCTCAAATTCACATTTACATGCTCTCGAGTTTTGCTACTGTTTTACCTTCATATTTGAGGGCCTAAACATGCTCGAAAACTCACGAAACTTTGCACACGCGTCAGAACTGGCGAAAATTTACATCTGATAAAGGTTTCAGAATTGGACGGGACAAAATGGCTCGATAGCGCCACCTATAAAAGTTCAACGGAGTGCGCCTCCCGCAACGTTCCACGTACGTGCACGAAATTCGGTACATACATGTAATGACCTAATACCTACAAAAAAGTCTCTTGGAGCATAGCCCTAAACACAACAGGAAGTCAGCCATTTTGAACTTCCTCTCAGATTTTTGTGCAGTTTTTGCCATTTTCAGGCCTCGTACTTTAACGAACTCCTCCTACAGTTTTAATCTGATCATCTTCAAATTTGGTGAGTGTAATCTTAAGGCCTTTGCGACGTTAAATTGCGAAGATCTTGAGTTTTCGTCGAAGGGCGGGTCCTCGGAGGCCTGACAAATTTCGATGTTTCGCCATGAAACAGGAAGTTGCTGTAACTCAGGCATGGAATGTCCAATCTGCCCCAAACTTCACACGTTTGATAAGAGCTCTGTCCTGAACACATGACCATGCTTATATTCAGTTATAGTCATAGCGCCACCTGCTGGCAACAGGAAGTGACATGTTTAACACTGTTATGGACTCCTAATAACATATAAAAAAGTGCCAGCAAGTGCTAAACATGCTAACAACATACTAGAAGCATGCTAAAACATGCTAGCAAACTCTTAGCTAAGTGCTAAATCATGCTATTATTGCAATTAAATAGGAATTTGCTGTAACTCAGGCATGGAATGTCCAATCTGCCCCAAACTTCACACTTTTGATAAGCGTTCTGTCCTGAACACATCTACATGAGAATATTCAGTTATAGTAATAGCGCCACCTACTGGTAACAGGAAGTGTCATGTTTAACACGTTGATGCCATTCTAGCAACATGTTAAAAATGCCATTGACTTCTAAACATGCTAGAAAAATGTTAAAACATGCTAGCAATACTTAGCTAAGTGCTAAAGCATGCTAATTCAATGAAACAGGATGTTGTTGTTACTCAAGAAGGCAATGTCCAATCTGCGCCAAACTTCACACTTTTAATAAACGTTCTGTCCTGAACACATGACCATGCTCATATTCAGTTACAGTCATAGTGCCACCTGCTGGCAACAGGAAGTGACATGTTAAACACTGTTGTGGACATATAAAAACATATATAAAAAAGTGCCAGCAAGTGCTAAACATGCTAGAAACATGCTAAAACATGCTAGCAAACACTTAGCTAAGTGTTAAAGCATGCTATTGCTGCAATTAAATAGGAATTTGCTGTAACTCAGGCATGGAATGTCCAATCTGCCCCAAACTTCACACTTTTGATAAGAGTCATGGCCTGAACACATCTACATGAGAATGTTCAGTTATAGTAATAGCGCCACCTGCTGTCAGCAGGAAGTGACATGTTTAACAGTGTTGTGGTCTCCTAATAACATATAAAAAAGAGCCAGCAAGTGATAAACAGGTTAGCAACATACTAGAAACATGCTAGCAAACACTTAGCTAAGTGTTAAAGCATGCTATTACTGCAATTAAATAGGAATTTGCTGTAACTCAGGCATGGAATGTCCAATCTGCCCCAAACTTCACACGTTTGATAAGAATCATGGCCTGAACACATGTCTATGCTCAAATTCAGTTATAGTAATAGCGCCACCTACTGGCACCAGGAAGTGACATGTTTAACACGTTGATGCCGTTCTAGCAACATGTTAAAAATGCCATTGAGTTCTAAACATGCTAGAAACATGTTAAAACATGCTAGCAATACTTAGCTAAATGCTAAAGCATGCTAATTCAATGAAACAGGACTTTGTTGTTACTCAAGAAGGCAATGTACAATCTACCCCAAACTTCACACGTTTGATAAGAGTTATCTCTTGAACACATGTCCATGCTCATATTTAGTTATAGTCATAGCGCCACCTGCTGGCAACAGGAAGTGACGTTTAACACTGTTCTTGACTCCTAATAACATATAAAAAAATGCCAGTAGGTGCTAAACATCCTACCAACATACTAGAGACATGCTGAAACATACTAGCAAACACTTAGCTAAGTGCTAAAGAATGATATTACTGCAATTAAATATGAATTTGCTGTAACTCAGGCATGGAATGTCCAATCTGCCCCAAACTTTACACTTTTGATAAGCGTTCTGTCCTGAACACATGACCATGCTTATATTCAGTTACAGTCATAGCGTCACCTGCTGGCAACAGGAAGTGACATGTTTAACACCGTTATGGACTCCTAATAACATATAAAAAAGTGCCAGCAAGTGTTAAACATGCTAACAACATACTAGAAACATGCTAAAACATGCTAGCAAACTCTTAGCTAAGTGCTAACGCATGCTATTATTGCAATTAAATAGGAATTTGCTGTAACTCAGGCATGGAATGTCCAATCTGCCCCAAACTTCACACTTTTGATAAGAGTCATGGCCTGAACACATCTACATGAGAATGTTCAGTTATAGTAATAGCGCCACCTACTGGCAACAGGAAGTGACATGTTTAACACGTTGATGCCGTTCTAGCAACATGTTAAAAATGCCATTGAGTTCTAAACATGCTAGAAACATGTTAAAACATGCTAACAATGCTTAGGTACGTGCTAAAGAATACTAATTCAATGAAACATGACTTTGTTGTTACTCAAGAAGGCAATGTCCAATTTGCACCAAACTTCACACGTTTGATAAGAGTTCTGTCCTGAACACACATCCATGCTCATATTCAGTTATAGTCATAACGCAACCTACTGGCAACAGAAACTGACATGGTTAACACAGTAATGCAGTACTAACCACATAATTATTGTGTACTAAGCATGCTAGAAACAGACTAAACATGCTAGCAACACTTAGCTGAGTCATGAAGCATGCTATTATCACCATTATACAAAACATTTTGTAACTGACTTTGACATACTCTCACTATACATACCCCTTAAATGTACATTGCCCAACCATGCTCTGTCTTCCTAAAGCCACCGAGTGTTGATGGCACGGGTGCGAGGGCCCTTTCATCGCTGCTTGCAGCTTTAATTATTATTATTATTCTTCTTCTTCTCCGCATTGAATTGCATTTTTGAGGGCCTAAACATGCGCGAAAACTCACGAAACTTTGCACACGCGTCAGAACTGGCGAAAATTTACATCTGATATAGGTTTCAGAATTGGACGGGGCAAAACGGCTCGATAGCGCCACCTATAAAAGTTCAACGGAGTGCGCCTCCCGCAACGTTCCACGTACGTGCACGAAATTCGGTACATACATGTAATGACCTAATACCTACAAAAAAGTCTCTTGGAGCATAGCCCTAAACCCAACAGGAAGTCAGCCATTTTGAACTTCCTCCCAGATTTTTGTGCAGTTTTTGACATTTTCAGGCCTCATACTTTAACGAACTCCTCCTACAGTTTTAATCTGATCATCTTCAAATTTGGTGAGTGTAATCTTAAGGCCTTTGCGACGTTAAATTGCGAAGATCTTGAGTTTTCGTCGAAGGGCGGGTCCTCGGCGGCCTGACAAATTTTGATGTTTCGCCATGAAACAGGAAGTTGCTGTAACTCAGGCATGGAATGTCCAATCTGCCCCAAACTTCATACGTTTGATAAGAGTTCTGTCCTGAACACATGACCATGCTCATATTCAGTTATAGTCATAGCGCCACCTGCTGGCAACAGGAAGTGACATGTTTAACACTGTTATGGACTCCTAATAACATATAAAAAAGTGCCAGCAAGTGCTAAACATGCTAACAACATACTAGAAGCATGCTAAAACATGCTAGCAAACTCTTAGCTAAGTGCTAAAGCATGCTATTATTGCAATTAAATAGGAATTTGCTGTAACTCAGGCATGGAATGTCCAATCTTCCCCAAACTTCACACTTTTGATAAGCGTTCTGTCCTGAACATATCTACATGAGAATATTCAGTTATAGTAATAGCGCCACCTACTGGTAACAGGAAGTGTCATGTTTAACACGTTGATGCCATTCTAGCAACATGTTAAAAATGCCATCGACTTCTAAACATGCTAGAAACATGTTAAAACATACTAGCAATACTTAGCTAAGTGCTAAAGCATGCTAATTCAATGAAACAGGATGTTGTTGTTACTCAAGAAGGCAATGTCCAATCTGCGCCAAACTTCACACTTTTAATAAACGTTCTGTCCTGAACACATGACCATGCTCATATTCAGTTATAGTCATAGCGCCACCTGCTGGCAACAGGAAGTGACATGTTTAACACTGTTATGGACTCCTAATAACATATAAAAAAGTGCCAGCAAGTGCTAAACATGCTAACAACATACTAGAAGCATGCTAAAACATGCTAGCAAACTCTTAGCTAAGTGCTAAAGCATGCTATTATTGCAATTAAATAGGAATTTGCTGTAACTCAGGCATGGAATGTCCAATCTGCCCCAAACTTCACACTTTTGATAAGCGTTCTGTCCTGAACATATCTACATGAGAATATTCAGTTATAGTAATAGCGCCACCTACTGGTAACAGGAAGTGTCATGTTTAACACGTTGATGCCATTCTAGCAACATGTTAAAAATGCCATTGACTTCTAAACATGCTAGAAACATGTTAAAACATACTAGCAATACTTAGCTAAGTGCTAAAGCATGCTAATTCAATGAAACAGGATGTTGTTGTTACTCAAGAAGGCAATGTCCAATCTGCGCCAAACTTCACACTTTTAATAAACGTTCTGTCCTAAACACATGACCATGCTCATATTCAGTTATAGTCATAGCGCCACCTGCTGGCAACAGGAAGTGACATGTTTAACACTGTTATGGACTCCTAATAACATATAAAAAAGTGCCAGCAAGTGCTAAACATGCTAACAACATACTAGAAGCATGCTAAAACATACTAGCAAACACTTAGCTAAGTGCTAAAGAATGATATTACTGCAATTAAATATGAATTTGCTGTAACTCAGGCATGGAATGTCCAATCTGCCCCAAACTTCACACTTTTGATAAGCGTTCTGTCCTGAACACATGACCATGCTTATATTCAGTTACAGTCATAGCGCCACCTGCTGGCAACAGGAAGTGACATGTTTAACACTGTTATGGACTCCTAATAACATATAAAAAAGTGCCAGCAAGTGTTAAACATGCTAACAACATACTAGAAACATGCTAAAACATGCTAGCAAACTCTTAGCCAAGTGCTAAAGCATGCTATTATTGCAATTAAATAGGAATTTGCTGTAACTCAGGCATGGAATGTCCAATCTGCCCCAAACTTCACACTTTTGATAAGAGTCATGGCCTGAACACATCTACATGAGAATGTTCAATTATAGTAATAGCGCCACCAACTGGCAACAGGAAGTGACATGTTTAACACGTTGATGCCGTTCTAGCAACATGTTAAAAATGCCATTGAGTTCTAAACATGCTAGAAACATGTTAAAACATGCTAACAATGCTTAGCTAAGTGCTAAAGCATGCTAATTCAATGAAACATGACTTTGTTGTTACTCAAGAAGGCAATGTCCAATTTGCACCAAACTTCACACGTTTGATAAGAGTTCTGTCCTGAACACACATCCAAGCTCATATTCAGTTATAGTCATAACGCCACCTACTGGCAACAGAAACTGACATGGTTAACACAGTAATGCAGTACTAACCACATAATTATTGTGTACTAAGCATGCTAGAAACACACTAAACATGCTAGCAACACTTAGCTGAGTCATGAAGCATGCTATTATCACCATTATACAAAACATTTTGTAACTGACTTTGACATACTCTTACTATATATACCTCCTTAAATGTACATTTCCCAACCATGCTCTGTCTTCCTAAAGCCACCGAGTGTTGATGGCACGGGTGCGAGGGCCCTTTCATCGCTGCTTGCAGCTTTAATTATTATTCTTCTTCTTCTCCGCATTGAATTGCATTTTTGAGGGCCTAAACATGCTCGAAAACCCACGAAACTTTGCACACGCGTCAGAACTGGTGAAAATTTACATCTGATATAGGTTTCAGAATTGGACGGGGCAAAATGGCTCGATAGCGCCACCTATAAAAGTTCAACGGAGTGCGCCTCCCGCAACATTCCACGTACGTGCACGAAATTCGGTACATACGTGTAATGACCTAATACCTACAAAAAAGTCTCTTGGAGCATAGCCCTAAACACAACAGGAAGTCAGCCATTTTGAACTTCCTCTCAGATTTTTGTGCAGTTTTTGCCATTTTCAGGCCTCGTACTTTAACGAACTCCTCCTACAGTTTTAATCTGATCATCTTCAAATTTGGTGAGTGTAATCTTAAGGCCTTTGCGACGTTAAATTGCGAAGATCTTGAGTTTTCGTCAAAGGGCGGGTCCTCGGCGGCCTGACAAATTTCGATGTTTCGCCATGAAACAGGAAGTTGCTGTAACTCAGGCATGGAATGTCCAATCTGCCCCAAACTTCACACTTTTGATAAGCGTTCTGTCCTGAACACATGACCATGCTCATATTCAGTTACAGTCATAGCGCCACCTGCTGGCAACAGGAAGTGACATGTTTAACACTGTTATGGACTCCTAATAACATATAAAAAAGTGCCAGCAAGTGCTAAACATGCTAACAACATACTAGAAGCATGCTAAAACATGCTAGCAAACTCTTAGCTAAGTGCTAAAGCATGCTATTATTGCAATTAAATAGGAATTTGCTGTAACTCAGGCATGGAATGTCCAATCTGCCCCAAACTTCACACTTTTGATAAGAGTCATGGCCTGAACACATCTGCATGAGAATGTTCAGTTCTAGTAATAGCGCCACCTACTGGCAACAGGAAGTGACATGTTTAACACGTTGATGCCGTTCTAGCAACATGTTAAAAATGCCATTGAGTTCTAAACATGCTAGAAACATGTTAAAACATGCTAACAATGCTTAGCTAAGTGCTAAAGAATGCTAATTCAATGAAACATGACTTTGTTGTTACTCAAGAAGGCAATGTCCAATTTGCACCAAACTTCACACGTTTGATAAGAGTTCTGTCCTGAACACACATCCATGCTCATATTCAGTTATAGTCATAACGCCACCTACTGGCAACAGAAACTGACATGGTTAACACAGTAATGCAGTACTAACCACATAATTATTGTGTACTGAGCATGCTAGAAACAGACTAAACATGCTAGCAACACTTAGCTGAGTGATGAAGCATGCTATTATCACCATTATACAAAACATTTTGTAACTGACTTTGACATACTCTTACTATATATACCTCCTTAAATGTACATTTCCCAACCATGTTCTGTCTTCCTAAAACCACCGAGTGTTGATGGCACGGGTGCGAGGGCCCTTTCATCGCTGCTTGCAGCTTTAATTAGGGCCCGAGCACCGATGGTGTGAGGACCCTCTTGGAATTGCTCTGTTTATTATTATTATTATTATTATTATTATTCTTCTTCTCCGCATTTAATTGCATTTTTGAGGGCCTAAACATGCTCGAAAACTCACGAAACTTTGCACACGCGTCAGAACTGGCGAAAATTTACATCTGATATAGGTTTCAGAATTGGACGGGGCAAAATGGCTCGATAGCGCCACCTATAAAAGTTCAACGGAGTGCGCCTCCCGCAACGTTCCACGTACGTGCACGAAATTCGGTACATACATGTAATGACCTAATACCTACAAAAAAGTCTCTTGGAGCATAGCCCTAAACACAACAGGAAGTCAGCCATTTTGAACTTCCTCTCAGATTTTTGTGCAGTTTTTGCCATTTTCAGGCCTCGTACTTTAACGAACTCCTCCTACAGTTTTAATCTGATCATCTTCAAATTTGGTGAGTGTAATCTTAAGGCCTTTGCGACGTTAAATTGCGAAGATCTTGAGTTTTCGTCAAAGGGCGGGTCCTCGGCGGCCTGACAAATTTCGATGTTTCGCCATGAAACAGGAAGTTGCTGTAACTCAGGCATGGAATGTCCAATCTGCCCCAAACTTCACACTTTTGATAAGCGTTCTGTCCTGAACACATGACCATGCTCATATTCAGTTACAGTCATAGCGCCACCTGCTGGCAACAGGAAGTGACATGTTTAACACTGATATGGACTCCTAATAACATATAAAAAAGTGCCAGCAAGTGCTAAACATGCTAACAACATAATAGAAGCATGCTAAAACATGCTAGCAAACTCTTAGCTAAGTGCTAAAGCATGCTATTATTGCAATTAAATAGGAATTTGCTGTAACTCAGGCATGGAATGTCCAATCTGCCCCAAACTTCACACTTTTGATAAGCGTTCTGTCCTGAACACATCTACATGAGAAAATTCAGTTATAGTAATAGCGCCACCTACTGGTAACAGGAAGTGACATGTTTAACACTCTTGTGGTCTCCTAATAACATATAAAAAAGAGCCAACAAGTGCTAAACAGGTTAGCAACATACTAGAAACATGCTAGCAAACACTTAGCTAAGTGCTAAAGCATGCTATTACTGCAATTAAATAGGAATTTGCTGTAACTCAGGCATGTAATGTCCAATCTGCCCCAAACTTCACACATTTGATAAGAATCATGGCCTGAACACATGTCTATGCTCAAATTCAGTTATAGTAATAGCACCACCTACTGGCAACAGGAAGTGACATGTTTAACACTTTGATGCCGTTCTAGCAACATGTTAAAAATGCCATTGAGTTCTATACATGCTAGAAACATGTTAAAACATGCTAGCAGTACTTAGCTAAGTGCTAAACCATGCTAATTCAATGAAACAGGACTTTGTTGTTACTCAAGAAGGCAATGTACAATCTACCCCAAACTTCACACGTTTGATAAGAGTTATCTCTTGAACACATGTCCATGCTCATATTTAGTTATAGTCATAGCGCCACCTGCTGGCAACAGGAAGTGACGTTTAACACTGTTCTTGACTCCTAATAACATATAAAAAAATGCAAGTAGGTGCTAAACATCCTACCAACATACTAGAGACTTGCTAAAACATACTAGCAAACACTTAGCTAAGTGCTAAAGAATGATATTACTGCAATTAAATATGAATTTGCTGTAACTCAGGCAAGGAATGTCCAATCTGCCCCAAACTTCACACTTTTGATAAGCGTTCTGTCCTGAACACATGATCATGCTTACAGTCATAGCGCCACCTGCTGGCAGCAGGAAGTGACATGTTTAACACTGTTATGGACTCCTAATAACATATAAAAAAGTGCCAGCAAGTGCTAAACATGCTAACAACATACTAGAAACATGCTAAAACATGCTAGCAAACTCTTAGCTAAGTGCTAAAGCATGCTATTATTGCAATTAAATAGGAATTTGCTGTAATTCAGGCATGGAATGTCCAATCTGCCCCAAACTTCACACATTTGATAAGAATCATGGCCTGAACACATGTCTATGCTCAAATTCAGTTATAGTAATAGCGCCACCTACTGGCAACAGGAAGTGACATGTTTAACACTTTTATGCCGTTCTAGCAACATGTTAAAAATGCCATTGAGTTCTAAACATGCTAGAAACATGTTAAAACATGCTAACAATGCTTAGCTAAGTGCTAAAGAATGTTAATTCAATGAAACATGACTTTGTTGTTACTCAAGAAGGCAATGTCCAATTTGCACCAAACTTCACACGTTTGATAAGAGTTCTGTCCTGAACACACATCCATGCTCATATTCAGTTATAGCCATAACGCCACCTACTGGCAACAGAAACTGACATGGTTAACACCGTAATGCAGTACTAACCACATAATTATTG
Source organism: Scardinius erythrophthalmus (assembly GCF_964197995.2). Taxonomy (NCBI): domain Eukaryota; kingdom Metazoa; phylum Chordata; class Actinopteri; order Cypriniformes; family Leuciscidae; genus Scardinius; species Scardinius erythrophthalmus. The sequence continues at coordinate 15,222,817 of NC_138222.1, read as the reverse complement.
TGTACTAAGCATGCTAGAAACAGACTAAACATGCTAGCAACACTTAGCTGAGTCATGAAGCATGCTATTATCACCATTATACAAAACATTTTGTAACTGACTTTGACATACTCTTACTATATATACCTCCTTAAATGTACATTTCCCAACCATGCTCTGTCTTCCTAAAGCCACCGAGTGTTGATGGCACGGGTGCGAGGGCCCTTTCATCGCTGCTTGCAGCTTTAATTAGGGCCCGAGCACCGATGGTGTGAGGACCCTCTTGGAATTGCTCTGTTTATTATTATTATTATTATTATTATTATTATTCTTCTCCGCATTGAATTGCATTTTTGAGGGCCTAAACATGCTCGAAAACTCACGAAACTTTGCACACGCGTCAGAACTGGCGAAAATTTACATCTGACATAGGTTTCAGAATTGGACGGGGCAAAATGGCTCGATAGCGCCACCTATAAAAGTTCAACGGAGTGCGCCTCCCGCAACATTCCACGTACGTGCACGAAATTCGGTACATACATGTAATGACCTAATACCTACAAAAAAGTCTCTTGGAGCATAGCCCTAAACACAACAGGAAGTCAGCCATTTTGAACTTCCTCTCAGATTTTTGTGCAGTTTTTGCCATTTTCAGGCCTCGTACTTTAACGAACTCCTCCTACAGTTTTAATCTGATCATCTTCAAATTTGGTGAGTGTAATCTTAAGGCCTTTGCGACGTTAAATTGCGAAGATCTTGAGTTTTCGTCAAAGGGCGGGTCCTCGGCGGCCTTACAAATTTCGATGTTTCGCCATGAAACAGGAAGTTGCTGTAACTCAGGCATGGAATGTCCAATCTGCCCCAAACTTCACACGTTTGATAAGAGTTCTGCCCTGAACACATGGCCATGCTCATATTCAGTTATAGTCATAGTCATAGCGCCACCTGCTGGCAACAGGAAGTGACATGTTTAACACTGTTATGGACTCCTAATAACATATAAAAAAGTGCCAGCAAGTGCTAAACATGCTAACAACATACTAGAAGCATGCTAAAACATGCTAGCAAACTCTTAGCTAAGTGCTAAAGCATGCATATTATTGCAATTAAATAGGAATTTGCTGTAACTCAGGAATGGAATATCCAATCTGCCCCAAACTTCACACTTTTGATAAGCGTTCTGTCCTGAACACATCTACATGAGAATATTCAGTTATAGTAATAGCGCCACCTACTGGCAACAGGAAGTGTCATGTTTAACACGTTGATGCCATTCTAGCAACATGTTAAAAATGCCATTGAGGTCTAAACATGCTAGAAACATGTTAAAACATGCTAGCTTATGTTAAAACATGCTAGCAATACTTAGCTAAGTGGTAAAGCATGCTAATTCAATGAAACAGGATGTTGTTACTCAAGAAGGCAATGTCCAATCTGCGCCAAACTTCACACTTTTAATAAACGTTCTGTCCTGAACACATGACCATGCTCATATTCAGTTACAGTCATAGTGCCACCTGCTGGCAACAGGAAGTGACATGTTAAACACTGTTGTGGACATATAAAAACATATAAAAAAAGTGCCAGCAAGTGCTAAACATGCTAACAACATACTAGAAACATGCTAAAACATGCTAGCAAACTCTTAGCTAAGTGCTAAAGCAGGCTATTGCTGCAATTAAATAGGAATTTGCTGTTACACAGGCATGGAATGTCCAATCTGCCCCAAACTTCACACGTTTGATAAGAGTCATGGCCTGAACACATCTACATGAGAATATTCAGTTATAGTAATAGCGCCACCTGCTGTCAACAGGAAATGACATGTTTAACACTGTTGTGGTCTCCTAATAACATATAAAAAAGAGCCAGCAAGTGCTAAACAGGTTAGCAACATACTAGAAACATGCTAGCAAACACTTAGCTAAGTGCTAAAGCATGCTATTACTGCAATTAAATAGGAATTTGCTGTAACTCAGGCATGGAATGTCCAATCTGCCCCAAACTTCACACGTTTGATAAGAATCATGGCCTGAACACATGTCTATGCTCAAATTCAGTTATAGTTATAGCGCCACCTACTGGCAACAGGAAGTGACATGTTTAACACGTTGATGCCGTTCTAGCAACATGTTAAAAATGCCATTGAGTTCTAAACATGCTAGAAACATGTTAAAACATGCTAGCAATACTTAGCTAAGTGCTAAAGCATGCTAATTCAATGAAACAGGACTTTGTTGTTACTCAAGAAGGCAATGTACAATCTACCCCAAACTTCACACGTTTGATAAGAGTTATCTCTTGAACACATGTCCATGCTCATATTTAGTTATAGTCATAGCGCCACCTGCTGGCAACAGGAAGTGACGTTTAACATTGTTCTTGACTCCTAATAACATATAAAAAAATGCCAGTAGGTGCTAAACATCCTACCAACATACTAGAGACATGCTAAAACATACTAGCAAACACTTAGCTAAGTGCTAAAGAATGATATTACTGTAATTAGGGCCCGAGCACCGATGGTGTGAGGACCCTCTTGGAATTGCTCTGTTTATTATTATTATTATTATTATTATTCTTCTTCTCCGCATTGAATTGCATTTTTGAGGGCCTAAACATGCGCGAAAACTCACGAAACTTTGCACACGCGTCAGAACTGGCGAAAATTTACATCTGATATAGGTTTCAGAATTGGACGGGGCAAAACGGCTCGATAGCGCCACCTATAAAAGTTCAACGGAGTACGCCTCCCGCAACGTTCCACGTACGTGCACGAAATTCGGTACATACATGTAATGACCTAATGCCTACAAAAAAGTCTCTTGGAGCATAGCCCTAAACCCAACAGGAAGTCAGCCATTTTGAACTTCCTCCCAGATTTTTGTGCAGTTTTTGACATTTTCAGGCCTCATACTTTAACAAACTCCTCCTACAGTTTTAATCTGATCATCTTCAAATTTGGTGAGTGTAATCTTAAGGCCTTTGCGACGTTAAATTGCGAAGATCTTGAGTTTTCGTCGAAGGGCGGGTCCTCGGCGGCCTGACAAATTTTGATGTTTCGCCATGAAACAGGAAGTTGCTGTAACTCAGGCATGGAATGTCCAATCTGCCCCAAACTTCATACGTTTGATAAGAGTTCTGTCCTGAACACATGACCATGCTCATATTCAGTTATAGTCATAGCGCCACCTGCTGGCAACAGGAAGTGACATGTTTAACACTGTTATGGACTCCTAATAACATATAAAAAAGTGCCAGCAAGTGCTAAACATGCTAACAACATACTAGAAGCATGCTAAAACATGCTAGCAAACTCTTAGCTAAGTGTTAAAGCATGCTATTATTGCAATTAAATAGGAATTTGCTGTAACTCAGGCATGGAATGTCCAATCTGCCCCAAACTTCACACTTTTGATAAGCGTTCTGTCCTGAACATATCTACATGAGAATATTCAGTTATAGTAATAGCGCCACCTACTGGTAACAGGAAGTGTCATGTTTAACACGTTGATGCCATTCTAGCAACATGTTAAAAATGCCATTGACTTCTAAACATGCTAGAAACATGTTAAAACATACTAGCAATACTTAGCTAAGTGCTAAAGCATGCTAATTCAATGAAACAGGATGTTGTTGTTACTCAAGAAGGCAATGTCCAATCTGCGCCAAACTTCACACTTTTAATAAACGTTCTGTCCTGAACACATGACCATGCTCATATTCAGTTATAGTCATAGCGCCACCTGCTGGCAACAGGAAGTGACATGTTTAACACTGTTATGGACTCCTAATAACATATAAAAAAGTGCCAGCAAGTGCTAAACATGCTAACAACATACTAGAAGCATGCTAAAACATGCTAGCAAACTCTTAGCTAAGTGCTAAAGCATGCTATTATTGCAATTAAATAGGAATTTGCTGTAACTCAGGCATGGAATGTCCAATCTGCCCCAAACTTCACACTTTTGATAAGCGTTCTGTCCTGAACATATCTACATGAGAATATTCAGTTATAGTAATAGCGCCACCTACTGGTAACAGGAAGTGTCATGTTTAACACGTTGATGCCATTCTAGCAACATGTTAAAAATGCCATTGACTTCTAAACATGCTAGAAACATGTTAAAACATACTAGCAATACTTAGCTAAGTGCTAAAGCATGCTAATTCAATGAAACAGGACTTTGTTGTTACTCAAGAAGGCAATGTACAATCTACCCCAAACGTCACACGTTTGATAAGAGTTATCTCTTGAACACATGTCCATGCTCATATTTAGTTATAGTCATAGCGCCACCTGCTGGCAACAGGAAGTGACGTTTAACACTGTTCTTGACTCCTAATAACATATAAAAAAATGCCAGTAGGTGCTAAACATCCTACCAACATACTATAGACATGCTAAAACATACTAGCAAACACTTAGCTAAGTGCTAAAGAATGATATTACTGCAATTAAATATGAATTTGCTGTAACTCAGGCATGGAATGTCCAATCTGCCCCAAACTTCACACTTTTGATAAGCGTTCTGTCCTGAACACATGACCATGCTTATATTCAGTTACAGTCATAGCGCCACCTGCTGGCAACAGGAAGTGACATGTTTAACACTGTTATGGACTCCTAATAACATATAAAAAAGTGCCAGCAAGTGTTAAACATGCTAACAACATACTAGAAACATGCTAAAACATGCTAGCAAACTCTTAGCCAAGTGCTAAAGCATGCTATTATTGCAATTAAATAGGAATTTGCTGTAACTCAGGCATGGAATGTCCAATCTGCCCCAAACTTCACACTTTTGATAAGAGTCATGGCCTGAACACATCTACATGAGAATGTTCAATTATAGTAATAGCGCCACCAACTGGCAACAGGAAGTGACATGTTTAACACGTTGATGCCGTTCTAGCAACATGTTAAAAATGCCATTGAGTTCTAAACATGCTAGAAACATGTTAAAACATGCTAACAATGCTTAGCTAAGTGCTAAAGCATGCTAATTCAATGAAACATGACTTTGTTGTTACTCAAGAAGGCAATGTCCAATTTGCACCAAACTTCACACGTTTGATAAGAGTTCTGTCCTGAACACACATCCAAGCTCATATTCAGTTATAGTCATAACGCCACCTACTGGCAACAGAAACTGACATGGTTAACACAGTAATGCAGTACTAACCACATAATTATTGTGTACTAAGCATGCTAGAAACACACTAAACATGCTAGCAACACTTAGCTGAGTCATGAAGCATGCTATTATCACCATTATACAAAACATTTTGTAACTGACTTTGACATACTCTTACTATATATACCTCCTTAAATGTACATTTCCCAACCATGCTCTGTCTTCCTAAAGCCACCGAGTGTTGATGGCACGGGTGCGAGGGCCCTTTCATCGCTGCTTGCAGCTTTAATTATTATTATTATTATTCTCCGCATTGAATTGCATTTTTGAGGACCTAAACATGCTCGAAAACTCACGAAACTCTGCACACGCATCAGAACTGGCGAAAATTTACATCTGATATAGGTTTCAGAATTGGACGGGGCAAAATGGCTCGATAGCGCCACCTATAAAAGTTCAACGGAGTGCGCCTCCCACAATGTTCCACGTACGTGCACGAAATTCGGTACATACATGTAATGACCTAATACCTACAAAAAAGTCTCTTGGAGCATAGCCCTAAACACAACAGGAAGTCAGCCATTTTGAACTTCCTCTCAGATTTTTGTGCAGTTTTTGCCATTTTCAGGCCTCGTACTTTAACGAACTCCTCCTACAGTTTTAATCTGATCATCTTCAAATTTGGTGAGTGTAATCTTAAGGCCTTTGCGACGTTAAATTGCGAAGATCTTGAGTTTTCGTCAAAGGGCGGGTCCTCGGCGGCCTGACAAATTTCGATGTTTCGCCATGAAACAGGAAGTTGCTGTAACTCTGGCATGGAAAGTCCAATCTGCCCCAAACTTCACACTTTTGATAAGCGTTCTGTCCTAAACACATGACCATGCTCATATTCAGTTACAGTCATAGCGCCACCTGCTGGCAACAGGAAGTGACATGTTTAACACTGTTATGGACTCCTAATAACATATAAAAAAGTGCCAGCAAGTGCTAAACATGCTAACAACATACTAGAAGCATGGTAAAACATGCTAGCAAACTCTTAGCTAAGTGCTAAAGCATGCTATTATTGCAATTAAATAGGAATTTGCTGTAACTCAGGCATGGAATGTCCAATCTGCCCCAAACTTCACACTTTTGATAAGCGTTCTGTCCTGAACACATCTACATGAGAACATTCAGTTATAGTAATAGTGCCACCTACTGGTAACAGGAAGTGTCATGTTTAACACGTTGATGCCATTCTAGCAACATGTTAAAAATGCCATTGACTTCTAAACATGCTAGAAACATGTTAAAACATGTTAGCAATACTTAGCTAAGTGCTAAAGCATGCTAGTTCAATGAAACGGGATGTTGTTGTTACTCAAGAAGGCAATGTCCAATCTGCGCCAAACTTCACACTTTTAATAAACGTTCTGTCCTGAACACATGACCATGCTCATATTCAGTTACAGTCATAGTGCCACCTGCTGGCAACAGGAAGTGACATGTTAAACACTGTTGTGGACATATAAAAACTCATAAAAAAAGTGCCAGCAAGTGCTAAACATGCTAACAACATACTAGAAACATGCTAAAACATGCTAGCAAACACTTAGCTAAGTGCTAAAGCATGCTATTGCTGCAATTAAATAGGAATTTGCTGTAACACAGGCATGGAATGTCCAATCTGCCCCAAACTTCACACGTTTGATAAGAGTCATGGCCTGAACACATCTACATGAGAATATTCAGTTATAGTAATAGCGCCACCTGCTGTCAACAGGAAGTGACATGTTTAACACTGTTGTGGTCTCCTAATAACATATAAAAAAGAGCCAGCAAGTGCTAAACAGGTTAGCAACATACTAGAAACATGCTAGCAAACACTTAGCTAAGTGCTAAAGCATGCTATCACTGCAATTAAATAGGAATTTGCTGTAACCCAGGCATGGAATGTCCAATCTGCCCCAAACTTCACACGTTTGATAAGAATCATGGCCTGAACACATGTCTATGCTCAAATTCAGTTATAGTAATAGCTCACCTACTGGCAACAGGAAGTGACATGTTTAACACGTTGATGCCGTTCTAGCAACATGTTAAAAATGCTATTGAGTTCTAAACATGCTAGAAACATATTAAAACATGCTAGCAATACTTAGCTAAGTGCTAAAGCATGATAATTCAATGAAACAGGACTTTGTTGTTACTCAAGAAGGCAATGTCCAATCTACCCCAAACTTCACACGTTTGATAAGAGTTATCTCTTGAACACATGTCCATGCTCATATTTAGTTATAGTCATAGCGCCACCTGCTGGACACAGGAAGTGATGTTTAACACTTTTCTTGACTCCTAATAACATATAAAAAAATGCCAGTAGGTGCTAAACATCCTACCAACATACTAGAGACATGCTAAAACATACTAGCAAACACTTAGCTAAGTGCTAAAGAATGATATTACTGCAATTAAATATGAATTTGCTGTAACTCAGGCATGGAATGTCCAATCTGCCCCAAACTTCACACTTTTGATAAGCGTTCTGTCCTGAACACATGATCATGCTTATATTCAGTTACAGTCATAGCGCCACCTGCTGGCAACAGGAAGTGACAAGTTTAACACTGTTATGGACTCCTAATAACATATAAAAAAGTGCCAGCAAGTGTTAAACATGCTAACAACATACTAGAAACATGCTAAAACATGCTAGCAATCTCTTAGCTAAGTGCTAAAGCATGCTATTATTGCAATTAAATAGGAATTTGCTGTAACTCAGGCATGGAATGTCCAATCTGCCCCAAACTTCACACTTTTGATAAGAGTCATGGCCTGAATACATCTACATGAGAATGTTCATTTATAGTAATAGCGCCACCTACTGGCAACAGGAAGTGACATGTTTACCACGTTGATGCCGTTCTAGCAACATGTTAAAAATGCCATTGAATTCTAAACATGCTAGAAACATGTTAAAACATGCTAACAATGCTTAGCTAAGTGCTAAAGAATGCTAATTCAATTAAACATGACTTTTTTGTTACTCAAGAAGGCAATTTCCAATTTGCACCAAACTTCACACGTTTGATAAGAGTTCTGTCCTGAACACACATCCATGCTCATATTCAGCTATAGTCATAACGCCACCTACTGGCAACAGAAACTGACATGGTTAACACAGTAATGCAGTACTAACCACATAATTATTGTGTACTAAGCATGCTAGAAACAGACTAAACATGCTAGCAACACTTAGCTGAGTCATGAAGCATGTTATTATCACCATTATACAAAACATTTTGTAACTGACTTTGACATACTCTTACTATATATACTTCCTTAAATGTACATTTCCCAACCATGCTCTGTCTTCCTAAAGCCACCGAGTGTTGATGGCACGGGTGCGAGGGCCCTTTCATCGCTGCTTGCAGCTTTAATTATTATTATTATTCTTCTTCTTCTCCGCATTGAATTGCATTTTTGAGGGCCTAAACATGCGCGAAAACTCACGAAACTTTGCACACGCGTCAGAACTGGCGAAAATTTACATCTGATATAGGTTTCAGAATTGGACGGGGCAAAACGGCTCGATAGCGCCACCTATAAAAGTTCAACGGAGTGCGCCTCCCGCAACGTTCCACGTACGTGCACGAAATTCGGTACATACATGTAATGACCTAATACCTACAAAAAAGTCTCTTGGAGCATAGCCCTAAACCCAACAGGAAGTCAGCCATTTTGAACTTCCTCCCAGATTTTTGTGCAGTTTTTGACATTTTCAGGCCTCATACTTTAACGAACTCCTCCTACAGTTTTAATCTGATCATCTTCAAATTTGGTGAGTGTAATCTTAAGGCCTTTGCGACGTTAAATTGCGAAGATCTTGAGTTTTCGTCGAAGGGCGGGTCCTCGGCGGCCTGACAAATTTTGATGTTTCGCCATGAAACAGGAAGTTGCTGTAACTCAGGCATGGAATGTCCAATCTGCCCCAAACTTCACACGTTTGATAAGAGTCATGGCCTGAACACATCTACATGAGAATATTCAGTTATAGTAATAGCGCCACCTGCTGTCAACAGGAAGTGACATGTTTAACACTGTTGTGGTCTCCTAATAACATATAAAAAAGAGCCAGCAAGTGCTAAACAGGTTAGCAACATACTAGAAACATGCTAGCAAACACTTAGCTAAGTGCTAAAGCATGCTATCACTGCAATTAAATAGGAATTTGCTGTAACCCAGGCATGGAATGTCCAATCTGCCCCAAACTTCACACGTTTGATAAGAATCATGGCCTGAACACATGTCTATGCTCAAATTCAGTTATAGTAATAGCTCACCTACTGGCAACAGGAAGTGACATGTTTAACACGTTGATGCCGTTCTAGCAACATGTTAAAAATGCTATTGAGTTCTAAACATGCTAGAAACATATTAAAACATGCTAGCAATACTTAGCTAAGTGCTAAAGCATGATAATTCAATGAAACAGGACTTTGTTGTTACTCAAGAAGGCAATGTACAATCTACCCCAAACTTCACACGTTTGATAAGAGTTATCTCTTGAACACATGTCCATGCTCATATTTAGTTATAGTCATAGCGCCACCTGCTGGACACAGGAAGTGATGTTTAACACTTTTCTTGACTCCTAATAACATATAAAAAAATGCCAGTAGGTGCTAAACATCCTACCAACATACTAGAGACATGCTAAAACATACTAGCAAACACTTAGCTAAGTGCTAAAGAATGATATTACTGCAATTAAATATGAATTTGCTGTAACTCAGGCATGGAATGTCCAATCTGCCCCAAACTTCACACTTTTGATAAGCGTTCTGTCCTGAACACATGATCATGCTTATATTCAGTTACAGTCATAGCGCCACCTGCTGGCAACAGGAAGTGACAAGTTTAACACTGTTATGGACTCCTAATAACATATAAAAAAGTGCCAGCAAGTGTTAAACATGCTAACAACATACTAGAAACATGCTAAAACATGCTAGCAATCTCTTAGCTAAGTGCTAAAGCATGCTATTATTGCAATTAAATAGGAATTTGCTGTAACTCAGGCATGGAATGTCCAATCTGCCCCAAACTTCACACTTTTGATAAGAGTCATGGCCTGAATACATCTACATGAGAATGTTCATTTATAGTAATAGCGCCACCTACTGGCAACAGGAAGTGACATGTTTACCACGTTGATGCCGTTCTAGCAACATGTTAAAAATGCCATTGAATTCTAAACATGCTAGAAACATGTTAAAACATGCTAACAATGCTTAGCTAAGTGCTAAAGAATGCTAATTCAATTAAACATGACTTTTTTGTTACTCAAGAAGGCAATTTCCAATTTGCACCAAACTTCACACGTTTGATAAGAGTTCTGTCCTGAACACACATCCATGCTCATATTCAGCTATAGTCATAACGCCACCTACTGGCAACAGAAACTGACATGGTTAACACAGTAATGCAGTACTAACCACATAATTATTGTGTACTAAGCATGCTAGAAACAGACTAAACATGCTAGCAACACTTAGCTGAGTCATGAAGCATGTTATTATCACCATTATACAAAACATTTTGTAACTGACTTTGACATACTCTTACTATATATACTTCCTTAAATGTACATTTCCCAACCATGCTCTGTCTTCCTAAAGCCACCGAGTGTTGATGGCACGGGTGCGAGGGCCCTTTCATCGCTGCTTGCAGCTTTAATTATTATTATTATTCTTCTTCTTCTCCGCATTGAATTGCATTTTTGAGGGCCTAAACATGCGCGAAAACTCACGAAACTTTGCACACGCGTCAGAACTGGCGAAAATTTACATCTGATATAGGTTTCAGAATTGGACGGGGCAAAACGGCTCGATAGCGCCACCTATAAAAGTTCAACGGAGTGCGCCTCCCGCAACGTTCCACGTACGTGCACGAAATTCGGTACATACATGTAATGACCTAATACCTACAAAAAAGTCTCTTGGAGCATAGCCCTAAACCCAACAGGAAGTCAGCCATTTTGAACTTCCTCCCAGATTTTTGTGCAGTTTTTGACATTTTCAGGCCTCATACTTTAACGAACTCCTCCTACAGTTTTAATCTGATCATCTTCAAATTTGGTGAGTGTAATCTTAAGGCCTTTGCGACGTTAAATTGCGAAGATCTTGAGTTTTCGTCGAAGGGCGGGTCCTCGGCGGCCTGACAAATTTTGATGTTTCGCCATGAAACAGGAAGTTGCTGTAACTCAGGCATGGAATGTCCAATCTGCCCCAAACTTCATACGTTTGATAAGAGTTCTGTCCTGAACACATGACCATGCTCATATTCAGTTATAGTCATAGCGCCACCTGCTGGCAACAGGAAGTGACATGTTTAACACTGTTGTGAACTCCTGATAACATATAAAAAAGTGCCAGCAAGTGCTAAACATGCTAACAACATACTAGAAGCATGCTAAAACATGCTAGCAAACTCTTAGCTAAGTGCTAAAGCATGCTATTATTGCAATTAAATAGGAATTTGCTGTAACTCAGGCATGGAATGTCCAATCTTCCCCAAACTTCACACTTTTGATAAGCGTTCTGTCCTGAACATATCTACATGAGAATATTCAGTTATAGTAATAGCGCCACCTACTGGTAACAGGAAGTGTCATGTTTAACACGTTGATGCCATTCTAGCAACATGTTAAAAATGCCATTGACTTCTAAACATGCTAGAAACATGTTAAAACATACTAGCAATACTTAGCTAAGTGCTAAAGCATGCTAATTCAATGAAACAGGATGTTGTTGTTACTCAAGAAGGCAATGTCCAATCTGCGCCAAACTTCACACTTTTAATAAACGTTCTGTCCTGAACACATGACCATGCTCATATTCAGTTATAGTCATAGCGCCACCTGCTGGCAACAGGAAGTGACATGTTTAACACTGTTATGGACTCCTAATAACATATAAAAAAGTGCCAGCAAGTGCTAAACATGCTAACAACATACTAGAAGCATGCTAAAACATGCTAGCAAACTCTTAGCTAAGTGCTAAAGCATGCTATTATTGCAATTAAATAGGAATTTGCTGTAACTCAGGCATGGAATGTCCAATCTGCCCCAAACTTCACACTTTTGATAAGCGTTCTGTCCTGAACATATCTACATGAGAATATTCAGTTATAGTAATAGCGCCACCTACTGGTAACAGGAAGTGTCATGTTTAACACGTTGATGCCATTCTAGCAACATGTTAAAAATGCCATTGACTTCTAAACATGCTAGAAACATGTTAAAACATACTAGCAATACTTAGCTAAGTGCTAAAGCATGCTAATTCAATGAAACAGGATGTTGTTGTTACTCAAGAAGGCAATGTCCAATCTGCGCCAAACTTCACACTTTTAATAAACGTTCTGTCCTGAACACATGACCATGCTCATATTCAGTTATAGTCATAGCGCCACCTGCTGGCAACAGGAAGTGACATGTTTAACACTGTTATGGACTCCTAATAACATATAAAAAAGTGCCAGCAAGTGCTAAACATGCTAACAACATACTAGAAGCATGCTAAAACATACTAGCAAACACTTAGCTAAGTGCTAAAGAATGATATTACTGCAATTAAATATGAATTTGCTGTAACTCAGGCATGGAATGTCCAATCTGCCCCAAACTTCACACTTTTGATAAGCGTTCTGTCCTGAACACATGACCATGCTTATATTCAGTTACAGTCATAGCGCCACCTGCTGGCAACAGGAAGTGACATGTTTAACACTGTTATGGACTCCTAATAACATATAAAAAAGTGCCAGCAAGTGTTAAACATGCTAACAACATACTAGAAACATGCTAAAACATGCTAGCAAACTCTTAGCCAAGTGCTAAAGCATGCTATTATTGCAATTAAATAGGAATTTGCTGTAACTCAGGCATGGAATGTCCAATCTGCCCCAAACTTCACACTTTTGATAAGAGTCATGGCCTGAACACATCTACATGAGAATGTTCAATTATAGTAATAGCGCCACCAACTGGCAACAGGAAGTGACATGTTTAACACGTTGATGCCGTTCTAGCAACATGTTAAAAATGCCATTGAGTTCTAAACATGCTAGAAACATGTTAAAACATGCTAACAATGCTTAGCTAAGTGCTAAAGCATGCTAATTCAATGAAACATGTCTTTGTTGTTACTCAAGAAGGCAATGTCCAATTTGCACCAAACTTCACACGTTTGATAAGAGTTCTGTCCTGAACACACATCCAAGCTCATATTCAGTTATAGTCATAACGCCACCTACTGGCAACAGAAACTGACATGGTTAACACAGTAATGCAGTACTAACCACATAATTATTGTGTACTAAGCATGCTAGAAACACACTAAACATGCTAGCAACACTTAGCTGAGTCATGAAGCATGCTATTATCACCATTATACAAAACATTTTGTAACTGACTTTGACATACTCTTACTATATATACCTCCTTAAATGTACATTTCCCAACCATGCTCTGTCTTCCTAAAGCCACCGAGTGTTGATGGCACGGGTGCGAGGGCCCTTTCATCGCTGCTTGCAGCTTTAATTATTATTCTTCTTCTTCTCCGCATTGAATTGCATTTTTGAGGGCCTAAACATGCTCGAAAACTCACGAAACTTTGCACACGCGTCAGAACTGGCGAAAATTTACATCTGATATAGGTTTCAGAATTGGACGGGGCAAAATGGCTCGATAGCGCCACCTATAAAAGTTCAACGGAGTGCGCCTCCCGCAACGTTCCACGTACGTGCACGAAATTCGGTACATACGTGTAATGACCTAATACCTACAAAAAAGTCTCTTGGAGCATAGCCCTAAACACAACAGGAAGTCAGCCATTTTGAACTTCCTCTCAGATTTTTGTGCAGTTTTTGCCATTTTCAGGCCTCGTACTTTAACGAACTCCTCCTACAGTTTTAATCTGATCATCTTCAAATTTGGTGAGTGTAATCTTAAGGCCTTTGCGACGTTAAATTGCGAAGATCTTGAGTTTTCGTCAAAGGGCGGGTCCTCGGCGGCCTGACAAATTTCGATGTTTCGCCATGAAACAGGAAGTTGCTGTAACTCAGGCATGGAATGTCCAATCTGCCCCAAACTTCACACTTTTGATAAGCGTTCTGTCCTGAACACATGACCATGCTCATATTCAGTTACAGTCATAGCGCCACCTGCTGGCAACAGGAAGTGACATGTTTAACACTGTTATGGACTCCTAATAACATAAAAAAGTGCCAGCAAGTGCTAAACATGCTAACAACATACTAGAAGCATGCTAAAACATGCTAGCAAACTCTTAGCTAAGTGCTAAAGCATGCTATTATTGCAATTAAATAGGAATTTGCTGTAACTCAGGCATGGAATGTCCAATCTGCCCCAAACTTCACACTTTTGATAAGCGTTCTGTCCTGAACACATCTACATGAGAACATTCAGTTATAGTAATAGCACCACCTACTGGCAACAGGAAGTGACATGTTTAACACGTTGATGCCGTTCTAGCAACATGTTAAAAATGCCATTGACTTCTAAACATGCTAGAAACATGTTAAAACATGCTAGCAATACTTAGCTAAGTGCTAAAGCATGCTAATTCAATGAAACAGGACTTTGTTGTTACTCAAGAAGGCAATGTACAATCTACCCCAAACTTCACACGTTTGATAAGAGTTATCTATTGAACACATGTCCATGCTCATATTTAGTTATAGTCATAGCGCCACCTGCTGGCAACAGGAAGTGACGTTTAACACTGTTCTTGACTCCTAATAACATATAAAAAAAATGCCAGTAGGTGCTAAACATCCTACCAACATACTAGAGACATGCTAAAACATACTAGCAAACACTTAGCTAAGTGCTAAAGAATGATATTACTGCAATTAAATATGAATTTGCTGTAACTCAGGCATGGAATGTCCAATCTTCCCCAAACTTCACACTTTTGATAAGCGTTCTGTCCTGAATACATGACCATGCTTATATTCAGTTACAGTCATAGCGCCACCTGCTGGCAACAGGAAGTGACATGTTTAACACTGTTATGGACTCCTAATAACATATAAAAAAGTGCCAGCAAGTGTTAAACATGCTAACAACATACTAGAAACATGCTAAAACATGCTAGCAAACTCTTAGCTAAGTGCTAAAGCATGCTATTATTGCAATTAAATAGGAATGTGCTGTAACTCAGGCATGGAATGTCCAATCTGCCCCAAACTTCACACTTTTGATAAGAGTCATGGCCTGAATACATCTACATGAGAATGTTCATTTATAGTAATAGCGCCACCTACTGGCAACAGGAAGTGACATGTTTAACACGTTGATGCCGTTCTAGCAACATGTTAAAAATGCCATTGAGTTCTAAACATGCTAGAAACATGCTAAAACATGCTAACAATGCTTAGCTAAGTGCTAAAGAATGCTAATTCAATGAAACATTACTTTTTTGTTACTCAAGAAGGCAATTTCCAATTTGCACCAAACTTCACACGTTTGATAAGAGTTCTGTCCTGAACACACATCCATGCTCATATTCAGCTATAGTCATAACGCCACCTACTGGCAACAGAAACTGACATGGTTAACACAGTAATGCAGTACTAACTACATAATTATTGTGTACTAAGCATGCTAGAAACAGACTAAACATGCTAGCAACACTTAGCGGAGTCATGAAGCATGCTATTATCACCATTATACAAAACATTTTGTTACTAACTTTGACATACTCTTAATATATATACCTCCTTAAATGTACATTTCCCAACCATGCTCTGTCTTCCTAAAGCCACCGAGTGTTGATGGCACGGGTGCGAGGGCCCTTTTATCGCTGCTTGCAGCTTTAATTATTATTCTTCTTCTTCTTCTTCTTCTCCGCATTAAATTGCATTTTGAGGGCCTAAACATGCGCGAAAACTCACGAAACTTTGCACACGCGTCAGAACTGGCGAAAATTTACATCTGATATAGGTTTCAGAATTGGACGGGGCAAAACGGCTCGATAGCGCCACCTATAAAAGTTCAACGGAGTGCGCCTCCCGCAACGTTCCACGTACGTGCACGAAATTCGGTACATACATGTAATGACCTAATACCTACAAAAAAGTCTCTTGGAGCATAGCCCTAAACACAACAGGAAGTCAGCCATTTTGAACTTCCTCTCAGATTTTTGTGCAGTTTTTGCTATTTTCAGGCCTCGTACTTTAACGAACTCCTCCTACAGTTTTAATCTGATCATCTTCAAATTTGGTGAGTGTAATCTTAAGGCCTTTGCGACGTTAAATTGCGAAGATCTTGAGTTTTCGTCAAAGGGCGGGTCCTCGGCGACCTGACAAATTTTGATGTTTCGCCATGAAACAGGAAGTTGCTGTAACTCAGGCATGGAATGTCCAATCTGCCCCAAACTTCACACTTTTGATAAGCGTTCTGTCCTGAACACATGACCATGCTCATATTCAGTTACAGTCATAGCGCCACCTGCTGGCAACAGGAAGTGACATGTTTAACACTGTTATGGACTCCTAATAACATATAAAAAAGTGCCAGCAAGTGCTAAACATGCTAACAACATACTAGAAGCATGCTAAAACATGCTAGCAAACTCTTAGCTAAGTGCTAAAGCATGCTATTATTGCAATTAAATAGGAATTTGCTGTAACTCAGGCATGGAATGTCCAATCTGCCCCAAACTTCACACTTTTGATAAGCGTTCTGTCCTGAACACATCTACATGAGAACATTCAGTTATAGTAATAGCACCACCTACTGGCAACAGGAAGTGACATGTTTAACACGTTGATGCCGTTCTAGCAACATGTTAAAAATGCCATTGACTTCTAAACATGCTAGAAACATGTTAAAACATGCTAGCAATACTTAGCTAAGTGCTAAAGCATGCTAATTCAATGAAACAGGACTTTGTTGTTACTCAAGAAGGCAATGTACAATCTACCCCAAACTTCACACGTTTGATAAGAGTTATCTATTGAACACATGTCCATGCTCATATTTAGTTATAGTCATAGCGCCACCTGCTGGCAACAGGAAGTGACGTTTAACACTGTTCTTGACTCCTAATAACATATAAAAAAAATGCCAGTAGGTGCTAAACATCCTACCAACATACTAGAGACATGCTAAAACATACTAGCAAACACTTAGCTAAGTGCTAAAGAATGATATTACTGCAATTAAATATGAATTTGCTGTAACTCAGGCATGGAATGTCCAATCTTCCCCAAACTTCACACTTTTGATAAGCGTTCTGTCCTGAATACATGACCATGCTTATATTCAGTTACAGTCATAGCGCCACCTGCTGGCAACAGGAAGTGACATGTTTAACACTGTTATGGACTCCTAATAACATATAAAAAAGTGCCAGCAAGTGTTAAACATGCTAACAACATACTAGAAACATGCTAAAACATGCTAGCAAACTCTTAGCTAAGTGCTAAAGCATGCTATTATTGCAATTAAATAGGAATGTGCTGTAACTCAGGCATGGAATGTCCAATCTGCCCCAAACTTCACACTTTTGATAAGAGTCATGGCCTGAATACATCTACATGAGAATGTTCATTTATAGTAATAGCGCCACCTACTGGCAACAGGAAGTGACATGTTTAACACGTTGATGCCGTTCTAGCAACATGTTAAAAATGCCATTGAGTTCTAAACATGCTAGAAACATGCTAAAACATGCTAACAATGCTTAGCTAAGTGCTAAAGAATGCTAATTCAATGAAACATTACTTTTTTGTTACTCAAGAAGGCAATTTCCAATTTGCACCAAACTTCACACGTTTGATAAGAGTTCTGTCCTGAACACACATCCATGCTCATATTCAGCTATAGTCATAACGCCACCTACTGGCAACAGAAACTGACATGGTTAACACAGTAATGCAGTACTAACTACATAATTATTGTGTACTAAGCATGCTAGAAACAGACTAAACATGCTAGCAACACTTAGCGGAGTCATGAAGCATGCTATTATCACCATTATACAAAACATTTTGTTACTAACTTTGACATACTCTTAATATATATACCTCCTTAAATGTACATTTCCCAACCATGCTCTGTCTTCCTAAAGCCACCGAGTGTTGATGGCACGGGTGCGAGGGCCCTTTTATCGCTGCTTGCAGCTTTAATTAGGGCCCGAGCACCGATGGTGTGAGGACCCTCTTGGAATTGCTCTGTTTATTAGGGCCCGAGCACCGATGGTGTGAGGACCCTCTTGGAATTGCTCTGTTTATTATTATTATTATTATTATTATTATTATTATTCTTCTCCGCATTGAATTGCATTTTTGAGGGCCTAAACATGCGCGAAAACTCACGAAACTTTGCACACGCGTCAGAACTGGCGAAAATTTACATCTGATATAGGTTTCAGAATTGGACGGGGCAAAACGGCTCGATAGCGCCACCTATAAAAGTTCAACGGAGTGCGCCTCCCGCAACGTTTCACGTACGTGCACGAAATTCGGTACATACATGTAATGACCTAATACCTACAAAAAAGTCTCTTGGAGCATAGCCCTAAACACAACAGGAAGTCAGCCATTTTCAACTTCCTCTCATATTTTTGTGCAGTTTTTGCCATTTTCAGGCCTCGTACTTTAACGAACTCCTCCTACAGTTTTAATCTGATCATCTTCAAATTTGGTGAGTGTAATCTTAAGGCCTTTGCGACGTTAAATTGCGAAGATCTTGAGTTTTCGTCGAAGGGCGGGTCCTCGGCGGCCTGACAAATTTCGATGTTTCGCCATGAAACAGGAAGTTGCTGTAACTCAGGCATGGAATGTCCAATCTGCCCCAAACTTCACACGTTTGATAAGAGTTCTGTCCTGAACACATGACCATGCTCATATTCAGTTATAGTCATAGCGCCACCTGCTGGCAACAGGAAGCGACATGTTTAACACTGTTATGGACTCCTAATAACATATAAAAAAGTGTCAGCAAGTGCTAAACATGCTAACAACATACTAGAAGCATGCTAAAACATGCTAGCAAACTCTTAGCTAAGTGCTAAAGCATGCTATTATTGCAATTAAATAGGAATTTGCTGTAACTCAGGCATGGAATGTCCAATCTGCCCCAAACTTCACACTTTTGATAAGCGTTCTGTCCTGAACACATCTACATGAGAATATTCAGTTATAGTAATAGCGCCACCTACTTGTAACAGGAAGTGTCATGTTTAACACGTTGATGCCATTCTAGCAACATGTTAAAAATGCCATTGACTTCTAAACATGCTAGAAACATGTTAAAACATGCTAGCAATACTTAGCTAAGTGCTAAAGCATGCTAATTCAATGAAACAGGATGTTGTTGTTACTCAAGAAGGCAATGTCCAATCTGCGCCAAACTTCACACTTTTAATAAACGTTCTGTCCTGAACACATGACCATGCTCATATTCAGTTACAGTCATAGTGCCACCTGCTGGCAACAGGAAGTGACATGTTAAACACTGTTGTGGACATATAAAAACATATAAAAAAGTGCCAGCAAGTGCTAAACATGCTAACAACATACTAGAAACATGCTAAAACATGCTAGCAAACACTTAGCTAAGTGCTAAAGCATGCTATTGCTGCAATTAAATAGGAATTTGCTGTAACACAGGCATGGAATGTCCAATCTGCCCCAAACTTCACACGTTTGATAAGAGTCATGGCCTGAACACATCTACATGAGAATATTCAGTTATAGTAATAGCGCCACCTGCTGTCAACAGGAAGTGACATGTTTAACACTGTTGTGGTCTCCTAATAACATATAAAAAAGAGCCAGCAAGTGCTAAACAGGTTAGCAACATACTAGAAACATGCTAGCAAACACTTAGCTAAGTGCTAAAGCATGCTATTACTGCAATTAAATAGGAATTTGCTGTAACTCAGGCATGGAATGTCCAATCTGCCCCAAACTTCACACGTTTGATAAGAATCATGGCCTGAACACGTCTATGCTCAAATTCAGTTATAGTAATAGCGCCACCTACTGGCAACAGGAAGTGACATGTTTAACACGTTGATGCCGTTCTAGCAACATGTTAAAAATGCCATTGAGTTCTAAACATGCTAGAAACATATTAAAACATGCTAGCAATACTTAGCTAAGTGCTAAAGCATGCTAATTCAATGAAACAGGACTTTGTTGTTGCTCAAGAAGGCAATGTACAATCTACCCCAAACTTCACACGTTTGATAAGAGTTATCTCTTGAACACATGCCCATGCTCATATTTAGTTATAGTCATAGCGCCACCTGCTGGCAACAGGAAGTGACGTTTAACACTGTTCTTGACTCCTAATAACATATAAAAAAATGCCAGTAGGTGCTAAACATCCTACCAACATACTAGAGACATGCTAAAACATACTAGCATACACTTAGCTAAGTGCTAAAGAATGATATTACTGCCAATTAAATATGAATTTGCTGTAACTCAGGCATGGAATGTCCAATCTGCCCCAAACTTCACACTTTTGATAAGCGTTCTGTCCTGAACACATGACCATGCTTATATTCAGTTACAGTCATAGCGCCACCTGCTGGCAACAGGAAGTGACATGTTTAACACTGTTATGGACTCCTAATAACATATAAAAAAGTGCCAGCAAGTGTTAAACATGCTAACAACATACTAGAAACATGCTAAAACATGCTAGCAAACTCTTAGCTAAGTGCTAAAGCATGCTATTATTGCAATTAAATAGGAATTTGTTGTAACTCAGGCATGGAATGTCCAATCTGCCCCAAACTTCACACTTTTGATAAGAGTCATGGCCTGAACACATCTACATGAGAATGTTCAGTTATAGTAATAGCGCCACCTACTGGCAACAGGAAGTGACATGTTTAACACGTTGATGCCGTTCTAGCAACATGTTAAAAATGCCATTGAGTTCTAAACATGCTAGAAACATGTTAAAACATGCTAACAATGCTTAGCTAAGTGCTAAAGAATGCTAATTCAATGAAACATGACTTTGTTGTTACTCAAGAAGGCAATGTCCAATTTGCACCAAACTTCACACGTTTGATAAGAGTTCTGTCCTGAACACACATCCATGCTCATATTCAGTTATAGTCATAACGCCACCTACTGGCAACAGAAACTGACATGGTTAACACAGTAATGCAGTACTAACCACATAATTCTTGTGTACTAAGCATGCTAGAAACAGACTAAACATGCTAGCAACACTTAGCTGAGTCATGAAGCATGCTATTATCACCATTATACAAAACATTTTGTAACTGACTTTGACATACTCTTACTATATATACCTCCTTAAATGTACATTTCCCAACCATGCTCTGTCTTCCTAAAGCCACCGAGTGTTGATGGCACGGGTGCGAGGGCCCTTTCATCGCTGCTTGCAGCTTTAATTAGGGCCCGAGCACCGATGGTGTGAGGACCCTCTTGGAATTGCTCTGTTTATTATTATTATTATTATTATTATTATTCTTCTTCTCCGCATTGAATTGCATTTTTGAGGGCCTAAACATGCGCGAAAACTCACGAAACTTTGCACACGCGTCAGAACTGGCGAAAATTTACATCTGATATAGGTTTCAGAATTGGACGGGGCAAAACGGCTCGATAGCGCCACCTATAAAAGTTCAACGGAGTGCGCCTCCCGCAACGTTCCACGTACGTGCACGAAATTCGGTACATACATGTAATGACCTAATACCTACAAAAAAGTCTCTTGGAGCATAGCCCTAAACACAACAGGAAGTCAGCCATTTTGAACTTCCTCCCAGATTTTTGTGCAGTTTTTGACATTTTCAGGCCTCATACTTTAACGAACTCCTCCTACAGTTTTAATCTGATCATCTTCAAATTTGGTGAGTGTAATCTTAAGGCCTTTGCGACGTTAAATTGCGAAGATCTTGAGTTTTCGTCGAAGGGCGGGTCCTCGGCAGCCTGACAAATTTTGATGTTTCGCCATGAAACAGGAAGTTGCTGTAACTCAGGCATGGAATGTCCAATCTGCCCCAAACTTCATACGTTTGATAAGAGTTCTGTCCTGAACACATGACCATGCTCATATTCAGTTATAGTCATAGCGCCACCTGCTGGCAACAGAAAGTGACATGTTTAACACTGTTATGGACCCCTAATAACATATAAAAAAGTGCCAGCAAGTGCTAAACATGCTAACAACATACTAGAAGCATGCTAAAACATGCTAGCAAACTCTTAGCTAAGTGCTAAAGCATGCTATTATTGCAATTAAATAGGAATTTGCTGTAACTCAGGCATGGAATGTCCAATCTGCCCCAAACTTCACACTTTTGATAAGCGTTCTGTCCTGAACATATCTACATGAGAATATTCAGTTATAGTAATAGCGCCACCTACTGGTAACAGGAAGTGTCATGTTTAACACGTTGATGCCATTCTAGCAACATGTTAAAAATGCCATTGACTTCTAAACATGCTAGAAACATGTTAAAACATACTAGCAATAC
Organism: Scardinius erythrophthalmus; assembly: GCF_964197995.2. Taxonomy (NCBI): domain Eukaryota; kingdom Metazoa; phylum Chordata; class Actinopteri; order Cypriniformes; family Leuciscidae; genus Scardinius; species Scardinius erythrophthalmus. The sequence continues at coordinate 15,200,154 of NC_138222.1, read as the reverse complement.
TTAGCTAAGTGCTAAAGCATGCTAATTCAATGAAACAGGATGTTGTTGTTACTCAAGAAGGCAATGTCCAATCTGCGCCAAACTTCACACTTTTAATAAACGTTCTGTCCTGAACACATGACCATGCTCATATTCAGTTATAGTCATAGCGCCACCTGCTGGCAACAGGAAGTGACATGTTTAACACTGTTATGGACTCCTAATAACATATAAAAAAGTGCCAGCAAGTGCTAAACATGCTAACAACATACTAGAAGCATGCTAAAACATGCTAGCAAACTCTTAGCTAAGTGCTAAAGCATGCTATTATTGCAATTAAATAGGAATTTGCTGTAACTCAGGCATGGAATGTCCAATCTGCCCCAAACTTCACACTTTTGATAAGCGTTCTGTCCTGAACATATCTACATGAGAATATTCAGTTATAGTAATAGCGCCACCTACTGGTAACAGGAAGTGTCATGTTTAACACGTTGATGCCATTCTAGCAACATGTTAAAAATGCCATTGACTTCTAAACATGCTAGAAACATGTTAAAACATACTAGCAATACTTAGCTAAGTGCTAAAGCATGCTAATTCAATGAAACAGGATGTTGTTGTTACTCAAGAAGGCAATGTCCAATCTGCGCCAAACTTCACACTTTTAATAAACGTTCTGTCCTGAACACATGACCATGCTCATATTCAGTTATAGTCATAGCGCCACCTGCTGGCAACAGGAAGTGACATGTTTAACACTGTTATGGACTCCTAATAACATATAAAAAAGTGCCAGCAAGTGCTAAACATGCTAACAACATACTAGAAGCATGCTAAAACATGCTAGCAAACTCTTAGCTAAGTGCTAAAGCATGCTATTATTGCAATTAAATAGGAATTTGCTGTAACTCAGGCATGGAATGTCCAATCTGCCCCAAACTTCACACTTTTGATAAGCGTTCTGTCCTGAACATATCTACATGAGAATATTCAGTTATAGTAATAGCGCCACCTGCTGGCAACAGGAAGTGACGTTTAACACTGTTCTTGACTCCTAATAACATATAAAAAAATGCCAGTAGGTGCTAAACATCCTACCAACATACTATAGACATGCTAAAACATACTAGCAAACACTTAGCTAAGTGCTAAAGAATGATATTACTGCAATTAAATATGAATTTGCTGTAACTCAGGCATGGAATGTCCAATCTGCCCCAAACTTCACACTTTTGATAAGCGTTCTGTCCTGAACACATGACCATGCTTATATTCAGTTACAGTCATAGCGCCACCTGCTGGCAACAGGAAGTGACATGTTTAACACTGTTATGGACTCCTAATAACATATAAAAGAGTGCCAGCAAGTGTTAAACATGCTAACAACATACTAGAAACATGCTAAAACATGCTAGCAAACTCTTAGCCAAGTGCTAAAGCATGCTATTATTGCAATTAAATAGGAATTTGCTGTAACTCAGGCATGGAATGTCCAATCTGCCCCAAACTTCACACTTTTGATAAGAGTCATGGCCTGAACACATCTACATGAGAATGTTCAATTATAGTAATAGCGCCACCAACTGGCAACAGGAAGTGACATGTTTAACACGTTGATGCCGTTCTAGCAACATGTTAAAAATGCCATTGAGTTCTAAACATGCTAGAAACATGTTAAAACATGCTAACAATGCTTAGCTAAGTGCTAAAGCATGCTAATTCAATGAAACATGACTTTGTTGTTACTCAAGAAGGCAATGTCCAATTTGCACCAAACTTCACACGTTTGATAAGAGTTCTGTCCTGAACACACATCCAAGCTCATATTCAGTTATAGTCATAACGCCACCTACTGGCAACAGAAACTGACATGGTTAACACAGTAATGCAGTACTAACCACATAATTATTGTGTACTAAGCATGCTAGAAACACACTAAACATGCTAGCAACACTTAGCTGAGTCATGAAGCATGCTATTATCACCATTATACAAAACATTTTGTAACTGACTTTGACATACTCTTACTATATATACCTCCTTAAATGTACATTTCCCAACCATGCTCTGTCTTCCTAAAGCCACCGAGTGTTGATGGCACGGGTGCGAGGGCCCTTTCATCGCTGCTTGCAGCTTTAATTATTATTATTCTTCTTCTTCTTCTTCTCCGCATTAAATTGCATTTTGAGGGCCTAAACATGCGCGAAAACTCACGAAACTTTGCACACGCGTCAGAACTGGCGAAAATTTACATCTGATATAGGTTTCAGAATTGGACGGGGCAAAACGGCTCGATAGCGCCACCTATAAAAGTTCAACGGAGTGCGCCTCCCGCAACGTTCCACGTACGTGCACGAAATTCAGTACATACATGTAATGACCTAATACCTACAAAAAAGTCTCTTGGAGCATAGCCCTAAACACAACAGGAAGTCAACCATTTTGAACTTCCTCTCAGATTTTTGTGCAGTTTTTGCTATTTTCAGGCCTCGTACTTTAACGAACTCCTCCTACAGTTTTAATCTGATCATCTTCAAATTTGGTGAGTGTAATCTTAAGGCCTTTGCGACGTTAAATTGCGAAGATCTTGAGTTTTCGTCAAAGGGCGGGTCCTCGGCGACCTGACAAATTTCGATGTTTCGCCATGAAACAGGAAGTTGCTGTAACTCAGGCATGGAATGTCCAATCTGCCCCAAACTTCACACTTTTGATAAGCGTTCTGTCCTGAACACATGACCATGCTCATATTCAGTTACAGTCATAGCGCCACCTGCTGGCAACAGGAAGTGACATGTTTAACACTGTTATGGACTCCTAATAACATATAAAAAAGTGCCAGCAAGTGCTAAACATGCTAACAACATACTAGAAGCATGCTAAAACATGCTAGCAAACTCTTAGCTAAGTGCTAAAGCATGCTATTATTGCAATTAAATAGGAATTTGCTGTAACTCAGGCATGGAATGTCCAATCTGCCCCAAACTTTACACTTTTGATAAGCGTTCTGTCCTGAACACATCTACATGAGAACATTCAGTTATAGTAATAGCGCCACCTACTGGTAACAGGAAGTGTCATGTTTAACACGTTGATGCCATTCTAACAACATGTTAAAAATGCCATTGACTTCTAAACATGCTAGAAACATGTTAAAACATGCTAGCAATACTTAGCTAAGTGCTAAAGCATGCTAATTCAATGAAACAGGATGTTGTTGTTACTCAAGAAGGCAATGTCCAATCTGCGCCAAACTTCACACTTTTAATAAACATTCTGTCCTGAACACATGACCATGCTCATATTCAGTTACAGTCATAGTGCCACCTGCTGGCAACAGGAAGTGACATGTTAAACACTGTTGTGGACATATAAAAACGTATAAAAAAAGTGCCAGCAAGTGCTTAACATGCTAACAACATACTAGAAACATGCTAAAACATGCTAGCAAACACTTAGCTAAGTGTTAAATCATGCTATTGCTGCAATTAAATAGGAATTTGCTGTAACACAGGCATGGAATGTCCAATCTGCCCCAAACTTCACACGTTTGATAAGAGTCATGGCCTGAACACGTGTCTATGCTCAAATTCAGTTATAGTAATAGCGCCACCTACTGGCAACAGGAAGTGACATGTTTAACACTCTTGTGGTCTCCTAATAACATATAAAAAAGAGCCAGCAAGTGCTAAACAGGTTAGCAACATACTAGAAACATGCTAGCAAACACTTAGCTAAGTACTAAAGCATGCTATTACTGCAATTAAATAGGAATTTGCTGTAACTCAGGCATGGAATGTCCAATCTGCCCCAAACTTCACACTTTTGATAAGAGTCATGGCCTGAACACATCTACATGAGAATGTTCAGTTATAGTAATAGCGCCACCTACTGGCAACAGGAAGTGACATGTTTAACACGTTGATGCCGTTCTAGCAACATGTTAAAAATGCCATTGAGTTCTAAACATGCTAGAAACATGTTAAAACATGCTAACAATGCTTAGGTACGTGCTAAAGAATGCTTATTCAATGAAACATGACTTTGTTGTTACTCAAGAAGGCAATGTCCAATTTGCACCAAACTTCACACGTTTGATAAGAGTTCTGTCCTGAACACACATCCATGCTCATATTCAGTTATAGTCATAACGCAACCTACTGGCAACAGAAACTGACATGGTTAACACAGTAATGCAGTACTAACCACATAATAATTGTGTACTAAGCATGCTAGAAACAGACTAAACATGCTAGCAACACTTAGCTGAGTCATGAAGCATGCTATTATCACCATTATACAAAACATTTTGTAACTGACTTTGACATACTCTTACTATATATACCTCCTTAAATGTACATTTCCCAACCATGCTCTGTCTTCCTAAAGCCACCGAGTGTTGATGGCATGGGTGCGAGGGCCCTTTCATCGCTGCTTGCAGCTTTAATTAGGGCCCAAGCCCTGAAAGGGCGAAGGCCCTATTGTTTCCGGTAGGATTATTAGGGCCCAAGCCCTGAAAGGGCGAAGGCCCTATTGTTTCCGGTAGGATTATTAGGGCCCAAGCCCTGAAAGGGCGAAGGCCCTATTGTTTCCGGTAGGATTATTATTATTATTAGGGCCCAAGCCCTGAAAGGGCGAAGGCCCTATTGTTTTCGGTAGGATTATTTGTTATTATTATTATTATTATTTTTTTCTACTTCTCGGGCACTTTTGGGGCCCTTAACATGCTCGAAAACTCTTGGAACTTTGCACACGGGTCAGAACCCGCGGCCATCAGGGCCGGACTGAAGCTGGTACCCGGGCGTGGCACGGGGGCTCGACAGCGCCCCCTGGAATTATGTCGGAAAAATTGGTCCATAAATCAAACACGCTTGCATGTAATAATATGAAACTCAGTACACATATAGATCTCATCGGGCCGAACAACTTTCGTGCTCTAAGTTTTACACCAGCCCAACAGGAAGTCGGTTATTATACGTTGTTTGGAAAATGCATACAATGGAATGTGAAATACTCCTCCTAGGAAATTCATCCATTCGCCTCCAAACTCGGTGTGCATGAAGTCAAGACATTGAGGATGATAAATTGCGGACGGATTTTTGATATCTCGAACGGTTTGGCCGTGGCGAGGAAACGAATTTATGGCGAATAATGGGACACAGGAAGTGTGTTATAACTTCTGCATACATTAACTGATCTTGATGAAACTTCAGCAGTGTGTTCGTTGTAAGAGGCCGAACACAAGGATGTGACTATTGTGAGTCAAAGTTATAGCGCCACCAACTGGCAGCAGGAAGTGTGTCACTTTCAAAATGCTTTGAAATCACTCTCTTATTTTTACCCGATTTGCTTCAAACTTTATGTGTATAATGTAGACACACGGCAGATGTAGACCTGTGAAAGGATTATTGATATCTTAGATACTGTTGCCATGGCAACGCATCAAACTTTATTATTCTTTTTTGATGCTTTTGAGACTCTTAACATACTTGAAATTGCATGAAACTCAACAGACACATCACACTTATTAGCCTGTAGACATGTGCAAAGTTTCAAAAACGGGCGTGGTGGAATGGCTCAGTAGCGCCACCTTTAGTCAAAAATGGGGCCTTAGTTTTGCCTAGAATCACCAAAATCGGTATATATATTGTTCTCATCGAGCCGGACAACTTTCTAATTTACACTTAATAGCTCAAAGCAACAGAAAGTCAGATATTTTGGTTTGAATGTGATTTTTTTGGAGCATTTTCTCTCTCTCTCTGTCTCTGAGTGTGTGAGGGGTGGGGGTGATTTGTCAGTTGAGTGAGATTTTACTTTTTCATTTGTTTTTCAAGGTTTCTGGGGCTTTTGGGTCCCTAAACGTGCTTGAAAACTCTTGAAACTTTGCACACAGGTCAGAACCCGCGGCCATCAGGGCGGGGCTGAATCTGGTAGCCGGGCGTGGCAGGGGGGCTCGACAGCGCCCCCTTGAACGGGGTTCTAAAACTTGGTCCATATATCAAACACACTTGCATGAATTAATTTGAAACTCGGTACACATATAGATCTCATTGGGCCGAACAACTTTCGTGCTCTAAGTTTTACGCCAGCCCAACAGGAAGTCGGCTATTTAGGGTTGTTTGGAAACGCTTGCTGTGGAATTTAATGTACTCCTCCTAGGAAATACATCGATTCGCCTTCACTTTTTGACAAAAGTGGGGGGGTTAGTTTTACCAACAGTTACAAACATGAGTATATATATTGGTCTCACCGAGCCGGACAACTTTCTAATTAACAGTCATTAGCTCAGAGCAAAAGAAAGTCAGATATTTTTGGTTTGAATGTGGATTTTTGGGATATTTCAGACTCTGAGTTTTTAGCTACTCTTCCAAACTGGCTTATTTTTTTCACACCAAACTTTTTCAAAATGATGAAAATACATTAAAGATGCTAAATTGTGAACGGATATTAAACATCTCAAATGGTTTTGCTATAGTGAAGGACTGAAGTAATGTACAAAAATTAAACACTAAAAGCCTCATCTTCTAAAAATGTAATTATACACCATTTATTTCTATAAAAGTATACAAATATCACAACCAAACTCATTTTATTCTTTTTTTTAATTTAATAATTATTTATAAGTTTAAAAATAGTAATTGTACCATTTAGTCTCATAAAAGTCAAGTCATTCATAGGGCTATACTGCCCTCTTGTGTTCAAAATCAGGTAGGCCTATTGTATTTACATAAAAATATACTAGGTATGTGACGGTGAGAATATTTTACCACCGGTTAATCGACGTGTGACACCGCTGGGGGCTTTTGAATCGCAAACTTAAAAACGAAAGTACAATATTTTCGTCCGCACTGACATTGATAGTGGTTGATAATAATAATAATAATTTGTTACATTTATATAGCGCTTTTTCTGAGACCTCAAAGCGCTTTACATAGATGGGGGGAATCTCCTCAACCACCACCAATGTGCAGCATCCACTTGGATGATGCGACGGCAGCCATATTGCGCCAGAACGCCCACCACACACCAGCTTACTGGTGGAGAGGAGACAGTGATGAAGCCAATCAGTATATCAGTACATGGGGATCAGTGCCGGCCCGAGCCTTTTGGGGGCCCTAAGCAGAATTTGATTTGGGGGCCCCCTCCCACCACGCGGAGTCACCTGTGCTTGACGATTATTGACACAATGCCACTCTATAATGTTACATTATAAATTAATACAATGAGGTTATGTATTAATACAAAATAAATAGCCTACTTAATAAAAAATAGATACTTAAATAAAAATGTTTACATTTTTTCTTTACTCTTTTACTAACTCTTTGAAACTTCTGAAAACAAACTGTCAAAAAACATATTAAAAAAATATATTTGCAAAATATCCTCCAACGTTTTGCAACCCTTTGCAGTTTGAATGATGTCTTATATGAACATGACGGAGTATGTGTTTATGTTTCCACTGTTCGATCGCGCCCGCGCCCGCGCCTCACACACACACACACACACACACACACACACACCGCGCGCGCGCGCAGCACACACAACATATTCCAGCACTGCAATCTTGACATCGCAGCCTGTTCGTTATAGCCGTAATAAAATATAATAATAAAATAGTCAAACTAACATATAAAAATTACACTGCTCTTTTTAAATAGTCAGTAGTAGCCTACAATTCGTCCCATTCAGCGCTGCGTAGCCTAAGCACCGCTCCACTGTGATGTTTCCAAGCACATTTTTGCGCATAAGAGAATGATTTTTTCCCTCGATATTGGATTTCAAGCACATTTTTGCGCATGTGAAGAGAATGATTTTTTCCCTCGATATTGGAACGTGGGTGAAGTACAAATAAGCCTATAATAAAGAATAGTTTACCATCCAAATCCATAGCGAATGTTGAAACATTTTGATTCTAGTGAGAGAGATCCGCTTTCACTTTCGCTTTAAATGATTTCGTTTTGGCTTGTTTATAGTTATTTTTTTTATTCTTGTTCTGTTCTGAATATCATTAAATTTAAAGGATAAATCATTGATCAAATCAAATTTGTGTGAAATGGCTTAACATTACCGTGACTTTGCGCACGAATTTTCTATGCACGCAAGGTTATGCGCATATGACTCAAACACTGGCAGACACAGCAGCAGTTGTAGGCAGGTATATTGATCATGAAATCAGAATTTTCTTGTCTTGAATTATTAATTCATTCATTAATTTATGTCACTTGTTTAATTTAATTAATATGTAAAAAAAAAAAAAAAAAAACTCGCTTGGGGGCCCCCTGGTGGCGAGGGGGCCCCAAGCAGCCGCTTAGTTCGCTTATGCCTCGGGCCGGCCCTGATGGGGATGATTAGGAGGCCATGATGGATAGAGGCCAAGGGGCAAATTTGGCCAGGATGCCGGGGTTACACCCCAACTCTTTTTCGAAGGACATCCTGGAATTTTTAATGACCACAGAGAGTCAGGACCTCGGTTTAACGTCTAATCCGAAGGACGGTGCTCTTTTGGCAGTATAGTGTCCCCGTCACTACACTGGGGCATTAGGACTCACACAGACCACAGGGTGAGCGGTTGAGCGGGCGTTTCAAATGAATTCCTATGGAAGTAGGAATAAACTGAAAAACGTCCACTTTGTTCTGCTCGTTCCTTGTCGTGGATGCGCACCATGAATGCCCGTGCAGCCATGAGCATTTTAGTTTAATTTTAAAATTAGCGCCTTTCGGGGGGTGGATTGCTTGAAATTATTTTACAAAAGCACAATGTTGTGTCTTATTGCGACAGTACACAAATATAAGTTAACACTTTGCAGTTTGAATGTGCTCCTGTATAATGACGTATGTTTTTATGTGTCCACTGTTCCATCGCGCCCACGCCACACACACACACACACACACACGGTTTACTATCTTTGTGGGGACTCTCCATAGACTTAATGGTTTTTATACTTTACAAACTGTATATTCTATCTCCTCACACTAACCCTACCCCTAAACCTACCCATTACAGAAAACTTTCTGCATTTTTACATTTCCAAAAAGACTCATTGTGTATGATTTCTAAGCTTGTTTACCCATGGGGACCTCTATTTAGGTCCCCACTGTGACACGAGTCCCCATGAGTCTGTGTGCATTCAGGTTGAAGTCCCCACCGGGATAGAAAAACACACACACACACACACACACACACACACACACACACACACACACACACACACACACACACACACACACACACACACACACACACACACACACACACACACACACATTCCAGCATTGCAATCTTGACATCGCAGCCTGTTCATTATAGCCATGTGTATGTATATATATATATATAAATATAGCTGCGAGCAGCGATGAAGGGCCAAAGCCGGCGGTACCGCCACCCCGGTGCCTTTAGGTAAAGGCACCGGGGTTGCGGTGCCATCGGCTTGGGCCCGTAATCGCTGCTCGCAGCTATATTTATTATTATTATTATTATTATTATTATTATTTTGTCAACCTTTCGGGCACTTTTGGGGCCCTTAACATGCTCGAAAACTCTTGAAATTTTGCACACACGTCAGAACCCGCGGCCATCAGGGCCGGACTGAAGCTGGTACCCGGGCGTGGCAGGGGGGCTCGACAGCGCCCCCTGGAACGGGATCCAAACACGTGTCCATAAATCAAACACGCTTGCATTTAATAATATGAAACTCGGTACACATATAGATCTCATCGGGCCGAACAACTTTCGTGCTCTAAGTTTTACGCCAGCCAAACAGGAAGTTGGCTATTTAGCGTTGTTTGGAAACGTGTGCTGTGGAATTTAATGTACTCCTCCTAGGGAATTCATCGATTCGCCTCCAAACTCGGTGTGCATGAAGTCAAGACATTGAGGATGCTAAATTGCGGACGGATTTTTGATATCTCGAATGGTTTGGCCGTGGCGAGGAAACAAATTTATGGCGAAAAAATGAAACAGGAAGTGTGTTATAACTTCTGCATACATTAACTGATCTTGATGAAACTTCAGTAGTGTGTTCGTTGTAAGAGTTCGTTCACATGGATGTGACTATTGTGAGTCAAAGTTATAGTGCCACCAACAGGCAGCAGGAAGTACATCACTTTCAAAATGCTTTGAAATCAGTGTCTTATTTTTACCAGATTTGCTTCAAACTTTATGTGTACAATGTAGACACACGGCAGATGTAAACCTGTGAAAGGATTATTGATATCTTAGATACTGTTGCCGTGGCAACGCATCAAACTTTAATATTATTTTTTGATGCTTTTGAGACTCTTAACATACTTGAAATTGCATGAAACTCAACAGACACATCACATTTATTAGCCCGTAGACATGTGCAAAGTTTCAGAAACGGGCGTGGTGGAATGGCTCAGTAGCGCCACCTTTAGTCAAAAATGGGGGCTTAGTTTTTCCTAGAATCACAAAACTTGGTATGTGTATTGTTCTCATCAAGACGGACAACTTTCTAATTTACATGAACCATCTCCGACCAACAGGAAGAGAGATATTTTGGTTTGAATGTGGATTTTCTGAAGAATTTTCTCTCCCTCTCTCTGTGTTTGTGTGTGTGTGAGGGGAGGGGGGGATTTGACTATTGCTTTTATATTGTTAATCAAGGTTTCAGGGGCTTTTGGGTTCCTTAACGTGCTCAAAAACTCTTGAAACTTTGCACACAGGTCAGAACCCACGGCCATCAGGGCCGGGCTGAAGCTGGTACCCGGGCGTGTCTGGGGGGCTCAACAGCGCCCCCTTGAACGGGGTTCTAAAACTTGATCCATATATCAAACACGATCGCATGAATTAATATGAAACTCGGTACACATATAGATCTCATCGGGCCGAACAACTTTACCCCGGTCAAGTTTTACGCCAGCCCAACAGGAAGTCGGCTATTATGGGTTGTTTGGAAAATGCTTGCTGTGGAATGTGAAATACTCCTCCTAGAAAATTCACCGTGTCCCCTTCAAACTCGTTGTGCATGTAGTCAAGACTTTGAGGATGCTAAATTGCAGACGGATTTTTGATATCTCGAACGGTTTGGCTGTGGCGAGGAATCGAATTTATGGCGAGAAAAGAGAAACACGGAAGTGGAATAACTTCTGCATACATTAACTGATCTTGATGAAACTTCAGCAGTGTGTTCGTGGTAAGAGGCCGATCAGATGGATGTAGCTATTGTGAGTCAAAGTTATAGCGCCACCAACTGGCAGCAGGAAGTGTGTCACTTTCAACATGCTTTTGACAAAAGTGGGGGGGTTAGTTTTAACTAACTTATCAAGCCGGACAACTTTCTAATTTACATTCATCAGCTCCGGCCATCAGGAAGTCAGATATTTTGGTCTGAATGTGGATTTTTTTTGCAAAATCAGCCTCTGAATTTTTAGCCACTCCTCTTAAACTATTTATTTTATTCCCACCAAACTTTTTCAACATGATGAAAATACATTAAATATGCTAAATTGTGAATGGATAATAAATATCTCAAACGGTTTTGCTATGGCAAGGGATTAAAGTAATGTCCAAAAAGGAAACACTAAAAATCTTCTAAAAATGTAATTATATACCACTTATTTCTATATAAAAGTATACAAATATCACAACTAAACCCATTTTATTCTGTTTTTGCAATTCAAGAAGAATGAAAAAGTTAAAAACAGGCTATTTAGTGCTATTTGGTTAAACAAAAAAGCAAACATAGGGCTATACTGCCCTCTTGTGTCCAAAAGGACATCAAAATAGTATATAAAACTTTTTACCAGGTAGGCCAATATTGTATTTAAATATACATTTATTAGGTATGTGTCTGAGGATATTTTCCCACCGGTTAATCGACGTGTAACACCGCTGGGGGCTTTTGAATTGCCAACTTAAAAACGAAAGTAAAATATGTTTGTCCGCAATGACATTGATAGTGGTTGAGCGAGCGTTTCAAATGAATTCCTATGGAAGTAGGAATTAACTGAAAAACGTTCACTCTGTTCTGCTCGTTCCTCACCGTGGATGCGCACCGTTTTAAATCGCTAATATGAGCATTTTAGTTTAATTTTAAAATTAGCACCTTTTGGGGGGAGGATTGCTTGAAATTATTTTACAAAAGCACAATGTTGTGTTTTATTGCGACTGTACACAAATATAAGTTAACACTTTGCAGTTTGAATGTCGTCCTGTATAATGACGGAGTATGTTTTTATGTGTCCACTGTTCAATCGCACCCACGCCACACACACACACACACACACACACACACACACACACACACACACACACGGTTTACTATCTTTGTTGGGACTCTCCATAGACTTAATGGTTTTATACTGTACAACCTGTATATTCTATCTCCTCACACTAACCCTAGCCCTAAACCTACCTATCACAGAAAACTTTCTGCATTTTTACTTTTCCAAAAAAACTCATTCTGTATGATTTATAAGCTTGTTTACCCATGGGGACCTCTATTTAGGTCCCCACTGTGACACGAGTCCCCATGAGTCTGTGTGCATTCAGGTTGAAGTCCCCACCGGGATAGAAAAACATGAACACACACACACACACACACACACACACACACACACACACACACACACATTCCAGCATTGTAATCTTGACATCGCAGCCTGTTCATTATAGCCTTCATAAAATATAATAATAAAATAGTCAACCAAACATATAAAAATTACACTGCTCTAAATAGTCAGTAGTACAATTCATACATTCACAGTAAGCACCGCTCCACTGTGATGTTTCCAAGCACATTTTTGCGCTTGTGAAGAGGATGATTTTTTCCGTCGATATTGGAACATGAGTGAAGAACAAAGCCTATAATAAAGAATAGTTTAGCATCCAAATACATCGCAAATGTTGAAACATTTTGATTCTAATGAGAGGGTTACGTGAGCCCAACACTGCTTTCTTTCATTTTTATTTTTACATTAAATTTAAAGGATTTGTTGTGGAATATTTTGAGTGTATCATAAAATCAGAATAAGGTAAGTCAAGTAATATTTTTGGTCTTTTATATATATATATATATATATATATAAAAATATAGCTGCGAGCAGCGATGAAGGGCCAAAGCCGGCGGTACCGCCACCCCGGTGCCTTTAGGTAACTAAAGGCACCGGGGTTGCGGTGCCACCGGCTTTGGCCCGTAATCGCTGCTCGCAGCTATATTTATTATTATTAGGGCCCAAGCCCTGAAAGGGCGAAGGCCCTATTGTTTTCGGTAGGATTATTATTATTATTATTATTATTATTATTATTATTATTATTATTATTATTATTTTGTCAACCTTTCGGCCACTTTTGGGGCCCTTAACATGCTCGAAAACTCTTGAAATTTTGCACACAGGTCAGAACCCGCGGCCATCAGGGCCGGACTGAAGCTGGTACCCGGGCGTGGCAGGGGGGCTCGACAGCGCCCCCTGGAACGGGATCCGAACACTTGTCCATAAATCAGACACGCTTGCATGTAATAATATGAAACTCGGTACACATATAGATCTCATCGGGCCGAACAACTTTCATGCTCTAAGTTTTACGCCAGCCCAACAGGAAGTCGGCTATTTAGGGTTGTTTGGAAACGCATGCTGTGGAATTTAATGTACTCCTCCTAGGGAATTCATCGATTTGCCTCCAAACTCGGTGTGCATGAAGTCAAGACATTGAGGATGCTAAATTGCGGACGGATTTTTGATATCTCGAAAGGTTTGGCCGTGGCGAGGAAACGAATTTATGGCGAAAAAATGAAACAGGAAGTGTGTTATAACTTCTGCATACATTAACTGATCTTGATGAAACTTCAGCAGTGTGTTCGTTGTACGAGGCCGATCGCACAGATGTGACTATTGTGAGTCAAAGTTATAGCGCCACCAACAGGCAGCAGGAAGTACATCACTATTAAAATGCTTTGAAATCACTGTCTTATTTTTACCAGATTTGCTTCAAACTTTATGTGTACAATGTTGACACACGGCAGATGTAAACCTGTGAAAGGATTATTGATAGCTTAGATACTGTTGCCGTGGCAACGCATCAAACTTTAATATTCTTTTTTTATGCTTTTGAGACTCTTAACATACTTGAAATTGCATGAAACTCGACAGACACATCACATTTATTATCCAGTAGACATGTGCAAAGTTTCAGAAACGGGCGTGGTGAGGGGCTCAGTAGCGCCACCTTTAGTCATAAGTGGGGGGGTTAGTTTTATCAACAGCAACAAAACTTGGTATGTGTATTGTTCTCATCAAGACGGACAACTTTCTAATTTACATGAACCCTCTCCGACCAACAGGAAGAGAGATATTTTGGTTTGAATGTGGATTTTCTGAAGAATTTTCTCTCCCTCTCTCTGTGTCTGTGTGTGTGTGAGGGGAGGGGGGGATTTGACTATTGCTTTTATATTGTTAATCAAGGTTTCAGGGGCTTTTGGGGTCCTTAACGTGCTCAAAAACTCCTGAAACTTTGCACACAGGTCAGAACCCATGGCCATCAGGGCCGGGCTGAAGCTGGTACCCGGGCGTGGCTGGGGGGCTCAACAGCGCCCCCTTGAACGGGGTTCTAAAACTTGATCCATATATCAAACACGCTCGCATGAATTAATATGAAACTCGGTACACATATAGATCTCATCGGGCCGAACAACTTTACCCCTGTCAAGTTTTATGCCAGCCCAACAGGAAGTCGGCTATTATGGGTTGTTTGGAAAACGCTTGCTGTGGAATGTGAAATACTCCTCCTAGAAAATTCACCGTGTCCCCTCCAAACTCGGTGTGCATGTAGTCAAGACTTTGAGGATGCTAAATTGCGGACGGATTTTTGATATCTCGAACGGTTTGGCTGTGGCGAGGAATCGAATTTATGGCGAGAAAAGAGAAACACGGAAGTGGAATAACTTCTGCATACATTAACTGATCTTGATGAAACTTCAGCAGTGTGTTCGTGGTAAGAGGCCGATCAGATGGATGTAGCTATTGTGAGTCAAAGTTATAGCGCCACCAACTGGCAGCAGGAAGTGTGTCACTTTCAACATGCTTTTGACAAAAGTGGGGGGGTTAGTTTTAACTACAGTAAAGAAAAAATAGTTTGTATATTGTTCTCATCAAGCCGGACAACTTTCTAATTTACATTCAATAGCTCTGGCCATCAGGAAGTCAGATATTTTGGTCTGAATTTGATTTTTTTTGCAAAATCAGCCTCTAAATTTTTAGCCACTCCTCTTAAACTATTTATTTTATTCGTACCAAACTTTTTCAACATGATGAAACTACATTAAATATGCTAAATTGTGAATGGATAATAAATATCTCAAACGGTTTTGCTATGGCGAGGGATTAAATAATGTCCAAAAACGAAACACTAAAAATCTTCTAAAAATGTAATTATATACCATTTATTTCTATATAAAAGTATACAAATATCACAACTAAACCCATTTATTCTGTTTTTGCAATTCAAGAAGAATGAAAAAGTTAAAACAGGCTATTTATTGCTATTTGGTTCAACAAAAAAGCAAACATAGGGCTATACTGCCCTCTTGTGTCCAAAAGGACATCAAAATAGTATATAAAACTTTTTACCAGGTAGGCCAATATTGTATTTAAATATACATGTATTAGGTATGTGTCTGAGGATATTTTCCCACCGGTTAATCGACGTGTGACACGAGTGGGTGCTTTTAAATCGCTAATATAATAGTGTAAGAAAAATAATGATAATGTTGCACACACAAATCACACACGTGGGAAAGAATGATGCTTTTAAACAACACTTAAACCGCCATTAGGTGTCGCCAGGCATCCATCTTAATAAGCGAGTCATTGATTCATTCGTTCAAACGATTTGTTCGAATGAGTCGATCATGATTAAGACAGATGTTTATGGATTGATCATTCAATCTTTGAGTCAACCGATTCGTTAAAAATGCTGAATCGTTCAGTTATGAGAAAACACGTTATGCGTGATGGTTCTGCCGTGATCTTTGTTTAACTATTTTCGCTGCTGAAACAGAACAAAAACAGTCAACATTGCATCTAAAATGTAAGTGACTTAATTGTAACTGTTTATTAACCTGTTGTATGAAATCTAGGGGTGGGAGAAAAAATTTATTCTTAGATGCATCGCGATGCGGACGTGGACGATTCTGAATCGATTCACAAATGTCAAAAAATCGATTCTCTAAAAAAATATTTTTCTAATAACGTAATATTGACGGAAGGCAAAAGGCGGAACTCTAAGCGGACGTGCGTGGAGTCTGTGGCGCGCACATAACAGAGAAGTTTCTTCTGCTCACCAAGGCTGCATTTATTTGATTAAAAATACAAACAAAAACAGTAATATTGTAAAATATTATTCCAATTTAAAACAGCTGCTTTCTATTTTAATATATTTTAAACTGTTATTTATTCCTGTGATCAAAGCTGAGTTTTCAGCATCATTACTCCAGTCGTCACTGTCACATGATCCTTCAGAAATTATTCTAATATGATGATTGATACTCAAGAAACATTCATTATTATTTTAAATGTCGAAAACAGTTGTGTACAGTCTTTGATGAATAGAAAGTTCAAAAGAACAGCATTTATCTGAAATCTAAAGCTTTTGTAACGTTAAACACTACCGCTCAAAAGTTTTGGGTTAGTAATAATTAAAATTTTATTTTTTGGGGAAATAAATAAAATAAATCAGTACTTTTATTTATGAAGGATGAGTTAAACTGATCAACAGTTACAGTAAAGACATTTATAATGTTAAAAATATATATATTTGAAATATATGCTGTTCTTTTGAACTTTACATTCATCAAAGCATTTTGAAAAAAAAAAATCTGTACACAACTGTTTTCAACATTGAAAATAATAATGAATATTTATTGAGCATCAATCATCATATTAGTATGATTTCTGAAGGATCATGTGACACTGAAGACTGGAGTAATGATGCTGAAAACTCAACTTTGATCACAGAAATGAATTACTATGTAAAATATTTAAAAATTGAAAACAGCTGTTTTAAATTGGAATAATATTTCACAATATTACTGTTTTTGTTTGTATTTTTAATCAATAAATGCAGCCTTGGTGAGCAGAAGAGACTTCTCCTAAAAACATTAAAAATCTTACTGACCCCAAACTTTTGAACAATAATATATATATATATATATATATATATATACATACATATATATGTATGTGTGTGTATGTATGTATGTATTTATATATATATATATTAGAGGTGGGCATAGATTAATTTTTTTAATCTAGATTAATCTAGATTAATTTTGAAATTAATCTAGATTAATCTAGATTAAAATGGCTCATTTGAATTCTGCCGAAGGCATTCAGAATATGTGTGCTACCCAAATAATGACTATAAAAGTAAGTCTTTGAGAACGGGTTTCTCAAGACAGGTGGTGCATTAGACCAGGGGCTCATCTCCTGTTTCCAAAATGCATCACAAACTGCTTGAGAAAGCTGTTCTACTCATAGACTGTAAAAGGTTACTACTGTACTGTTACCGTACATAGGCAACATTAGGTAGGCCTATGTTATTATCAACTACTATAGGCTATCAATTAGGGATGGGCTATATGGCCTAAAATCCATATTGTGATTGCAGCCTCTTGCGATAACGATATTATAATAAAACCATTTCAGAACAGGTTACACAGACCCTGCTAAACAACTGCTAAATGTAATTTTTTTTTTTTTTTTTGGAAAGGGTGTATGTAGTTTTGAGAACATGTATTGTGCAAAACTGTAAGTATACAACATAATTTTGCAGATAAATAAAATTTAAGTACACTAGCTGCAGAGACTTTTAGGTCTAATGTTTATTATGGCTTGGAGCTTATGAAACCCCAAATTTAAAATTAGAATATTGTCTAACTGATGTCTTTTCAGTTAAAAAGAAACACAACAACGATTCTTAAAATCGGGCGCTTTTAATAAAAAGAGATTATGTGCTACACCACTCACTAAGATATATTGGGAATAATACGCGCACGCTGGTATTCAGTGATATGTTTCGTTTTGAATTTGAGGTGGTAGAACGGATTAGTCGTGTGTTTACTTACCGAACTGTTACCCCACACAGTCTACGTCGGACGGCTTAAATCCGAACCAAGTCCAAATAATGAATGTTGCACCGATCTTTTACACCAGCTTTCACTTTCAGCCGTGTTTACTTAAGATGACGACGAATATGATGCGTTGCAGCCGGGTGTTCCTCGCGGCCGCGGGTAGATTGCGTCATCATAGCTTGTGTAGCTTGAGCCAGCTCCCAACCCAACTTGGAAAATAGATTAACGGCGATATTTTTTTTATCGCGCGATAAGCTGCGTTAACGCCGATAACGGCCCACCACTAATATATATATATATATATATATATATATATATATATATATATATAAATATAGCTGCGAGCAGCGATGGAGGGCCAAAGCCGGCGGTACCGCCACCCCGGTGCCTTTAGGTAACTAAAGGCACCGGGGTTGCGGTGCCGCCGGCTTGGGCCCGTAATCGCTGCTCGCAGCTATATTTATTAGGGGCCAAGCACCGAAGGTGCGTAGGCACCTATTGTATCTGTTCCCGTTCTTATTATTATTATTCTTCCGTTTCTTCCGACTGGGTGTCTATGGCAGCCCATAGAACCGATTGCGGGAAAGTTGTTTTGGATTGACATTCTGATAGAGGACTCTCCCAACATTAAATACACCAATTTTGTTGTTTCTAAGTCATTCCCTCTAGCGCCACCACCTGTCCAAAGTTTCACTTTTATTTTGCTAATAACTTTTGAACCGTGAGGTCAATCAACAAAATTCTTTTTTCCTCTGATTCCTGAGCTCATGCCGATTCGATTGCACCCTATGACTTCATTTTCCGTCATAACAATATGGCCGCCATTTTTAATTTTTCGTAAAACCTACTTTTTCGAACTCGTCCTAGACGGTTTGTCCGATTCGCACGAAAATTGAACCAGATCATCTTCAGGCAGTGCTGACAAAAAGTTATGGAATTCAAATTGATTCGTTAAACCGTTTTCGAAAAACGCTCGAACTAATTTTACGTAGCGCCTGCAAAAACAGTCGTAGGGCTCTATCTCCGCAACGGTTTATCGTATTCAGACCAAACTTGGTACATGTCATCACAGGTATGACCTGAGGCTACATGCTGTGTTTCGGCGCAGCGCCACCTACTGGTCCGGAGATATGGAAAATGGCTATTTTTGCTTATAACTTCTGAACAGTTTGTCCAAAAATCATAAAATTGGTCTCGTTAGATTCAGGGTAACATGCCGAGTCCACTGATATCCAATATTACCATATCGGCCATTTTGACTGTCAGCCATTTTGAATTTTGTGCTAAAATGCTGTATTTTATGAACACATGAACGGATTGTTACGGAACTTGGTATGGGTCATCAGCCCGATGTCCTGAAGGAGCGTGAGAAGTTTCGAAACAGCGCCACCTAGTGGTGAATTTTTTTTTTCAAATGCTTATAACTTTGGGTGTGGTCAACTTATTTTCACGAAACTCATCTTTTTAGACTCCTGAATCATTGCCGAGTCCTATGATACCAAACATGCTAGGTTTCGCCTTACGGTTTGTGTAGCGTTGTGATTTAGCGCTTAAAAAACATTTGGCTATATCTTTGAAACCGCTAGTCCGATCGAGACGAAACCACCGTCAGAAGTTTGGAAACATAGGTCGATAGCTATACGCCAATGCCCAAATGCGAAAATATTGATGTTTAGGGGTAGTAATATTCAATCAAAGTCATGTGTCAGTCATTTTTTACGTGTTTTTTCATATAAATGTCTATAACTCCGAAGCAAATTGAGATTTTTGCATCAAAATCGACACATATATGTATGGGCTCACTCTGAGGACACATAAAAAAAAATTGTGGGACTGAGCCTCTTGGTGGCGCTATAATTGAACAAAATATGAAATTCCCATTGACTTCAATACAGTTTTGTGAAATAAAATGCTATACTAAACAAATGCATTGGTGTAATATTACGAAACTCAGATTGTGTCATCAGCACCATCCCCTGAAGGCAACCAAAATATTTCAAGACAGCGCCACCTAGTGGTCAAAAGTTATAACAAAATTTCCAAAAAGGCTAATAACTTTTGAATAAATCTGGCTATTGAAATGCCACGGGTCTTAATAGATTCCTTGGGTCAAGCCGAGAACATAGATACCAAGTTTTCCTTATTTGGCCAAACTTCCTGTCCGCCATCTTGATTTTCATTCAAAACCTACTTTTTCGAACTCCTCCTAGACCGTTTGTCCGATTTTCACCAAAATCGAATCGTATCATCTCCAGACTGTGCCGACAAAAAGTTATGGATTTCGTGTCGATTGATGAAACTGTTTTCGTATAGCACAGCAGCAAAGTTGAGGCATGATGCCAAAATGACTATTCAGGCTTTATATCTGCAATGCCTCGACATATTGACACAAAACTTTGTATGTGTCACTGTCTCCTTACTCTGACCACACCACATCAATTTCGTAACAGCGCCACCTTTTGTTCAAAAGTGACAATCCATTAAATCATATTTTGAATCACTTTTTACATGTTTTTTTAGCCATTTCGCCTGAAATCCTCTTTAAATGTCTTTAATTGCTCATTGTTGCAGTTGGTCTGACACTTTCAGACATGTTGGCATGTCTTGTCGTCTTATTCTGCTTGGCCCCGGTAATTGCTGCTTGCAGCTATATTTATTATTATTATTATTATTTTGTCAACCTTTCGGGCACTTTTGGGGCCCTTAACATGCTCGAAAACTCTTGAAATTTTGCACACACGTCAGAACCCGCGGCCATCAGGGCCGGACTGAAGCTGGTACCCGGGCATGGCAGGGGGGCTCGACAGCGCCCCCTGGAACGGGATCCAAACACGTGTCCATAAATCAAACACGCTTGCATGTAATAATATGAAACTCGGTACACATATAGATCTCATCGGGCCGAACAACTTTCGTGCTCTAAGTTTTACGCCAGCCCAACAGGAAGTTGGCTATTTAGCGTTGTTTGGAAACGCATGCTGTGGAATTTAATGTACTCCTCCTAGGGAATTCATCGATTCGCCTCCAAACTCGGTGTGCATGAAGTCAAGACATTGAGAATGCTAAATTGCGGACGGATTTTTGATATCTCGAACGGTTTGGCCGTGGCGAGGAAACAAATTTATGGCGAAAAAATGAAACAGGAAGTGTGTTATAACTTCTGCATACATTAACTGATCTTGATGAAACTTCAGCAGTGTGTTCGTTGTAAGAGGCCGATCACATGGATGTGACTATTGTGAGTCAAAGTTATAGCGCCACCAACAGGCAGCAGGAAGTACATCACTTTCAAAATGCTTTGAAATCAGTGTCTTATTTTTACCCGATTTGCTTCAAACTTTATGTGTACAATGTAGACACACGGCAGATGTAAACCTGTGAAAGGATTATTGATATCTTAGATACTGTTGCCGTGGCAACGCATCAAACTTTAATATTATTTTTTGATGCTTTTGAGACTCTTAACATACTTGAAATTGCATGAAACTCAACAGACACATCACATTTATTAGCCCGTAGACATGTGCAAAGTTTCAGAAACGGGCGTGGTGGAATGGCTCAGTAGCGCCACCTTTAGTCAAAAATGGGGGCTTAGTTTTTCCTAGAATCACAAAACTTGGTATGTGTATTGTTCTCATCAAGACGGACAACTTTCTAATTTACATGAACCATCTCCGACCAACAGGAAGAGAGATATTTTGGTTTGAATGTGGATTTTCTGAAGAATTTTCTCTCCCTCTCTCTGTGTCTCTGTGTGTGTGAGGGGAGGGGGGGATTTGACTATTGCTTTTATATTGTTAATCAAGGTTTCAGGGGCTTTTGGGGTCCTTAACGTGCTCAAAAACTCTTGAAACTTTGCACACAGGTCAGAACCCACGGCCATCAGGGCCGGGCTGAAGCTGGTACCCGGGCGTGGCTGGGGGGCTCAACAGCGCCCCCTTGAACGGGGTTCTAAAACTTGATCCATATATCAAACACGCTCGCATGAATTAATATGAAACTCGGTACACTTATAGATCTCATCGGGCCGAACAACTTTACCCCCGTTAAGTTTTATGCCAGCCCAACAGGAAGTCGGCTATTATGGGTTGTTTGGAAAACGCTTGCTGTGGAATGTGAAATACTCCTCCTAGAAAATTCACCGTGTCCCCTTCAAACTCGGTGTGCATGTAGTCAAGACATTGAGGATGCTAAATTGCGGACGGATTTTTGATATCTCGAACGGTTTGGCTGTGGCGAGGAATCGAATTTATGGCGAGAAAAGAGAAACACAGAAGTGGAATAACTTCTGCATACATTAACTGATCTTGATGAAACTTCAGCAGTGTGTTCGTGGTAAGAGGCCGATCAGATGGATGTAGCTATTGTGAGTCAAAGTTATAGCGCCACCAACTGGCAGCAGGAAGTGTGTCACTTTCAACATGCTTTTGACAAAAGTGGGGGGGTTAGTTTTAACTACAGTAAAGAAAAAATAGTTTGTATATTGTTCTCATCAAGCCGGACAACTTTCTAATTTACATTCAATAGCTCTGGCCATCAGGAAGTCAGATATTTTGGTCTGAATGTGGATTTTTTTGCAAAATCAGCCTCTGAATTTTTAGCCACTCCTCTTAAACTATTTATTTTATTCGTACCAAACTTTTTCAACATGATGAAACTACATTAAATATGCTAAATTGTGAATGGATAATAAATATCTCAAACGGTTTTGCTATGGCGAGGGATTAAATAATGTCCAAAAAGGAAACACTAAAAATCTTCTAAAAATGTAATTATATACCATTTATTTCTATATAAAAGTATACAAATATCACAACTAAACCCATTTTATTCTGTTTTTGCAATTCAAGAAGAATGAAAAAGTTAAAACAGGCTATTTAGTGCTATTTGGTTCAACAAAAAAGCAAACATAGGGCTATACTGCCCTCTTGTGTCCAAAAGGACATCAAAATAGTATATAAAACTTTTTACCAGGTAGGCCAATATTGTATTTAAATATACATGTATTAGGTATGTGTCTGAGGATATTTTCCCACCGGTTAATCGACGTGTGACACGAGTGGGTGCTTTTAAATCGCTAATATAATAGTGTAAGAAAAATAATGATAATGTTGCACACACAAATCACACACATGTGGGAAAGAATGATGCTTTTAAACAACACTAAACCGCCATTAGGTGTCACCAGGCATCCATCTTAATAAGCGAGTCATTGATTCATTCGTTCAAACGATTTGTTCGAATGAGTCGATCATGATTAAGACAGATGTTTATGGATTGATCATTCAATCTTTGAGTCAACCGATTCGTTAAAAATGCTGAATCGTTCAGTTATGAGAAAACACGTGATGCGTGATGGTTCTGCCGTGATCTTTGTTTAACTATTTTCGCTGCTGAAACAGAACAAAAACAGTCAACATTGCATCTAAAATGTAAGTGACTTAATTGTAACTGTTTATTAACCTGTTGTATGAAATCTAGGGGTGGGAGAAAAAAATTATTCTTAGATGCATCGCGATGCGGACGTGGACGATTCTGAATCGATTCACAAATGTCAAAAAATCGATTCTCTAAAAAAATATTTTTCTAATAACGTAATATTGACGGAAGGCAAAAGGCGGAACTCTAAGCGGACGTGCGTGCAGTCTGTGGCGCGCACATAACAGAGAAGTTTCTTCTGCTCACCAAGGCTGCATTTATTTGATTAAAAATACAAACAAAAACAGTAATATTGTAAAATATTATTCCAATTTAAAACAGCTGCTTTCTATTTTAATATATTTTAAACTGTTATTTATTCCTGTGATCAAAGCTGAGTTTTCAGCATCATTACTCCAGTCGTCACTGTCACATGATCCTTCAGAAATTATTCTAATATGATGATTGATACTCAAGAAACATTCATTATTATTTTAAATGTCGAAAACAGTTGTGTACAGTCTTTGATGAATAGAAAGTTCAAAAGAACAGCATTTATCTGAAATCTAAAGCTTTTGTAACGTTAAACACTACCGCTCAAAAGTTTTGGGTTAGTAATAATTAAAATTTTATTTTTTGGGGAAATAAATAAAATAAATCAGTACTTTTATTTATGAAGGATGAGTTAAACTGATCAACAGTTACAGTAAAGACATTTATAATGTTAAAAATATATATATTTGAAATATATGCTGTTCTTTTGAACTTTACATTCATCAAAGCATTTTGAAAAAAAAAAAATATGTACACAACTGTTTTCAACATTGAAAATAATAATGAATATTTATTGAGCACCAATCATCATATTAGTATGATTTCTGAAGGATCATGTGACACTGAAGACTGGAGTAATGATGCTGAAAACTCAACTTTGATCACAGAAATGAATTACTATGTAAAATATTTAAAAATTGAAAACAGCTGTTTTAAATTGGAATAATATTTCACAATATTACTGTTTTTGTTTGTATTTTTAATCAATAAATGCAGCCTTGGTGAGCAGAAGAGACTTCTCCTAAAAACATTAAAAATCTTACTGACCCCAAACTTTTGAACAATAATATATATATATATATATATATATATATATATATATATATATATATATATATATATATACATACATATATATGTATGTGTGTGTGTGTGTGTGTATGTATGTATGTATGTATGTATATATATATATATATATATATATATATATATATATATATATATATATAAATATAGCTGCGAGCAGCGATGGAGGGCCAAAGCCGGCGGTACCGCCACCCCGGTGCCTTTAGGTAACTAAAGGCACCGGGGTTGCGGTGCCACCGGCGGTACCGCCACCCCGGTACCTTTAGGTAACTAAAGGCACCGGGGTTGCGGTGCCACCGGCTTGGGCCCGTAATCGCTGCTCGCAGCTATATTTTATTATTATTATTATTATTTTGTCAACCTTTCGGGCACTTTTGGGGCCCTTAACATGCTCAAAAACTCTTGAAATTTTGCACACACGTCAGAAGCTGTGGCCATCAGGGCCGGACTGAAGCTGGTACCCGGGCGTGGCACGGGGGCTCGACAGCGCCCCCTGGAATGGTGTCTGAAAACTTGGTCCATAAATCAAACACGCTTGCATGTAATAATATGAAACTCAGTACACATATAGATCTCATCGGGCCAAACAACTTTTGTGCTCTAAGTTTTACACCAGCCTAACAGGAAGTCGGTTATTATACGTTGTTTGGAAAACGCATACAATGGAATGTGAAATACTCCTCCTAGGGATTTCATCCGATCGCCACCAAACTCGGTGTGAATGAAGGCAAGACATTGAGGATGCTAAATTGCGAACAGATTTTTGATATCTCGAACGGTTTGGCCATGGCGAGGAAACGAATTTATGGCGAATAATGGGACACAAGAAGTGTGTTATAACTTCTGCATACATTAACTGATCTTGATGAAACTTCAGCAGTGTGTTCGTGGTAAAAGGCCGATCAGATGGATGTAACTATTGTGAGTCAAAGTTATAGCGCCACCAACTGGCAGCAGAAAGTTTGTCAGTTTCAAAATGCTTTGAAATCACCCTCTTAGTTTTACCCGATTTGCTTCAAACTTTATGTGTATAATGTAGACACACGGCAGATGTAGACCTGTGAAAGGATTATTGATATCTTGGATACTGTTGCCGTGGCAACGTATCAAACTTTAGTATTTTTTTCAGATGCTTTTGAGACTCTTAGCATGCTTGAAATTGGATGAAACTCGACAGACACATCACACTTATTAGCCAGTAGACATGTGAAAAGTTTCAGAAACGGGCGTGGCAGGGGGGCTCAACAGCGCCCCCTTGAACGGGGTCCAAAAACTTGGTCCATATATCAAACACGCTTGCATGAATTAATATGAAACTCGGTACACATATAGATCTCATCGTGCCAAACAACTTTCCCCTGGTCAAGTTTTACGCCAGCCCAACAGGAAGTCGGCTATTATGGGTTGTTTGGAAAACGCTTGCTGTGGAATGTGAAATTCTCCTCCTAGAAAATTCACCGTGTCCCCTCTAAACTCGGTGTGCATGTAGTCAAGACTTTGAGGATGCTAAATTGCGGACGGATTTTTGATATCTCGAACGGTTTGGCCGTGGCGAGGAATCGAATTTATGGCGAGAAAAGAGAAACACGAAGTGGAATAACTTCTGCATACATTAACTGATCTTGATGAAACTTCAGCAGTGTGTTCGTGGTAAGAGGCCGATCAGATGGATGTAACTATTGTGAGTCAAAGTTATAGCGCCAACAACTGGCAGCAGGAAGTGTGTCACTTTCAACATGCTTTTGACAAAAGTGGGGGGGTTAGTTTTACCAACAGTTACAAAAATAAGAATATATATTGGTCTCACGGAGCCGGACAACTTTCTAATTTACAGTTATTAGCTCAGAGCAAAAGGAAGTCAGATATTTTGGTTTGAATGTGGATTTTTTGGATATTTCAGACTCTGAGTTTTTAGCTACTCTTCCTAACTGGTTTATTTTATTCACACCAAACTTTTTCAAAATGATGAAAATACATTAAAGATGCTAAATTGTGAACGGATATTAAACATCTCAAACGGTTTTGCTATAGTGAGGGACTAAAGTAATGTACAAAAAGGAAACTAAAAGCCTCATCTTCTAAAAATGTAATTAAAAACCATTTATTTCTATATAAAAGTATACAAATATCACAACTAAACCCATTTTATTCTTTATTTTTTCAATTTAATAATTATTTATAAGTTTAAAAATAGTAATTGTACTATTTAGTCACATAAAAGTCAAGTCATACATAGGGCTATACTGCCCTCTTGTGTTCAAAATCAGGTAGGCCTATTCTGCCCTACAAAGCAAAAAGGCAGTAACTACGCAGAGTGCAGAACTGAGAAAAATGACTTTAAAGTTATCCTGTCATCCAGCCTAAGTAGTTGTAGGTAGATTATTGGACATGTGGCTGTTTTGTTACTTTATGTTAGCTTATTCTTTGTACATATCAATCCTCACATTTAATTTGATATTTTACCCCTATTTTGCAGTTACTGTATTCTTGCTTTGTATTACTTACTAAAAACGTGGCACCATACCAAGGAAAAAAGCAGTAACTACAGATTCTCCAAAAACTATTTTGCCACAACTTGGGCTCTGGGTGTGTTAGATACACTGTATTTGAATTAATTGGAACCATTTGTTTTCCTGAACATGGATATACCAATCCCAAACTAATTTGACCATTTTAGGTCAATATTTTCCACCCGGAAGCTGTTCTGGTGCTGAAACGGCTGCTTAAAGTCGCACATTGCTAAGCTGTATCAAGGTCCAAATGGGGACCATTTATTTTAAAAAGGACCACATTATTATGTGTGAGTATTAGATTAATGTGTGTCTGGGGGTGTTTCTGTATCTGTAATGTAGTATCTGCTATACCTACAAATCACATTAATGTTAAAGCACTGCAAAACAACTTTTCTTTGGAGCAAAACAAAATCATTTTGCCTACGTGTTTCTAATTTGTGTGAAGTTAGAAGGGTGAAATCGCAAATGTTAAAACCGTCCCGTGAGTAGGCCTATGTCTCGATACCAAAATTCCAGTAGTCGGTACCGATACCATTCAAATTTTACGGTTCTCGGTACCAATTTCGGTACCACAGCAAAATCTGTTGAAATTTTTCTATTTTATTTAACTGTTTGGGAAAAAAAAATATTTATGACGGTGATCATAAGTAAATAATACATAAGCATTGAAGGCTACATGCTGTTTAAACGTAAATATTGCTTATAAAAAAATCAAGTGAAAATTAAGCAACCCTCTATGCACACATTATTTTTAGTAGTAGTAGTAGTATTTTTAATACATGGAGACGTGGCTAAATCTACTGTACAGTAGCCTAATATAATTATTTCTGTCAATTTCTTCAAGTTAAACCGAACTTTTATTTTGACGGGTTGCCGTGAAGACCTTTGAGTTTCTGTGTGTGTATGATATGACGATAGTTTTTCTCAAATTAAACGGTAAAATGCTCATGAAGTGACTCTCAGAGCGGCTCTGGATATGAATTTCATCATGCCATCATATCGTGAGGCAGCAGAGACTGAAAACAGCGCGAGCGTCACTCATGCTTGTGTGTGTGTGTGTGTGTGTGTGTGTGTGTGTGTGTGAGAGAGAGAGAGAGAGAGAGAGAGAGAGAGAGGTACCGTAAATACCGCGCATCTGCGCCATTCATTCACAGAGACAAGCAGAACATGCAGGGTTAATGTTTAAATTGTCTTTTTGCGGTTTAATATATTATACACAGACACTATATCGTGGTATATGCCGGCTACGTCAATATGCACTTAGATAAACATTGAAGCAACTGCAGCTCCTATTACAGAAATGCTGGTATCGTCACATTTAAAAAATTTCAGTACCGAAGTACCGGTACTTTTGACAACACTACCCGTGAAGATGCCGCAAAATCATCTGTGTGTGTTCACCATGGCAACAGTAACTTCACTGCGCAGCAACACGGTTATTTTTTTGTTAGGTAAAACATAACAAGAACACAGTAATGGATGTTACTGTACTCATGCTTTGTTTCACGAGGGCTTTTTGCAGTTACTGTACAAACGACTACCATTTTTCTCCAAAACGACACACATTTGAGATAAGATGTTTTGTCACATAACAAAGGATGCCTTGAATGTCATGAAAATGATAATAACTCATTTTTGACCAAAAATGCAGTTACTGCCTTTTTGCTTTGTAGGGCAGTATTGTATCTACATAAAAAATATACTAGGTTTGTGACGGTGAGAATATTTTACCACCGGTTAATCGACGTGTGACACCGCTGGGGGCTTTTGAATCGCCAACTTAAAAACGAAAGTAAAATATGCTCGTCCGCACTGACATTGATAGTGGTTGAGCGAGCGTTTCAAATGAATTCCTATGGAAGTAGGAATTAACTGAAAAACGTTCACTCTGTTCTGCTCGTTCCTCGCCGTGGATGCGCACCGTTATGAATGCCCGTGCAGCCATGAGCATTTTAGTTTCATTTTAAAATTAGCGCCTTTCGGGGGGTGGATTGCTTGAAATTATTTTACAAAAGCACAATGTTGTGTTTTATTGCGACTGTACACAAATATAAGTTAACACTTTGCAGTTTGAATGTCGTACTGTATAATGACGGAGTATGTTTTTATGTGTCCACTATTCAATCGCGCCCACGCCACACACACACACACACACACACACACACACACACACACACACACACGGTTTACTATCTTTGTGGGGACTCTCCATAGACTTAATGGTTTTTATACTGTACAAACTGTATATTCTATCTCCTCACACTAACCCTACCCCTAAACCTACCTATCCCAGAAAACTTTCTGCATTTTTACATTTCCAAAAAAACCTTATTCTGTATGATTTATAAGCTTGTTTACCCATGGGGACCTCTATTTAGGTCCCCACTGTGACACGAGTCCCCATGAGTCTGTGTGCATTCAGGTTGAAGTCCCCACCGGGATAGAAAAACATGAACACACATACACACACACACACACACACACACACATTCCAGCATCGCAATCTTGACATCGCAGCCTGTTCATTATAGCCTTAATAAAATATAATAATAAAATAGTTAACCTAACATATAAAAATTACAGTGGTCTAAATAGTCAGTAGTACAATTCGTACATTCACAGTAAGCACCGCTCCACTGTGATGTTTCAAGCACATTTTTGCGCGTGTGAAGAGGATGATTTTTTCCGTCGATATTGGAACACGAGTGAAGAACAAAGCCTATAATAAAGAATAGTTTAGCATCCAAATACATCGCAAATGTTGAAACATTTTGATTCTAATGAGAGGGTTACGTGAGCCCAACACTGCTTACTTTCATTTTTATTTTTACATTAAATTTAAAGGATTTGTTGTGGAATATTTTGAGTGTATCATAAAATCAGAATAAGGTAAGTCAAGAAATATTTTCTGTCTTTTATATATTTATATATATATATATAAAAATATAGCTGCGAGCAGCGATGAAGGGCCAAAGCCGGCGGTACCGCCCTAAAGGCACCGGGGTTGCGGTGCCACCGGCTTGGGCCCGTAATCGCTGCTCGCAGCTATATTTTTGTTTTTGTTATTGTACCTATTTAGCCGGTAGCCAAATCAGCTGAACCCCCTGGGGATGGAGTCTCCATTCAGAAGTGTTGCACGTGATAGCTCGTCGGCTATGGTGTTGAGTGCACCAGGAATGTAAATGGCACGAAGCGACCTCAGATGCCTCTGACTCCAGAGGAGGAGGCGGCGGGCGAGTTGCGACATGTGGCAGACCACCTTGATGGTTGATGTACGCAACAGTCGCAGTGTTGTCTGTGCGGACCAGCACGTCTTTCCCCTGAAGGCGCCGTTTGAGGCGTATTGCTAGCAACTCTAGGCAGTTGACATGCCAATGCAGATGGGGTCCCATCCAGACCCCTGAGACTGCATGCCTGTTGTACGCGGTGCCCCAGCCGGTGGCAGAGGCATCTTTGAACACCACTGAATGTCGGGACACTTGTTTCAGGGGGACTCCTGCCCGCAGAAACAACGGTTCCGACCATGGGCTGAAGTGTTTGCGACACTCCGGAGTAACTTGGACTCGGTAGGTACCGCGTTGCCACTCCCACCTCGGAACTCGGTCATGGAGCCAGTGCTGAAGCGGTCTCATATGGAGAAGACTGAGCGGTACTACTGCTGCTGCGCCGCCATATGCCCCAGGAGCCTCTGAACATATTTCAGTGGAACCGTGGTTCTGCCCTTGAAAGTGTTCAGGCAGTTCAGCACTGGACACGCTCGTCTGTGAGACGTGCTGTCTGTTCGACCGAATTCAACTCCATACCAAGAAAAGAGATCCTCTGCACTGGCAAGAGTTTGCTCTTTTCCTGGTTGACCCGAAGACCCAGCTGGCTGAGGTGACTGAGCACCAGGTCCCTGTGTTCACACAACTGAGCTTGGGACTGTGCTAGTATGAGCCAGTCGTCGAGGTAGTTGAGGATGCAAACGCCCTGCTCTCTCAGAGAAACAAAGGCCACCTCCGTGATCTTAGTGAAGACACAAGGCGACAGGGACAGCACGAAAGGTAGGATCTATTACTGGTATGCACGACCCTCGAACGCGAAACGCAGAAATATTCTGTGTCGCTGGAAGATGGAGACATGGAAGTACGCGTCCTTCAGGTCTGTCGCTGCAAACCAATCTTGGGGACGGATGCATTCGAAAATGCGTTTCTGCGTCAACATTTTGAACGGTAGCTTGTGTAAAGCCCGATTCAAAACTCGCAGGTCCAAGATCGTCCGTAACCTACTGCCTTTCTTGGGTACAATGAAGTAAGGGCTGTAGAACCCTGTCTTCATATCGGCTGGAGGATCCGGCTCTATCGCATCCTTCGCCAGTAGGACCGCGATTTCCACTCTCAGGACAGGGGCATTGTCTGAGGTTACTGATGTGAACCGAATACCCCTGAACCTGGGGGGACCCCGGGCGAATTGAAACGCATAACCGAGCCTGATGGTCCGAATGAGCCAGCGAGACGGCCTGGGGAGCGCTAGCCAGGTTCGCAGAGACTGTACAAGGGGGACCAAAGGAACCACAGGCATACCCGGGGTGGGGCAGCAAAGTGGAACACAGGGACCCGGCCAGTGGGGCTCTCTTTCTGTCAAGGCGGCCAAAGGTGGGGTCTAAGTGTGTTGTGAGTCGCTTACCTTGTTCCGTGGTAGGGCAGATGGGTATTGCCAATATTGCCCTATGGCGATAGAGGAAGGGGAGTGTGTCTGGGTAGTGTACCATGAACCGTTCCCCGAGTCCTCTTGGGACCCAGAGAGGATAGAAACTGCTCTTTTATTGAAAATGTGGGTACCGCTGGCCCAACAGCCAGCAGCAGAACAAAAGAAAACTGGAACAAAAGATTCTCCCGCCGGTCCTCCTCCGGGGGAGGGAGTGGTCCTGTCGCCATCTCCCAAAGAGCAGTCCTCTCCACCTCTGGGTCGCCCGTATCAGGGCCTCTTACCCTTACGCTTCCCTCCTGGTTTGGCGGGGGCCTGGATGGGGGCCACATCCGGCTCCTCTGCACTGCTTTGCTGGTGGTTGCTGCGGAGGAGCGTAGGCGGACACGGGAGGGCGCCCTCGGCGAGGAGCAGACGAGGTCTCTGGCTCTGACGGCCTCTTACTTGGAGCCGTCCGTCGGGGCAGGATGTGTTAAATGGCCTCCGTCTGCTTCTGTGCCGCCGAGAACTGCTGGGCACAGCTCTCGACAGCCTCGTCAAAGAGACCGGTCTGGCAGACAGGGGAGTTAAGGAATCTGACCTTCTCAGTCTCCCGCATGTCTGCCAGGCACAGCCAGAGGTGTCGCTCCTGGACCCCCAGGGTGGACATCGCTCTACTCAGTGACCGCGCGGTGACCTCCGTCACTCGTAGCGCGAGTCCGTTGCGGCACGAAGTTCCTGGAGAACCCCTGGGTCGTGACTACCCTCGTGCAGGTCCCTCAGGGATTTGGCCTGATGGACCTGCAGTAACGCCATGGCGTGTAAAGCAGAGGCAGCCTCTCCACAAGCTCTGTAAGCCTTGTCGGTTAGCCCCGACGAGTATTTACAGGCCCAGGATGGGAGACACGGTTCCCCCCTTAGTGTGGAGTTAAGGGAAAGTTGCATGGCAACAGCCTGCTTCATGGGGGGGATACGCGCATAACCCTTGGCTGCCCCGCCATCGAGGGTAGTGAGGGGGGAGGGGACCCTAGGACCACTTCTGGCAGTAAAAGTTGCCGTCCATGACCTAGTGATCTTCTCATGCACCTCGGGGAAGAATGGCACCAGGGCAGGACGCTGAGAACCAGCGCGAGCTGCCCCGAGAAACCAATCATCCAACCGAGAGGGTTCGGGACACGGTGGAGAGTTCCACACGAACCTGACACTCTCAGCAGCCCGAGATAGCATAGCCATCATCTCTGGGTCCAACTCAGGCAACACTGCCACACCCGAAGGGGGCAGCGCAGCCAAGTCATCATCCCCGGAGAGAGAGGGCTCGCCCTCCGATGCTGCGATCGACATCTGATCGTCAGGCGGGGCGCCGAAGGATACGACTGGTGCAGACCTCAAGGGTGGCCCAGCTCGTTCCTCCGACGGTCCAGCTGGTTGCGGAACAGGGGAGTGAGGGGGTCCCGGGGGTGGTGGCCCTGCGGAACCGGTCCTCACTGTCACTCTCAGATCTCCCAAGCTATGGCCCGAAGTAGCCCCCCGAGGAGGGTTAGATCGAGGCAGAGGCGAGGGGGCTCCCATACCTTTGAGGAGTGAGAGCCGCAATTGGAGCTCTGAGATGGTCATGTTCCCGCAGTGAGAACATTACTCATCCACGAACGCTGACATTGCATGCCAAATGCCCAAGCATACAATGCAGCGTCCGCGACCATCACCTGACGTAAGGAAACGACTGCATCCAGAAACGCACAGTGTATTTTTGTACAAACGCGCACACACCGTGAAGCTCTTTTAGAGAACTGCTCTCTCGTTTGTGCTGAAGCACGCAGGGGAAACCCCCACTCGCGTCACCAATGGGTAAGGGGAATCCCGCGGTGCGCTACCGATTCCAGCTGTTAAAACAGCTATTGTTTTTAAATCCTCGCTGGATCGGTGAGGGAAGTCGCTGCCTCGCTGTATCGCCAACCGCAAAGAAGAGCAGGAAAAACTCGTTCTCTTACAGCTTGTAGACCTTCTTTGTTGACCAAAGCTCAACTCCTCAGCGAAAGACTGATTGCATCACGCACCAGCTGCTCATTTATACCCGCGCTGACGAGGCAGAACAGCTGAATGCAATGATTGCATGCCAATGTGAAATTGGCTCGTTTAGTTACACTCAAAGTAGATCGGTCCTCTGAGCGAGATCCCAAAATCGTCGGTCACGACAAGACGTCGAGAGTGACCGAACGATAGGGAACCGGAGCGTTAATTGTGGTTTTAAACTACTCTTTATTGTCAGAACATATCATTACAAACACTTGCCAAACAGGTGAACATTTCACAAATCTGAGGTAGTACATTCAAACATTTGTCATTTTTCCTTAACAAAATAAATATCTTTATTGGAAAATGAATTTCTTAGTTTCTGCATGTGATGGACCTACTACTTTGATGGAACGTATCTTCAGCACAGTTTGCAGTGCAGGCTGCAATATTAATATTACATTTTGTCTCGAAACACATATTTGACAGTAGTATTAGCTTGAGTTAGGATGCAGATTTACTAATGTTAAATTTATGTTCATTAACAAAAACAGTAACATCTGTTAAAAAAAATGTCCTGGAATACATTGTCTACATTCATAATATAATATAATTCAATATGTATATCCCACATTTCATGGTGCAGTTAATATTACTAGGCTAACGTTACAGTAAATCCATGGTAAAAGATGGGAATTTGTAGACGGAAAAGCCTTCTGACTGTATCGTTGCGCACAGTGTTTCTCCTGTTTATCAGCGCTGTTTCATCTCCCTCTAAACTGGTTTAAATCACTGAGACATTTGTGTTCTTTGCTGAATTCAAGCGCTTTTCACTGGATCTCGTGACCGAGACCGATCAGAGTAAACGCATCTGCTCTAGTGAGCTTACGCTGCGCTGCCGTTTGGACTTTGAGCCGAGCGGATAAATGGTCCGTGTGGCGCGCGGTTCAAATGAGTTCCATTCCGCTTTTGGCGCATAAACATCATTGAACATTTATCAAACTCTTGATATCGTTTTATCGAGAGTGGATTGGCACACACTGCTGAGGGGTGATGGAGGGAGAAGTAAATGTTGTCCTTTAGCACTCTTGCACCAAGTTTGTTTGGGTGGAGGCCATCCTGTTTGAACAGTTGTCTCTGACTCCAGAAAAGTTTGAAGTTGTCAATGTGAATGAAGTTACTCGTTTTATATTGCAGTTTTTTTTTGCAGCCATGTATTAAGCCCAAGCAACCGTGAAAACCGATTTGTTCCTCTCGCTGGAAGTAGTCCACTGATGAACGTCTGAACTTTCAGTCTTCTAATTGTTTCAAAAAGTTAATTGAAATCCCTCTTGAGGAGTTCTGACTGCTCTTTCTGAGTATCATTCTTCCCCATATGAATGATAAGTCGATTTGCAGTCTTATGTTTCATCAGAATGTTCTGAAGTTCCCTGTTTACATCAGACGTTTTTGCTTGTGGAAGGCAGCACGTAGTTGTATCCCTGCAGCTATTTTTTCTGATTATGTCAATGTTCATTTATATAGCGCTTTCAACAATGTAGATTGTTCCAAAGCGGCTTTACATTGATAATAGGAAAATAAAGTAACAGAGATTGTTTTGGCAGCTCTAGACTAAAGTTATTGTCCAGCTAAAGTTAGTTTTGATTGATTCACTTCCGTCGCAATGATCATTAGTTAATAACTTAGGGGCCGCTAACATGACACCGTTCTAACAGAAAACTCTTAAGTTCTTTCTGCACAAACTTTCAAAAACGTGAACACGTGAGAACACGCTGATGGCGTGCACATGTGTATTACGAGTTCAGTCTATAGGTATGCGTGTTTGAATATATGTGCGCAGGCGTGTAGTCCTTTCCCTACAAATCAACCCTCAACAAACTACTTGTCTGGCCTTAAAATTTATAATACAGAATTTTTATCACTTCCGCGTAGCATTGAATATGGAACATCCCTAACATTGAATTATGGAAGTTTATAATGTTGTATGCTAGGTCAAAGAGATGTGTTTTTAGTCTAGTTTTGAACTGACAGAGTGTGTCTGCTTCCCGGACAATGTTAGGAAGACTGTTCCAAAGTTTTGGTGCTAAATATGAAAAGATTTTGATATTCTAGGTATAAGTATTGTCGATTTTGATATTCTAGGTATTATCAACTGGCCGGAATTTTGAGATCGCAATAGACGTGAAGGACTATAATGCGTTAAGAGCTCGCTCAAGTTCTGCGGAGCTAAACCATTT
This sequence comes from Scardinius erythrophthalmus, assembly GCF_964197995.2. Taxonomy (NCBI): domain Eukaryota; kingdom Metazoa; phylum Chordata; class Actinopteri; order Cypriniformes; family Leuciscidae; genus Scardinius; species Scardinius erythrophthalmus. Next base: position 15,164,106 of record NC_138222.1, on the reverse strand, counting down.
AGTGCTTTGTAAGTAATCAGCAATATTTTAAAATGTATACAATGTTTAATAGGTAGCCAATGCAGTGTTGACAGAACAGGGTTAATATGGTCATACTTCCTGGTTCTGGTAAGAACTCGAGCTGCTGCGTTTTGGACCAGCTGTAATTTGTTTATTAAGCATGCAGGGTAACCACCCATAAGAGCATTACAATAATCTAGCCTTGATGTCATGAACGCATTAATTAATTGTTCCGCATTTGTCAATGAGAGTATATGACGTAATTTAGATATATTTTTAAGATGGAAAAATGCAGTTTTACAGATACTAGACATGTGACTTTAAATGAAAGATTGGTATCAAAGAGCACACCCAGGTTCCTAACCTACGACGAAGACTTAACAGAGCAGCCATCAAGTGTTAGACAGTATTCTAGGTTATTACGTGAGGAAGATTTTGGTCCAATAATTAGAATCTCTGTTTTTACAGAATTAAGTAGTAGGATTATTACTAGTCATCCAATTTTTTATATCAGCTATGCATTTCGTTAATTTTGTGAATTGGTAAGTTTCGTCAGAGCGTGAAGAAATATAGAGCTAAGTATCATCAGCATAACTGTGAAAACTAATTCCATGCTTCCTAATGATATCTCCCAAGGGTAGCATGTACAGAGAGAAAAGCAACGGTCCTGAGCCTTGTGGTATGCCATACTGAACTTTTGATTAAGACATTTCTTCATTTAATGCTACAAACTGATAATGGTCAGATCAGTATGATTTAAACCATGCTAATGCAATTTCACTAATGCCAACATAATTTTCGAGTCTATTTAAAATAATGTTGTGGTTAATAGTATCAAATGCAGCACTAAGATCGAGTAACACTAATAGCAAGATACAACCAAGATCAGATGATAAGAGCAAATAATTTGTAAATCTGATGAGAGCAGTCTCAGTACTATGGTACGGTCTAAATCCTGACTGAAAATCCTCACAGATATAATTTCTTTCTAAAAAGGAACATAGTTGTGAGGATACCGCCTTTTCTAGTATCTTTGACAGAAAAGGTAGATTTTTCACTAAAAAGGTAGAAAAGGTAGTATCTTTCACAGAATAGCCTGTAATTGACTAATTCTGTACGATCAAGTTGCGTTTTTTTAACAAGCGGTTTAATCATAGCCAGCTTAAAGTTTTTGGTACGTATCCTAGAGACAAAGATGAATTAATGATATTAAGAAGAGGATCTATGACCTCTGGAAGCATCTCTTTCAGTAGCTTAGTCGGTATAGGGTCTAACATACATGTTGGCGATTTAGATGATTTAACGAGTTTAGCGAATTCTTCCTCTTCTATAGCAATGAATGAATCGAATTTTTCCTTAGGGAGACTATTATGTACTGCCTGATGCGATACTGTAGTAGACAGTTGCATAGTTATACTTTTCTCCCTGATATTATCAATCTTATAAGTGAAGAAGTTCATAAAGTCATTACTGCTGTGCTGCTTGGAAATGTCTGAACTAGAAGCTTCATTTTACGTTAGTTTAGCCACTGTTTCAAGATGTTGAATTATGGAGTCACTGATTATGGAGTCACCCACTATCAGAGTCCTGTGCTCAGCTGCGCACTGAGCTGCTCTACCTTGAGCGGCAGTTAGCATCAATGTTAGCTACTGGCTGATTCGGTCTGTGTTCGATCACATTCATCTTGTTTGGGGATTCCTCATCTACATTCATTAATATTTCAAATCTGTTCTCAAGATGTATAAGAAGTGGTAGGAAACCAGTGTTTGCAATCCCTGTCATAGCCATATCTGGGGTAGAGGATGCTACTGCGGCAAAATGTGATGCGCGAGACAATCTGATGTCTCAAGTGCCTTAAGGTCTCACTCCCTGTTTGTTCCATCGATTAGTGTGTTGATCGGCTTGTTTCTCTACACTCAGTATGGCCTGTCGAGGAGCACTTGATTCATGGGACTCACCGGCTGTATGCTAAGGGCGTCCATGACAAAGCTCTGTTGTGTGTTCCGCCTGGTTTGGTAGTCCCATAAGTAACTTTGTTTCAAGAACTGCAATTCTTTGTAAAAGTCTGTGGCAGTTTGTGCAGCAAGTAGATTCTAGAAGAGTCATTTTCTTTCTTATCCTTTTGAATATAGGCAGCTGTGTTTTCCCTTCTCCAGAATGTAAGTTGATGGCAGTGGGAGGCTGGTGGGATAGGAAAACCGCTTTTTTGTAGTAATTTTCCAGTCACAAAAGTTTCTAGTTTTAACGTTGATGCCAAACTATGTCAATTTAGCACTGTGCTGATTTGCTGAAGTTAAAATTAGGAGATAAAATATAAAAGCTATAGAGCAAAGTGCGAAGTGCGAAGCAATGTACAGGGTGAAAAGTAATTGTCCTAGTACTGAGCCTTGTGGTACTCCATACTGAACTTGTGATCGATATGACATCTCTTCATTTACTGCCACAAACTGATAACGGTCAGATAAGTATGATGCCATGCTAATGCAATTCCACTAATGCCAACATAATTTTCGAGTCTATTCAAAAGAATGTTGTGGCTAGGTATCGAATGCAGCACTCAGATCCAGTAACACTAATAGAACGATACAACCACGATCGGATGATAAGAGCAAGATTTAGGTTTGCACCCATCAAAACTGAGCAGATTATCAGAAAGAGTCAGTAGATTATAGAACAAAATAGACTTTACTACATGTTTTTAGTACATTTGGGGGTTGAATTTCCAATTAAATTGATATATGCCTTTGCCATGATTTTAAATCAGATTTTGCTCATACTGCCCAGCCCTTTACAGTGTACCGTGGGCGGTTATGAGAGTGATTTCAAAGTAACCTCTGTTCAGTGACAATGGGAGTTTTTCAGTTCATTTATCAGTGTCATGGGTTTGACGGAGTGTATGATTGGTGGTTGAAGATGAACAGGAAGCCACTGTAATGACTCTTAAGGAATTAATGGTCAAAGATAAAAGCTTGCAGAGATCTCATGAGTTCAACACAAGTCCATTTCCATATCTCAGTCTTTACAGGGGACACGGAAAGGCGACCACAATTCCAGCACGCCAAAATAAATTCCTTACATGAAAGATTCATCTCTTTAATTAACAGAATTGAGGTGGAACTACATTTGCGTTCCAGACAGATTCTCTCCGACCAAAGCGACTTTGGAGAAAATGCACACCCTTGCCCTGCTCGACGCAATTTGAATGGAGTCACATAGAAAGGATCAGCTGGCAGAGGAACGGGGAAGTTGTTTCTAATGGTTGCAGTCTAGTTTTGGCCTCTCTACACCATCAAGAAATACAGAGAGAGATATCTGCACATCAAATCTGATGACACCAATCCCTCAGCCTTCCCCAGAATCCATTGTGTTTTCAATTGTCTCGTCTAACGGCCATAAAGAGAGATGGGGTGCCTGCTGGGTGGGAGCAGTGCAGCAAATTGAAAGTGTAATTTCTAACAATATGGGACCCAGCAGTTGGGAAAGCGATTGCCTCAACAATTTGTGTGTGTGTGTGTGTGTGTGTGTGTGTGTGCATGTCTCTTGTCGATGAATGCAAAGAGGGAAATGGAAGTTTGGTTCCAAATAAATAAGATGACTCTAATGGACGGGTAAATGACTTTGGCCTGGGGTTACTGTGGCTTCGCTGCATAAAGCCCATTTGGACTGGTGGCACTCAGCGTCCGTTTGCTCGTCTAAGAGCTCCTGCTGTGCTGCATCACCCTCCAGAAATTAATTGGAAAATAAAGTGTTGGAACGAAATTTTCATTTTACTAAAGGCACTGATTGACATTCTGTGAGTCTCTTCTGGATCTCTGGGTTTTATTTCCACTGGGATTTTAACTGCTTTTGACATGACAGTAGCCAGACTTCTTGATCCTTGTGTGGGTCTCTTTTTCCTCATTTGAATAACTGTTTTTTTATGGTGTTTATGTTGCAGCAGTAAATATGGGTTGATCATTCAATATGTTATATTATATTAAGCCATAGTCTGTCCCACTGGCGTAGATGGTATCTCTTTCCTTCCTTATACACAATTTTGTAATCAAATTCATATTGTGTATGACACCCCTAATTATATTTTTGAAAATTATTTTAAACGTTCTTGAACCATTTTAGTAACAACACATGAAAAAACTACTGTCTAAGTTTAGTAAACATCATCAGAACCAAGGACTTATTTGTCAGTTAAATATGAGATGTATGGCCAAAATAAGCTTTATGGAGTTTCCATTCACTATCCCACTTTATGCACAAACATTTTCCCATCAACCGCAAAATATGTTCCCAGCTCTGGTCATTCCCACAAAAATTGTGTCTCAGTATTGTAGCACCCTTATTATGACTTTCCATCTCATTTTAACAGCTTTCACCATTCAAATTTCAAACCACTGCACTCTGCATTCTCACAATACTAGCCTCTGACTCACTAGTATAAACACTGTCAGTACAAATCCTGAGGCCATGACTTCACTCATTAACATGGCAAAAGTGCACCCCAGTGTGACATAAGACCATTTTTCTGTCTCTGTCTGTCTCTCCCTCTTTTGGCACACATGTGCACGGATAATGGCACACATATTTGATCCTTTCTGACAGAGGGCCAAAGGGCTGTGGGTTTCCCGCTGCTCTGCCAGCCTCAGATTCCTCTGCCTCCTTTTTCATATGGACGATTAAACATATCCCTGCTTTCCAGTACACTGTCAGAATCCACAACCAGAGCAGTCCTAATATGTCTGGGTAACACACAGTCCAACCACAGCAATGCATGTGATCTCACACACTAAATGCTTCCATCCTGCCTTGGTTGAACTGTATGTGCAGTTGTCTCTATCTCTCTGTTTATGTCTTGTGTCTTGAATGGCAGATGTGAATGCATTTAGCTGAAGAGTTCTCTAACAGGGACAAACCCTCTGCTCTTAACGGAATCTCAGTGATCTGAGTTGATCCAGAATGAATCCTTGGTCTCTGATGAATGGTTAAAGACAAATTGATCATTTAATATCCAGAATTATTAAAAAAAATTGTCTTAGTTTCTGCCAATAAGACAAATTCACCCTGCAGTAGCTATGTTTCCATCCATATTAGAATGCACATTTTGGGATATTGAATAAAAAAATCTCTGGATGGAACCACCAATAATTATTCTGAAATACCTGAGTAAAGTCTGTCGTCAATATGGTTCGGTATAATACCCTTCCAGAACTGGAAACAGTGCTTTATTCACAAATGTGTTAAATACATAAATACATAGCAACTGACAGACGACATCCAATTGCAACAGACACGTTTGTTTATCAAAACATTGTGTCACCCCGTCAGCATCTATTGCCGTTGATCAGCGCTTGTTTTTTGACGAATGAACATGTTCAATCAGCGTTTGTTAGGTCATAAAAATTCAGAGAAGTGACATACTGTAATCTGGTGATTGTCAGCATTGGCCGGAATCTGTTGGTGCAGTGTGAATCAGTCCTTAGAATGTCCCTACGGTATGTCTTTGCTGATTAGTCCAGTATAAATTGTCTTAGTCTCTGCTGATTGGTTAAGTGTCCCTTCAGAATGTCCGTAGTCTCTGCTGATTGGCCCAAAAAGATCCTGTTTAATCTATATAGACCATTTTAACTGCTATTCGTCGGTTTAAGAAAGTGACGTTTATGATCCTTGGATGTTTCCACTTAGTTGTCGATCGCATTCAAAACATCAACGGGAGACGCTTGATGCGTAATCGGATTGGGATTATTTATTTAAACCTGCTATTAAAAAAATCTAAATTAAAATTAGTTCCATGTTGCTCAGTGTTTGGATGCTCCCTCAGGCCCATAAGTAACCTACTTTCGGAAATAAAAGTGTTTAGTTTTCCGAAACTTGATGTTGCGCCTGGATTGCAGAAGTGAAGCGAGAAGGCTGGAGACCAACTAGTAACTAGTAAACCAGGAATAAACATTGTGACATGAATGAACTATATCCAGGCTATAATGCTTTCAAGTAACGTTATGTCGGATTTATTTCGACATTATGAATAATATTGCTGCCCTCAAATGTTAATCTGAACTAAAATAAACATTTGTTTATAAGCACAAAAAATTACATTTAATTTTTTTCCAAGGAGATGTTTTGTTTTATATGCTCCTAAGAAGAGTCAATTATAGCTCCATCATTGCTCAAAGAAAAAAAAATGTCATACTTTATGTTAGTTCTAATAAAAAAAGAATTAAAAAAAAAAAAAAATCAAGGAAATTTCTCTGGCATTTCTTTCTTTTTGCTGTATCGAAAACGTACCGAACCGTGACACAAGTGTATCGTATTGAACCGAACCATGAATTTTGTGAACCGTTACCCCCTACACTGTTTATTTTCTGGCCTAGAGTTGGACAATAAAGTTGAAATTTAATTTCAAATGGTTCTCAAGCAGAGAGAAGAGAAACATTTCTCATTCAAAGCACTGAAAGCAGTGATTTATGCTCTCTTTTTCAGGTTTGAAAATGCCATATCCAATACCCTGTACCATTCAATTTTATTTTATTTAATGACATTTATGTTAAAGATACAGGAGAGTGATAATACACACATAGCAGCCAATAAAATCTGTTGTTCAATATCTGACTGCTTGTATTGCCTCATGACTGATGAAAATTTTGCCTTGTTGTGTGCAGTAGAATTTTGATGCATCGCAATGCATCGTAGAATCGAATTGAATCGAATCGTTACCTGGTGAATCGTAATCGAATCGAATCGTGAGGGCAGTGCCAATGCACACCCCTAATATATATATATATATATATATATATATATATGACTTGATATTATATATAACATTGATATTATATATAAATAATATTATATATATATATATATATATATATATATATATATATATATTATTTTTTTTTTTTTTAGTACTATTTTTTTTTATCACTTTTTAAGCTTAGCTAATGTTAATTTGTTGTGCGCTGTTGTCGCGTCCAGGCGCAGGTCAGATCCCTCATCAGCTCTGGATACAGCCTGGATCCGGCGGACTGCGGTAAACCTCGGGATAAACAGACAGACTAATATTAGCTTAGACGCCATTCTTCTTATGATGTAACGAGTACATCAAGATTTATGGGAAGTGTTCCCGGTTCCGGCTGACCTAATCTATGCAGCCTAACATTGAATTATAAAAGTCTATAATGTGTTATGTGTATGCTAAGTCGAAGAGATTGTGTTTTTAGTCTAGCTTTGAACTGACAGGGTGTGTCTGCTTCCCGGACAATATTAGGAAGACCGATAACAATACATAAAATCATCCCAGAACAATTCTCGATGGACTTATAATCAAACATCATGCAACTACATGATTCTATTTTGTGTCTACAATATATGTGTGTGTCTAATATACTTAGATCCCATATAATTCATGTAATTGTTATAACTATTAGATGCTTGAATGAAAGTGTGTCGTGCTTCCTATCAGCATGATCGTATGTTCTTAATTCAAAAGATGGCTTGATTGAAATCTGTGTAAAATGTTTCGTATTCTTATAATAGTAATAATGTCTAAACTGTGGCCTCTGTCCTCTCTGCTAGAGCTTAGAGAGTAAGGAGAGCACAGATAAGCTTGATTTATGATAAGAAGTGAAGAGAACTCCACCTCCTAAATAAAGACAGTGTCTAATTGGTCAGAACTGATCCAGGAGGCCGGACAAACATGTGAGTTTAAAATCTTAGACCCGAACAAAGTTTTAGAAGAGTTCTCAACAAGGTTAGAAAAGTGCGCGAAGGGAGAAGAGACCAGACAGACAAGTAACCATGTAAACGCGCAGACAAAAGAACCCAAATCAAGATCAGAAGAACATGGGTTAAACAACTTTATTCAAGCCATCATATACTCTCGTCTCAATTTCCTTTCTTTTCTTAGTTTCCTTTCTTTTCCGTTGTGAGTCTCGGTTCTAAGTTAAGTTTTGCGGCAAGATTTCGGTCCACGTTTCTTCTGCAAAGCCAGCTTCAACAAAGACTTTCATTCCGCCAGCACACCACGTGACTGGCCGCCCCAGACATCAGGCACGAGGAGACCAGCCAACGAACAAACTCGGGAAACCCCTTTTTAGACGCCGACCAAAGGAATTCCCAAAAGGAAAGCAAAACGAGCAAGTAACCTCCAGACTCTTAAGCTGAACTGGTGTATTGATATAAATGTAATAACCTGTCTAAGAAACAATAGAAGGGTTAATTAATGATTGATAGTTCGTTCCAGGTCATGTCTTATAAGTGCATATAGAAACTTGGGATTTCATCATCTCGCTCTTAAAACTTATTCTTTCCTCACTCTCTTTCTTGCTGCACTCGTATGAATGTGTGTGTGTGCGTGTTTGTGTTGGATATTAGTTTTATGTGTTAGAATAATCAATAAAGTCTTGTTTGTAATTTTAAAGAGAAGTGTTACTTGTGTTATGTGCTTACAAATTTAATGTATTAAACTGCTGATCTAAAGTTACCTTGCTAATAAATAGTGTTTCACTATATTTTGGATTTTTATATCCGTTGCAGAGCTGATAGTTACGGCCGGTTCAAATGAACCCTGAACGAGTCATTTGCTCGGTCGTAAAAAGAGATTCTTTCGAATTCCCTATAAATTAATTAATAATTCTTTTGAGCTAAATTAAATTGTCAGAATCATTACTAAATGATCTTGAAGTAATGAAGTAATCAGCAAAATTTAAAAATGTATACGATGTTTAATAGGGGCCAGTGCAGTGTTGACAGAACTGGGCTAATATGGTCATACTTCCTGGTTCTGGTAAGAACTCGAGCTGTTGCGTTTTGGACCAGCTGTAATTTGTTTATTAAGCATGCAGGGCAACCACCCATAATAGCTTTACAATAATCTAGCCTTGATGTCATGAACGCATGGACTAATTGTTCCGCATTTGTCAATGAGAGCATATTACATTTTTTTACAATTTAGATATATTTTTAAGATGAAAAAATGCGGTTTTACAGATACTAGACACGTGACTTTCAAATGAAAGATTGGTATCAAAGAGCACACCCAGGTTCCAAACCGACGACGAAGACTTGACAGGGCAGCCATCAAGTGTTAGACAGTCTAGGTTATTACGTGAGGAACTTTTTTGTCCAATAATTAGAATCTCTATTTTTTCAGAATTCAGTAGTAGGAAATTACTTGTCTTGCAATTTTTTATATCACCTATGCATTCCGTTAATTTTGTGAATTGGTAAGTTTCGTCAGGGCGTGAAGAAATATAGATCTGAGTATCATCAGCATAACAGTGAAAACTAATTCCATGCTTCCATGATTCCATGCTTCTCCCAAGGGTAGCATGTACAGAGTGAAAAGCAACGGTCCTAGTACTGAGCCTTGTGGTACGCCATACTGAACTTGTGATCGATGAGACATCTCTTCATTTACTGCTACAAACTGATAACGGCCAGATAAGTATGATTTAAACCATGCTAATGAAATTCCACTAATGCCAACATAATTTTCGAGTCTATTTAAAAGAATGCTGTGGTCAATAGTATCAAATGCAGCACTAAGATCGAGTAACACTAATAGAGAGATACAACCACAATCGGATGATAAGAGAAAATCATTTGTAACTCTAATGAGAGCAGTCTCAGTACTATGGTACGGTCTAAATCCTGACTGAAAATCCTCGCAGATATCATTTCTTTCTAAAAAAACATAGTTGTGAGGATACCGCCTTTTCTAGTATCTTTGACAGAAAAGGTAGATTCGAGATCGGCCTGTAATTGACTAATTCTGTACGATCAAGTTGCGTTTTTTTAACAAGCGGTTTAATCATAGACAGCTTTAAAGTTTTTGGTACGTATCCTAATGACAAAGATGAATTAATGATATTAAGAAGATGATCTATGACCTCTGGAAGCATCTCTTTCAGTAGCTTAGTCGGTATAGGGTTTAACATACATGTTGTCGATTTAGATGATTTAACGAGTTTAACGAATTCTTCATCTTCTATAGCAATTGATGAATAAATTTTTTCCTTAGGGACACTACAATGCACTGCCTGATGCGATACTGTAGTACACTGTAAAAAATTTGCTGTAGTTTTGCAGCTGTTTGCCAGTAACTTACTGTAGATTTAAATTTATGTTATTTACTGGCAACAGTTTGTTCAAAGTTAAATGAACATTAAACATTAACAAGTCGTTGTCTTTAAAGAATAAAATTATAAAATAACAATCTAATGCAAAGCATTCTGGGAACCAGAAATCTTCATCAACCTTTTTCTGTTTTTTTCCTTCAGATTTTGGTTCCCAGAATGCTTTGCATGAGGATGTTATTTTAGTTTTATTCTGTAAAGATAAAGACTTGTCAATGTTTAATGTTCATTTAATTTTGAACAAATTGTTGCCAGTAAATAACATCAATTTAAATCTACAGTAAGTTACTGGCAAGTAGCTGCCAGTAATACTGTAATTTCTACAGATTTTTCTAACAGTGTAGATGTTTGCATTGTTATAATTTTCTCCCTGATATTATCAATCTTGTAAGTGAAGAAGTTCATAAAGTCATTACTGCTGTGCTGCTTGGAAACTTCTGGGCTTGAAGCTTTATTTTTCGTTAGTTTAGCCACTGTTTCAAATAAATACCTAGGGTTTTGTTTATTTTCTTCTAATAGGGTTGAAAAATAAGCAGATCTAGCAGCTTTTAAGGCCTCTCTGTATGCAATCGAGCTCTCTTTCCATGAAATGCGAAATACCTCTAGTTTTGTTTTCTTCCAGTTGTGCTCCATTTTTCTGGCTGCTCTCTTAAGGGCCCGAGTGTGCTCGTTGTACCACGGCGTTGGACTATTTTCTTTAATCTTCTTTAAGCGCAACGGAGCAACTGTGTCTAAAGTGCTGGAAAAGAGAGAGTTAAATGTTTCTGTCACAATATCGAGTTCTTCTAAGCTATCTGGGATGCTGAGATGGTGAAACTGATCAGGAAGATTATTAATAAAGCAATCTTTAATGGCAGAAGTGATAGGTCTAACATATTTATAACACGAAGTCGGCTTTGCAGCCTTGGCTAAATGAAGTTTACACGAGACCATATAATGATCTGAGATGTCATCGCTCTGCTGCATAATTTCAACGCCATCAACATTGATTCTGTGTGATAATATTAGATCTAGGGTATGATTACGACAATGAGTAGGTCCTGACACATGTTGTCTAACTCCAATAGAGTTAAGAATGTCTTTAAATGCCAATCCCAATGCATCTTTTTCGTTATCTACATTTATATTAAAATCACCAACAATTATGACTTTATCTGCAGCCAGTACTAACTCCGATAGAAAGTCAGCAAATTCTTTTATAAAGTCTGTATAGTGCCCTGGTGGCCTGTATACAGTAGCCAGCACAAATCTCAAACGTGATTTATCATTTACACTATATATTGCTATATTAAGCACCAACACTTAAAAATAATTATATTTGAAACTAGACTTCTTAGTAATTCTAAAAATATTACTATAAATTACAGCAACACCTCCCCCTTTGCCTTTCAGACGAGGTTCATGTTTATAACAGTAATCTTGCGGGGTGGTCTCATTTAAAGTAATGTAATCGTTTGGTTTTAGCCAGGTTTCTGTCAAACACAGCACATCTAGATTATAGTCTGTAATCACATCATTAACAATAAGTGCTTTTGAAGTAAGGGATCTAATATTCAGCAACCCAAGCTTTATCATTTGCTCATTTGTATTATATCTTTTTTTTTATTTGTTGAACATCAATTAAATTTTTACCATTTTTGGAAATTTTTTGTATGTCCTAATTTGGGTGAACAGACACAGTCTCTATATGATGATATCTAGGTGAAAGAGGCTCTATGTGATGGGATTTATCTGACCTTGGTGACATGAGACAGCTAGCAGACAGAACCATACATAATTATTGCACATGCTCCTGTGAACGGTTTACAGATGGTAGAGAATTAATGTCACAGTTACAATAACGTTGGACACTAGAGACCTTTCTACTGACTCTGAAAAACACCAGGAGAAAGATGCCCAGGGTCCCTGATCACCTGTGCGAACATGCTATAGACCTGCTGCAGGAGGCATGAGGACAGCAGATGTGAGCAGAACAATAAACCGCAGTGTCCGTAATGTAAGACGCCTAAGACAGTGCTACAGGGAGACAGAAAGGACATGCAACCATGTATCCACACCAAACGTGTTCAAGAACTTGAGGATGAGATGCAATCTAGCTCTTAAAGCAGCTGGTGGCCACTTTAGAAACTAGCTATGTAACATTTTGAAGGCTGCGTCCTCCAGAGGTCGCATTTGTCAGCTGCATACGTCATAAAGGATGTCTTATTTCAGAACAGTAACCATTATAAAAATGACCGTTATTACTAGTTAAGCATATATTGTTGTAATATATGCTTAACTAGTAATAGTTAAGCATATATTCCAAAGTGTAGTGTGTAACACTACACTTTGGAATATAGTGGTCAGTTTACTGAAATGAAGCAGCCTCAATTACTTATCCAGTCTATAAATGCGATCTCCGGAGTACGTGGCTAATGACTGCAACTTTTAATACTGACTACTGCTCTGGGGTGCGTTTCCCGAAAGCATTGTTAGCCAACTATGGTCGCAAGTTCTGTTGTTTTCAGCATAGTTCAACGATTTGGTGTTTCCCGAAACCATCGTTCCAACGAACATTCGCAAACAGCATCGCAAACTTGTGTGGTTGGAACGACAGCTCTCGAGCTGTGGTTAGAAGCATAGTTTCTAGTTTACATGAGATGTAGACTGAATAAATCCTTATCTTTAGCAAAATAAGCAAGCTGACATTCAGTACAACCCGTGTTATTTATTTAGAATACATACAAATGTAATTTACGTCTTTTAGTTTGTCAAGAGATTTAAAGCACCGTTTTTGAAGAGTGCACATGTGCGAACGTGCTCTACTATGTAAGAACGAGCCAAATATTGAGTCTGGTAATAAAGCAAAATAACTGAGAAAAATTAGAAATGGTCTTCAGATGCCATGTCTGTAACTTATATGACAAAATCTAGCGTTAATTCGATCTCAAACAGATTAATTAAAATAAGTTATTAGTCCACCACGTGCGAGACGTCATAAATCAACGTGGTTGAACGATACTTTGCGACATACGGTTTCGGGAAACAGTCGTGACTAGCTAGTTGATTTCTCCAACGATGCATCGTACTATGGTAGTTAAGCAGCGAGCTATATAGTTGTACGTCAAACGCACCCCTGTTCAGAGATTCCATTTCTATTTGTCAAATTTCTGTGAAATTTGTTATTGTTACAGCTGAGGTGGTTGAGATAAAGCGCACGACAAAGGAGATTCAACTGGAGACTTTAATTAACCCTTTAGAACCTGAAGCTAAAATAGTTTTTTTTCACATATTTTGATTTTTTTACTGTAAAATTCTAAAACAATGTGCTATCTTCATGTGCAAGGTGTCATCTTTTTCAGAAGAAAAATAGCTTTCAACAAATTAGTTATTGACCATTACTGTGTGTGGTGAGTTTGTAAATAGAATTTAAATAGACAAAAAAAAAAAGAGAATAAATTTACTGATTTTTATTTATAAAAAAACAGAAAAATCATGAACGAAAGAAACTAACACTTTAAAGTTGAAAAATGAACTAAAATACATATATACAAGTCTTTTTTGTGACATTGGGTTGCACAGTTTTCATTTAGGACACTTTTTTTCATACACGCAGACTCATACAAATGCATGCATACATAGGCACGCACACATACACATGCACACAACACATGGCCATCCACCTCCCAAGTTTAATAAAAAAATCATCCCAATCCCCTCTTCTGCTGTCTACCACTTCTTTCGCCATGTATTTGTTCATTTGGGGGGGCATCCTGGAGTCTTAATCCGGAGGGTGAGCAAGGAATTTAGACTTAAGGGCAGGGCCAGCAGCTCGGGATACCAGGGCGGAGCAGGCTGTGCAGGCGGCCAGGGTGGAGCCGGCAGCTTGGGGGACCAGGGCAGAGCCGGACCTTCAGGCGGCCATGGCGGGGATCGGGCCTTTGAAAAAATTCTTGGGCGGAGTTATGGGCTTAGACTCAGGGACAGACTCAGGGACAGACTCAGGGACAGACTCAGCGTGACGGTGACCTTCGTGGCTGAGGGCTCAGGTGGCATGGCGGTGGCCATCTTTCCCGAGGGTTTGGGCAGTGAGGTGGCCTTCTTGGCCGGAGATGAGGGCTCAGGCGTGGCGGCGGCCATTTTGGCCAGAGATGAGAGCTCAGGCGTGGCGGCGGGTATCTTGGCCAGAGATGAAGCTCAGGCTCGGCAGGCATGACGTGATGAAGCTCAGGCTTGGCAGACATGACGTGAATAAACTCTGGAAGGACGCTCTCGACGGGACGAGACTCTGGAAGGGTGCTCTCGATGGGACGAGACTCTGGAAGGGTGCTCTCGACGGGACGAGACTCTGGAAGGGTGCTCTCGACAGGACGAGACTCTGGATGGGTGCTCTCGACGGGACGGGACTCTGCATTTGGTGGAGGGGTGTTGGTAGGCTGATGGTGAATGCAGAGTTGTTGTTTACCAGCACCCACTCCACACATGCGGCAAACTATTCACGAGGACCGCTCCCTGGGAGGCGTGCCCGGGACCACTTGCTGAGGCTGGCGATGTAGAACACGCACAGCGAGCGGTCAGGGTAGTGCATTAGGCACGCCAACTCAAAGAAATCCCTGGTGTGAGACTCCAGGGAGCGGTCCTTCTGCTCCATAAGTAAACTGAATAAAAAATAAATTGTTATCAGTCTTGTATTCTGTTACGGCTGAGGTGGGTGAGATAAAGCGCATGACAAAGGAGATTAAATTGGAGACTTTAATTAAGAAACAAGACCAGGAAACATCACCACACATCAACTATAACTAAAGTAAATGATACAAGACAAGGAACGGAGAAACAGAGGGCTTAAGTACACAGAGAACAGATCAGGGAAACAAGACACAGCTGGGGCAAATTAACTCAATGACAGTAACCATAGATACTAACAAGATACAGCTGAACCAAATAAACTAATGAAGGAGTGGCTAGAAACTGAACAATGCAGGTGAGGGACAGAAGTCTTTTTTTTTTTTTTATAAGCGTCTAAATCCGCATTGAAGCTCCACACCCCACACAGTTGGTGGCGGTAATGCACCAAATTGGTATGCCAACCGTCAATAAATTCACAGAAGAAGAAGAAAAAGAAGAAGAAGGTGAGGGCCAGGGCCAGGGAGGATGATGGGAAATGTAGTGATTGTGACAGTTACATTTATGTCTCAGTTGGTACATTTTTGGTAAAGTTGGTAAGGTTTATTAGCATAGAGTTAGCAATGTTAGTGTAACGGGATTAGGTGATTGATAGCAGCGTTAGCCTATCAGCAAGTAGTATCTTCCATTTAAAGACTGATTGGCTGTTACCTGGGATGCGTCACATCCGATTTCCCCGTTTGTTTTGCTTGTGTTGACGGTGGTTGTAGCTTTTGTGCTGGTGCCCCTTCATACTGCTTAGTGGATTTGATGACTGTTCACCTCACAGGCATGATTCCCTGTATCCCATTGTATTATCGGTGGGCATGACTGACCAATCCGTGTCTAAGCGTGCTATCTGGCGTGATATCCTGATGGATTCTCCCTCTAGTTCTATGCCGTGATTGTTTGCTGCTGTCTTCGCGCTGTTAAAGTGCTGCGGTTTATACAGCCGCGCTGACGCGATCATCACCATAAATAAAAGGGGACTGCTTGTTTGGTTCTTATTGTGGCTTTTTAGTGCCCTGCTTCATATTTCTGGCTTGTTGTGGGGGAATTATTTAGTTCCTTCCGCTCGTAGGGGAGCTAAGCTGCCCTCTGTTTCTTTTTTTGATTTAAACCTTTTTGTGTGTTTTCTGTTACTTCAAATTCTGTGGAAGTACAGTTTGTTTGGTTGAATTGATTTACTTTTTATTTTCTTTCATCTTTATTATTGTAAAACCAATTAACTGCTCATAGCTCGGGATGCATGTGATCATCCATCTAATAGTGCAATCCTATTTGTGTGTGAACATCTACTGAGTTGAGTTAAAATTGTCTGGTGGTAATCTCAGGTGACCAACTAATTGATCTTTCTAAGCTTTAATGTTTTTTCTCCTTATTTTTGTTTGTTATTGACATACATTGTTGTGAGGACTTGCTTTATTAGTTATGTCCATATTGTCATTTCTATGTACATTGTTATAGTTTCTTATTTTTCCGCAGGAGCTGGGGTCCCACGGGTGGATTGCTCTTCCTCCTTGTGGTGGTGGTCCTTTATCGTGTGCAGTGTACACTTTGAGTGTGTGATCGTGTGATTAGACTGCACGCACGGGTGTGTGTGCGTGTGGATGTGTGCTCCGTAAAACCAAACTCCACATTGATTCCAGCCGTTGGGAGCCTTAGCCCTGTCGGTATTTAGTTTTCGTTTTACATATACACATAACTGTTACATACCAAGTTGGGTTGCATATGTTTTTTTTTTTTCGTTTTGTTTGAAGTGGGGTTTCAGTGTCTCTTGTTGTTTTTAGTGTCCAACATTGTAAGTCATTTTTGTATTAATAAACATTTGTATTTTTGTACTTTACTCACGTCTTTTGCCTAATTCTATGAGGGAACCGAACCTGTGTGCTTTGCTCAATGTTTGAGTATTTTCCCAGGGTTAACTCCTAGGGTGGCGTAGTCGGAATTTCTTATTAGTAAACAACTTGGGCTTGTGTAGCAAATTGCACCGCCCCGCCACATTAGCAACGTTTTTGACACCGTTTGACTTGCTTCAGCTTCACCAAACACAAGGCAAATGTCGTCCACATTGTACAAGCAAATGCTCCCAACCTTTCCACTAAGAAAGTAATTGTAAGCATCCAGACTGCGACATTCTTTTACTGCATCTCTTGTGCACACCGTATCAACCAGGTAATGATAGTCACTTGGATAAGATACTTCAGGTAAATGTGAAATGTTCTGTCTGAAAAGTTTGCTCATCAAAATACTGTAATTCCACATCATTGTTTATTTTCAGTTCCGTTTTCATTTGCACTTGACAAAAAATGCAGCGCTTGTTTTGACAGACCTGTGAATTAAAAATGGCGCCACCAGAAATGCTTCAGGACCAGACATGCGCAATAGTATTCCAGTGTGTTTGTTATTGTTTATGTCCTTGATATGGTCTATATTCTCTGCTTATTGTTCCAGAATAAAAGTGTAGTATTGTTTTAATCTTTGCTGATTGGTCAATAATGTCCATACAGAATGTTTCCTTGTCCTCTGCTGATCAGTCTAAAACGATTTTGTGAAATCTCCCTAGTGTATGCTGATTGGTCCAGAATGTCTCTATGGAATGTCACTGGTCTTTGCTGATTAGTCAAAAATGATTCTTTTCATTCTCCCCAGTCTATGACGACTGGTCAAGAACCAGAGTTGTCAGTCTCTGCTGATTGGGCAAGAATGTCACTGGTCTCTGCTGACTGAATTAAAAGGATTCCGTGGAATCTTCCTAGTCTATGCTGATTAGTCAGTTTCAGATTGGAATCTCCCTGATACTTGCCGATCGGTGCAATCTCCATGGTCTCTGCTGATGTATGATTCTTATTTTGGACATTGGTTTGGATGTCACTATTAAAGCACAAAATGTTTGAGAGAACCCACATTTGCTTTAATGACATGCTGGTTTGGCTTAGCATGAATCCTCCATCAGCTTATTTGGTTAAATACATTTCCCATAATAGTTGTCTTCCTGAACTCTTGATCGCTGCGTTTAAGTACATTCCATCCAATTATGGTCAGGTTTACAAGAAACCCCCAAAACTGAGCAAGGTCAGAGAGCAGAACCAGTGCATGTATTCTCACTGTGGGAATATTCAGGCTTTGACATTTGGGAGCTTTTGAAACCAGCGACAGCATCTTCAGGAATTGTTCAGCTGCTTGTGGAAGCCCAAAACTTTTGGGTGTTGAGTCAAGAGATCATAACCTATCTTAGAGAATAAATCAATGTAGTGTTAAACAATGTGTAGCACACTCCTGTCCACATAAGACCTGAGGTCATAGCTGCAGAATTTTTTGCTATAGCTTTTCCAATACAGATAGCAAAATCCATCTGACCACTTTCAGAGTGCAGAGAAGGGTTTTGAGACCAGGACACAACATTGATTAAACAAGCAAGAAGAAAAACAAACTATTATATAAAACAGCTCCGGGAGCTTCCTTGTATTTCTTGACCCCGATTGGTCGAGTGTGGAGGAAGTTTGAATCAGATGAACATTTGCAGAAAACGCTTTTAAACCCACAGGCTGCAGTGGGCTCCATATCCCTCTTCTTCTTTATCTAGCCTATGTGATGCTCTCCTTCCTCTTTGTCTGCTGTGAAAAAAGCGTTTCTTTGGAGAGGAGGACACAGAAATGTTCAATTGTAAGAGAGGAAGTCAAGGTCATGACTGCCTGTGGCCAGAATCACAGCACAAATCTCACGGATATACACAAAAACACACTGAATAAAAGGAATTTGTTCTGAAATTATTTAAGCATTATCAAATTTGGCTCATTCTAAATAATTTCTACTTTATTAAATAATAGAAATAGAGCTGTCTCTATTTTAATAAAAACAATTATGATATGCTGATTAATCAAAGTAACTCTAGTCATCTGAAAACTGTAACACGTTTCCAAGGAAGATGAAGATGATTAAAAAATAATAATAAAATTAATAAAAAAAATAAATAAATTAAATAACTCAGAATAGTAATGCAACCAATGATTCAACAATACGAAACAGTGTGCTGTGCACAAATAATACCGGACAAAGAGTGATTCAAAATTAAGGGCTTAAATACACAAATGGTGATAAACAAATACAAACAGCTGTGCTCATTAACTGAATAAACATCACAACAGATAGATTGGAGGGAAACTGAACAAAGGAACACGTGACTGAAAATAACACACTAAAAGTCCATGATAATGTAACAGACCGAACATGAACGTGACAAAAACATTCAATAATTGTTGCAGTAGACAAATAAATCATTAAAAAGGAGTTGCAAAAGATTGTTTTCTTGGTCAATATATTATATCATATTGTTGATCATCCTCACTGAGATAGAATTAGAGGCCATTCACACATATTGTATTTTTTTTTAATCAAATACAATGGCATTTTAACTATTTTAAATGTGACCTAAGTATCCACAAATAGCCAAATACATTCCAGGACCAATGTATATCTGAATAGGAAAAAGACTTTGGTTGTGTTTATTTTGTGCAACCACTAAAAAAGTGAAATTAAAAAGCTTTAAAGTTCTGCAGCATTAGGGAGCTGTACAAGATAATCGAAAGAGAGATGGAAGCTCATAATGTACTGAATAATGACTCTATTTAAAAAATATATATACACACACACATATATACCCAGGTGAAAAAGACGTAGTTTTAAATGTATTAAAAATATACTTTAAATTCAAGTAGAATGTTTATAATACATTTGTATTCCCAACATGCTTATTTGAAGTGCATTACAAATATATTGAATTGCATTTTAATATATTTCTAAAAAGTATACTACAAGTACATTGGTAATAAATATATGCTTATTTAAACTTTTAAGAAATATGCTAAAACAAGCATACTTTTAATATATTTCTAAAAACTGTACTATAAGTACTTTGGTAATAAATATATGCTTTGTTACACTTTTAAGAAATATGCTAAAAACAAGCATACTTATAATATATTTCTAAAAAGTATACTATATGTATTTTGGTAATAATTATAGTTACACATTTAATAAATATGCTAAACACAAACATACTTTTATTGAAGTTTTAATGTATTTACAGAAAACATACTTATGTTACTCTTACTTAAAGTTTATTTTATGTGTACTTTGTGTAATAACAGCAAAATTGATAAGCTTTTAGTGGGTTTAAAATATATGTACTTTATAAACGCTTATGAATGCTTAAATATTGATGTATTTATCATTTTAATATTTTGAAAAACATTTTTTACATTTACAATGTACCAACTTATAATGTATTATAAACATTTGTCAACTATTATTAAGCATTGCAATAAGCATTCTTAAAATGTATTGTTAACTTTTACTTGTTTGTACTTGTAAAAAGGCTACCTAAAATGCTGCTGTCCATTATATGTTTGTACTACTAAAATTAGGATTTAAACATCATATTATTTGAAATACATCATAAATACATTTTCCAAAGATGTTTTTACTTGTTTGAATTCAAACAACACGTGTTATTTTAGAGAAAGGACCACAAGTGCTTAGGAGGCTATAGTTCTAGCCCAGGAGCGTCGGTCAGAACACGGGACAGGAGGCAGGAATCAGTTTGAGCACTTTACTTAATCTTTCTTCGGCAGCACAGACATACATTAGACAGCAGGTTTGAATGTAGAAGTTGCCTCTCCGCTTATATTGATGGAAGTGGTTGGTTTACATTATGTAATTGAGTGTATGTGTGTAGCTGCAAATAAACAAAACAGTAATAAATGTTACTATACTGTATAAAGTAGCATTATTAATGAAGTCTGTCAGCTTAACATTATATCTAGCACAATACACCAGCTTAACCAGGTGACTAATAACTTGTGAGTCACCATTCCCTAACATAATCTGTACAGAACAAATAATGAAATATCTGTTTAGATAATACAAGTGCAACACTTAAATCAGTTACAAACAACATGCATAAGCATTCTACAATGACGTTCATTCTTTGCTAACTACACGGCATGACTCGTCATTTCTCTCGAGTGGATTTATGACCCAAATACTCGATTATTCCTAGATATTCACATATATAATCGATCTTAAACAAGTATGGGGTAAAATGAAACTCTTCTCATAAGGACGTACACAATTTTCAACACGAACACTGCAACGTGACTTCTGGAACATTCTTGCGGTGGAGAGCGCAGCTGTTTGTCATGCACATTTCTCGTGCGCAATTACTTCCAGCGCATCTGCCAATGGCCACTAGATGGTGCCTTTGCGCTACCTTTGTAACACATGTAACACACGTGACTAAACCTGATTGGTTCCAGAGACGTTGAACAACTCCGTTTGGTTCTTATGATAATGAGGTCATCTCGCACTGCACCTCAGAGCTTATTGGCTTGTTCGACTTGAACCGGCGCTGCACAGACCGATCGGTGAATGCCATCAAAGTACCACGAGAGCGAATAGAGAGCAGACGGCTCCTTATGCTTTTGAATTGCTCTTGCGGTACTTTGATGTCATAAACCGATCGGTCTGTGCTGCGCCGGTTCAAGTCGAACAAGCCTTATCAGATATGCTGTGCGTGCGTCATCTCTGCGTATACTTGGATGAATGTGATTAGATTTATAAGTATAAATTGAAACTAAATTATATAGAGCGATCGTGTCTCTGTAAACCACGCGATTCATATGGATTAACTTTTTGAAACGTGAACAATTTTGGTGAATCGTTCATCGGAGGGATATAAATCTTTCAGGTTTCATTAAAATATCTCCGTTTTTCTTTCGAAGATGAACAAAAGTCTTAAATGGTTTGGAAATGGAAGCTTTAGCTAAGTTCTGCCAGGAAGACTCAATCACTACGTCACTTATTACCTTCATCTCTATCCAATCACGTCTTTATACCTTCTGTATAAAAGATAGGCACTTACTCATGTTTGAGTTCGCAGATGCCGACGCGACAACAACCTCCATCCTCCCCACCACCACCAGGATGGTCCTGTCCATACCTTCTAAGGGGGTCGGCTGCGCCCCTGCCTTCGTCTTCAGGCAGGAAATGCAGATCCGCTACCCTCGGATTACGAGCTATGGACGGGGCCTACGCCAAAGAACTTTACAATGCTTGCCGGGCTGCCAATAAATATATGCTTTGTTACATCACTTTATCTTCCGAGTCTTTCTGGTAGAACTACTGAAGGGTAAGTGATGACAGAATTTAGAGTTCTCTTACGAGAGGTCTCTCGTACTGCGTAAGTATCTTACACTAGGGGAAAATCCCTTTTCCACGAGATATTGAAGCCAAAAATTATCCTTAATTTTGTAATAATGTAAAACGCGTTGCGGCAGCATGCAGACACAGGCAAGACGGCTCGCGTGCCTATTGGCTGACCTGCGACAATTGCAGCAGCCTATCGAGCGAGGCCACTCGTGACGTCAGACCCAATGAGGGGGCTCCGCGCCCACTGCGTCACATCCTGCCGAAACAGGCGTGGCTTAGGCCTATAAATATAGCTCGAAGGCTGATAGAATCAGATTTTTCATCTCTTCAGCGAAGCTCACGCATCGCTGTATCCGGAGAGAGAGAAGCCGTGCCGTCTGAGAAAGCCTTTCAGCAGGACGAGCCACTGCATCTGAAGTCGCTGGCCGTGCCGCCTTCAGTCGCCGTTCCTGCTGCGCTATCCGGCATTATATCCTTTCTCTTTCACTGTGTTTTGTGTGTGTGTGTGTTCGCCGTCGCGACACACACTCTCATTGCATAAAAGAGCAGGGCGTCTTTTTTAAGATGCCCCTTTCCTGTGGCTCGTGTCGAGCCCCACTCAGCGACGGGGACTGCCACGTGATCTGCGTTTCCTGCCTGGGTGAGGATCATGCAGCTCTCGCGCTCGCTGACGGCGGCTGCCCTCACTGCGAGCTTATGCCTATGGTGACTCTTAGGACTCGCCTGGCATCTTTCTCCGAGACTGTACCCCCGCCCGCCGCAGTACCGCGCCGTGCTCAGCGGGTCCCGGAACCTCCCCCAACCCGCAAAAGCTCGCCGGTTCGCCCGCCTGCTTCGCTAGAGTCTCTTCCTGATGGACAGCGGCCGCCGTCTGTGGGGGATGATTCCTGCTCTATCCTGGCGTCGGGCAGTGAGGATTGGGCGAGCTCTGCGGATCTTGCGCCCTCTGCTCGCGAGCCGTCAGGGAAAAGAGCCAGCATCGAAGCAGAGCTGATGCGTCTACTCGCACAGGCCGCGGTGAGCCTCGGCCTAGAGTGGTCAACGCCTGAGCAGCCTGCGCACAACCGGCTGGATGGATTTTTCCTTCAAGGGGACCGCGCTTCGCCAATTTCTAGACCTGTGCCTTTTCTTCCTGAGCTTCACGAAGAAGTCGCTAAGTCGTGGAACGCCCCCCTCTCAGCCAGAATGCCTTCCTCTGTCTCCCTGGCATTCTCCGTAGTTGACGGTGCCAAAGACAGAGGATACCATTCTCTTCCGCTGGTGGAAGAAGCCATAGCGGCCCATCTTTGCCCGCCCTCCGCTGGACGGCGCGCTAAGTTGGCGCTGCCTTCTAAGGCTTGCCGCACGACGTCAACCATGCTCAGCCGCGCTTACACCGCCGCTGGACAGGCTGCATCGCCGTTGCATACAATGGCCACTCTGCAAATCTTCCAGGCCGATCTCCTCCGAAAGCTGGATGAGGATGGACCGGAAGCGATTTGCGTGCCGGACTTAAGGAGCGCCACAGACCTCGCTCTCCGTGCCACTAAGTCTGCTGCACAGGCAATAGGACGGAGTATGGCCTCTCTCACCGTAGCTGAGAGACATTTGTGGTTGACGCTCTTGGAGATGTCCGAATCGGAGTGCTCTGCATTCCTCAACGCTCCCCTCTCTTCTGCCGGCCTCTTCGGATCTTCCTTCAATGACTTTGTGGAAAGATTCGCTAAAGTCCAGAAAGCGTCACAGGCCATGAAGAACTTCCTACCGAAGCGCTCCAGCTCCACAGCAGGCCGTGCGAACCAACCGTCTGCTCGGAGCTCACAGCCACAGCCTCCGCCCACCGTCGCCACTTCGCAGTGCCAACAGGCCCGGGACTCGAGACCGCGCTCTCGCTCTGCTAACCGCCGACCCCCTCCGCGTGGGCCCCGGCCTAGGATTGCGGTAAAGCCCGAGGTCCCAAAGTCGTCCTAGCACGCCTAGGGAAACGACGGTGTTCAGGTCTCGCTGCGGCCAGACTTCCACCAAAACTTCTCGCTCGTTCAGTTCCAGGAAATGTGACTGTTCCAGTGTATTTTGCAGTAAACAAGCTGGATCCACAGCCCGCTTGCCTGCACACAAATGCCGTTTTTACGGCGACCCAGATAAATCCCATAAAGAGTGTATTTTCTGGTATTCCGGCCACGGCCGATGGTGTTATGAGTGTAGTAAAAATGCCCACAGCCCAGTGCTCATTCCTACACACAAGCACAGCCCGCCACACAGGGCTCACGCACATAAAATCAACCCATGTCGATTGTGCATTAAACGTAGTAAATGTGCCCACGACCCAGTGCCCACAAACACTACATTCTGCATGTCTCACGGTTTCTGTAAAAACGAAACCAGCACACATTCAATCTGCCCAGGCAGACGGTGTATTCAGTGCAGTAAATGTGCCCGCTGTCCCGCGCCCACATTCACTCACAGACATGACAAGCCTCACGGGGCTCGCCCTGCCCTCCCCCTCTCGGCTGACCGCCGCAGAGGAGTCGAGCACGGGCAGACTGCCCGCTGTGATTAGCGCGACCCCCGCCTCGAATGTCGCAAGCACGGCGTTCATGTTACAGCACACCGAAGCTCTTCGGTCGCCACGAGACCAGAGCTCACATTTCATTCAACCCCTAGCCATTCGTGCAGATGCATGGGCAGTGCTTCCCGGGGTTTCAGAGTGGGTGCTAAACATTGTAAAGAGAGGCTATTCACTACAGTTCAGTCGACGCCCCCGCCGTTGTGCGGCGCGCTTCAAAACTACGGTAAAAAAATAAGTAGCACACCTACTTAGAGCCGAAATAACAAAACTGTTGAGCAAAGGGGCCATAGAGCCTTTATCTCAAGCTCAGAGCGAAGGGGGGCTGTACAGCAGATATTTTCTGGTACCGAAAAAAGGACGGGGGTCTCAGACCCATACTAGATCTAAGACAGCTGAACAAAGAATGCTCACAACCAGAAAAATCCTCGCCCAGATTCGCAGAGGGGACTGGTTTATGTCAATAAATCTGAAGGACACGTATTTCCAAATACAAATAGCGTCACGTCACAGGCGATTTTTGAGATTTGTCTTCGAGGGCCAGGCATATCAGTACACAGTCCTGCTGTTCGGCTTGTCCCTGGCACCCCGTACATTTACGATGTGCATGGATGCGGCGCTCGAACCCCTGAAACTCCGGGGCATGCGAGTGTTGAACTACTTGGACGATTAGCTGATTCTAGCTCAATCACACTCAGAGCTCATAGAGCACAGGACCATTTTACTCGAACACCTCGAGAATCTGGGTCAATTGGGCTAATAGTTCACTGTCTCCCAGTCAGAAAATGGATGCTCAGTGCTACTTGTGGCTCCACTCTGGAAGAACCAGGCCTGGTTCCCAGTTCTGATGCAGCTGACAAGCACTGCCCCATGGCCAATACCAGTGAGGAGGGACCTCCTCTCTCAGGCAGAGGGCTCGATTTGGCATCCTCGCCCAGAGCTATGGTCCCTACATTACTAAACCGGCGCTCAGCCAGTCACTTGGAAGGAGCGATTTAGTCATCCGCTTCCTTAGGGGAGCTAAGAGGCTGAATCCTCCTAGACCTCCTTCAGTCCCTGTGTGGGACCTTTCTACGGTGTTGGAAGCCATGAAAGGTGCCCCATTCGAGCCTATCCAAACGATAGATTTTAAACACTTGTCTTTCAAGACAGTGTTTCTTCTGGCTCTCTTCAGTGAAGCGCATAGGGGATTTACAAGCACTCTCAGTGAGCGCGACGTGTATGGAATTTGGGCCAAATGACTCGAAAGTCATACTCAAACCAAGGCACGGGTACGTTCCAAAATCCCTCAACACACCGTTTAGGGCACAGGTCATTTCCCTGTCAGCCCTGCCAGTCTCTAACGAGGAGAAGGACGCGAGCTTCCTTTGCCCGGTCAGGGCATTAAAGGTGCCGTAGAATGGATTATTTTATTATTTTATAATGTTTCCTGGGGTGCCCTTATAATGTTAGTATGTTAGATCAAAATTTGTTATAATTTAGAAATAAAAGGCATATTTCCTAGCCTGATTTCATACCCTGATCTGGACACTCTGTTTGAAGGGGCGTGTCTGCTGTGAGACTTCAGTGTAAACGCCCACTGCTGTGATTGGCTGACATGCTTGCATATGAAATATCTGGCATTACATGTAGAGCTATCTGGAAAACATTTACTATTACAGCGATTATACGTTTTTACTATTACAGCTATCGGGATTAACGAATCATGATAAGTTTTTTAAGTATTTAGATCTATTCCAGCATTGAGCAGATGACAGCCTGTCGATCGCGTGAATGAAGATCTTATCACTGCAACGCGATTTACTGATGCATAAACAGTGTTGAACGACTTTGAGAGAAAGATTATCTGTCTGGACTTGAACAATTACACATCAGAAATTCACATACCCACTGGTTCTCCAGAGGCTCGGATGAAGGAGCTAAAAAAATATTTTTGTGTTCATTTGTAGTTACATCCAAACACTGAGCAACTGCCATGCTTCGTTCGCTCGTCTGCAAGCCACGATGTCTCTCGAGGAAAAAACAATATCGCGCTGGATCTAGATAACACAGTGTAAATTATCGTTAATAAAATCACTACTTACCGCTTGCGGGAATATAACGTTGAAATTGCCCCCTTCGTCCGTTTGAGACGCCGAGAGATATTGATATTGTTCCAGGTTAGAAAAACAGTCTGCGGTGAAATGGGCAGAGCAACTAACAACTTCGAATTAAACTGTAGCGGTATCCGATTATAGATAGATTATAGATAGATTATAGATAGATCTGCCATTTTCTCTATGATCCTCGCTTGTTTCTTCACCTGCAGAACTTCCGATGATTCGGCTGTGCAGTTTCGCCTGGCACTGAGCATGGGCTGGCTTATGCAAATTTTTAGAGGCGTACATATTAATGATCCCAACTGTTGCGTCACAGTTGGTGTTATGTGGAGATTCGCCTGTTTTTCACGGGTGTTTTTCAAAAACGAGATTTAAATAAGAAAGAGAAAACTATGGTGTTTGAGACTCACTGTATGTCATGTCCATGTACTGAACTCTTGTTATTTAACTATGCCAAGATAAATTCAATTTCACATTCTAGGGCACCTTTAAGGGCTTATGTGTCTCGCTCGACTGTCTTCAGACAGACGGAGCAGCTCTTTGTTTCGTTCAGCGGACGTTCTAAGGGACTAGCCACATCGAAACAGAGTCTATCCAGATGGATAGTTGATGCGATAGCGCTGGCTTACACTTCTAAGGGCCTGCAGTGCCCGTTAGGTGTCAGAGCACACTCCACAAGAGGCATGGCCTCATCGTGGGCCTGGTCCAGTGGGATTGCCTTGCAAGATATATGTATGGCGGCAGGCTGGGCCTCCCCGTCTACATTTATAAGGTTTTATAACCTAGAGGTTCCCGCCTTACAGGCTAAGCTGCTGTCGATCTAATAAATCAGTATTGTCTGTTCTGATGTTATCGGCTCAGAATACTGGAGCTGTTGGGCGCTGCTCGCTGATCGACTGTATAACTCTATGGGCAGTGTGTAAGACCCACAATATTCATCATTTCAGGCCGAGTTTTTCGCCTTGTCTGTATGGAATACTATTTGTAGTTTGTGCCTTATAGGACGCTACTAAATCTGGGAGAAAAAAAAAATGCTGTTCTAGCCCCCCTTTTTTCCCGGACTCCCTGTGAGTTCCCTGGTGACCATGCAGTATATGAGCCCCGAGCATCTGCCCTTGGGACTTTGGTGTTGGATCTAAGCACGCACAGCGTTTTACATGGGTTCCCCTAGCATAAGATACTTACGCAGTACGAGAGACCTCTCGTAAGAGAACATACTCGGTTACTAACGTAACCTCGGTTCTCTCTAGAAGAGGGAACGAGTACTGCGTATCGTAGCCGTGCATGCAACACGTTCTGGTTCGCTTCGGCGATGAAAAAACAGATTCTATCAGCATTCGAGCTATATTTATAGGCCTAAGCCACACCTGTTTTGGAGGGACTTGACGCAGTGGGCGCGGAGCGCCCTCATTGGGTCTGACGTCACGAGTGGCCTCGCTCGATAGGCTGCTGCAGTTGCCGCAGGTCAGCCAATAGGCACTACCGCAATGCGTTTTACATTATTATAAAATTAAGGATAATTTTTGGCTTCAATATCTCACGGAAAAGGGATTTTCCCCTAGCGTAAGATACTTACGCAGTAGTACTCGTTCCCTCTTCTAGAGAGAACCGAGGTTACGTTAGTAACCGAGTACGTTTTTTTGGGGGAAACTAATTAATAGAAAACGTAACGTTAGTGTTAAGTGTTTTTTTTTTATTATTATTATGTTTTTTTTTTTTTTTACCCAGCTTCGTCAAGTTTGCATGGCGTGTGATATTTGGAACCTCATTATTTTGTGATTCCAGATAAGATTTGTATTAAATCACTGTTACTTGACTGTGCCAGTAGTGTTTTGCACAAAGTGTAAAAGCATGTCTTTTTCAGTGCAGCTACATTCAATTTGACCAATCAGAGCCAAGCTTTTCAAGTTAAAGTCGAAGCAGACTCGAAGATATGAAGATTCTGCCCTCAGAAGTTACTGGTAAGTTTTAGTTTGCATAAATAAATAGCTCACTGTGAAAAAGCTGTTTAAAATCTATGTTGTGACATTTGTCTGTCTTAAAACAACTATAAAACATTGTCCAAAGCATCTAAAAAACAATTAGTTATTATAACATGTACAACATTACATTAACATTATTTTTATTTATTTTTTATTGCAAAATGAAGCTGTGTATTTATTTATGATTTCCTGAACAATTTGGCTTCATTGTTATGATGTAAATGATATTTGAAAAGGTAAAGAAAAGTTATATATATATATATACAATTTATATACTGTACATTTAAATTATCTATATATATATATATATATATATATATATATATATATATATATATATATATATATATATATATATATATATATATATATATATATATATATATATATATATTTTGGGGGGAAATATTAATGTTTGTTGTTTTTCAGACCAGATGAAAGACAATCAAAGAAGAGAGTAATAAGTATGTTTTTTTTTTTTTTCAAATAACCTCTATCATAGAGATTTTTTTAATCAGGCCTAATATAAGGTGACTCTGTCAGTCTTGGAAGGAAATTGTTAGCAACGTGTCAATTCCAGGTGTCTAATTTGTGCTTCCTTCGAGTCATTCATGTAAAAATCTGTTTATTTAATTGTTTTTTGGTAAAGTTGCAAGTCATAAAGTTGGCATACAATGTTTTGCACAACTTCTAATTTCCTTAAATATTTTTAACTGAGATGAAGAGAGTGCATGTTAGCATGACCACAATAGACACAGTCATGGGAAATACCCTAGGTTTAAATAAACCACAATTATCAATATACAACATATATAACACTGTCTAATACTCACAGGTTGCTTTATTGCTGCAAATGACTATCAGTGAACTCTGCTCACTGTAAGTGGTGTTGTATGAAGGACTAAAAATGACAGAACGAAAAATAAATAAATAAATAAATAAAAGTAGAAATAAATAAATAAATGCAGAAATAATAGTAAAAATAAATACATTTTGGTAATATAAATGGCTATTTCTGTATTTTTACATGTATTTATTTATTTATTTATGCATTTCTATATGTATTTATTTATGTATTTATACATTTATTTATATATTTATGTATTTATATATTTATTTATTTATTTATATATCTATATATGTATTTATTTATACATTTATTTATTCCTACATTTATTTATTTCTGTATTTCCACATTTCTACATTTATTTATTTCTGTATTTCCACATTTCTACATTTATTTATTTCTGTATTTCCACATTTCTACATTTATTTTTCCCTGCGCATGTATGCTAATTGACCAATGGCTAAGCCACGCCCCCAAACGCGATGAGCCAATCACAGTACGCATAGCTAACCCAAGACACTTGGACGTTCTCTGCTTCCTCGTCCACTGCAATGCATTGCGGTTATCAGTTTTCATTCGTTTTTATGTTTTTTCTTGTCATTTTGGCTTTAAAACAGCGTGTGTGTGTGATTTTGGTTGGGTGACAGTTGTAGGTTACAGTTTGACAAGAGTACAGTTTGACAAAAGCACAATGTTGTGTTTTACACAAATATAAGTAGGCTAAACACTTTGCAGTTTTAATTATGTCCTGTATGAACAAAATGGAGTATGTTTTTATGTTTCCACTGTTCGATCGCGCCCATACCTTTCTTTTACTGTCTATGATCGCGCCCCGGCGCCCGCTCTCTGACACACACACACACACACACATTCCAGCAATGCAATCTTGACATCGCAGCCTGTTCATTATTCTGCGCTCCCACCAAACGCGAATAGAGCATCAAATTCGCGCGTATCCGCGTCTAGTTCGACGCTTGAACATTTTGAATCCAAAGCGAATAGGACGCGCGTATAAAGCGAGCGTTTGAAGCGAAATAGCACCAAACTATAACGTTTACACTGTGAACTGTAAATCTTTGTACTGGAGCTGAAGCTTATCGGCCTTCTCAACAATAAAATTATTAATATAACCCTCCAATGCATATTTAAGGCCCTTTTGGTGACATCGAGATGATATATAATCTTTCTGTCTCCAAAAAATCATCAATTGCCTCCTGTGAAATGTCTCAGACTGTGACAGCTGCCAAAGCGCCTGTTACCGAATGTTGACTGAGTGAGTGGAGGGGGCGTGGTTAGCCATTGGTCAATTAGCATACATGCGCAGGGAAAAATAAATGTAGAAATGTGGAAATACAGAAATAAATAAATGTAGAAATGTGGAAATACAGAAATAAATAAATGTAGAAATGTGGAAATACAGAAATAAATAAATGTAGGAATAAATAAATTTATAAATAAATACATATATAAATATATAAATAAATAAATATATAAATACATAAATATATAAATAAATGTATAAATACATAAATAAATACATATAGAAATGCATAAATAAATAAATAAATACATGTAAAAATACAGAAATAGCCATTTATATTACCAAAATGTATTTATTTTTACTATTATTTCTGCATTTATTTATTTATTTCTACTTTTATTTATTTATTTATTTATTTTTCGTTCTGTCATTTTTAGTCCTTCATAGTCTTGGGCTTCTTCTAATATTATGTTCAATGTAACTCATAGAGTGCTGTATAGTGATGACAAACAAGATAAAAATGGACACTCATGTCTAGATTGATGAGGATATAGTCAAAGCTTTGAAAGGAGAAGACAATGGAATTCTAATGCATATCTATGCAAATTATAATACACATACTCAAACATGGATACAAAAATGTTAATCATTGGTTAATTTTATATTAATTATGACCGCCGCTAGCGTAGCTAGCGAAAGCGGTCATATAGGGATTGTCAAAGTTTTTTTTTTTTTTTTTTTCGTCACCTACTGAATTTTCCGTCAACGATACCAGGGACACCGAAGCACCGGGGAACATGAAATTTTGTGGGCATGTAGCCCCACTAGACTTTTACGGAAAAATTTCGTTTGGTCCCCGGGGGCCACTCCCCCCCCGAGCTGGGGCCCCCCAAACCCCAAAAATGCAGTTTTTTCTACATAACTACCTGAACCGTGGCACCGAGGATGACGAATTTTTTATGGTATGTTGGTCTTAAGGGCCCACATCAATCTAGCCCATAATCGATTGTCAAAGTTTTTTTTTTTTTTTTTTTTGTCACCTACTGAATTTTCCGTCAACGATACCAGGGACACCGAAGCACCGGGGAACATGAAATTTGGTGGGCATGTAGCCCCACTAGACTTTTACGGAAAAATTTCATTTGGTCCCCAGGGGCCACTCCCCCCCCGAGCTGGGGCCCCCCAAACCCCAAAAATGCAGTTTTTCCTACATAACTACCTGAACCGTGGCACCGAGGATGACAAATTTTTTATGGTATGTTGGTCTTAAGGGCCCACATCAATCTAGCCCATAATCGATTGTCAAAGTTTTTTTTTTTTTTTTTTCGTCATCTACTGAATTTTTCGTCAACGATACCAGGGACACCGAAACACTAGTGTTGTTTTTGGCAGCCTGTTTTAATTTTAGTTTTAGTCTAGTCTTTGTGTCAGGCTGTCATTTTAGTTTTTATTAGTTTTAGTCACATTCATACTCTTTTTAGTCTAGTCTAGTTTTAGTCGACGATAACTGATGACATTTTAGTCTAGTTTTAGTCAACGAAAACTGATGACATTTTAGTCTAGTTTTAGTCGACGAAAACTGATGACATTTTAGTCTAGTTTTAGTCAATGAAAATTGTATTTTAGTCTCTTTTTAGTAATGTGATTCTATTTAACCCAGTCAATATAGAATTTCAAACAAGGCTATCTTATTATAGGCTATTTAGTAGGCCTATATTTAGGGCTGTGACGGTGGCAGGTTTTTTTTTACCACCGCGGTAATGGACCAACTACCGGCGGTGGTTGGGGGGTTATTTTTAAAAAAACTCGTTTTATATTTCTACACAAACCGGCGGTGGTTGGGCGCTTTGAGAGGGATGTGGGACGCAGGAAAACACGAAGATATCGATCTCCATCGATCTCTTTATGATATCTTTGTGTTTTCTACTTGATGTAAATTGGTTTGAAGAGCGAATTTTATCCTCCACAAGGGCGAAATATTTAGGCTATGTTTGAGATTGCGCTGCCAGAGAAAGTGAAACTAAAAATCACCCGCGCGTGTGAAACGCGCTTTACAACTAAACTTGACGCGCCCTATGTCTATATAACAAGCACAAACTGTGTTAAAAAGAATTTGACATGCAAGTACAAATGTAGGCCATCTGTCCTACAGCGTTTTTCTACTTTACCACAGTAAAGAATACGAATATAATAGGCCTAATTAAAAGCGAACCAAGAAACGTTTATAATACCTTTAGAAAATGGGTGAGACGTGACGTGAGTGAAGATTTGGGAAAAGAAACAAGAGATTCCATGCAGGGATGAGTCACGATTTTTGGATATTCGATTAGTTTATTTAATTATAGGATATCGAATAGGTTGTGCGATTATTCTCTAAAATAAAATCTCCATGTTCTGGCGCTGATGCGGTGACGTGTTCATGTAACCAGAGACGCTGCCAATAACATACAGCTGTCACAAAGAACCGGCAAAAGTAATGATTATGAATGTGTCAAATACATCAATGAGACATTTTAATAGAATAACTAATGGAGTAATATATTGTTAAATTCGCTGATAATCGGGTGACCAGATCGCAATCCAGAATTTAAAGCCGACAAAGATGGGTTCACGCACAACTCTCTCATTCGTCGTGACGTTATAACATTTCGTCTCGTCTCGTTTTGGTCAACGAAAATGAAGAGACATTTTAGCATAGTTTTTATTTTTTTAAACCACATTTAGTCTCGTTTTTATTCGTCAACGATATTGCATTATACATGTATTTTAGTCATCGTCACATGACCATGCATTTACGTCTAGTCTCGTCTCGTTTTCGTCAGGTGATAACGGTTCGTTGACGACAATATTTCGTCATAATTTTCGTTGACGAAAGCAACACTACGAAACACCGGGGAACATGAAATTTTGTGGGCATGTAGCCCCACTAGACTTTTACGGAAAAATTTCGTTTGGTCCCCGGGGGCCACTCCCCCCCCCCGAGCTGGGCCCCCCCAAACCCCAAAAATGCAGTTTTTCCTACATAACTACCTGAACCGTGGCACAGAGGATGAAGAAATTTTTATGGTATGTTGGTCTTAAGGGCCCACATCAACCTAGCCCATAATCACTCATTTGTGATTTACGCCACTCCCATAAAAAATCCAAATGCAATATTATTCTGCTTTAATCGCCCCTATCTTCAGTTGAGATGTTCAGAACTGCACCATATTTCATGTGTATGATTAACTTGACATCCTCTGGGGGTATGCTAAGTTTCG
Source organism: Scardinius erythrophthalmus (assembly GCF_964197995.2). NCBI lineage: Eukaryota > Metazoa > Chordata > Actinopteri > Cypriniformes > Leuciscidae > Scardinius > Scardinius erythrophthalmus. The sequence continues at coordinate 15,130,138 of NC_138222.1, read as the reverse complement.
TAGAATTTCATCAATGGGGGGGTATAAAATAAATTCATTTATGTGCACATTTAGTGACTGTACACTCATCGGCCTGTAGATGGTGGTGTTGAGCGAAGGGTTGCTGGTTTAGGATGATACTGTCACACACACACATGCAGGAATACAAACAAACGCAAGCATGCACACACACTGACATCCACACGCACAGACACACACCCATACACACACATACAAATCCACATGCACAGACACACACACACACAAACACACACACGCGCACACATGTACGCAGGCACACATACACGCACAGACACACACACACACACACAGACACACACATACACAAACACACACACATACACACAGACATGCACATACTACTACTTTTTTTAGGTATATACATAAACACGCAATACAGCCAAATTGCTCCACGTCATTTATTTTTGTGGAAAGCCAGTGCAGGCCTGAGCGGCGGTCATATTTTGTACCGCCCTGCGGTACATCTAGTTCTTCTTCCCTTTCACAGATCCTATGATAAAGCAGTCCTCAAATACTACAGTATCTGAACCACAAGCCCTCAGTTGCGGAAAATGCGAGTCGTGCTCAAAGAAGTGACCGTCCGCTTGAAGATAAAGATGTGATAATTAAAGTCTTCTGTTTCTTTGGTTCAGACATTTGTAGCCAAATTTTGTAAATAATGCATTATTCACTTCTGCATATTGTTTTTCCATAACTTTGTGATGCTTATTTATTTAGTGGTGTAATATTCATAGCATACTTTTCAGTAATACAGGTATAACAGAAATGTTCTAAAAAACATTGTTCAAGAGATTATATATGCTTCTGCATATATGCTGTAATGTACTCTAGGTATTTATTTTGCAATGTACACAACAAGATAGTATATTAAAGTGTTCTTGATTTCAAAGTGTGTGTCTTAACATTTATATGAAATTATTTTTGCACTTTTAATATACCATGTAGAATAGGGGGATGCTTAAATTGATTAATCGATTCACCAGTGCTATTGATCTGCATTACCAAACGTGGATGTTTTACACCAGAAACAAACACTGATGTACTATTTTATTTAATACTGTGAAGCTGCTTTGATACAATCTGTATTGTGAAAAGCGCTATATAAATAAAGTTGACTTGACTAGAATACTGAAAAAAAAAAAAAAAACAGCTCTATAATAAACTAGAAGTGTACTGAAACCACATTTTCATATAATGCTAGTTCCAAGGATGTTATGAAGCAGAAGCCATTCTCATTGTGAAAAGGTGATTTTGGAAGTAAATTGTTTCAAGGGTTAATACATTGCATTGGGCTATCTCAAGCTAAAGCTTATGACACTACAAGGTGTCATTAAGTCCACCAAAAGTTGTCACACACATTCAGCTTGTTCAGCTGTCTCTGAATGATTTATAACACATCATATTATTATGATTATGTGTTTTAAAATCACTACCATTGTGTATTAGGCTGTTTCACCATCAGTAACTAGTCATTGGTGAACAGAGCTTTTTATGGAAGATCCAGGGTGAAATGAGCTGTCCAATGTCTTTCCACATCCAAGAGCTTCATTAACTACATCCATTAATCAGATCATACACTCATTAGAGAGCATTAACATATAAAACCGATGTTCATCTGGATATTCAAGCTAATTAAGTATGAGATATTAGCTCAGAGACCTAAATTCATTTTATTTGTTTAATTTGATTTGAAGAGATCCCCTGTAAAAGAACACCACAGACACAGTGTAATCACCATACCTGACCTGCGTATATTCTAACGCACATAACTATAGAACCCATTCTAAATGCGCATGTGAATGCCATCAGCGTTTCTCACAGGTTCGCGTTTAAAGTCTGTGTAGACTGTAGAGGGAATGGTGTCGTCTTAGCGGCCCCTAATTTAATAACAAATGATCGTTGCGACGGAAGCAAATCAATCAAAACTAACTTTAGATGGAAAATACCTTAACTCTGCTATAAAGCCAAAACAATCTCTGTTACCTTAAATTATACGCTTATCTCTGTAAAGCTGCTTTGAAACAATCTACATTGTTAAAAGCCCTATATAAATGAAGATGACTTGACTTGACTTGACCATGGGAAAATTTCAGAGTAAAACTGGGAGTTGTGAAAAATATGATACACCGGTGTTTTGCCAGATGAGATGTTTATCTATGTATTATCTTTTTACTCTTTTAATTAATTTTTTAACTGTATCATATATCTCTTTTAATTTCTTTTATAACCATTTTAATTGTCCTTGCTTTTATTAATTTCTTTCTGTAAAGCACTTTGAATTGCCATAGCGTATGAAATGTGCTATATAAATAAATGTGTATTATTATATTATGATGTTTATACTATACAAACTGTATATTCTAATCCCAAACCCTAAACCTACTTATCATAGAAATATAATATAGAAATAAAATATAATTTAGTGTGATTTAGAAGCTGTTTTCTACATGGGGACCAAAACATGTCCCCATATCAGGACCACACACACACAGTGGGAGTTTAATGTTCAAGGGTTTTGACCCGAATTACCTATATAATTTCTGAGATCTGACACTGTCCTCCTATGACACTGAACTGAAACTGATCCATAAACTTAAGAAAAAAATGTGTGCTATGAGAATATTATAATTTACCTAGAAATATAGACAGAGCCCTTACAGATAATTAATAACTAAATTAATTATAACCACATTGATCTCATCTCTCCAAGCATTTTAGTATATGTTTGGATGGACACTAAAAACGTCTCAGGTTATGACTGTAACCCTTGTTCTGTGATTAGGGAAGAGACGCTGTGTCAAGGACGCTTTGGGAACGCCTCTCCATAATTGCGTCTATAGCATGTGTGTGAACTCAGACCAATGGCATGACGGAACGTCATAGGCGGGGTGAGGTCAGGACCAGGCAGCTATAAAGCGCACCAAGACCTAACATTGTCATCTTCTAATAGGCCGAAGCAAGTCAATCACAGGGATGCAGGGAGTATAGCAGTGAGATGCAGTGTCTCGTTTCCTTCTCAGGGAACAAGGGTTACAGTTGTAACCCGAGACATTCCCTCTCAAGTGAACTTGCGCTGCGCCAAGGACACTTTGGGAATGATAATACCCAAATAGCATGCTTACAAGTGCCTGTCTGTGTGAATCACAGCAAGCACACTAAGACGAAAGCACCAGAGAACTTGGTGTAGAGCCCAGGTCCAGATTGTAAAATCCTACAAATGTGAGCGGAGAGGTCCTGTCGGGATACCCCTTATATAATAAGGCTTTCTAAGCCACCATACTCCTGTCCTGGTCTCAAAGCACCACAGAGGAAATGTGCCAATGGGTTTCTCCCCAGGGATACACCCCTCAAAGGGACATGGTAGGCAGCTAAGGTCGCCATGTAAACCTTCAGTTTGGAAGGGGATAACCCTGGGGATAAACAATCCTGTAGTTTCTCCAGCACTACACCAACTGGGCAGTTAACCCTCTGAGGTCGACAAACGCGCCGGCGCGTTTTGCTGGATTTTCTCCACATTGTAGCACTATAAACTTAAATTTCTCCGTCATTTATGGTCATACAGAAAAAAGAAATATAAAAAAAGAATCTGTGGTATTTCTACTTTTGTATGTGTCCACTTCCAATCAAATCAAAACATTGTGCTTTTGTAAAATAAAGAAAATAAACAGTGTGTGCGTTCTGCCTCTCCGTCGCGGTGAACTTTTTTTTCTTGAGCACGTCTATAAACTGAAACAAAACTCAGCGAATACTTGTCACACATTTATGAGCCATACACCTTTATAAACATTTAAGTGTGTACTTTTAAATGATCGGATTCAAAACGAAAACAAATATTCTCTGTTTAAGTAATTTGTATAAAACCAACAAGATTTCCAGCTTCTCAAACGCTTCCTAATTATTTTTAATTCGGCCACGCCCACTCGCGCAAAAGATATTCACATGCAAATCTCCACATGGAACGCGATCGCCCTCATTACCTCAACAACAAAACACTTCACTTCACTTTTCGTCGAGTTTGAAAGACGTGCCTGAGCTTACATTGGATTTACATCAGAAGAAGAAGAACGATATTTGAAGACAAGAAAGATAAGGTAAGAAATTCTTACATATTAGTTTGCTATTGTTGCATAAATTTCACATTGCAGTTGAACTGTTGCTAGATATATGGTGAATATTAAAATATTTAGACCCGTGTTTACTGTTACTGTGTTTGTAGATATCTGCTCAAACGTATATATGTATATGGTAGGCCTAACCATAATGTTTTATATTTGATCGCGATCGCGTTTTAATGTATCATATTTTTGATCGCGATCGCGTTTTAATGTATCATATTTTTGATCGCGATCGCGTTTGAATGTATCATATTTTGGAAAAGCAAAACGCTCCAAACGGCTTCATGTTTTTACTATTATCTCATTTCATATCATCATAACGAATGGAAACATTTGAAGTAACATGATAATCAATATATTTTTCTCTAGCTTAGTTGTTACTGAAATCTTTTTGAAAATATATATAGGCTGCTATATTGTTATTATTTTATGCAGCACTGCGCATAGCCTATACCTACAAGGCACAACAAACCTGGTGTTCATTATATATTGTTGGAAACATTTGTGTGAGTGTGTGTGTGTATTCTGTGAATTTTAAAAAGCAATTTTAACAAGACAAATCTAAAATGTATTCCCAAAATCGTGCAGGCCTTTCTCTTGATATCAGTATGTTCAGTTTTTTTTTTTTTTTTTTTTTTTCAGGGCCCAGGTGCCACTGAGTCCTGCTGACTTCAACATTCACAGTACATGTCTCTGTACATGAACATGGTAAAGTGAAAATCAAACACCTTAGAAAATGAAAGGTATGTACAATGTTTTTAGGAATGGCACAAAGGTCTCGTTCTTCAATAAGTGCTTTTTTGTTGTGTATCTTTGGATTATGTTGTGTTGTAAATAAATCCAAACAATTTTAAAAGCCATTCTTTTTTAAATCTCCTCATTCTTTGTGCAAGGTTGGTCAGAATGATGGGCCCTGATAAGCTCCTAATAGGGCCATTAGGGAGGTTCTTTGTCTTTCTCAGGTGTGGAAAGCTTTCATATTAATGAGGTGATCCGCCCCTTCGCATATTGCTTTCTAACACAAAACACGTCGTAAAATTTTTAAATCAATATATTGTCTTCTCTGAATGAGCAGTCAGGGTGATTCTCACATAGTTTTAGAGCAAATATTCTAGGCTACGTGATACAATTTTCAAAAGTCTTGTGAAGAAATAATCAGTATGGGTTTCATAACCTTATTTCAGTGAGAATTTATTTTTGTATTTTCACAAACCACGCATAAATGTCATTATCTCAAAACTACAAACTTTTACATACATGCTGCTGATATATTATTGTAGCAGAGTTTGTGCTGAATACAGTGTAATTAGACTTTAGCCATGAAAATGTCACAAGTAACAGAAATAACCACAAATGTCAGAGCATGTCAGAACACCTCCAGGGCCCAGAAAACAGCTCAGACCTCAGAGGGTTAACTGGGTCCCACTGTCGAGTTCCACACCATGAAGTGAAAACCCTCTACTTCAATGCATACAGTTTCCTCGTGAAGGGAGCTCTGGAGTGAAGTATGGTCTCAAAAACCTCAGTTGAGAAACCTGAGTCTATGAGTTGGGCCCCATTAAAAGGCCAAACCCACAGGTTCTATAAGTCTGGGCAGGGATGAAGAATCGTGCCTCCCGCCTGAGACAGAAGGTCCCTCCTGACTGGAATCTCCAAGGGAGAGCTGTCAAGGAGGGACACCAGGTCCCAGAACCACACTTGGTTCAGCCAGTAAGGCGCTACTAGTAGTAGACTTATTCCGTCCCAGGGGACCCTCTCTTCAGAACTCCTGGGAGCAGAGCAATCGGGGGAAAAGCGTAGAGACGTAGCCTCGGCCACTAGTGATGCGCGGGTCGTCTCATAACCCACGGACCCTGCAGGTAACCCGGGTTGGGGCGGGGAAAGAAATTGTCACTTTATTTGCGGGGCGGGTTGGGGCGGGTCATAAAAAATAAAAATAAAATCTATGTATGTTGCGTGCAATTTCCAGCCTATATTAAATATTTGGGAATATATATTTTCATATTTGATTAGGTTCTTTGATAAGGTTACAATACAAAGGCTGTAGCAACGTAACTTGCGTGATGTCCTCAAACCTTTGGCGTCACGTGACACGTCACGAAAGCGGCGCGCCAAGCAGCTCCCACTGCCAGCCACGACAACAAAAACGGAGAAATAAAAGTGAAGATGGAAGACGAGGTGCGGGAGAAATTGAGGTTGGGAATTTACATAATAAAAAGAAAGAAAGGTCAGGCTGCTAAATCTAATGTTTGGGACCGGTTCTCAGAAATAGTTGCCGCTGGAGACAACAGCAGTATCGGCTACGTGAAGTGCAACTCGTGTGAAAAAATATACAAACACGAGAGCCACAAAACGGGCACTTCTAGCATGTCAAGACATATTTTGCACAGCGAACATAAAAACGCTAAATGAACATTTCTGTGTGTTAAATAAAACAAAAGTTCAGTGGCTATAGCGTAGGCTGTAAACTGTTGACCTATACAAATCTGAAATATATATATTTTTAGCCTATTAGATGAATACAAACGCTGCTTTGTAAATGTTGAAAATGTTAATCATTATCTTATTAATATGACCTGATTTATGGTTCATATTCATAATTGTCTGTTGTTGCCAGTTTACAGGGCGATGTTTCCAAGCACTTTCAGGCTGAAATAAAGGCCGGTTTCATTTACAATGCCTAGTATGTCTATTTAATGGTTGCGGGTGCGGGGCGGGCGGGTTGTAAAAATAGATACAATGGTGCGGGGCGGGCTGGAGCGGGCTGGGGCGGCCTGGGGCGGGCCAAATAATTTCATAAAAGCGGGACCCGCGCATCATTATCGGCCACGTCTGTACCATGGCATCCAGCTCCAACGGAGCTGGGTGAGTGAGGGAGAACCTCGATAATTGCCCCTTGGGGACGAATAAAGTGTTTTGAATTTAATTGAATTGAAAGTGGACAGTGTGTCGTGGACAGACGCAAATAGATCCACTTCCGCTTGGCCACACACTCCCCAAATGAGGCTCCACCAGCTCGGTGTAAATTCTCCATTCCCCAGGCCTCAGTCCCTGCATCGACAGGATGTCTGATCCTAAGTTGTTGGTACCCTGGAATGTATACTGCTTTCGGGCAGAGCAACTGTCCTTGGGACCAGAGGAGGACGTCTGTGAACAAGCACATGATGGCCTAACAGGTCTGGGAGGAAATGCTTCAATGCTACAAAGACAGCCATCATTTCAATGCAATTTATGTGCCATGAGAGATAATGACTCATCGACAGATCCTGAGCTGAGCAGCCTTCCCTAACCACTCCCCAGCCTTTTATAGAAGCATCTGTCATGCATGTGACACGATGGCAATGCTCCTAACACGGGACCTTGGGACAAGAACCAAGGATTCCTCCATATCACCAAGGTGCGGAGACACCTGCGCGTAACCTTGATCATGCGGAGTAGATTCCCCCTCGGGGAAAACCCCTTGGTCTTGAGCCACCACTGTTTTTTTCAAAAGTTATCTTGGGAAATCCTAACCTCGCCCACCTTCTGGCCAATCCATATATGGGTAAAGGACGCGAGTCCGGTTATTCTGCAAATGGAACAGCGCTCATCATTAAGCTCGCTCTGCTACGTTACTCCGGTTATCTCTGTATGTATATTTTAGGCAACAATAAAACGAAATATGTTATAAAACACCACACTGCCCTTTTTTCGTTTTCATTTAAAGAAATCTTAAACATTATAGCCACACAAATGTGGTTCAGGCAACGCGTATTGATTATATTCACTGCATATAACGTTATAAGCCACACACATATAAGCCTATTTATAACAAAACGAAATATAAAACACAACCCTGCCTCTTTTCGTTTAAATATAATATAAAAATATAAAACATTTTAATATGGTCCAGGCAATATGTGCATTTGTACTAAACAACAGATGTTGCAGTAAACAACATTACAGATCATCTTCGTTGTATTAAAATTTAAAATGACAAAACTCAACCCAGTCTCTTTTTGTTAAATTTCAGTTTGATCAATATTAGCCATTATAAAAGTATAAGTAAAATGTACAAGAAGCTATACAAATAAAGCAAACAACTCAGTCAAACATACAAAGTCAGTGCTCTAGTCTAACCATACAACGGTAAAGTTAAATAGCTTATAAAGTTATGAAACTTCACTTAGCCCTCAGCCAAAACGATTGGCCAGGGAACAAATTATAGATTCACGAGACCAAAAATCGCCCGTTAGATATACACAAGCCGAATTATATCTCATGTTTAACCACTGCAGAGTCAGCGGCAAACGTCAGAGCGACTAGCCGAGGAAAGGCTGTTCCAGGCGGGGTACATGAGCGCTGAGCGCCCGGTGATCGCCTGCATCTCACAACCTGGATAAAATGTTCATAAATCTTTATGAATAAACCACAGATTTGAGCCTTAAACAACTACATTCTCGCCTGAAAAACTCTTAAAACTACATTTCATGATACAAAAACAGTAGTATTAGATTTCAACTGTATATTAAAAAATGGCGCTTCTTATGTTGTCATTCTCCTTGGCACAGCCTATGCTCATTATCAGCTGTCAAACAAGCTGTCAATCAAAGTTAACCACGCCCTTATTTGTCATACATTTTATATCTAAATACGATCTAAACTAACGAGTTAGAAAAAAAGTCACCCCTCTCACAGTTGTCAGGCACTCGGAACCTATCGAAAAATACAATAGAAGTCCATGGGACCAACCTGTAAAAACATGAATTTATGCTGTGAAAACGGACATTTTAACGTGGGGTCTATGGACATTTGCTCGCTTTTGGGACCTGCCCCTAGCGGATTTTTGATGTATTGCAATTTTATGCACTTCCGGGTAGGCTTCATTTTTCAGATTAGAATGTTGCCGCTTGGTAAAAACAAGTGGAAAGTGCGGGCGCGCCGCTGTCTCCTTTCCACAAGCGCTTGCTCTCCTGTGGCGTCTGTCGTTGCTATGCAACCATGAACTGTGCTCTCCATGATGACAAGGAAGTATCAGCAAAAGATTAATTGATTTCTAGCCCTTGCATTAGCTTTACTACTAGATATATTTATGGAGATGAAAAATAATAAGGCGCCCTGTACAGCTATGATCAGCTGTTCGGCCGAGCATTCAATGTTGTTACGCTGCAAGCTGATCAGTTGGTTGCTGCCGCACTCTATCACTTGCACACCATAAAGAGCAAATTGTTTTTTAATGTTTCAATTTCGTGATTAAAATGACATAATTTGGAATCGGATAATTTCTTCACAAACAGCTCATTATGACTCAATGTTAGAATGCTGCCCCAATAAGATCAGCGCAACGCAGACCACTGCATTGACAGCGTGAATCATATGATCTGTCAACGGCCAGGGCTCAGCGGAAGACAGAAAATGCTGGTCCAGCGCTGATTGAGGAATTCAATTCGAAAACAAAAGACAGTTTGACATCTTTTTTTCTCGCATCTGTGAATTTATTTTTTAATCATTTGTTCTGAGATGAAGCGAATATATTTGTGCGGGAATTTCTCGCACTATAAAAGCTAACCTTGCGGGAATGGTTTAAATTATGCGCAATCCCCACATTCCCGCACCGAAATTCAAGCCCTGAAATGGCAACGGGATGTGTAACTCTAGCATATGGCGCATATGTCATATAAAGTTAGGCAAGGCCAAACAGCGTTATCCATGTTGTTGCGATTGCATCGCTAGAGTAAGCTAATAGTGAAACTGATAGCGTTTTTCATTTAATTACAATATGAGGACTGACGGTAGGCTATAAAAATCAGCGTTTCTGTGTAGGTGATGACAACCATCTTGACAGCAGCAATCAAAGCATCGCTAATTACGGTAGACCTTAATTTGAGATAGTAAATTTATTCCTAATCAAAGGGAACACTCAACCACAGAACAGCTTGGTGAGTTTTGTATTGGTTTATTGGATACAGTAAATGAAGACTGTCAACTTCTTTTCAATAGGCTACTATTTCATCACCCAAAACACTCCCACTCTCTGCTGTATATTCATAACCAATTATTTCAAAACCAACAACCAAGCCACATAAACAATGCCACTGGCACTAGTCTACATTGCAGACATGTCTCTTAATGCACATAACTTTTCACCTTTTTGCACAATCTTGAAAAAAGTACTATTGTTGAAATTCTCAGATCAAGCAAACTTCAACGCACCCTTATCCACTTCCTGCTCACGTTAGTGAACCGCACCCGAGCAAGCACACTTCGCGGTTCCTCCGGAAATGCATTTTTCTAGTTATTATTATTATTAGTATTATAGGATGTGTGTCACTCCAGGTGGAAGAGCTTGAGGGACCAGTATACCAGGGAAAAGAGGAAGGAGAGGGAGAGGAACAGGAGTGGGGCTGGGGACTCATCAGCTCGGCCATAGAAGTATGTGGCTGTGATGGGGTTCCTGGCCCCATTCCTGGATGGCAGGCCAACCACCTTCAACCTGCCCCGCCAAGCTACCCCTGCCACACGTTGGCAGAAGTTTCCACGCTGCCAGATGGTCTACTAAGGGAATCAGCCTCTCGAGTCAAGTCAAGTCACCTTTATTTATATAGCGCTTTTTACAAATCAGATTGTATCAAAGCAGCTTCTCAGTGATAACATGAAAATAATACAACAAAGTTTGTTCCTAGAAGAAAATTGTCATCGTCCACCTTAAGTAAGGCAGATCAATAATATTGTTGAATATTAAATGTCCCCAACTAATTAAGCCAAAAGCCAAGGCAACAGTGGCAAGAAGACTGGCCTTTTCCAATTGTTCCTGTTCTTCGAGTAGTCTGAAGCAAACTGGCTGGGAATGACCTAGCTGACCCAGTGGATCTGAGTCAGTCCCTGGATGAGGATGAGGATGTTAGCGTCCCGACGACACAACGTTGAGGGACTGACTCAGATCCACTGACGCAATGTCTTGTGCCTGAGGCATGAGCTAACTGGAAACAGCTGCACCCCGAAGCACAGAGGGAGGCGGGGTTGGCAGAATGGCCTCCTGAGGGCACAGAGGAGGAATGGGCACCATATAATGAGGTGAGAACCACTCCCTCCCTAAGGGGCCTGCCCTCTGAAGTCCAGCCATTTTTGCGTCAGGATTTATCTTTGGCCGAAGCCTTCTTTGCAAGAAAAACGGTCCTCAGATCCACATTCTGCTTCAGAGGCTTCAGCTGAAAATGCCATCCCGGTCCCCAATCTTTCTGAGGGGGAGCACGGGAAGCGACACTCTACCCTGTACGCTGTGTACTGCCCAGCAGCCCCAGAGACCCGAGTCCTGTGAGGGAGATATTCAGGTCTCTTAACAGATCTGCCTGCTGCCATGTACTCCTTACCCACCAGCACTCCTGGAGGATAATGTCGGGGCCTTAAGGAGACAGATAGTTCGCAAGCGTCTGTTCCACTTTCGGCATCGCCCCATACCCATGCTCTTTCAGCCTCCTTATATTTGCATATATTTTTAATTGAGGACTGAAAGCATCTCATAGTGGAGATCGAGAAAGAATGGAAGGCCTGACATGTAGGTTGTAATTTTGATGACAGGAAATGCTCGTCTAATTTGCTTTTTGGCTGAGCACTTTTTGGTGTCACTTCTGTACTCGGGATGAGGACGGAGACTGGAGTCACCTCAGGACTCAAGATGAGGATGGGGACTGGAGTCACTTCAGGACTCGGGACGAGGACAGAGGCTGGAGATTCAGCCGTGGCGGCGCCCATCTTGGCACAGGGCTCAGGCGCGGCGGCGGCCATCTTGGCAGATGGCTCTGGAACGGTGGTGGCCATCTTGGCAGGGGGCTCTGGAACGGTGGCCATTTTGGGACAAGACACTGAAACGGCAGCCATGACGAAATGAGACACTTGAATGGTGGTCATGATGGCACAAGGCTCTGGAATGGCGGTCATGACGGGACGAGGCTCTGGAATGGCGGCCATCTTGGGACGAGGCTCTGGAATGGCGGCGTCCATCTTGGGACGAGGCTCTGGAATGGATATATTTGAAATAATATATTTATTTCTTTGTGGACTTGGCCGGACTCGACTCTGACTTGAATGTTAAGGACTCGGACTCAAGTCCGACTCTGCCCTCTTTGGACTCGGACTCTGACATTATTGGTTAAGGACTTGGACTCGACTTGGACTCAACAAAGGTGGACTCATACCCAACACTAATATATATATATACAGTAGTCAACATTTGAAGTGGATAAAAAAAGAACGGGTATTGTTCAAAATTCATATGTAACTTTGATGAAAGGTTTTGATCTACTTCAAATGTTGACTACTGTGTATGGGTCAACAATGAGAAAGAAATTTAGTGTCCGAAGGCCATTAATTTAACATAAAAAGATGTGTAAATATAATATTAAATCACTTAACTCTTACCCTTCTTTTGACCCAGACATATCTCTGTTGCAAACTATTAAATTAAGGGAGCTAGTGAGCTCTAAAATGTCAAAATGTCATTCAGTGTAACTGTCTGGATCAAAATTCTAATGACAAAAGTGTTTTTAAAATGTAGAAATTCATCCTAAAAATATAAATGAACACCCATGGCATAATTGTGCTAGTGTTTGCATCAATATATAGAAGAATGGGCAACATACAGTATCTAAAAAATATTTAAAAACTTGGATAATATTTGTCCGGACCTTTGTGCTTCATCAATGTGATTCAGTATAAAAAAAAAAAAAAAAAAAAAAAAAAAACCTCTTATAGCATATCACATGTCATATATGATATGACATATGGCCAGACATATCAATACACAGTCCTGCCGTTCTGCCTGTCCCTAGCACCCCGTACATTTATAATGTGCATGGACGTGGCGCTTGCGCCCCTGAAACTTCGGGGCATGCAAGTTTTTGAACTACTTGGACGATTGGCTGATTCTAGCTCGATCACACTCAGAGCTCATAGAACACAGGACCATATTACTCGAGCATCTCGAGAATATAGGTCTCAAAGTCAATTGGGCGAAGAGTTCACTGTCTCCCAGTCAGATAATATTTTTTCTGGGCACAGAACTGGACTCGCTGTCTATGACAGCACAACTATCACCACAGCGCTGACTGAATATTCAGCGCATGACGAAATCCTTCCGCTGCGGCACTATAGTCCCACTCAGAAAGTTTCAGAAAATGCTGGGTCTTATGGCCTCAGCATCATCAGTACTCCAGTTGGGTCTGCTTCGCACGCGCCCACTGCAGGTCTGGCTAAAAGCACGAGTACCGCGTTGAGAGTGGATCTCCGGTCTTTTTCGCCTCAAGGTCGATCAGAAATGCGTCTCAGCTCTGAATCCTTGGAAAGCAACCGACTGGTACCAATCAGGTGTAAGCCTGTGGACTTCCTCGAGTGTGAAGGTGGTGTCTACGGATGCCTCCACCTCGGGGATGGGGAGCGCTGCTCAAGGGCAGACCGTTCTTCGGCCAGTGGTAAGAACGGGAGAAGCTTCTGCATATAAACTGCCTGGAAATGTTGGCGGTAGACAACGCGCTGACGGGTTTTTGTCCCCAGATAAGAGGACACCACGTCTTGGTCCGCTCGGACAACATGTCAGTGGTGGCTTATATAAATCGCCAGGGAGGTATCAGGTCCCGAAACCTTTACAGGCTGACGGAACACCTCCTGGTATGGGCTCAGCACAATCTGCGCTCAGACAGTCCAACTGCTGTGGAAGAAGTTCGGCAGAGCGAAGGTAGACCTGTTTGCGTCTCAAGAAAACGCTCACTGTCCGGAGTTTTTCTCCAAGAGCAGGGATGTGCTGGCCCATTTCTGGCCCCGCTGCCTGCTCTATGCTTTTCCCCCCATCACGCTCCTGCCTCAGGTATTAGAGCAAATCAGGGAAAATGGATGCTCAGTGCTACTCGTGGTTCCGCTCTGGAAGACCAGGCCTGGTTCCCAGTTCTGATGCAGCTGACAAGCACTGCCCCATGGTCAATACCAGTGAGGAGAGACCTCCTCTCTCAGGCCGAGGGCTCGATTTGGCATCCTCGCCCAGAGCTATGGTCCCTATATGTGTGGGCTATCAACGGGTACCCACTAACCTCCCGGTGGGAGTGTTAAACACGATCACGCAGGCTAGGGCCCCGTCTACCAGACGGCTCTATTCCTCAAAATGGTCGGTGTCCTCTAGCTGGTGCACAGCTCGTGGCATATCACCCCCATACTGTGGGGTGACGGAGGTTCTCTCCTTCCTACAAGAGCTGCTGGATAAGGGCAGGACCCCATCCACGCTCAAGGTTTACGTGGCGGCCATAGCAGCGTTTACTAAACCAGCGCTCGGCCAGTCACTTGGAAGGAACGATTTAGTCATCCGCTTCCTTAACCTGTTAACCGTTGCCAGAGCGCGGGCGCACTGAAGCGGTTTTATTTATATATAGTTCAAAGTTACTATCAGATTTAATGTTATACCTTGACAAACTATACATCATTAAAAAGATATAAGACTCAAGTTTCAGAATTTGACCACTATTGTATTCTGAGAAACTTATAGCGACAGTTATTTCTTAATTTGTGTCAGGAGTTATGAAATGAAAAAATGAGTCGATACCTTTGATATGAATTATGCGCGTCAGCCGCTTTCATTCATAAAAAAACTCCCGTGCCGTCGTCATGACAGCGATACACAAAACAAAGTCCTTCTAGGCTTTAGCTCAAAAATGTGCAGATTTGGAGAAATATTGATATATTCTCATAGGTTTACATCAGATTTCTATAGACAGGAATAATATTTATTGAATGTATACCCAAATGCGTCGATGTAATCATTATGAGCGTTTGCATACTCTGTTAATGTGTTTTCAATTCATACCAATAGCCTGAGGGCGCCCTCGCCGCCCTGTGCACAGTATTAGAACATGAAGAACTGCCATAATCATGTGACAATCCAGGAAGCCTCGAACACACACACAGCTAACAAGAGATCGTGCTGTAACTATGGCTGTAACATGCAGATACAGACATTTTGAAGACAATAAACATGTTTGCTATGATATTTGAGTTACCTGTGTTTTTCAATCCATGCCAGGTATTTCCATAATAATAGATTATATTTATAATGTAATGCTAATCTATATAGAATCGTTGTGCAGAACACTATCCAATAGTATTTTCTGTCTGATTTTTTATCTGAAGCCAAATTAGATCACAGAAAATTATTTAAAATACTCGATTTGCTTTATAAAGTAAGTTTATAAGCACAAACATGGTTTTAATCTCATAAATTGTCGTGTATTGATGGTGTGCTAAGCTAACATGCTAGCTAGCCCTAGGTGCACCTGCCACCTAGAAGTTATATTTTTATTATTTTTTGAATGCTTACTGAAATGTTTCTTTATTCAAGAAATGCATTTGATACAGTTTAAAATGTAAGGGTGAACTTTGAGAAAAGAAATTAGTGACTGAAACCATATGAATAGCCTGTGAATAGCCAGTCGTTAGTAACTATAATGCAGACAAAAGAAATGCATATTTACAGCCATAACCAGGCTGGAGAGGTGTGAATGTGTGCAGGGGGAGACTGAGACTGAATGGGGCTCGTTTGCACCACAAAACAATAAAGACAATATACTGGATAGATGGTTAGAAGATGACAATAAACATAGTAGCATTTTGATGTCAAATCAAAATAAAGTCACATGACATGGTCTTGAAAAACATTTCACTAAATACAGAGTTTTGGACTAATTATCTTAAGATTTTAAACATAAAATGTTTAGACATGTGGCATTAGCTGTAGTGCATTTCTAGATTGCTCCAGTGCCAACTTCAATTTTATTTTCATGAGGATATTTCATAAAAAATAATTTCTAATAACTTTACAAAACTTTGAAGCTATTTATAACAATTTTTGTCATTATGACAATAATTAATTCTACATTTACAATAAACTGCCAGGTGTCAGCTTTCAAATGAGATCATACTTGTGCTTTTAGTACAAAGGGTTCATGAACTGTATCTGTTTCAGTTTGGGTATGTCATTTCTTGGGATTTTTCAAAAGTGGGGTTGCAGCTTAACAGGTTAAGGGAGCTAAGAGGCTGGGCCTCCCCGTCTACATTTATAAGGTTTTATAACCTAGAAGTTCCCGCCTTACAGGCAAAGCTGCTGTCGGTCTAATAAATCAGTATTGTCTGTTCTGATGCTATCGGCTCAGAATACTGAAACTGCTGAGCGCTGAGCGCTGCTCGCTGATCGACTGAATAACTCTATGGGCAGTGTGTAAGACCCACAATATTCATCAGTTCAGGCCGAGTCTTTCGCCCTGTCTGTATGGAATACTATTTATGTAACTGCGCCTTATAGGACGCTACTAAATCTGGGGAAAAAATGCTGTTCTAGCCCCTTTTTTCCCAGACTCTCTGTGAGTTCCCTGGTGATCGTGCACTATATGAGCCCTGGGCACCTGCCCTTGGGACTTTGGTGTTGGATCTCAGCACGCACGGCATTTTACATTGGGTTCCCCTAGCGTTAGATACTTACGCAGTACGAGAGACCTCTCGTAAGAGAACGTACTCGGTTACTAACGTAACCTCGGTTCTCTCTAGAAGAGGGAACGAGTACTGCGTATCTTAGCCGTGCATGCAACACGCTCTGGTTTGCTTCCGCGATGAAAAAACAGATTATATCAGCCTGTCGAGCGTAATTATAGGCCTAAGCCACGCCTGTTTCGGCGGGACGTGACGCAGTGGGCGCAAAGTGCCCTCATTGGATCTGACGTCACGAGAGGCCTCTCTCGATAGGCTGCTGCAGTTGCCGCAGGTCAGCCAATAGGCACGCGAGCTGTCTTGCCTATGTCTGCATGCTGCCGCAACGCGTTTTACATTATTACAAAATTAAGGATAATTTTTGGCTTCAATATCTCACGGAAAAGAGATTTTCCCCTAGCATAAGATACTTACAGAGTACGAGAGACCTCTCGTAAGAGAACCGCGTTTAACACCCCCAGGGGGCACGTTGAATATTTGGTCATGCCTTTTGGGCTGTCCAACTCCCCAGCGGTTTTCCAGGCACTAGTCAATGACGTGCTGAGAGATATGGTTGATCAGTTCATATATGTCTACCTGGATGACATTGATTTTTTCGTCTTCTCTCCAGGAACACGTTCAGCACGTCAGACGAGTGCTTCAGAGGTTGCTAGAGAATGGGTTTTTTGTCAAGGCGGAGAAATGCATTTTTAATGCACAGTCTGTTCCGTTCCTAGGTTACATCGTCTCATCTGAGGGAGTTCGTATAGATCCTGACAAGGTTAAGGCTGTGGTAGATTGGCCAAGTCCAGATTCCCGTAAGGCCCTACAGAGGTTTCTGGGATTCACCAATTTTTACAGGCATTTCAATAGCAACTTCAGCCAACTAGCCGCGCCTCTAACCACCTTGATCTCCCCCAGAACGTTATTCAGGTGGTCCGATACAGTTGAGGCTGTATTCGCCAAACTCAAGAACTGCTTTGTTTCGGCTCCCATCCTCATAGCCCTTGATCCTTCACGCCAGTTTGTGGTGGAGGTTGATGCGTCAGAGGTGGGGGTAAGTGCAGTGCTTTCCCAACGTTCTTCCACAGATGACAAGATGCATCCTTGCGCGTTTTTGTCCCATCGTTTATCACCTGCCGAACGTAACTATGACATTGGTAACAGAGAGTTGTTGGCAGTCAAGTTAGCACTGGAGGAGTGGCGTCATTGGTTAGAGGGGTCGGGGGTACCTTTTATCGTTTGGACCGATCACAAGAATTTAGAGTATATCAGAACCGCCAAAAGACTCAACTCCAGCCAGGCTCTGTGGGCACTTTTTTTCGGACATTTTAACTTTTCTCTCTCGTACCGCCTGGGTTCCAAGAACATTAACCCCTATTCTTTATCTCGTATTTTTGACCTATCCGAACGCCCATCCACTCCCGAGTGCATTTTACCCGAGACCCTATTTGTCTCCACACTCACATGGGAGGTCGAATCGAAGGGGTAACGCCTCCGCCCGGTTGCCCACCGAATCGATTATTTGTGCCGGAGGGATATCGGTCCGACGTCATTCAGTGGGGGCATTGTTCCAACGTGGCGTGTCATCCTGGAGTTAACCGCACCAGCTTTTTGGTGAAGCAATGATTCTGGTGGCCACTTATGGCTCGTGACATTCGCAGTTTTGCCTTGGCTTGCTCGGTTTGTGCCACTGGTAAGACTTCCAATCGACCCCCAGATGGGTTACTCCAACCGCTGTCTGTCCCTTCGAGACCCTCCCAGGGCAAGATGGCCATTTTGACCGTTGTGGACTGGTTCTCGAAGGCGGCTCCGTTTGAATGTATTTTAGGTTTCCAGCCACCTATTTTTCCCAGTATGGAATCCGAAGTCGCGGTCCCCTCCGCTCACGCTTTCGTCCAGAGGTGCCGTCACACATGGAGCGGAGCCCGTGAGACTCTTCTCCAGGTGGGAGTGCGCACCAAGGCTAAGGCTGATTGCCACCAGTCGAAGCCTCCCATATACGTCATTGGTCAAAAAGTGTGGCTTTCAACCAAGAACATTCCACTCCGATCCGTCTCTAATAAACTTGCTCCCAAATTTATCGTCCCGTTCTTGTCACGGTTCATGAATCCACTGTCTCCCCCTTGTGTGTGTGTGTGTGTGTGTGTGTGTGGGCGTGGTATCCAATCTTAGGTTAATTATTAGCGCCAGCTGTAATCACTTCCCTTTCCCTTTATATGTTCAGTGATCACTGTCTCATGTTGTAAGATCGTTGTGGCTTCCCCGGTGTCGTGTCCTGTTCCAGTGTTCTTCTCTCACCTTCCTCGTGTGGATTATCTTCGTTGTGCATCATCTTCGTTTGGATTGTTTGTTCCCTGGATTCCTGAGCACGCCGATCACCGCACACCATCACCGGGTTTCCCGTCGATGTCCCTGCGTCATATTTCACCTGAGTGTTTGTCCTCTGACCTGTTGTCTTATTCTGCGAAGATCAAATAAACAGTTTTACTTGCATTTTGCATCCATCTCTGTATCATTACACTTTCACCTAGATATCATCATATAGAGACTGTGTCTGTTCCCCGAATTAGGAAATACAAAAAACTCCCAAACCCATTTAAGGATAGCAATTTAATTGATGTTCAACAAATAAAAAACAGATATAAATCAGATGGACAAATAATAAAGCTGGGGTTGCTGAATATTCGATCCCTTACTTCAAAAGCACTTATTGTTAGTGATATGATTACAGATTATAACCTAGATGTGCTGAGTATCTAGTGTAAATGATAAATCATGTTTTGAGATTTGTGCTGGCTACTGTATATAGGCCACCAGGACACCATACAGACTTTATCAAGAATTTGCTGATTTTCACTGAAAAGTTGTGGTATATGACAGAGCTGAGAGCGCCTGTCTCTGGCTCAGCGCCAGCTAACGCGCAAAAGCATATTTGAATTTAGCAGTTGATCACGTGATGCACTGACCATTCCAATCACACCGGTGTGATTGTACGCTCTAGGAACCAGCCTAGACTGATCACACTGGTGTGATCGTACGTGTGAAAGGGTTAACCCTCTGAGGTCTGAGCTGTTTTCTGGGCCCTGGAGGTGTTCTGACATGCTCTGACATTTCTGGTTATTTCTGTTACTTGTGACATTTTCATGGCTAAAGTCTAATTACACAGTATTCATCACAAACTCTGCTACAATAATATATCAGCAGCATGTATGTAAAAGTTTGTAGTTTTGAGATAATGGCATTTATGCGTGGTTTGTGAAAATACAAAAAAAAATCTCACTGAAATAAGGTCATGAAACCCCTACTGATTATTTCTTCACAAGACTTTTGAAAATTGTATGACGTAGACTATAATATTTGCTGCAAAACTATGTGAAAATCACCCTGACTGCTCATTCAGATAAGACAATATATTGATTTTAAAATTTTACGACGTGTTTTGTGTGAAAAAGCTTTATGCGGGAGCTCATTAATATTTTCACACCTGAGAAAGACAAAGAACCTCCCCTAACGGCCCTATTAGGAGCTATCAGGCCCTGTCATTCTGAGCAACCTTGCACAATACTGTAAATGAGGAGATTTAAAAAAGAATGGCTTTTAAATTGTTTGGATTTATTTACAACACAACATAATCCAAAGATACACAACAAATGCCAAAAAAGCACTTCAAAGACAGAGACCTTTGTGCCATTCCTAAAAACATTGTACATACCTTTCATTTCCAAGGTGTTTGATTTTCACTTTACCATGTTCACGTACAGAGACTCATGTGAATGTTGAAGTCCTCAGTGGCATCTGGGCCCTGAAAAAAAAAAGTGAACATACTGATATCAAGAGAAAGGCCTGCACAATTTTGGAAATAAATATTAGATTTTTCTGGTTAAAATTGCTTTTTAAAATTCCTTTTTAAAATTCACAGAATACACACACACACACACACACACACACAAATGTTTCCAACAATATATAATATAATGAACACCAGGTTTGTTGTGCCTTGTAGGCATAAGGTATATGCGCAGTGCCGGATAAAATAATAATAACAATAAATAACCTATAGCAGTATAAATCTTCCAAAAGATTTCAGTAACAACTAAGCTAGAGAAAAATATATTGATTATCATGTTACTTCAAATGTTTCCATCCGTTATGATGATATGAAATGAGATAATAATAAAAACATGAAGCCGTTTGGTGCGTTTTGCTTTCATCCAAAATATGATACAGTAGGCTACATTCAAACGCGATCGCGCAGCAAAATATTAAACATTCAAACGCGATCGCTATCAAAAATATGATACATTCAAACGCGATCACTATCAAAATACTTTCAAATGCGATCGCGCTCAAATATAAAACATTATGGTTACCATATACATAGGCTATCTACGTTTGAGCAGATATCCACAAACACAGTAACAGTAAACACGGGTCTAAATATTATAATATTCACCATATATCTAGCAACAGTTCAACTGCAACGTGACATTTATGCAACAATAACGAACTAATATGTAAGAATTTCTTACCTTACATCTTTCTTGTCTTCAAATCGCGTTCTACTTCTTCTGAGGTAGCCTAAATCCAATGTAAGCTCACGGCGCGTCTTTCAAACTCGACGAAAAGTGAAGTGTTTTGTTGTTGAGGTAATGAGCGAGTTCGCGTTCCATGTGGAGATTTGCATGTGAATATCTTTTGCGCGAGTGGGCGTGGCCAAATTAACTGTAATGAGCAAGTGTTTGAGAAGCTGGACATCTTGTTGGTTTTATACAAATTACTTAAACAGAGAATATTTGTTTTCGTTTTGAATCCAATCATTTAAAAGTACACACTTAAATGTTTATAAAGGTATATGGCTCATAAATGTGTGACAAGTATTCGCTGAGTTTTGTTTCAGTTTATAGACGTGCTCAAGAAAAAAAAGTTCACCGCGACGGAGAGGCAAAACGCACACCCTGTTTATTTTCTTTATATTAGACAAGCACAATGTTTTGATTTGATTGTAAGTGGACACATACAAAAGGAGAAATATCACAGATTATTTTTTTATATTTCTTTTTTCTGTATGACCATAAATGACGGAGTAATTTAAGTTTATAGTGCTACAATGTGGAGAAAATCCAGCAAAACGCGCCCGCGCATTTGCCGACCTCAGAGGGTTAAAGTGCAGTGTGTGCTGCAGTAGAGTCCAGTATGTTGAAATGATGTACTGAGTTGAGTGCAATGTATGGCAAAGAATATAGTGGGGTGTGTAAGATGTATCAGTTCTGGCTGTTCATTAACCTGATGATCCTCCGGGCTTTCCTCAGACACCGCCTGGTGTAGATGTCCTGGAGGGATGGGAGCTCACCTCCTACAATGTGGCTGGCAGTTCGCACGACCCTCTACAGAGCTTTGCGGTTGCTGGCAGTGCTGTTTCCAAACCAGGCAGTGATGCAGCCAGTCAGGATGTTCTCCACAGTAGAGGTGTAGAATGATTTGAGGATGTTGGAGCTCATTCCAAACTTCCTCAGGCACCTGAGGAAGAAGAGGCACTGATGTGCCTTCTTAAGCACATCCTCAGTGTGGACACAGAGGAACTTAAAGTTGTTGACCCGCTCCACAGGTGTCCCATCGATGGTGATGGGGTGTGTTCTTTGCTCTGTCTCCTGAAATCCACCAGCAGCTCCTTGGTCTTGTCGATGTTGAGTGAGAGGTGGTTCTCCTGACACCATTTTATCAGAGTGCACACCTCCTCTCTGTAGGCCGTCTCATCATTGTCAGTGACCATTGTGTCATCAGCGAATTTGACGATGATGTTGGAGCTGTGTGTAGCTGCCCAATCGTGTGTGTACAGGGAGTACAGGAGTGGGCTGAGAACGCAGCCCAGAGGAGCATCAGTGTTGAGGGTCAGCGGGGATGAGATATAATTGCCGATTCTGACCACCTAACATCTGCCTGACAGGAAGTCCAGGATCTAGCTGCACAGAGATCTGTTTAGGCCCAGCGCATGGAGCTTTGTGATGAGTTCTGCAGGCACTTTAGTATTGAATGCTGAACTGTAGTCCACAAACAGCATTCTCACATACAGTACTGTGCAAAAGTCTTAGGCACGCTAGAATTTTTGCCCCAAAGAAATGGTTTAAAGCCAGTTATTCATATCTTTTGCTGTAGTGTTTCAGTAGGAAATATCAGTTTACATTTCCAAACAATAATTTTGCCATTAATTGTAATACTCCAGTGAAAATCCAGTGCTCCACACGGAGATCTGATCTCACCATCATCGAGTCCGTCTGGGATTGCATGAAGAAACAGAAAAAAACTGAGACCATCATCGAGTCCGTCTGGGATTGCATGAAGAAACAGAAAAAAACTGAGACAGACTAAATCCAGAAGAACTGAGAAACCTGCCTGCAAATCTACCTGAAATGTGCAGGTGTACCTGGACAAAAGCTGTTTTAAACACAAAGGGTAGTCACACCAAATATGGATTTGATTTAGCTAATAGAAGTTCATTGATAAATAAAATCTATTTATAACATTATTTTTGAAAGCATCCTCACTACTGCATTTTAACACAAGTGCGTACAACTTTTCACAGTACTGTAGCTTTGGAGGCAGGTTTCTTCAAGCGTCTTAGAGACATTGCCACAGTTCTACTGGATTTAGTCAGTCTCAGTTTTTTCTGTTTCTTCATGTAATCCCAGACGACTCGATGATGGTGAGATCTCTGTGTGGATCATACCGGCTGTCGTCAGATTCCTTGTGCATACAAAAATTGCACTATATTACAATTAACAGTAAAATTAATGTTTGGAAATGTAAACTGATATTTTCTACTCACACACTACAGGAATCGATACAAATAAGTATCACAGTACTGTAAGTGTTCTTATTTTACAAGAGGGAGAGAGCAGTGTGAAGGCAAAAAGCAATTGCATCATTAGTGGAACGTTTCAAACTCTCAAAACACTTGCTGAAGATGAGTGACAGAGCAACAGGCTGCCAGTCATTCAAGCATTTGATGTGAGTTTTCTTTGGAATGGCCACAATTGTGGATTTTTTGAAGCATGAGGGAACCACAGACAGAGAGAGGGAGAGGTTGAAGATGTCTGTGTAAACTCCGGCTAGTTTGTCCACACATGCCCTGAGTACACGGCCTGGAATACCATCCGGACCCGCAGCCTTACGGATATTCACCCGTCGGAAGGATCGGATTACATCCGCAACATAGACAGAGAGTGCACTGACCTCCTCTCTAATATTGCTGATTACTTACAAAACACTAAATGGTTTAGCTCCACTGTACTTGAGCAAGCTCTTAACACATTATAGTCCTTCACATCTATTGCAATCTCAAAATTACGGCCAGTTGATAATACCTACCCACATAGCAAAATTGGTTTGGCCCAGTGATGGGCCACACAATCCACTTTCACTTGGCCCAAATACAGCAATGAATTACGGTACATGACTGGACCAGGTCTGGTTGCCAGAACTCGGGTCACATATGGCCCATGGCATAGCCATATCTCAGCCAAATGTATGACCATAGCTGGCCCTATTCTGGTCCTTTTTAGGACCAAACAATTGATTCTACATGTCAGCCTCAACTAAACCTTGATCTAGCCACTTCATACACACCCATGGCCCAAATGAAAAATGCCAGAAAAACAACAGTATTCTTAACAAATATTTATTGTTTCACATTTAAACGAAACAATTAGCAAAAAAATTAGATGAATGACATGAGGCATTGTGCACACTTCAACATCTGATTCAGTTCATGAACGAGAGGCACTGTGCACACAACTCTTCAACATCTGATTCAGTTCATGATCGAGAGGCACTGTGCACACAACTCTTCAACATCTGATTCAGTTCATGATCGAGAGGCACTGTGCACACAACTCTTCAACATCTGATTCAGTTCATGAACAAGAGGCACTGTGCACACAACTCTTCAATAAACTCTTCAACATCTGATTCAGTTCATGAACAAGAGGCACTTTGCACACAACTCTTCAATAAACTCTTCAACATCTGATTCAGTTCATGAACAAGAGGCACTGTGCACACAACTCTTCAATAAACTCTTCAACATCTGATTTAGTTCATGAACAAGAGGCACTGTGCACAAAACTCTTCAATAAACTCTTCAACATCTGATTCAGTTCATGAACGAGAGGCACTGTGCACAAAACTCTTCAATAAACTCTTCAACATCTGATTCAGTTCATGAACAAGAGGCACTTTGCACCAAGTCGCAAGTCAGTTAACCTGTTGTACTCTCCTGACGCTCTTTTCTCTTCATTCTTTCTCTTCTGCCACCATCCCTATCCGGGGCCAGATATAGCCATCTCTTGATGGTGGAATCGATTTCCTTTTCTGTGGCCGCAGACGTCAGGTGGTTACGCCTCACAGCCGCTGAAACATACATGGTCTGAAATTAGTTTCTGTATCAAAAGAAAATATGGCTATTAGATTTTTATGGGATAGTTCACTTTAAAATGAAAATTCTGTCATCATATACTCACCCTCAAGTTGTTTCAACCCTGTATGCTGGCATCCTTCAAAATATCTCCCATTGTGTTCAGCAGAAGAAAGAAATTCATACAGGGTTGAAATAACTTGAGGGTGACTATATGATGACAGAATTTTCATTTTAAAGTGAATATCCCTTTAAAGGACAATTACATTAAAACTGAACATAGAACCTATTGACAGACATTATGTAACATCTACACAGAGACTGTAAATTGATGCAGATCAGTAGTGAGTCTGGCACCATCCTCCTACCAGGTTCCAATATGATTCCAAGAGAAATCATGTGCAATTCAATAAGGACAGATATATGACTGCACTTTTTTTTTTTTTTTTTATCTCGGCCTTAGTGCAATGCTATGATTGGTTCAACACAATGATTGGTTCAACACAATTTACTCAGCAGAAAATAATAAGGACATTATGAATCATGTGAACCAGTCATATCATGTACGTCTACACTTTCAATTTAAACTGGTCTATGTATGTATAGATCACACCAGAATGTCCCGGGTTCGGTTTTAGTGGAATTGTCGGTTACACTATGTTTTACGGTGTCATTTTTACACAGTTGTAATTGTTATTTAAGAACAGAGTAAAATTATGTATCATGTACTTACTATAGTGTTAGTATTACACTCTTAAACCACTCTTATGGCATTAAGTAAAACTTACCAATCACAACATCCCGTAAACGCAAGCGCTGGAAACCAATTTTTCCATTTATTCCTCTCATATTGATTTTTTTGGCCAAATCGTTAGTAACCAGTCCATGCATAATCCTCCAAATGCACTCATGAACATCCACCCCACCTTTGAGAGCCAGTGCGTGTACCTGAAATCATAATGATTTTTTTAAAAAGCAATGGTTTAATACATCACGAAATGCTACGAATACTACAGGTGACACTGGTAACAGAGTTCTCTCTCTCTCTCTTTCTCTCCCACACACACAAAAAAATACATTACAAATTAAATCCGTCTGTTAGAAAAGATGACCATTTAGATGTAATTTTGTCGGTATTTGTTCATCCAAGCACAAAAAGAAGCAGAAGAGAACTCAATTCAGTATTTGCGTGCATCTGAGATGTGGCTGTCTGTGTGTAAGTGCTTTGAATGTGTGCACACAGAGAAGCATCTTTACTGTTCCCACATTTAACAGGGGAAGTGCCACCACAAATAGAGTGCAAGTCTGTGGAAAACACTGAAGCTAGTCAATTTAGTTCTCTTACGAGAGATACTCTCGTACTGCGTAGAATACGCTAGGGGAAAATCCTTTTCCACGAGAATACTGAAGCCAAAAAAATTATCCTTTAATTTTGTATTAATGTAAAACGCGTTGCGGCAGCATACAGACATAGGCGAGGCAGCTCGCGCGCCTATTGGCTGGTCTGCTGGCAACTGCTTAAGCCTATCGAGCGAGACCTAGAGTGACGTCAGACCCAATGAGGGCGCTTCGCGCCCTCTGCGTCACGTCCCGCCGAAACGGGCGTGGCTTAGGTCTATAAATACCGCTCGCAGGCATTATTTCTCTGATTTTTCATCCTTCAGCGAAGCAACTCACATCGCTGGATCCGAGAAGAAGCCGCGCTGTTGAAGGAGCACCTCAGCGGGACGAGTCGAAGAAGCTGCTGGCCGCGCCGCCTTCATCGCCTTCCTGCTGCGCTATCCAGCGCCTATATCCTTTTCATTGCACTGTGTGTGTGTGTTCGCCGGCGCGACTCACACTATCTAAAAGAGCTGCGTCTTTTTCAAGATGCCTGCTTGTGGCTCGTGCAGAGCCGCACTCAGCGACGGGGACCGCCATGTCATCTGCGCTTCCTGCCTGGGTCAAGAACACGCAGCTCTCGCGCTCGCTGATGGCGGCTGCCATCACTGCGAGCTGT
The DNA here is from genome assembly GCF_964197995.2 of Scardinius erythrophthalmus. Taxonomy (NCBI): domain Eukaryota; kingdom Metazoa; phylum Chordata; class Actinopteri; order Cypriniformes; family Leuciscidae; genus Scardinius; species Scardinius erythrophthalmus. The sequence goes on along the minus strand of NC_138222.1, from coordinate 15,103,113 downwards.
TGCCTTTAGCGACTCTGAGGACTCGCTTGGCACTGTTCACCGAGACTGCGCCCACACCTGCTGTTGTGCCGCGCCGTAAGAAGCGCCGCGCTCAGCGGATCCCGGAGCCCTCTCTCAGCCGTCAAAGCTCGCCGGTGCGCCCGCCTGCTTCTCCGGTTTCATCAGCTTCGCTCACGGACGGACAGCGGCCGCGGTCTGCCGCCGCTTCTGTCGATGACGCTGATGAGATCGACGCGCTGCTTCGAGAGGAGGATTCCTGCTCTCTCATAGCATCAGGCAGTGAGGATTGGGCGGGCTCTGAGGACCCCACCCCTCCTGCCTGTGCTTCTACGGGAAAGAGAGCGAGCATTGAGGCGGAGCTCATGCGCGTGCTCACTCAGGCCACGGCGAGCCTCGGCCTCGAGTGGATTACGCCTGAGCAGCCTGCTCATAACCGGCTGGACGGCTACTTCCTGCCTGGGGAGCGCGTTTCACCTGCATCCAAGCCAGCGCCCTTTCTTCCTGAGCTTCATGAAGAAGTCGCTAAATCTTGGAACTCCCCTTTTTCGGCCAGGACTCGGTCCTCTGTCTCTTTGGCGTTCTCCGCTGTTGACGACGCAAAGAACAGAGGCTACCACTCCCTGCCGCCGGTTGAAGAGGCTATCGCAGCGCACTTATGCCCGCCCTCCGCTGGACGGCGTGCTAAGATGGCGCTGCCCTCAAAAGCCTGCCGCACGACGTCAACCCTGCTCCGCCGCGCTTTCTCCGCCGCCGGGCAGGCCGCGTCAGCGTTGCACACCATGGCCACGCTTCAGATATACCAGGCCGATCTCCTCCGCCAGCTGGACGAGAAAGGACCTGACGCAATCTGTGTGCCGGACTTGAGGAGCGCTACAGACCTCGCTCTTCGCGCCACCAAGTCAGCAGCACAGGCCATCGGACGGAGCATGGCCTCGCTCACCGTGTCTGAGAGACATCTGTGGCTTACGCTCTCTGACATGTCTGAGTCGGAGCGCACCGCGTTCCTCGACGCGCCGCTTTCCCCTGCCGGCCTCTTCGGAACCTCGGTCAAAGATTTCACCGATAGGTTCGCTGAGGTGCAGAAAGCGACCCAGGCCATGAAGCACTTCCTCCCGAAGCGCTCCAGTTCTGCAGCAGGCCGTGCGAAACCGTCTGCTCAGAGCTCACAGCCTAAGCCTCCGCCCGCCGCCTCCTCTTCTCAACGCCGCCAAGCCCAGAGCTCGAGACCGCGCTCTCGCTCATCCGGCCGCCGCCCCGCCCCGCGTGGCCCGCGGCAGAAGGTTGTGTTGAAGCCAGAGGCCCCGAAATCATCCTAGCACGCCTAGGAAAGCGACGGTGTCCAAGTGCCGCTGCGGCCGGACTTCCACCAAAGCTTGCCGCTCGTCCAGTTCCAGGAAATGTGACTGGTCCAGCGTATTTAGCAGCCAACAAGCCGGTTCCATTACCCGCTTGCCTGCACACAAAAGCCGTTTTTACGGCTACCCAGATAAATCCCTTAAAGAGGGTTATTTTCTGGTGTCCCGGCCACGGCCGACGGTGTTTCATGTGTAGAAAAAATGCCCGCTACTCAGCGCCCATTCCTACACACAAGCACAGCCCTTCACACAGGGCGCGCGCACATAAAATCGACTCAGATCGATTGCGCTTCAAATGTAGCAAAAGTGCCCACTACCCAGTGCCCACTAACGCTACTTCCCACATGTCTCACGGTCCCTGTGAATACAGGACCCGTATGCATATGCTCTGCTCACGCGAGCAATGCTGTAAAGGTGGTGTACGTGCCCGCCGCTCCGCGCCCACGCCCACACACAGACATGAAACTAGCCCAGCCCTCCTCCTCTCAGCTAAACACTGCGGAGGAGTCGAGCGCGGGCATTCTGCCCGCTGTTATCAGCGCGCCCCCTGCCTCAGATGTCATGAGCTCGACGCTTATGTCACAGCACACAAAAGCCGCTGTATCGCGAGCCGATCAGAGCGCGCTTCGCATCCGGCCCCTAGCTACTCGCGCACCTGCGTGGGAAAAGCTTCCCGGGGTTTCGAGATGGGTGCTGAACATCATAAAAGGAGGCTATTCGCTGCAGTTTCGCCGACGCCCTCGCCGCTTCATGGCGCGCGTCGAGACCACGGTAGAATCGAAAGTAGCCCATCTACTTCGAGCCGAGATTTTGAAACTGTTGAGCAAAGGGGCTATAGAACCCCTATCTCAAGCTCAAAGCGAGGGGGGGGTTTACAGCAGATACTTCCTGGTGCCCAAAAAAGACGGGGGTCTCAGACCCATACTAGATCTGCGGCAGTTGAACAGAGCGCTTATGAAGCGCCAGTTCAGGATGCTCACAACCAGAAAAATCCTCGCGCACGTCCGCCAGGGGGACTGGTTTGTGTCAATAGATCTAAAAGACGCGTATTTTCAAATACAGATAGCGTCACGTCACAGGCGATTTTTGAGATTCGCCTTCGAGGGCCAGGCATATCAGTACACAGTCCTGCCTTTCGGCTTGTCCCTGGCACCCCGTACATTTACGAAGTGCATGGACGCAGCGCTCGCACCCCTCAGATTACGGGGCATACGAGTGCTGAACTATCTGGACGACTGGCTGATTCTAGCCCAATCTCACTCAGAGCTCGTAGAGCACAGGACCATTTTACTCGATCACCTCGAGAATCTCGGTCTCGCAGTGAATTGGGAGAAGAGCTCACTTTCCCCCAGACAGATTATATCTTTTCTGGGAATAGAGCTGAACTCGCTGCTAATGACAGCACGCCTGTCATCTCAGCGCACACTAGACATTCGTCGCGCAGCCGGCGCGTTCCGCTGCGGCGCGATAGTCCCTCTCAAAGCCTTTCAAAGGATGCTCGGCCTGATGGCCTCAGCATCTTCAGTTCTCCAGTTGGGCCTTCTGCGCATGCGCCCACTGCAGCTCTGGCTCAGAAAGAGAGTACCACGCTCAGCGTGGGCCTCCGGTCAGCTTCGCGTCAAAGTCAATCGAGCATGCATTGCAGCTTTGAAACCTTGGGAGGCAAAAGACTGGTACCAATCAGGTGTAAGCCTGGGGACTTCCTCGAGAGTGATGGTGGTGTCCACGGACGCATCCACCTCGGGATGGGGAGCGCTGCTCGAGGGCAGACCGTTTTTTGGCCTATGGTCAAAGCGGGAGAAGCTCTTACATATCAACTGCCTCGAAATGTTGGCAGTGAGCAAAGCGCTCACGCGCTTTTGTCCCCTCATACAGGGGCACCACGTGCTAATACGTTCAGACAACGTCTCAGTGGTGTCCTACATAAATCGCCAGGGCGGCCTCAGGTCCCTGACTCTGTACAGGCTAACCAGGCGCCTCCTGATGTGGGCCCGCAGCAACCTGCTCTCGCTGAGAGCAGCGCACATGCCAGGGCTCCTAAACATAGGACCAGACAGACTGTCCAGGAACCAAGTTCCGACAGGAGGATGGTCTTTGCACCCACAGACGGTCCAGCTGCTGTGGAAGAAATTCGGCAGAGCGGAAGTAGACCTGTTCGCGTCTCAGGAAAACGCTCACTGTCCAGAATTTTTCTCGAAGAGCAAGGACGCGCTGACCCACGAGTGGCCTCGCCGTCCTCTCTACGCTTTTCCCCCCGTCTCCCTCCTGACTCAGGTGATAGAACGGGTCAGGGAAGAAGGATGCTCAGTGCTGCTTGTAGCCCCACTTTGGACGAGCCAACCTTGGTTCCCCATCGCGATGCAGTTAGCAAGCACCGCCCCGTGGCCAGTGCCTCTGAGGAGGGATCTCCTCTCTCAAGCCAACGGCTCGATTTGGCATCCTCACCCAGAGCTGTGGTCCCTCCATGTGTGGGCCATCAACGGGTACCCGCTGACCTCCCACAGGGAGTGCTAAACACTATCACACAGGCCAGAGCTCCGTCTACGCGACGTCTCTATGCCTCAAAATGGTCAGTGTTCTCTAGCTGGTGCACAGCTCGTGGTGTGTCACCCCTGTATTGCGGTGTGACGGAGGTTCTTTCCTTCCTACAGGAGCTGTTGGATAAGGGCAGGTCCCCTTCCACGCTCAAAGTCTATGTAGCGGCCATAGCAGTGTTCTCTTCGACCACGCTCGGCCAGTCTATTGGAAGGAACGATTTAGTTATTCGCTTCCTTCGTGGAGCTAAGAGACTGAATCCTCCCAGACCTCCCACAGTCCCTATATGGGACCTTTCTACGGTACTGGAAGCCATGAAAGGTCATCCATTTGAGCCCTTGCAGGAGATTGATCTTAAACACCTGTCTTTCAAGACGGCGTTTCTTCTGGCTCTCGCTTCAGTGAAGCGCATAGGGGACTTACACGCGCTCTCAGTAAGCGCGACGTGCATGGAATTTGGGCCGAATGACTCTAGAGTTATACTCAAACCTAAGCACGGTTATGTTCCTAAATCCCTCAATACACCGTTCAGAGCACAGGTCATTTCCCTGTCTGCCCTGCCGGTCACTGAAGGAAATATGGACGAAAGCTCCCTTTGCCCAGTCAGGGCGTTAAGAGCTTATGTGTCTCGCTCGTCTGTTTTCAGACAGACGGAGCAGCTATTTGTTTCGTTCAGCGGACGTTCTAAGGGACAAGCCGCTTCGAAACAGACCCTATCCAGATGGGTAGTGGACGCGATAGCGCTAGCTTACACAACCAAGGGCATGCAGTGCCCGCTGGGTGTCAAAGCGCACTCCACGAGAAGCATGGCTTCATCGTGGGCATGGTCAAGTGGGATTGCCTTGCAAGATATTTGTATGGCGGCAGGCTGGGCCTCTCCGTCTACATTTATAAGGTTTTACAACCTAGAGGTTCCCGCACTACAGGCCAGACTACTGTCGGTCTAGTATGGCCAAAATCTCATAGCTGGCGCTGTCAGTTATGCAGCTATTGAGTATTGCAATCCTTGCTCTATGCTGCTATAAGGAAGATAGTGGCTAACCCCCCTTTCTTCCAGGATTCCCTGTGGGTCCCCTGGGTGATTATGTACTGTATGAACTCCGGGCTGTCGCCCTTGAGTCTATGGTATCAGATCCCAGCACGCACGGCGTTTTACAGTAGGTTCCCCTAGCGTATTCTACGCAGTACGAGAGTATCTCTCGTAAGAGAACGTACTCGGTTACTAACGTAACCTCGGTTCTCTCTAGAGAGAGGAACGAGTACTGCGTATCCTGCCGTGCCTGCACACGCTCTGGTTGCTTCGACTATGAAAAACCAGAGAAATAATGCCTGCGAGCGGTATTTATAGACCTAAGCCACGCCCGTTTCGGCGGGACGTGACGCAGAGGGCGCGAAGCGCCCTCATTGGGTCTGACGTCACTCTAGGTCTCGCTCGATAGGCTTAAGCAGTTGCCAGCAGACCAGCCAATAGGCGCGCGAGCTGCCTCGCCTATGTCTGTATGCTGCCGCAACGCGTTTTACATTAATACAAAATTAAAGGATAATTTTTTGGGCTTCAGTATTCTCGTGGAAAAGGATTTTCCCCTAGCGTATTCTACGCAGTACTCGTTCCTCTCTCTAGAGAGAACCGAGGTTACGTTAGTAACCGAGTACGTTTTGATTTGTCAACATACCAACTGTTTCTGGAGGTCAGGATTACTTCGCAGTTGTTCCTCCATGTCCTGAAGAGAACTGACATCTTTAAGTGGCAAAACATTTTGAGCCAGGTCTGTCTGTGATTCATCAGTCGATTTCATACTTTGCAGGGTCTTGAAAATGATTCGCAATTGGTCCATCATCATTTCCTGGTTTGTTAAAATATTACGCAGGAGGGCTAAGAAGAAAACAAGTTTTCAGTCACTTAAATTAGGTAAAATAGACTATTTGCTGGTATTATTATTATTTCTTACTAAAACTATTCCAATGAAAATCAAATTTAAAAGTTAACATGGTAAACCATCAGGACTTCTGGAACATCACAAATTACAACATCTCAACAAAACATTCTTGAGATAATAATTTTTGGAGGTTGATGGCAAAATATCTGAAGTAATTTGCCAGAGTTTTTTTTATTACAGTTTTTCTCAATTGCTTAAACACATTTCTTGAAACTATGCCTCGTATTCTCAAAACTGTAAACACAAATCCATAACGTCTCACCCAATTCCCCAAACATCCTATTTCAGGTCAAAATGAAGCTCTAGACTCAAAACCATTCACTCTTGCTGAAAAAACAAACTTTGCCCTCAGACAGGACACACAAGCCCTCAAAATCACACACACACTACAACATAGTCTTACACACTGGTGCAATAAATTCAAAACAACATTTCCAAAACTGGTAAGTTATGTCGCTTGTGGTCCCCCCCCCCCTCCTTACAAATCTTTTCACATGAAGAACACAAAATGCCCTCCCCTTACTGTCACACTCTGCAGTCACTCTGTGTGACTGTACGACTGCTGGCCTTTTCTTGCAAGAAAATAAACCTCATCAAATACTATTGGAAATGTTTGTCTCTTATTCAGTGATAGAATTTTGTTTGCCACCACTCCTCCCTGAAGGTTCTCGAGGTGACGGTAAAGCGACTAAAATTTGGCCTTACTCGTAGCCCAGCCTCCCTCATAGTCATACCATTGACTAAGACATGGGCAACTAGAGTGGCTTGAATTTCATCTGAGACTGCCTGTCTTCTTGCACTTGCCCTTCCTCCTCCTCATTCTTATCCCTCCTCGATCTCTTCCTTCATGTCTTTCTGGATCCATTGTTCCAAAACTCAATAAACTGATTTGGGCCCTTTTATATTTATTGAAGGATCTGATTGATGCGTGTTCAATTTTGACTCCTAGTGTTTTCATGTGGGTAATTGTGTGCTAACTGAGCTGAAGCTGTGCTGACTTGAGTGAACAATATTGAATGCTAGTGCTTTCTATATGACAACATGGTCTAAGCAATGAGAAATTAAGGGATTTGAGTGTAGAGTTTTGCAGTGTCAAAACAGGGAATAGTGTTTATAGTTTAGGGAAATGGGTGTGCTTTTTGATAAATGGCATTATGGTTTTGAAATTTTAGTTCAAAAGCCTGGTTATAGTGTTTAAGCAATCGAGAAAAACTGTAAAAACAAACTATAAAAAACATTAATATACTCACATGATTGCAAACTAGATGTCTGCTCCCTGGACTGGTGTGGCTCAGTATGTTTCAATGGGTCTGGAGAAGGTGCAGTGTGGCATGGTCTACGGATATCAGAGCTGGCATGGCATGATCTAAGAATTTCCCTGCTGGCATGATTTGGTCTACTTATCTCACTGCTGGTGTTGCTTGATGTGTGAATCTCACTGCTGGCATGCCTTAATGGACGAATCTCAGGGCTGACGTGCCTCGATGTACAGCGCTCAGTGATGGTGTGCCTGCTTGAAGATAACTTGGTGCTATAGTGCTGACTTGAATGGAGCTTATGACTGTTGAGACCTCTTGGGTTGGGCTCAGGACTGCTATGGCCTCTTGGGTAGAGCTCAGGAGTGCTGTCGTCACTTGGGAAAAGCTCAGGACTGCTGTGGCCTCTTGGGTAGAGCTCAGGAGTGCTGTCATCACTTGGGTAAAGCTCAGGACTGCTGTGGCCTCTTCGATGGAGGTCAGGAGTCCTGTGGTCTTTTGGATGGAGATCAGCAGTGCTGTGGCCTTTTGGGTGGACCTGAGGAGCTCTGTGGCCTCTTTGGTCAAGCTTGGGGCTGTTCTGCTTTACTGGTTCTAATGCAGGACCTTTGTGCTGCCTCACGATCTTTGGAGCATTGGGCAACTTTCTGCTCAGAAGTACAAAAGATCTTAGCACTTTATCTGGTATGATAAAATAAACTATAATTTAAAATTGCAGAAGATTCTTACCCTTTCTTTGACTTTTTTTCTTTCAGAGTGCTTTCCATCTCATCATCATCCTCTCCAGGGAAAATATTGTTTTTAGGTCTAAGAACATATTCCATAAATTCAAGATATGCAATTATTAGTAAATGTTGTGCACCACCAAATAATTAAAAAATAAAATAAAACACATTCTTCCCCCTACATTCTTTTTCTTTTAAATTGAATTGGTGAGTTCCCTCCATCACTTCCAATGTCAGTGTGATCAACAGCTTGAGGAAGTTTTCTTCTAGCTTCATTGTAGTCATCTGGGTAAGTAATTTTAAGTAATACATGAGGGCTTTAGTAATACATAACATAAGTTCAGTTTATAGGAAGAAGTGAAAGAATGTTACTTACGGGATGTGAATATAATTCTGGCCTTATGGGGCTTCCATTCATCTCCAGGACATTCTTGCAATTTTACAGCTTTTGCTATATCAATTTTATTTGGAGGCCACATGCACTCTCCATTTTTTATCCAGATGGAAGGCACAACTTCTACCTCATTGGTGTTGTCAAAAACAACTATGTGAAACATCTAAAGATAAAACAAATCAAAACATACTCTTTAGCCTACTGAACAACTATGTGAAACATCTAAAGATAAAACAAATCAAAACATACTCTTTAGCCACTGAAATACTAAACTAAAAGGGCTATTTGTCTCAATGCAATAGTGGAACAACAACAAATCGGTTTTGGAATGGTAATCTCACAAACTTCTGGGGCTTATTTCGAATCATGAAACTTTTGATGTTAGTGGAGAGGTTGGAAACAACATAAATTCCCAGCTCTCTTGAGTCGATAGGATATGTAAAGAAGTGTTCCACCTGTTTATATTCATTGGCCACAATGTACACTACTCCTTTATCCTCAACAATGTTCTGGACCAACACCAACTTGTTTTCAATTTTGATGCAACAATCTCTCTCTTTGACCTTCACAACTACATCATCTGAAACAAGCATTTTATATTGACGAACTTGTTGTGAGAAGCATTCTGGCACTGGCCCATCCATGTGCTCATTTTCCAGTTTTTGAGTTGCCTCTTTAACGTTAGGACTGTAGCTGTCATTTTCCATCTCTGATAATCTGCGCATCACCTGAGTCAAAGGATTAAGTGGCCCTCGAACCAATTTTTTAAGTTTTCCTAAGAAATTTTCAAAGGGAAATGCTGATATAAGGTCTAAATTGCCATGAACTTTGACATCTTCACTGAGATGCACCAGACCATGAATATTGTAAACCAAAAACTCTTCACCGTAAAGCTGGCCAAAGTGTTCAACGAATGACACCAACAGAGTTTTGGCAAAGTCATTCAACTCCAAACAATATTTTGGACTTGCCAAAATGTACACACCTACTGACAACAGCATGAAGTTGTCATAGATCTGAGGCTGTAGAACACCCTTCAGCACAACTGGACCAGTGTACAACAAGAATTGGCGTAGTTCAGTGGCTTTCCACCTACATCGTTCAACCAGAGCCCGTGGCCTTCGAGCAAACTCGCTTGGTATGTAATTTCTCAGTGCAAGAAGTCTATCTGAAACCATGGAAGCTTGACTAGATGAAATGCGACAGTGCAAGGGGCCAGTGGTGCTGATCCACAAGTCTAAGAGACGCCTCATTACACCCAGACAAACAAGATGCATATAATCGTATGAAAAACAAGTGATCATGTCAATGCCAACCTCTGTAAAAGGTGAGTGTTGGACATGGTGTTATTCATCTGTTTCTTGCCTAAAACTATCATCAGTTCTGCGCCTTGCATTGACCTCAGGAAATGTCATTCTATTCGGACACCTGATTGACGACACTTGTCACATCCATAATATGCAGTGTGGGACTTTACACCTCTGATGAAGGCTCGGGCTGGGGTGTCACACACAACAGAAACAACATTCAAAAAGAAGGTTTTCTGCTTGAATAGAAACCCATCTTTCAACACTTTCAGCTCTTGAACCAGATCATGAAGATATTCAGTCAATGAATTTGGCTTAAAACAATCCAATCAAAATTGGTTTCTTGGTATATCCTTGCAACAAACCAAGAATTGGCCAAAACTGTGTAGAAGTACTCTTGAAGAGGGGCAGGCCATCAAAATTTAACTGTAGTTTAAAAACATGTCTGTCTGGCACATTAGACCAAATTGCATCTAGAATTTTCCTAATAGAATTCAGAATTCCACAATAATGGAACATTCCACCAGCTACACTGCTAATTTTGTAGCTTGCATTTGTTTTCAGCAACGTTCGCCCATCCTTTGGCAGAGAGGGATGATATATTTTGAGGATACTGAGAAGCGCTGACAGAGCTATAAGAGATATTCCAAATTCAATTGCCCAGCCTGCCAGAGAACTCTGCAAATCACCATCCATCTCACTACACTGTTCTCCAAGATCAGGAAGATCCTCAACAGAAGCTGCAGTCTTTTCATGTACTTCCTTATCATCAATGCCATCAACTAGATCCTCATCACTTTCATCACTAATTTGCATGTCAGATTCCTCTGCATCATCAACATAAACACTTGTCTCATCATTCACGTTTCCTTCCCTATGGTGCTCATTTTCCATTCGTTTACCGACTAGCCTTAATGCCCTTCTTCGTGAATTACCCCTATCATTGTACATCCAAGTCTTTTCCATACCGTGGCTTTACTCAGGTCTTTTGTTCTTCAACCTGAAACAAACAGAAGAGAAAAAAAAAATATTATATAAATTATTAATAATATAGAAAGCAAACACACACACAAACACCAAACAAAAACAATCAAGAAAATCATAAATGAATTTGACTACAAGGCCTGTGAACGTTTTGATAAGTTTGTTTGTTTTTCAATTTAAAATGAAATGAGCAGAAACAAGAAAATGGTGCCTTAAATAGTTTTTTTCATTTGTTCCAAAAATGTAAGATCTTGACTAGCCTATATTTTCCTTTTTTGGTTCACAGCAAACAAACAAGATGCATATAATCGTATGAAAAACAAGTGATATGATAAAGAAATGATAAAGAAATAACAGTTTGTGAAAAAAAAAATCACCCTATGCGCTTGAAAAAACGAAAATATAGTTGATCCTCTACACATTTTTGGCCATTTTTTGCTATTTTTGTCCAGAAATAGGGTCAATATGTTTTCAAATGTCAAAAATAACCATTTCATTCAATTCCTGGGGTCAGAATTGTATGGGAAAATATGTTAATTTGTCTCTGTATGTTGTTTACTTCAAATGTTATGCCACTTTCTATATATTTTTTGGATTTTTCGGGTTCCGGTCGGGTGCAGCAAAGGGTTAAAAATAAAGCATTTTGGACATTATTTCAGCTTGGTACCCAATTTAATTTTAAAATAGACACTTGAATGATAAAGAAATAACAGTTTGTGAAAAAAAAAATCACCCTATGCGCTTGAGAAAATGAAAATATAGTTGATCCTCTGCACATTTTTGGCCATTTTTTACTATTTTTGTCCAGAAATAGGGTCAATATGTTTTCAAATGTCAAAAATAACCATTTCATTCAATTCCTGGGGTCAGAATTGTATGGGAAAATATGTTAATTTGTCTCTGTATGTTGTTTACTTCAAATGTTATGCCACTTTCTATATATTTTTTGGATTTTTCGGGTTCCGGTCGGGTGCAGCAAAGGGTTAAAAATAAAGCATTTTGGACATTATTTCAGCTTGGTACCCAATTTAATTTTAAAATAGACACTTGAATGATAAAGAAATAACAGTTTGTGAAAAAAAAATCACCCTATGCGCTTGAGAAAATGAAAATATAGTTGATCCTCTGCACATTTTTGGCCATTTTTTACTATTTTTGTCCAGAAATAGGGTCAATATGTTTTCAAATGTCAAAAATAACCATTCCATTCAATTCCTGGTGTCAGGATTGTATGGGAAAATATGTTCATTTGTCTCTGTATGTTGTTTACTTCAAATGTTATGCCACTTTCTATATATTTTTTGGATTTTTCGGGTTCCGGTTGGGTGCAGCAAAGGGTTAAAAATAAAGCATTTTGGACATTATTTCAGCTTGGTACCCAATTTAATTTTAAAATAGACACTTGAATGATAAAGAAATAACAGTGAAGCCTTTGGGACATTATTTCAGCTTGGTACCTGGCAGATTCTGAAAATAGACACTTTAAAGATTTGAAAAAATCAGGTGGCATAAAAAAAGCCGGGGGGTGCGCGTGGACCCCTATTTCCATCTAGACTATATTGATCATTAAAACTGACATTTAACAAAAAATTATATTTTATATATTTTAAAATGTATAGAATATTTTTTGTATTTATTTTAGTACATTCTCTTCACTGTATGTACATGTATAATAATACTAAAAATACACAAACCTGTTAAATGTCAGTTTTAATTATCAATGTTTCATATTTTTTTAAATGAAAACAAAAAGAAGCAGGGTTGTGTTTTATATTACATGTTGTTATAAATATATGCAGTGAAGAGAATCAATGGGCTACGCCTTGCCTAAATCACATTTACGTGTCCATTAATATGTTTAAGATTTTTTTAAATGAAAAGAGGCAGAGTGGTGTTTTAGCCTATAACATATTTCGTTTTATTGTTGACGAAATAGTGTCGGCCCAGATCCGGCCCACATCTGGGCCGTGTGTACCAGATGTGGGCCGGATCTGGGCCGACACTATGTTGCTGTCTGGGGAGGCAGAGTTGTATTTTACACCATATTCCGTTTTATTGTTGCCGAAAATATAGCCTACATATTAACTGGAGTAGCCAGAGCGTGCTGAGTGACGCAATCAATAACGCACTGTTCTATTTGCAGAATAACCGGACTTGCGTCCTCTCGTCCTCGAGAGTGCGTTCTTCTGAGTCGAACTTGGCAAGTCCGAACAACCAAGGACGCAAGTCCGAAGTTTGCATACTTGGTATTGAGAAACGGCCGACGTTCTGACAATTACATTTTTAATAACAACCTTAACGGGCCTGAACAGTAGTTCAATGTCAACATTGTGACAACGCCGTAACAACCTTCACCACACAACGTAGTTATGCCAACCTTTTGGCCATGTTGTTAAAAATTGTTAGAAGGTTGGGTACGTTGTGCCAACGTTCTGTGTTTGCTGGGAATTGCTGCTACACATTTTTGTATGTTAATCCATCAGTGTATGTCACTTAAATTGAAATAAATAAATGGCTGAGCCTGTGATATAAAATAAAGATGTCTGATGTCACCTAACGATAAATGTTATCGACGCACATTTAGTGAATTACAACATTTTAAATAACATCTACGATTATACATTGTGGCACATCCTTAACATTTAACTTTCCTGCTGTTAACTCATACTAACTGTAAAATTCAAAATTATTACTTACCAAACTTCGCTCGCTTTTGTTCTAGACTCTAGAGGTAAGAAGTCCAACCGTCCGTTAGTGAAGTGCGCAGCCTCCAGTGCATCAGTGCCACTGTCTGCCCGCCCACTTCTTAAACTGCGGCGGCGCTGGATCCGGAAGTATATATATATATATATATATATATATATATATATATATATATATATATATATATATATATATATATTAATTTGGGTTGAAGCGTTCTAAACCATTAACTAAATCGGCTAAATCGCAAGATTACACAGTTTCAATTGAAGAAAAAATATTTAAAAAAAAAAAGAAAAAAAGGAAAAAGTACAAGATTGAGTGTAAAGACTACAATGATGTACAACTACAAACCCATGAAGCATTGCGTTTTAGGCGCGCTATCTGGGCGCACTTTTCTAGATGCGATCTGATTCGTGTAATTTTTTTTGTGTGTGCCATGCCATATTAGGACATTTTAAGTCCGAATTAATGTGTGCAAATTGGCCTTATCTTGTGCATCAAATGAGACAATCAAACAATTAAAGTTCTATTATATCTTGCTTTGACCTTTCACACTAACACACAATATATATATATTGCTTACTTATGTTGTCCTTTATTGTAAACCTCTTTGGATAAAAGTGTTTGCTAAATGATTAAATGTAGCCTAATGTAAATTTAAAGTTTATGTTGTTTTATAATTATTCATTAAACCTTGTTGATAGAGATAAACCCATGCTGCAAACAGGAATAGGGGAAACAGCTGTGTGTGTGTATGAAAATATTATTAATTATGAAATATCTGAAATTACATTTTAACTATGGGATAAGTCTGGCCACGCATATGTGGGCCACATTTCTATATTTTATATGTGGGCCAAATAATACACTTAACCACTGGCCCATATCCTGTTTGCCACCTTAAAGACGGTCCAATCTCCCCCATAACCGGGCCATGTTCGGTTCACATGCCTCATGCCAGTGCCGACTGAATGCCAGCTGTGCCGGCTTCATGCCAAATTTGGGCCAGAATTATTTGCTACCTGGGTAGAATATCAAAATCGACTGCTGGTGGTAGATCCTTTTCCTATTTAGCACCAAAACTTTGTAACAGTCTTCCTAACTTTGACCGGGAAGCAGACACACTCTGTCAGTTCAAATCAAGACTAAAAACACATCTCTTAAATCTCTAAAATTAAATGTTAGGCTGCATAGATTAGGTCAGCCAGAACCGGGAACACTTCCCATAAATCCTGATGTACTTGTTACATCATAAGAAGGATGGCGTCAACGCTAATATTAGTCTCTCTGTTTATCCGAGGTTTACCGCAGTCTGCCGGATCCAGGCCGTATCCAGATCTGATGAAGGATCTGTGCCTGGACACGACGGCAACGCAGTACAGAAGTGCAAACTAGGCCCTGTCCACACGGAGACGCATTTAGCTGTATCCGTACAAAATTTGTATAGTATTGACGTTTCGTCCAGACGGATCTAGCGTTTTCAGAGACTGAAACCGCTATTTTTTTAAACCGGGTCCCAAGGTGGATAAATCTGAAAACGCCACCCTTGCGTTTTCGTGTGTATGGCCAATCCGTACATTTTGTGAAATGATGATGTCATCACACCAAGTGTCAACTAGTCAGACAACGCTAAGTCACAGCAACAATTGCCGACTACATGCTTCTGTTCGTGCTGCAGAAGCTACTGAGCCTCTTTTATTTCTTTCTTTATTATTTACTTGAATGCATTTTTATTTCATTTTTTTTTTTTTTACTTCTTTATTTAGGCCTATTTATATTTTCTTTCTTATGCTATGATGCTTGTCTGTTGTCTGATTAAGACATTTCGTATTTTGTAGGGATGGGCGTTTCAAGCAAAAATAATATTCGATGATTGCTGGGAATTATTTGATTATTATTCAAAAAAACGCACCCCTGCCCCACATGATCACCGGTAAAACGGCGTTTGCTCAAATTCCACTCTGACATTAAATTTATCTGAACTGTAGGCCTACATGTTGTAGCCATTAAAGTAAATGTATTAAGTTTCATATTTATGTGTAAATATGTTTTTTTTTTTATTTAATCTATATTGATTATATGAAAAGTGAACAGCATGAGTAATCATAAGAAGCGCAATATATCGGGAGACATAATTTTGACCACATTAAGTTTTGTTTTGTATAAAACCTTTCTTTAAAGTGAATTTCGTTTTGTATAAATTGTATCTTAATTTTAATCAATGTTTCATCAACCAATGGCTGCCTGGATTTAATAAATAAGAAGCAAATATAGCAGACAATTTAATCAGGACATGGAGGCGCATGCGCGATATAACTTGCATTGCTCGTGAACTGGAGCTCGTCTCATAAATGAACCGAAACTCCGAAATATAGAAAGCTTGAAATTACTACTTTTAAACAAACAATTAAAAATGAAAAGAAACATACAACTCTCTTATGTAATCCGTATGAAGTGTGCATTTCTCTCTATAGGCACGTTCACAATACTGCGAAGGTGGCGAGTCAGCATCGTCAACATCTTCAGCTGAGACTGACACAGAAAAAACTAGTTTATTAATAAACAATTAAAATGTCTCCTTGCTATATTTGATACATTCATAATGATTACTTTTCTTTGTGGCAAGCTTTATGTGTCCGCTAACTATCGAATATTGTGACTCATATTTTGTACCAGGCCATTTATGGTTGTTCATATTGTTCAATAAAGTTCTTGGTAATTTTTAAAAAAAATAAGCTACTGTCTTAATATTATTGTATACAGCGCGCAAGGTATATGCGCATGCTCTAAGTCTTCTTCTACGTTTTTAGTGTATGTCTGTGGCAGAATTACAGCGCCACCTACTGGTCTGGCATGTATACTCAGAGGCGGCCTTACCTATGTTTCACCCGTTTCAATTGAAATGGGCCCCGCCCTCCAAGGGGGCCCCCAACAGAACAAGAAAATCCCATTCATTTTCTCCCTAGGATATTGATTTTCAGACATAATGTCTAAAGTGGTCTCCAACACGTCGCTCGCGAGAGTAGCTCGTGACCTGATTGGAGGTAGCTCGCCAAGGGCCCTTCAATATCGCGTCTTTTGCACGCTCAAGTTCATTATTTCAAATAATTGAAGCGACGCGCTCATTTTTTCCAGGCGCAACAAGTCAACATGAAGGATGGGGGTGCACCCAAACTACGGGTGTTTTTTCTAAATAAATCTTCTAGCAGAGCTACAGCAAGCGTTTTTCGGTGGTGGAAATCCATTAGCTATTAAAACTTCTCTGTCGTTGTGGAGAGCGCATGGTGCATAGCAACGACAGACGCCACGGGAACCGAATTTTACTATTAATAATAAAAGATAAGCTAATGTGCATTGTAAATGTCAGTATTTTGTCTTTTTTTGAATCATTCTTTTTATAAAAATGATTTAAAGGCTGAAATTTGCGAGGTTTATCTTTTTATAAAAACTTTTTTGTCAAAACTTTATTTGAATGTGTACATGTTAGATAACATGTTGCAAGACACTCCTTTCAAATTTGGCCATCATTTTTAATGTTACTATTTTAATGTTCATGTAAACAAAAAGTGCATATTGATGGTAAGTTTATTTGTTATTTGGTTTTCTACATAAAACTTGGTGAATTGATTTTATTGTGTAGTATTAGTACTTTTTGAACAGGATTATGTGATAACCATGCTCATTTTGGTCACTATAATCATGAAATTACATTTTCATACCATTTTATCTCTAGTTATGATGCACTATAAAATCAACAATAATTATGTGTTTTTACAGTATAATAATTTTTTTATATATATAGCCTATGTCAATTAAGGGGGACATATATAGGCCTACAATAACTCTTTTAGGTCTAAAACAGTTAGCATAGTTGTTAATATGAGAGTTATGAGACATTATTTAAGAGATTTAATTATTGCATGAGTAGCTCTCGGCCACTTTCATTTTTAAAAAGTAGCTCTCAAATGAAAAAAGGTTGGAGACCCCTAAACCATCCAAGTTATATTCACCACGAGCTACGAGGTTGTGAAACGAAAGTTTCTGCTCCTATAAAAGCCACAAAGTATAAAAATCAACCTTGTTATTTGCGATCTTCTGGAGAAATACTACACTACCCATAATTCTAAGTAAAACACTGACGTCTCTGATTGGTCGAACTCGAGTCGCGCCGCAGTTACCATGGCTACGTTTACCGCCCCCGCGAACGGTGATCTGAAGTAAACAAATACCGGTAGTTTATGTGTTTTTAGCCTACCTATTTTTTACAGTCTATGGGAAATAATTTGAATAGGAAATGAAACGTACATATGCCAGTGGTGCTAAAAAAAGAAAGATAACAGACAACAAAAAAAAGCTTATTCAGTCTACCAAAAGTGACCTCTTTCTTTGGTCCAGCATCTGTAACGTTATCCCTACCGGTGACAGCAGCGGCCGAATCCCCGTCACAGGATGCTAGCCAAAATAAAAATGATCAGTCTTCAGCTCATAGTGCTAGCAATAATGATGACCAGACATTGTTAGAACAAGAACATGACGATGAAGTTTCTACCGCCGAGACAGGTGAGGGAGATGCCAGGGAGAAAGCCCCGTTTACAGAGACAGACCCGGGGTGCTGGCCAGAGCATATTGGCGATGATCAACGAATTGATATAGTTAGGAGCGGTCCCGTTCAGATAGAGGAGTTTAACTTCCCACAAAGCCAATCACACCGCTGTTTTACCAAGGACAGATATTTCATGACGATGAAAAATGGAGAAAAGATACGCAGGTCATGGTTAGTGTACTCAAAACCATCCGATTCAGTCTTCTGTTTCTGCTGTACCTTATTTGGCAAGCGGACGAGTAGTCTCACTCACAGAGGTTTCAGAATGTGGGAACGACTCACTCTTACACTCCAGGATCATGAAAAATCTAACACACACCGTGCCAATATGGACAGCTGGCGCGAGTTGGAGAAGTGCGTAAAAACGCACAGTACCATCGACAATACCTATCAAGAAATGCAAATGTTGAAAAAAAGACAGTGGAACGACGTCATGAAAAGGTTAATTGCCATAGTCTGTCACCTTGCAGAACGAAACCTTGCATTCCGTGGCCATAATTCCAACCTACATGAAGCAAACAATGGAAACTTTCTAGGTGTGGTGGAGCTGCTTGCAGAGTTTGACCCAGTGATGAGCGAGCATGTCAGACGAGCGGAGACAAAAGAGATTGCTGACCATTATCTGGGGAAAACGATACAAAATGAGCTGATCACTCTAATTGGAGACAAGACAGTGGAAGCAATAATATAAAGAGTAAAACAGTCCCATTACTACTCTGTGATAATGGACTGCACCCCGGACGCTGCACACATAGAGCAGCTTTCTGTGTCACTGCGCTTTGTCAAGTGCCAAATCGGTGCCGGGGCTACTGTTGGAGAGCATTTTGTCGGTTTCCTACCAGTGCTAGACACATCAGGCACAGGGCTAACAGATGTCTTCTTGAAGCATTTGGAGAAGTTAGGCCTGGATATCGAAAAATGCAGGGGACAGGCGTATGATAACGGTAGCAACATGCGGGGAAAAAATAGCGGTGTGCAGAAAAGGGTGCTTGATATCAACAAAAAAGCACTGTTCATGCCATGCGCCAGCCACAGTCTAAACCTCGTCATTGTAGATGCTGCGAAGTCAACAGTGGAGTCTGTGAGCTTCTTTGGGGTGCTGCAACGTCTGTACACCATTTTCAGCTCCTCCACACAGAGATGGGAGATTTTCAAGACAAACGTGCCACAGATGACCCTAAAGGCCTTATCCAACACGCGATGGGAATGCCGCGTGGAAAGTGTGAAAGTGCTGCGCTATCAGCTTCCTGCTGTCGGCGAAGCTCTTCTCTCACTGGTCGATCATGCAACAAAAAAAGGTATGTACGAGTCGAGTGTGTGTTGTGTTAGAATTTTTTTTTTTCTGTGATAGACAGTCTATGATTTTAGTGTATTAGGCTATTAGGGTGTTTTTAACCATTCAAAAACTTAAACCACCCGGTGTCAGGATTATATTGAGCTGTTTCAGTACAATGCCAGCGGCGCATGGCATTGTGAAGCGTCATTATAAATTGTTGAAATTTAAGAAAACAACATTATTGTTATTATCAGGTGACAGTGAGACTGCGTCTGCTGCCAGAGGTCTTGAACAGGAGATAATGAGCTGGAAATTCCTGCTTACTGTCATCATCTGGTACAACATTCTACATGAGGTTAATCGTGTCAGCAAGCTGCTCCAGAGCCCACAAGTTGGGATTGATGTGCTACAGCACGAGGTGGGATATGTTCTTAGATTCCTAAAGGAATACAGAGAGAACGGCCTTTCATCCGCCCTGACAGATGCTAGAGACATCGCGGAAGAGATGGAGATGCCAATGGTCTTCCCCACTACACGAGGCCGAAAACCCAAACGCCAGTTTCCGTACGAGCCCCAAAATCCGGATCCTTCCTTGACAGTGACACCCGAGGAAAAGTTGAGGAGAGATGTTTTCCTCCCACTAGTGGACTCTGCCATTACAGGCACTAGTGAGTGCTTCAAGTTGATGGAGACATTTCATGGTCTGTTTGGTTTCATTTATAGTAGAGAGGAAATGAAAAGGGCCGTGGAAAGTTACACCCTCAAAGAAAGCTGCGCAAATATAGAAAAAACCCTCGGCGATGTGGACGCTGAGGACCTTGTGCGCGAGATCTCGGCTGCTGTTACTGCCGTGCCTGCAAAAGAAACCACTGGCCTGCAGATTATGAGCTACATTTACAGAAACAATTTAGTTGAACTGTATCCAAACCTCAGCATTGCTCTCCGACTCATGATGACAGTGCCTGTGACTGTAGCGAGCGGAGAGAGGAGTTTCTCTCGCTTGAAGCTAATAAAAACACACCTGAGGTCAACAATGCTCCAGGAGCGGCTGTCAGCTCTCGCTCAGATTTCAATTGAGCACGAGGTGACAAAATCGCTGGACAAAGATGAACTTATCAGGGCATTCTCAGCACTCAAACACAGAAGGGTGGATTTCTAAAAAGGGTTCAGGTGAAATCTAACGTTACGCCCGCCGCCCGGTGAGCTGTCCACGGTGCTGAAATAACGCGAAAACATCGTTATTTATTTATTTATGAAGTTCGGTTCAGTGTCAGTTAGACACTTTTTCTTCTTTGAAAATACGGAGCCCAGGAAATCACCTGTGTGAGTAAAAAAAAAAACAATCCGTGGCGACGGTTTTGCAAACCGTGCGCACAGTTTATAAACCGTAGGCCTACTCACGAATTCTCAAACTGTTTTCTCGGTTTAACAAATCGTGCCCTCGGATTAATAAACCGTACCCACGAGTTTCTAACCCGCGCTCTCAGATTTGTAAACAGTGCCTGCAGTTTCTGAAATCTGTACCCACTAATTGATAAACCGTGCCCACGCTTTCGCAATCCGTTCCCACGGGTTTGTAAAATGTACTCACGGATTTGTGGCTCACTCATTTTAGAAGAACACCAGGAGGTACGTTGTAAACGAATCGTATAGTATATTGTTTTATTGTGTATTAAGTGGAATACATCAAATTGTCTTTACTGCGTCTAACGGGTATGGGTGAATATAGCCTACAATTTAATATGAATGGCGTGCATCAAAATATTTTGTTTATTTGTGATAATCTTAACACTTTATTATTATTTTCTAACCTGTATTATGACTGATATTTGACGAATTGTTTTTTCCTTTTTTGTAAGTTTTGGACAAAAGCGTCTTCTAAATATGTAAAATGTAATAATAATAATAATAATTATTATTATTATTATTATTATTATTTGTGTTTAACTATAAATGAGTTCACTTAGTAATACAGTAATATGTTTGTCATAAAATAATTTATCAATGCTTTATTTTTATAGGCTATAACCTAACCTTTTACAGTTTTGGATAAAATAGGCCTACATTTTTTTGCATTATTTTTGCTTAAATAAAGCGTTCATAAATTATTTTATGATAAACATATAGCTGTCTTAAGTGAACTCATTTATAGTTATAAACTCTAATAATAATAAAAATAATAATAATCATTATTATTATTATTACATTTTATAGGCTACATTAGAAGACACTTTTGTTATTTTTGTTATTTAGTATTTTAAAATACTAAAGTGTTAAGATTATCACAAATAAGCAAAAGATTTTGATGCACGCCATTCATATTAAATTGTATATTCACCCATACCCGTTAGACGCAGTTAAGACAATTTGATGTATTCCACTTCATACACAATAAAACAATATACAATAAGATTCGTTTACAACGTACCTCCTGGTGTTCTTCTAAAATGAGTGAGCCACAAATCCGTGAGTACATTTTACAAACCCGTGGGAACGGATTGCGAAAGCGTGGGCATGGTTTATGAATTCGTGGGTACAGATTTCAGAAACTGCAGGCACTGTTTACAAATCTGAGAGCGCGGGTTAGAAACTCGTGGGTACGGTTTAGTAATCCAAGGGCACGATTTGTTAAACCGAAGGAACAGTTTGAGAATTCGTGAGTACGGTTTAGGGCGCACGGATTGCAAAACCGTCGTCACAGATTTTTTTAAAATTATTTTTACTCACACAGGTGACTTCCCGGGCTCCGTAATACGGCAAGTTGAGGGGATGTTTGAGCTGTTTTTTTTTTTTTTTTTTAAGTCAGCCCAGACAGCTGAAAATATAGCTACTGCGCAAATCAATGTGATGTTGCTCTGCGTGAAAGGGCGAGGCTTATTCCAACGTAAAACGCTGTATTGTATATAGTTTGTGTAAAGCTGCCTTTTAATGAAGCTGAAAGTGCGAGTAATAAAATAATATGATGCAAACCAACAGGAATCCTTGCTTTTTCTGCTCTATTATGTTTACATTTTATGTGGGCAGGGCCCCATATTAGTTATTGAAACGGGCCCCCAGATGCTTAAGGCCGCCCCTGTGTATACTACATCGGTTTGAGTCGGTTTCAGTGGTTTCGTGTGTACACAGATATTTCTTGAGACAACGCCGTGTTTACAGATTTTTTTTTTGAACGAAAAAAAAAAAAACATTGGATAGGGAAAGCTCTGGCTTCGTGTGGATGTGGCCCTAGTCTCTCCCCAGTGAAGGCATCCTTCCCTTCCCTTTACCTCTATAAAACGTTGTTGGGATAATTCCGGTTTACGTGGCTACGTGGAAACGATAAATAATTATGCATTATAAATTTTTAAAACCAGATAAGCAGTTTGTTGAGGGTTGGTTTGTAAAGAAGGACTACATGCCTGCGCAAATATATATTCAAACGCGCATACCTATGGACTAAACACGTGATGCACATGTGCACGCCATCTGTGTTTTCACGGGTTTGCGTTTTTGAGGTTTACGCAGAGATAACCTTTTTTTTTTCAAAAAAAATGTCAAGGACCTTTTAACCTTGCCACCTTAGAACCTATTTCAGGGTTTGCGTTATCGAGCCACCAGGCTCTGTTTTGTGCCGATTGGCGGCCGGAGCACTTTGAGGGTTTTCTGTTAGAATGGTGTTGTGTTAGCGGCCCGTAAGTTAATAACTAATGATCTTTGCAACGGAAGTGAATAAATCAACTAATTTTAGCCAAACAATAACTTTATTTTATTTTTTTGCTACTTTGAAAACCTTATATGTCTTTGACCCATATACAGATGGTGCCCAACCAGAATGCCTATTACCGCCGCGGAAATCACCGCGGCGAAAATAAACCAGCCGCATTTCAAAGTCGTTACCGAAATGACCGCCAGGTGGCGCAAAGGGACATTGTGCAAAACAGCAGCAATTGCCGTATTTTAAAATGTAAGTGGGTTAAATATAAAACCCTAAGCCTAATAGGCATATTTTTCATATATATAAATAGGCCTATTAGGCTACAACAGAATAGAACCAAAGATAGAATCAATTTTAGAACTGAAAAAATAGAATCAAAAGTTAAAAATAGAGACGATATTAGGAGCAATGCAATGAATATTTTTACTATTCTATTGAGGAATTAGATAAATGAAGAGCTCTCGTGAGCGATACAATTGCATAGTAATTTCTAGTGATTTCAAAAGCAGTCCTTAAAAAAAAATACATGGAGTAGTGTGGCATAATTTTTGAGAGATTAAGCGGGACGCGTTTTAGTTAAGATCCTGGTTTCAATGCCCTTAATGTATATAGGCTAGGCTACTGCTTTAAAAAAAAATGTCACAACGCGTTTTGAGATTGTTTTGAATTAAACATTGAAGTTTAAAATGTAGTGTTTTGGCACACCAGGCCGAGTGGCGTTACGCATTGTTCAAAAATCAGGTTTTATTCTGGCATGTTGAATTGGCGTTAGAATTTTTTTTTAGATTTATTAGATTTAGATTTCATTAGATTTATTTTTCTCATAACAGCTAAAATAACTTAATATATGCCTTGTCTTAATATGACCTACTTAATATAGGCAATAGGCATATAATAGCCTATATAATAAATTAGTAAAACTTGGCCACTAAATATTTAATTTTCAATTATTTTAATTATCACAATTAAAGTTTTAATTTTATTAAATTGAACAAGCGCAACAATCAGCATTTAATCAAATATTCTAAAAGATGTATTATTAATAATAATGTTATTTCAACATAATATTTCGTTTTTTCAACATAATATGTGTGCGTGCAACAAGCAAGATGTGTATTTGTAAATCCGGTGATGCGTGCATTGATTTTTATCAATAAACTAGTGTTTTCTGACAGTGTCGACTGCAAAGATGAAGTTGACGATCGCCATATTTGTAGTGAACGCACCTAGAGAGAAATGCACATAAAGACATAATCAGAGACTAGCCTTTTTCTTTTCGTTTTGAATTATTTCGTTTGAAGACATTTCAAGCTTTGTGTATTTGATGTATTTATCATGTCTGTGTGAGGCATACGCTGAGGTTCATTAAGTTAGGAGGATGAGATGCGCTCTAGCTGACGTGCAATGCAAGTGACCGCGCGGGCGCCTCCATGATTAGTGTCTGTTATATTTGCTTCTCTTACTTATTAAATCCAGGCAATTTGTTGATGAAAAATTGATTAAAATTAAGATACAATTTATAGAAAACGAAATTCACTTTAAAGAAAGGTTTTCTACTAAACAAAACTTAATGAAGTGGTCAAAATCATGTCTAACCCACTCCATATCCATCTCTCGATATTAATGCATCCTATCTTACTCGTGCTGTTCACTTTTCATATTCAACATAGATGGAAAAAAATAACATTATAATATTTTAACAAATATGATACTAAATGAGATTATTTAATGGCTACAACAGTATAGTAGGCCTATAGACTCTATTTGTACAAATTGCTGCACATTAATTTAATTAAATGAAACCTTGTAACGAATTCACACTGTAGGGTAGACTGTGTACAGTTGAGACACCTTAAACACCTTTAGACATACTGATAGTTGAACTTATATTATGGCCGATGGGCTATTTGAATTGACTATTATTGAAGCTTAGTAGACAGCAATTTTACACATATTTTGGGTATTAGCTATACTATGTCTATTTAAATATCATAAACATAACTAAACCTTATATGACTGAAAACACTGAACACTGATCGTCTTTGGTTTAGCGAAAGCCAAAGCGCGAACAAATTTATCAGCTGATGACACGGGACACTGACCATTCTAATCTCACCGGTGTGATTATTTCAAATGAAAACAAAAATAAAACTATATTTTTTGGAAGTGTTTTGGAAGCTAAAGTAGGCTACATTTACAATCAATTGCAAGTTAATTGTAATTGGCTATAGGAGAAAAAAACAATATGGTGTGGCAATATTTTAGAACTATCAAATCTCTCTGCATTAATAATAAAAAAAGTAGCCCATGTTTGTTCGGGATTTGAACCTGTGTCATCTGAATTATTGAAACGTAAGTTATAGCCTACCACTCGGCCACGAATTTGTTTTGTTTTATTTTGTTTAAAATGTATTTTTACATATTTTGCTTTCGTTAATGTTAACCAATTCTGTTGTAGCATAATAGGCCTATATTTTTTCCCTAAAAGTTTGTTTTATTCTCTGCTTTGTTTGTTTATATTTTTACATATTCAATCAGTCTCATTTTTGTTCAAATAATGAAAAAAGTTTTTTTTTTACAAGATCTTGCGCCATGTTTTTTTTTATATATTTTTTTTATAAACAGATAGGAAACATTTCGCGAACAACTTTGAAATTCGACTGGTTTATTTTTGCTGCGGCAGTAATAGGCATTGTGGTTGATTATTTATTAAAGAATTCAATTGATAATCTTAACAACATGTAAGCCTATTTAATTATGAATATAACAAAGAATGCTTAAACCGACTAACATCGGTTAGTAACTGCAAGTCCTGAAAATGTTTTAATTTTACGGTAAATTATTTTAATTTATTTCACTGTTATGTTTCAGTTAATAAATCTACAAACACATTAAAATAACACGAAGTAAATGACAAGTAACCTATTGACATAGCCTTTCTAAATTATAGAAAAACTGGGCACACAATGTAAACGTGTGTCTACTTTGTTTAAATTTAATGAATTTGAATTCGTTTAACCACTAAATATTAAATATTTATCTTGAATTTATCTGTGACCTCAGCTCAGATTACTGCCGCGGCAGATTACGTCATAAAGAGAATAAACTGACACTTTTCAAAGTCTGTGATTACAGCGCCACTCAGCTGTAAAAGGCAGCAAATACACATCCCAATTTTGCAAAATGTAAAAGTCTTATTCTGGTTGGGCACCATCTGTATATATAACAAGTATATAACAATAACAATATAACAAGTTATTTGCTTTAATTGTATTGCTGAATTTAATTATACTGTAATTAAAGCTCAACAAATATGGAATACAATATAAAGTAAGAGAAAGTGCAAAACAAATCCATTTATTTCATAATAAGGTTCATTTCTATTCCTCTAAGAATGAATATATTAACATGGGACAAAAAATTTACATTTGTAGTTACATATGGGTTTATGTAATGGATGCTGTCAACATGCTATATTGTGTTTCAATATCTTTATGAATGTACTAAAAATATAGTACATTGTAGTACAAATATATGCCAGAACCACACATTTTATGAATACAAATGACATTAGAGACACAGATACATGTTATGACAGAGACTGAAAGCCTCTTGATTTTTGTGTGATGAGAGCAACACAACAGCCCTTAACAAACATCTGATTGCAGCGTTTCTCCTCGACGCAACCTCAGGAAGACTGACTGGAATCAAGTTCAAATACTTTAGAGGAATGATTTATTTCAAATTAAGAGTTTCGCTCTTAAATAAGAAAGTTTTTGGCAGTTCACAGACAGCAAAGTCAGCGGAAAAGTGCAGTGAGCAATCAGCCCCATTCAAGCCCCATTAAACCCCATTGACTTCATGTAATCAGACTGCTTGTGCCGGGAACTTGTCAGCTCAGTGTTATTTTGCATTTGTGCATTCAACAAGGACAAACACAGCTCGCATCTTCACAGAGGATGGACTGATGAGATGTTTGGAATAACTTCCCAAATTTATGTATTTCCACTATTGTAGGAAGTTTCTCCTCATATTTGTCCCAGAATTTGGGTCTTCAAATGTAATTGAATGTCCCTTTTATCATGAAAGACCTGCTGTACATTAACTTGATAAGTTGATACTAAATTTTATACAGTTTGTAACACTAACCCTAAGCATTTTATTAATCAGTCATTTTGATAATTTTGTATTTCAAAGTTTTTAATAAACGAAATACATTTACACTGTAAAAACTATTCTGCAAAATTTACGGTAAAAACAACAGCGGTAGTTGCCAGAATGTATTATATGATAGCATAATTGGTGTCTGTATATTTTACAACTTATAACTGTATTTCATCACGTGATATAACATTAATGGACCTCATTCATGAAACACGAGCAGAACAAATCTTTGTCTAAATCAACCGTAAAGCCATTCTGACGTAAATCTTCGGATTCACAAAAGTTTTCGTATTTTCAAAATTTCAAAAACCTGCTCCCTACCACGTGTAAATGGTGTGTAAAACATTTAAACGTTCTGTGTTCTAATTTAGGCAAACTAATGACATTGCCTTTTGATGCACTAGTACCATAATATTATTATATAATATTTATTGAATAATATTAATAGATAAGATATAAGATACTTTATACAATGAAAAACTGTAAATGGTTTAGGGCCCTATCTTACACCCGGTGCAATGCAGCGCCAAGCACGACGCAAGTGTTTTTTGCTAGTTTCAGTCCGACGCAGTTATCATTTTCACATCCTGTGCCACGTTGTTTAAATAGCAAATGCATTTGCACCCATTTGTGCGCCCATGGGCTTGCTGGTCTGAAAACGAGGTGTGTTCTGGCTCATTGTTGGCACGTTGCTATTTTGAGGCAATAGAAATAGCCAATATTTTTTTTTTTGTTATTTAAAGAGCACGTTATTAATGAGCGCCTATAGGCGAGTCTACAAAGCGCGTACACTCTGCTTATTAAACACACAGGAACGCACAGCAGCACACAAACATGCCAAATATTTAAAATAAAATTACAATGTAAAGGATTATTATTGTGTACATAAAGATATGGTGGAATCCAGCTTGTCCCGTAGATGGTCTGCTTGCACACTTTTACCTCGCGCACGAGCAGTTCCGTTTGCGCTCTGGAGACGGCTTCGGTCTTTCCACTATCAAATTCCATCATGTAAATAGTGAATCTGCCATGGCGCGAGTGCAACTGGCATTTAAAGGGAATGGGAGATGAGACTCTGATTGGTTTAACACATTGGTAAATCCCAAAACACACCCATTACTCATTAAGAGAATAGGGATAACCCTTTTAAACCATACACCTGGCGCGCCGACCATTTTTTTCGTCGTTAAACTAGCAAAAGTGGATTCGGACACGCCCTAAGTGAACTTGTGCCCTGCGCTTTAGACCATGCGCTTAGATCGTTAAAATAGAGCATCACATTAGCCTATATGGAAAAATACTATGTAAAATACTGTCAAATTCAAGTTTTGAAAGTAAAATCTGATTTTCTGTTTAACCCTGTATGGCATGACTTTTTGTTTTTTGGGGAAAAAATCTTTCACCCTATTTTTTGGGAGCTTGGGGGTCCCTGATAATATATCCATCATAAAATGTGTGAACATTTACACCAAACAAACACTACACATACTCTCTCACACACACACACACACACACACACACACACACACACACACACACACACACACACACACACACACACACACACACACACACACACACACACATTACTTTGCTGACTGACCCCTGACCTCCAAACTGTCTCTCAAACCTGATTCAGGGATCCACTCTTCCTGACTCTCCTCAAGCTCACTGTCCTCACTCTCAGAAGGAATGACCCTAACCATGTTCCTTTCACCCATAAAATGTTCTTGTGTCCATTTCCTGCAAATATCAGTAGATCGCAAAAACATTGAGTATTGATGCGTTCAAGTCATGTCAGAAAGATTGTAATTACGAGTTGAATGCACATGAACGTCACCACAAAGTCGTAATTACGAGTGGGAAGCAATGGCGGAAGAAAATAGTTTTCAATCATGATAAATTTAATTCTAAATTCCAACAGTACAATTTAGTTTGTGTACATATTATGTGTACTGTTAATGAAGAAGAGAGATAAAGTTTGCCAGAAAACACTACTCATTTAGCCAGTTTATGAGCTGATAGGCATGAGTGCCCAAACTACATTTCCCATCATTCTCTGTGACAGTATAATAATAATAATAATAATAATAATAATACTAACAACAACAACAATAATAATGAAACATAAATTATGACACATAATGCGCATTCTTTGAGTTTTCCGAACTTGTAAAAACAAACTTCCCAGGAGAACTTAAATGCACCATATGGTCCTCCTAACCCTATGATATTGCCTGAACAAAAGTGGTCTAACTGCACAGTGTTGCCCTGATGCAACAAACAAAAAAACACAGTTTTAGTGTATAAATAAAAACAAAATAAATCTTTAAACAATCAAACATACTTAATTACATACTGATGCACATGCATATATTTTTTTATATAAAGTTATTTTAACTTAAACATGGTAAAAAGTGATATTTATCTTACTAATTAGTGGCACTGTGTACCATGTGGCTTTGCTTCATGAAAGGACTGCTCCACCCCAGACAAAAGGTCACACCCACTTTAGCCCCTCATTTCATTGAACAGACATGTCCAATAGAGTCTGGCTGCAGACTTGCACTTGCACTCTCAGACTTGCACGCTCAGACACCAGCGCTTCCTCTGCCTGTGACGTCACTTGCAATCGACACAAATTAACCGGAAATATGTTTCTAGCAGTAAATATTATGTTATATTATTTATTTTTTCAGGAAATTAAAAAAAAAAACGGCATATTAACACAACATTTCCCCAAAATCATGTTTAATTGGAGATACGAGATCTATGACTTGGGAGCAGGGAGATACGAGGTTACGCTGTCTGATTAGAATGGAACAGACACAGACGTCGCTGCTGTCAGCAGTGTTCATCAAAGTCTGCGGTCGCGTTGAGCCTTTTGACAAGAGATAAGGCTTTAAGAGCTATTCAAATCTAATGATTGTGGTTACGTACATCTTCCTAAACTCCATTTTAACCCCCTGAGGTTGACAATCGCGCGATAGGCTCGCTTTTTTTCAGTTCAGTTAACATACACAAAACAACGTCCTTCTAGGCTTTAGCTCAAAAATGTGCAGATTTGGAGAAATATTGATATATTCTCACAGGTTTACATCAGATTTCTATAGACAGGAATAATATTTATTGAATTTATACCCAAATGCGTCGATGTAATCATTATGAGCGTTTGCATACTCTGTTAATGTGTTTTCAATTCATACCAATAGCCTGAGGGCGCCCTCGCCGCCCTGTGCATAGTATTAGAACATGAAGAAGTGCCATAATCATGTGACAATCCAGGAAGCCTCGAACACACACACAGCTAACAACAGATCGCGCTGTAACTATGGCTGTAACATGCAGATACAGTCGTTTTGAAGACAATAAACATGTTTGCTATGATATTTGAGTTACCTGTGTTTTTCAATCCATGCCAGGTATTTCCATAATAATAGATTATATTTATAATGTAATGCTAATCTATATAGAATCGTTGTGCAGAACACTAGTATATTTTCTGTCTGATTTTTTATCTGAAGCCAAATAGATCACAGAAAATTATTTAAAATACTCGATTTGCTTTATAAAGTAAGTTTATAAGCACAAACATGGTTTTAATCTCATAAATTGTCGTGTATTGATGGTGTGCTAAGCTAACATGCTAGCTAGCTAGTCCTAGGTGCACCTGCCACCTAGAAGTTATATTTTTATTATTTTTTGAATGCTTACTGAAATGTTTCTTTATTCAAGAAATGCATTTGATACAGTTTAAAATATAAGGGTGAACTTTGAGAAAAGAAATTAGTGACTGAAACCATATGAATAGCCTGTGAATAGCCAGTCGTTAGTAACTATAATGCAGACAAAAGAAATGCATATTTAGAGCCATAACCAGGCTGGAGAGGTGTGAATGTGTGCAGGGGAGACTGAGACTGAATGGGGATCGTTTGCACCACAAAACAATAAAGACAATATACTGGATAGATGGTTAGAAGATGGCAATAAACATCAGAAGCATCTTAGCGTCAAATCAAAATAAAGCCACATGACATGGTCTTGAAAAACATTTCACTAAATACAGAGTTTTAGACTTATTATCTTAAGATTTTAAACATAAAATGTTTAGACATGTGGCATTAGCTGTAGTGCATTTCTAGATTGCTCCAGTGCCAACTTCAATTTTATTTTCATGAGGATATTTCATAAAAAATAATTTCTAATAACTTTACAAAACTTTGAAGCTATTTAAAACAATTTTTGTCATTATGACAATAATTAATTCTACATTTACAATAAACTGCCAGGTGTCAGCTTTCAAATGAGATCATACTTGTGCTTTTAGTACAAAGGGTTCATGAACTGTATCTGTTTCAGTTTGGGTATGTCATTTCTTGGGATTTTTCAAAAGTGGGGTTGCAGCTTAACAGGTTAAAAGAGAGCGATTCCAGCCGAGCTCATTAGAGCTAATTCAAATGTAATGTGAACCCGCCCACGGAGAGCGCGTGCTATTCAAACGCAAATTACTGAGGCAATTCACGCAAACCTGTGAACGCCCCCATATCAGCTCGAGAAAACACAAGTTTAATCATATCATTGTAGCCTACGTGTTTACACCACCTGGCAGCGCTGTGAGGAATAATAATAATGGAGAATCTACCTCAGAGTGCGGGTATTGCGAGGAGCGAGGATCCGACTGAGTGAGGAATACTGTAGTAAGTTTTTTTTCCTTCTCAAGTTAATCGCGTTTCCGTCTGAATGAATGAACGGCAGCCGCAGAGATGCGCGCTGTTTACCACAGCTCGCAAAAAGACAGTTTAAATTTAAATCTCCTTTCTGTGTGTGTGTGAATGGATGATGATGTTTTAGCAAAATGTATTGCTATACTGAGATGAGTAAAAATCGACTGAAATATGTTGAAATAAAATGTAGGCTATTTGTATAAGCAACGTATTAAACTGCAAATTAACATTTATATGCCCTAATATTTCATAAAAACAACGTTACAGTCAGGCGTTTCTGTGTGTGAATGAATGTTTCGGTTTTAGCAAACTGTATTGCTATACTGAGTAAAAATCGACTGAAATATGTTGAAATAAAAATGTATTTGTATAAGCAACGTATTAAACTGCAAATTAACATTTATATTTCTTATAATAAAAATGAAAGACCTATGTTACAGACAATGAAAAAATACAAGATTTCGTTGATTAGTTTTGGATAGATTATACATTTTTACTTTCATTTTACTTTTTTACTTCAATTAAATCCTTAACTTTGAAATATGTATGATAAAATGTATACTTTAGTTTTTACAAAGAAAGATTACACTTGAATTGTTGTTGTAATTTTAACCTTTTTAATTAAAAAAAAAAAGATATTTACAAGGTAGATGTAAACAAACTATTAAAAGGTAAATATAAGCCTTTTCTTTAAATGATTTTTATTGTGTTTTATTAGTGACAAATTTGGGGAGAGGATAAATATTCCAAAACTGAAAATACAGTATGAGAATTAACTGCACAATTACTAGACATGTTTTCCTTGGATATTATAGGTCAATTTGCAAGCACAATTTGTGGAAAAATAAAAAAAGAATTGAGATGCTTCCAACTGTTGCTCTTGCATTCTTGTGGCTCAGTGACTCACCTGAATGAATGGCTCTTTAAGTATGCGGGCCCCATTGTCTCCTCAGGTGTGAACCACTAAATATGCCTGATCGTTGACACCCACTCGAATATTGCCTTTCCAAACAGAAAGTGCTTTGCAAAATTCAAATCAATGTATTGTGTTATGTGAATGATTAGGCAGGGTGATTTTCACATCATTTTGAAGAAAAAACACTAGGCGATGACATCCATTAGACAAAAGTCTTATTGGCACATATTTAGTATGTGTTTTGTGGTCTTATTTCAGAAACTTTAGTTTTTAGTTTTTTCAATAACCACGCATAAACATTATTCTCTCAAAAATGCAGACATGTACATTCTTGTTGCTCACATATTATGGTAGCCCTGTTTGTGCTAAATAGTGTTTTTATTATGGTAGCCCTGTTTGTGCTAAATAGTGTTTTTTTTTTTTTTTTGCCATTAATATGTTTATAAGCAACTGAAAAAAGCACAAATGTCAGGGCATGTCAGAACATCTCAAGGACCCCAAAAACACCTTAGACCCCAGAGGGTTAAAGGTTTAAGAGCTATAAGTGAAGCATAACAAAATATGATGAGGTGTCTAGGCTGTCTAATAGGAGGAAATTAGCCTAATCTGCCCCCAAACTTACCTTCGTGGCTCACAGGCTTCCTTCTGCACCGAAGCATTACAGCTATCGATTTTTAACAAAACATGCCTACTCAAATGTATCTAACCTAACTATTTTCAATCGTTATTGTCTAAAAAACATACAGAGTTATCCAAAGATACTAGGCTTACTTGTCGCCAGTAACTTAGACAGCTCTTTTTTCTCCCATAAATAAAACCTGCTACTTGGGGTATTTTACATGCACAGTGCCAACATCAAGTCAGTAAAATAATAATACAAACAGAAATTTAATGCTGGTATCCAAGACATTTAATTCAATTCAAGTATTATATTAGATACATTTAAAACTTCAATGCACACGTATAATAAGCCTAGTAATAATAAGCCTGGTAATAAGTAGACATTTAAAATACATCAATAACTGATATCATAGTTTAACACGGGTAAAATCAGAGTTAAGGCTTGCTTTACGTGTTGCTCGACGAGGGTTATATTTCAATCCTGAGGAGAGGAAACAAATGCAGCGAGGCTCCCGCCACGGAGTGAAGAAGAGGTGGAGTTACGAGGATTCTCAGACAGTTGAAGTGTCCAACGGAGTTAGGAGATTTGCTCTCTAGCTATTTTCAACACTTTAGATTGGTTAATAATTTGTAAAAATAACAGAACCACGTGGGGACTGACCAATAGCATCGATTTGTGAAAAATATGAAATTGACAAAATTTGGACATACGAGGTTTCCGCCCGACAGCGACGATATGTATTTATTTATATGTATATACCATAGACTGTAAAAAATAGGTATATACTTACATTAACGATTTTTGAATGACATTGGGAGCTGTTTTCAATCGAACCACACTATGTGTCGATTACAAGTGACGTCACTTGCAGAGGAAGCTCTGGTGTCTGAGCGTGCAGGTCTGAGAGTGCAAGTGCAGGTCTGCAGCCAGACCCTTCTCGACATGTCAGGGGATATTATATATTGAAAAAAATATATTAAAAAAATTAAAGGGGCGGTGTGAGGTCCAAAAAGGTAGTTTGTTGCCTGTGGGCAACACCATGCCATAGAGGGTTAACCACCTGTATTGGTGGTTGTAGTACATTTTAAAATGAAATTAACATTATATCACTTAATGGAATATGGTTATAAGTTGTAAAATATACATACACCATTTATGCTATGTTATAATAAGATGCCCAGTCTTCTTTTTTTTTTTTTTTTTTACTGTTTAATTTTGGGTAATTGTATTGTATCCAGCGCTCGTCACTGTTACTTTTTACCCAGCCGTCCAATCACAGTGAAGGAGGGACGGGACAAATACTACACGGACCAATCATCCTACTTGTACAACGACTGAACAAAAATGGAGAAGTTAATATTGCTGGTTACTGTTGTATATTTAGTAATATTCTTTAAAATGAGATACTAGTAAAACATTACTGCCATGTATATTCTGTATCATAGCAACCAAAGTATCTCAGCTGGAAATAAGCAGCACTTGCAAAACATGTTCAAGCACCACCAGCTGGCCATTTTCAGAAGAGCACCAGGCATTTTTTAGCTGGCTAAAAATGCTTTGGACACACGGGGCCCTATCTTGCACCCAGCGCAATTGACTTTGTACACCGACGCATGTATCATTCCTATTTTGCACCCGCGCAAAGCGCGCTTTTCCCTCCACAGAAGCACATCGCTAAACTAGGGAATGAACTTGCGCTCCCTGGGCGGTTCAGCGCAAAAAAGGAGGCGTGTTCCGGCGCAAACGTTCCTTCATGCTATTTTGCAGGTTTAGAAAACAATTGCGCCACTAACCAGGAAAAAATAGTTTAAAGTCAGTGGCGCGTTGCTATTTATTCATATGTGGCGCGTTGCATGTTATTCATATGCTATTTTAAGGGCGCATGCTTGGCCATAATCAATGTAGCGTGTGCACAACGCGCATACACTTTGATTCTCTCATCTACACAGAAGCAGCAGTTTTCATTTTTGCAAATCATACATTATTACGATAGATAGATAGATAGATAGATAGATAGACAATTTATTATAAAAGCATACATCTAGCTTACACATTTACCCAAATTATCATACGCCTTTTTAACCGAAGTTAATTTGGGTGGGTTTCTCCATCCCCAACGTCCCTGACGAGAGCGTTGCTCTCCTTGGCTGTGAACCGCTCCTCGCGTGCGCCTGGCAAATCCGCCGTTATAATAGGAATCCGCTTTAGAACAAGCGCGCCTGCTCTTAAAGGGAATGTGAGATGACTCTCTGATTGGTTTATTTCACGTTACACCCAAACCACACCTATGAATAATGAAGCTACTTCAGACCAACCCATTTTAGATTTGCGCCTGGCGCAAGAGTCATTTATCCCGCCGGGAAAATAGCAACAGCGCCAAGACCCGCCCACAAAGTTACTTGACACTTGCGTTTCAGATCGTTAAAATAGGGCCCCATGATCATTTAATATTTATTGATAGGCATATGGCCAATTAGTCTCTTTAGCATTTATGCAATATACTGTTGCATAAATGTTGCAATTTTTTCCATTTCATATAGGCTTATGTTTAATTCAGTTCAATTCACATTTATTTGTGTAGCGCTTTTCACAATACACATCAATTCAAAGCAGCTTTACAGAAAATGCATGAGTCCACATTACAATTTAGAGTAATCTGTTATCAGACGTAATTGTCTAAGTTATGTATTTCAGAAATGTGTCACAGGTCGGGGCGGGCCAATCGAGCTGCACCCACCCCTGAGACCCGTTACCACCCTTGGGGAGTCGGACCGAGGTCAGGCAAGGAGGACAGACACAGAGACTTCCCAAGAACAGTGTTTTATTGTACATAAAAATGGGTTAAAAGGATTAAAACATTGAATCGTCTGGGCAGGGTTGTCCCATCCTACGGACCCGCCGAAGGCCCGCTGGACGCAGCGCACGGGGTGCTCTGGTGACCGGGTCCGCCGTCTTCCCGTGAAGCGACGGGTCAGGGCTCACGGCTGAAGGGAGGCTGCTGCAGGACGATCCAGGTGGGTACTTCCGGTAACGTACTCCCTTCTTCTACGGAGGACGGAGGGGGAACTTACGGCTGAGGAGCTTCACTGCCAAGCAGTCAGGTGAATGTACAAGAGCGTAATCCTATTCTTCATCCCATGACAGACAGAGGACTTACGGCTGGGGAGTTTCACTGCAAAGCAGTCGATGAGTATGCAGGCACGTAATCCTCTTCTTCGACCCGTGACAGACAGAGGACTTACGGCTGAGGAGCTTCACTGCAAAGCAGTCAGGTGAGAATACAGGCACGTAATCCTCTTCTCCACTCAATGACAGACAGAGAACTAACGGCTGGAGGAATCGCTGCAAAGCAGTCGGCGAGTCTTCCGGTACGGAATCCTCTGTAGGAGCTGGCGGCACAGACCTTACGGCGGGGGAAGCTTGCTGCAAAACAGACAGGTGAAAGTACAGGCACGTAATCCTCCTCTTCAGCCCTGACACCTACGGCTAGAGGAATTTACTGCAAATCAGTCGGTGCGTCATTCACCTATGTGTCCCTCTTCACAACGGCAGTTAGACAGTACACTCAAACATCTGTGGAGTACAACAGTGTTAGCTTCTTACGTCTCAGAACGTGACAGACACTCAGGTAAATAATGGACATCCAGCGGGTTTAAGTTCACACTTCACACATAAAGAACGTGCATCACATCACTCCATCACTGCAGTTCAGCACTCAGTGGAAATAATATACATGGATGGCCGTCGCCCATTCTCTGACCTGATATGCGCATCAGAGAGTCCCATCGATACGAGAGAGAAGATGAAGATCGTTTGGACTACTCACAGGCTCTCACCAACAATCCCACTGTCAAGCGATTTCCTTCCTCCAGTTGAGTCAACATGCTCTTTCTCCCGAACTCACAGTCTCGTGCCCCTTTGCCAACCCCATTTCCTCTTCTCCACCGCTCACGCTCCTTCCGGGATACCCAAACACTTCCTGTCCCCAAACACTTCCCTCTCCAGACGCCTCCCGTCCCAGCCTTCACATCGTCCCAGACCTCTCGTCCCCCAACTTCGCCCTTGTCTGATCTCCACTCTCTCCTTTTATCCTCCTCTAAATGGCAACGTGTCCCAATCGCGGGGCTCCACTCCCCTCGTGCACAGCTGCCGGCGATTTCGGCTGATCACCTCATTCGCGGGGATTTTGCGCTAACCCGGAACAAGCCCGGTGTTCCGTTGTTATGGGTCCGGCGGGAGGCAATCTCGGCGAACATTAGTTCCGCCTTACAAGGGAAAAATTAAAGTTTTCGTCACCCCGTGACAAATGTATATATAAAATCACAGTTAGCTAAAAATGTACTAATTTAAATAATGTAATAAGTTAAGGCAAACACAATGAGCTCATTGAAGTAATGAATACTTGTTTGTAAACAAATGATTATGACATTTAGAAAAAAATAGCATTGGTGCATGTTGATTCAGAGTTGCGTCATCTGAAGTCTACACAGGAGTAGGTGTCGTCTCTTCATAGGTGTTGGGCATTTGAAGTCTGCCTTTAGTGGACTTAGATATCACTATCAGAAGGCCAGAGTTTTGTGAACCCAAAGAGTGTGATGGATTGTAAGGCGATAGAAGATTAGTTAAATATTTTATTTTTTCATTCACTCTTTATTTGTTAATCTAAACACTGTACTAAATACAAATCTTGCATTGTTTTGGTTATTTTCTATTATTTTGCGGAGATGCTCGGCCCTGGCTGTTTTTAACCCTCTGGGGTCTAAGGTGTTTTTGGGGTCCTTGAGATGTTTTGACATGCCCTGACATTTGTGCTTTTTTCAGGTGCTTATAAACATATTAATGGCAAAGGTGTAATTACACTCTATTTAGCACAAACAGGGCAACCATAATATGTGAGCAACATATATGTACATGTTTGTATTTTTGAGAGAATATTGTTTATGCATAGTTATTGAAAAAACAAAAAATGTAAGTTTCTGAAATAAGGCCACAAAACACATACTAAATATGTGTCCACAAGACTTTGGACTAATGGATGTTGTCGCCTAGAGTTTTTGTTTCAAAATGATCTGAAAATCATCCTGCATTCACATAAAACGTCTCGGGTCACGTCTGTAACCCTTGTTCCCTGAGGAGGGAACGAGACACTGCGTCGTTGAAAACGACACTTTGGGGACGCTCCCTTAGCGGGCGCCTCTGAAGTAAAAATGAAAATAATCCAATCCTGATTGGTGTTGCGTCATGACGTAACATGTGACGGCATAACCGGATGCATAAAAGTGACGCTGGCACACACACACATTAGCCTCGCGATGAAGCAAGCCGCTCTTAGGCATCGAGGGGCGTGTCAAGACGATGCAGTGTCTCATTCCCTCCTCAGGGAACAAGGGTTACAGACGTAACCCGAGACGTTCCCTTTCGTTAGGGAACTCGCACTGCGTCGTTGAAAATGACACTTTGGGGAACGAATGCCCACTAGGCCACGCACCGAAAAAGGCCTGCCCTAGAGTGAAACTGATCTAAGGCACTCAGCTAGGACTAGAGCATACGTGCGCCAGGCGTACAAGAGAGGTGCAGACTATAAAACCTGAAAAAATGTGCGGGGTAGCCCAACCGGCTGCCTCACAGATCTCCTGGAGGGGCACTCCCAAGAGGAGGGCTCTAGAGGACACCATGCCTCTAGTAGAATGAGCCCTTACGGCCAAAGGTGAAGGCAAATTGCGCACCTTGTAGGCCTACTTATGGTTTGTTTAGCTGGGAGCCCCTTATTAGGTGATCCAAAACACACTACAGTAAGTCCGACCTCCTCCAAGAAGAGGACCTCTCAAGGTAATACTCGGAACTCTGACTGGCAGAGCAAGGAACCTCTTTTTTTCTGCCGACACATGTGGTGGAGGATGAAATGCTTGCAGGACCATGGACCTAGCCATGTTAAATTGCACTTAAGGCACATAGCTGGGTCTCAGATGCAGGATGGCCTTAACTCCGCCGAGCCAGGGATAGCCCTTCGAGAACCACCGCCAGGTACCAGGAAGGAACCCTGGACCTGACTGTCAGTCTCATCCTCCATGTACCATGGAGAAATAGTATGACCAGTTGGTGCCTCCCCAAAGGCCCAACATTCAGTGGTACATGGAACGCCGCAATGGTAGCCACGTCGTACACCTTACGTGTGGACGGGGAGAAATTCGTAAAGAAACGATCTTGAAGAAACTCCAGAACTGAAGCCACTGGGCAGTTAGCTGGACCTAACTCATGTTGTCTACACCAAGTGGAAAAACATTCCACTTGAGGCCATATAATCTCCTAGTAGACGAAGCACTAAAGATAAGTATGGTTTCGACCACCCCAGATGATAGACAGCATCTAGGTACTGAGCCCCCTCAAAGGCCAGACCCACAATTTCCACAGCTCCGGCCGAGGATGGAATATAGTGCCCTCCGCCTGAGACAACAGATCCCTCCTTAGAGGAATCTACCATGGCGGAGCTATCAGGAGTGAAATTAAGTCCAAAAACCATACTTGGGCCGGCCAAAACGGGGCTACCAGAAGAAGACTGATGCCCTCCTGACGGACCCTCTCCAGGACTCCCGGGAGCAGAGCGATCGGGGGAAAAGCATACAGGCGAAGCCTCGGCCAGGCCTGTACCATGGCATCCAACCCCAGCGGGGCTGGATGATTGAGGGAGAACCAAAGTGGACAGTGGGACATCCCTCGAGACGCAAACAGATCCACTTCCATTGGTCCAAACCTCTGCCATATCAGCTCCGACACCTCTGGATGGAGTCTCCATTTCCCGGGCCTCAGCCCCTGCCTCGACAGGATGTCTGCTCCCTGATTCTGAAACCCCGGGACATATATTGCTCTTATAGATAATATTTTCCCTTGGGACCATAAAATAATCTGATGCGCCGATCTGGATAGAGGGCGCGATCTGAGTCCCCCTTGTCGCTTCAGATACGCTACCACTGATATATTGTCCGAACGTATCAAGACGTGGTAACCTTTGATGTCTGGGAGGAAGCTCCTCAGAACGCTGAACACAGCCAACATTTCTTGGCAATTTATATGCCAAGAATGATGATGGTCCTGCCACAGACCCCTGGCAAAGCGGCCGATAACCGCACCCCAGCCAGTGATGGAAATGTCTGTCGAAATGGTTTTCTGGCGACATGACATCCCTAATACTGGCCCTTGGGACAAGAACCAAGGCTTCTTCCATATTAATAGGGAACGAAGGCATCTGCGTGTAACCTTTATTATACGGAACGGATTCTGCTTGGGGGAAAAACCCCTTGGCTTTGAGCCACCACTGAAGGGGCCTCATGTGAAGAAGGCCAAAAGGAATTATGTTGGATGCCGCTGCCATGAGACCCAGCAGTCTTTGAAATTGCTTTCATATTTCTCGCTCGTCCCTCCACGGGGGGGACAGCCATCTTCGTCTTTGATTTTCGACGTTCGCTGCTCATCATTTTGATTCCTCAGAATTAAATGCAGCCAAAAAAACTGGATAAGTGAAACACGGTCTGGATGGTAGGCTGAATTAAAATATCTAACTTCTTAAAGTCAGATAATATATTCCATCATTTCAATTCCATCATTTTAATTCCATAGAATTAAATGCAACCATAATCACCAGACACTACTGTTTTAATATTTATACAGTCTCGTAATCTAAATGCTGCCTTGGCAAACGCGAGATTCGAGCCGTTAGAATATATTTAGCTTTCATCCCTCGAGAAGAAAGTCATCAGGTGCAAGGTTGAAACATCCGACAGCGCACGGATTGCAAGCGTGCCCAAGATATTTATCAATGAACACTGCCAGCACCCTCAGGAGCTGATTGTGAATGCCTCGCACCCAAACAGTATTATTTCACAGATCGCGTGTGTCCCTTTTATTGCAGACTCGTAATCTACGCGTTGCCTCGGCAAACGCGAGATTTGAGTCGTTCACAATATATATGGCTTTCGTCTCTCGAGAAGAAAGTCAACGGGCACGAGGCTGAAACACCCGAAATGCACGGCTGTGTGCGTCGATATATTTCTCAATGAACACAGCCAGCACCCTCAGGAGCTAACTGTGCATGCCTCGCACCCACACAGAATCTTTATTGCTATGCTGACTTTAAATCTACGCGCTGCCTCGACAAACGCGAGATCCCAGTCACAGAATGTTTATTGCAGAGTAGACCCGTAAACTACGCGCTGCCTCGGCAAACGCGAGATCTGAGCTACTATAGATTCTGTATTGCAATGCAGTGGGACAATTCTTATTTTTGGGTTACAAACAACACCGGCGAGTGTGACTCATGTTCCTCGCTCCCGATGCTGAGCACATCCACTTCCTCAGCAGCAGATAGCTCGAGCATTGGGCACTCGTCACGGGCAAAAGAAGCCACATCGCAGGCTAAACATGGCAAAGGTGTAAATTCACTCTATATAGCACAAACAGGGCTACCATAATATGCGAGCAACTTGTATGTAGATGTTTGTATTTTTAAGAGAATAATGTTTATGCGTGGTTATTGGAATAAATTAAAATGAAAGTTGCTGAATTAAGACCACAAAACACATATTAAATATGTGTCCACAAGACTTTTGACTAATGGATGTTGTCCCTTTGAGTTCTAGCTTCAAAATTATGTGAAAATAGTCTTGCTTTATCGTTCACAAAAAAAATACATTGATTTAAATGGTGTAAAACAGGTTTTGCTTGGAAAGCCAATATGCGAGGGGGAGGAGTAGTTTACACCTTAGATTACAATGTCCCACCCACTCTGCATAATGACTCTGCCTAATGAGCCATTCTTTCAGGTGTGACACTGACTGAGCCACAATGCAAGGACAAAATATGTATTTAGAAGAAGACTTATATTGACCATTTAAGATTTCGCTTACATCTCTCTTGTAAATATGTTTTGCTATTTTATTAAAAATGTTACAATTACAACAATAATTACAATTTCAACAATATTTCAAGTGTACTCTTTCTTTGTAAAAAAGAAAAAGAAAAAAGATTATAGGCCTACATTTTATCATATGTATTCATTAGTTTGAATATAGCCAACATTGGAACATCTAACATCTTAGTCTATGACTTTATTTTTGACAAATATCTATATATATATATATATATATATATATAACGTTAGATATGAGCAGAAATTGCTAAACAAAAGCTTATTTGATGTGGCAGTATATTCTACAGTAGCCTAAAAACTGTACCCAAATCTAGTCAACAAGTGACTGACTGTAACGTTGTTTTTATGAAATATTAGGGCATATAAATGCTAATTTGCAGTTTAATACATTGCTTATACAAATACATTTTATTTCAACATATTCCAGTCGATTTTTACTCATCTCAGTAGGCTATAGCAAAGCAGTTTATTCTTTCACACACAGACGCGCGATTTATATTTAGGCTAAACAGTCTTTACAAATATGTACCCTTCATTCATCTCACAGAAAGGCGAGTCATATTATAGAAATGCGATTCATCTTTTTGCGGTTTGCATAGGCCTACACTAACGTTATTCCATAACGTTATTCCACACTTGAGAAAAGAAAACAGCCTACCTCACTCCTCAGCGGGATCTGCTCCTCATATCAGGAGATATTGCTCCTCATATCAGCACTGTTCTGAGGAATCTTTTCTCCATAAGGTAGGCTATATTATGCCTCACTCGATCGCGACGTGCTTTGTTTACAGCTGATGTGGGCGTTTCACAGGTCTGAAATAGTTCTCAGAATTTGCGTTTGAATAGCACGCGCTCTCCGGGGAGTGGTCACATTACTGTGAATTAGCTCGTAATGAGCTCGACTGGAGTCGCTCTCTTTTTATACAGATTACAGAAGCTGAGAATATTTGTTTTTTATATAAATTACTGCATTTAACAGATGCGATCTCAAGCTTTATGCCCGTGGGTTTGTTTGCCTGTTTGACTGAATTTTCGCGGAGTTATAGATCATTTTCGAACGCGTTTCAAATGGGAGTTTACTGACAGAGAGAAGGCAGAAATCGCATCATGTTAATTTTTCTTTATTTGTCAAAAAGCAAAACACTTTATTTGTATTGTGAGTATACAGAAAAAAAATAGAAACTGAACAGGATCGATTGATGTATTACACGAAAATAAAAGATCAAAATTAAAAGAGCATTTAGTGTTTATTTTCATTGCTAAAAAAAAAACGAGCAAAATGCGCGGGCGCGTTTTTGGTCCCCAGAGGGTTAAGGGGGTGTTGAATCGCATCAAGGCTGCAAGACTAACCATCTGCCCTGATAAATATGCCCTCGCTAAACCAGAAACCTAATACCTTGGATTTGTACTGGGTCACGGAGTGATCTGACCTCAGGTGGGGAAGGTGGAGGCCGTTAAAGGAGCAGGATGGCCTGTTACAAAAAAGCAGGTTAGAGCTTTTCTTGGACTTGGCTGGTATTGGAAATTTATTCCAAATTTCTCAGCCAGGGCAATAACCCTAACAAACTTGACAAAAAAGAGCCAGCCCAACAATGTAGTATGGACAGAGGACTGTGAAAAGACCTTTAAAGAC
Source organism: Scardinius erythrophthalmus (assembly GCF_964197995.2). Lineage (NCBI taxonomy): Eukaryota > Metazoa > Chordata > Actinopteri > Cypriniformes > Leuciscidae > Scardinius > Scardinius erythrophthalmus. The sequence continues at coordinate 15,059,359 of NC_138222.1, read as the reverse complement.
TTAAAGGATGCACTATGTCAGGAACCAGTTCTTCAGAGTCCTGATTTTAGGAAACTGTTCACAGTAGAGACTGGTGCCTCACAACATGGCATTGGTGCTGTACTCCTTCAAGAGGAACAAGGTCAACTCAAGCCAGTTGTATACATCAGTAGGAAACTCCTGCCCAGATAGGTAAACTATTCCGCTGTTGAAAAGGAGTGCCTTGCTGTTAAGTGGGCCCTGGATTCTTTAAGGTATTATTTGCTTGGACGAAAATTCCGGTTGGAAACTGACCACCGAGCAATGGCCTAGTTAGGCCACATGAGAGACACAAATGCTCGCATTACTTGGTGGTTTCTGGCCATGCAGCCGTTTGACTTTGAGGTGCTGTACAGATCAGGGTCACAAAATTACACTGCAGACTTTCTCTCAAGGACACCACAGGCGGTGTCTGGAGAGGGAGGGGGAAATGTCACAGTGAGGCTCTGTGACTAGAGACTCTTATTTTGTAAAAAGACTCTTGTTATGAAACTGGACTGAGAACATACTATGCATACATACACTTTTCATACTAACATCATAACACATTATGTGTTTTGTGCAAATTTTAACACCAGTGAACACAGATATGTGTATGTCACTGATTGTGTATTGTTTAGTGTTGTTCCTGTCCTCACCATGTACTTTTTCTTTAACATTTACTGAGTCATTAATTTCACTATGTTGATTCATGTATTGTGTTAAGGACTCAAACAAGACCGGTTACCGTGTTAAATGTTTATTGTTTTCCATTAACCACTTGCATAATATAAATTGTCATACTTGCGTATTGGAACATTTCCTCATACCAAACAGACAAAACCTGTTCACAGTTACTGCCACCATTTTTGAATATCTCTTTCCCGACAATAGAAGGCGCAGGTAATTGTTCTCATGTGTGAGGGGGAGATTGGTGATCTGTTTGATTCTTAAGCTCCGCTGTTGAATCCTTACCTTTCTCTGTCCACATGAGCCCTGTGAAGAGCGCCAGCTCTGCTGTTGAATCCTTACCTCTCTCTCTGTCCGCCTGAACCCTGTGAAGAGAGTCAGTTTTACTGTGAAATCCTCACCTTCTCTCTGTCGCCTGAGCCCTGTGAAGAGAGCCAGCTCCGCTGTTGAATCCTTACCTTTCTCTGTCCACCTGAGCCCTGTGAAGAGAGCCAGCTCCGCTGTTGAATCCTTACCTCTCTCTGTCCGCCTGAACCCTGTGAAGAGAGTCAGTCTTACTGTGAATCCTTACCCCTCTCTGTCCGCCTGAGCCCTGTGAAGAGAGCCAGCTCCACTGTTGAATCCTTACCTCTCTCTGTCCGCCTGAACCCTGTGAAGAGAGCCAGCTCCACTGTTGAATCCTTACCTCTCTCTGTCCGCCTGAACCCTGTGAAGAGAGTCAGTTTTACTGTGAAATCCTCACCTTTATTGTCCACCTGAGCCGTGTGAAGAGAGGCAGCTCCGCTGTTAAATCCTTACCTCTCTCTGTCCACCTGAGCCCTTTGAAGAGAGCCAGCTCCGCTGCTGAATCCTTACAGATGGTGGACAACCAGAATGAGACTTTTACCGCCGCAGTTCCCGCGGCGGCAAAATTGGGATGTGTATTTGCTGCCTTTTACCGCTGAGTGGCGCTGTAATCACAGACTTTGAAAAGTGTCAGTTTATTCTCTTTATGACGTAATCTGCCGCGGCAGTAATCTAAGCTGAGGTCACAGATAAATTCAAGATAAATATTGTGGTTAAACGAATTCAAATTCATTAAATTTAAACAAATTAGACACACGTTAACATTGTGTGCCCAGTTTTTCTATAATTTAGAAAGGCTATGTCAATAGGTTACTTGTCATTTACTTCGTGTTATTTTAATGTGTTTGTAGATTTATTAACTGAAACATAACAGTGAAATAAATTAAAACAATTTACCGTAAAATTAAAACATTTTCAGGACTTGCAGTTACTAACCGATGTTAGTCGGTTTAAGCATTATTTATTATATTCAGAATTAAATAGGCTTACATGTTGTTATGATTATCAATTGAATTCTTTAATACATAATCAACCACGATGCCTATTACTGCCGCAGCAAAAATAAACCAGTCGAATTTCAAAGTCGTTCGCGAAATAGGCTATACCGGATGGCGCAAGTGACAGGGCAAAACAGCAGCAACTGCGGCATTTTAAAAAGTAGCCTAAGTTTCCTATCTGTTTATTTAAAAAAAAAAAAACATGGCGCAAGATCTTGTAAAAAAAAAAAAAAAAAACTTTTTTCATTATTTGAACAAAAATGAGATTGATTGAATATGTAAAAATATAAACAAACAAAGCAGAGAATAAAACAAACTTTAAGGGAAAAAATATAGGCCTATTATGCTACAACAGAATTGGTTAACATTAACGAAAGCAAAATATGTAAAAATACATTTCAAACAAAATAAAACAAAACAAATTCGTGGCCGAGTGGTCGGCTATAACTTACGTTTCAATAATTCAGATGACACGGGTTCAAATCCCAAACAAACATGGGCTACTTTTTTATTATTAATGCAGAGAGATTTGATAGTTCTAAAATATTGCTACACCATACTGTTTTTTTCTCCTATAGCCTATATTAAATATTTTATATTTATAAAATAAAATTACCATTCATTTCCATTTTACATCAGGGACCATTTTTATCCAACAGAATGGCTTGAATTAACATCTGCATAATAATAATAATAATAATAATAATAATAAATAAATAAATAAATAAATAAACAGCACAAGGTCTTGTAAAAACACTTTTTTTCGACACATAATTTCGAGACAGTAAATTGCCAATGTTAAAAAATAAAAAGAAAAAAAGAAAAAAGAATATAACAAACTTTTAAAACAGAGAAAATAATAGATCTATAGGCTATTCAGACGATATCTCTGTGGTCAATGCATTAACAACAGCCTCTCGGAGGTTCAAACGATCTGAGATCGAATCTCAGTGTAGCCGACAGTGTTTATGTTTTTCCGTTCTTGATGCTTAAATATGCATCTGTTTATTAAAGTCAATCATCTTGTTTAATTATCAATTGTACATTACAACATAAATTTGCTACATTTGAGCCGCTGCAAAGACGACACATCTGATGAAGGAAGACTGTCAGCCGATTGCACCAGAAAATGAAGATGATGAAGCTCGTCTTTAATCTGCTTAATTATTTTTTTTGGTGTGTGTGAATCATTCACGAGATTGAGATGACTGACAGTGATACCCGGCCAACGGAAGACATTTTTCAAAACAGATCGAACAAAACAGAAAAATACTTTCAATACAGCATTGCTTTCAATTAAAAAATAAACAATGAAAATGTAAAAGAAAAAGAAAATTAATTAAGTTTGAAAACCCATCGCACATTTCAAGGTATGAATAAAGTGTCGGGACAGTTTATTTATTTAAACAGGGTTGCATCGATAGAGTTTATTCCCTTTGTGATGCAAAATAAGAAACACAGAATCTTATTCTTGCAACATTTTAAATTTCTATTGTCAAAGAAATTGCAGCTAAATTAAAAAATGAAACGGTACAAAACGAAAAAAGTTCAAAGCAACATAAATTAAGAACAGGCGTTTTTCTTTGCCTCTCTCGCGCTGGATATTTTTTTTAGTAAGTTTGGTCTCCCTCACTGCGCGCGGTGGGTCTTTCTCGAAATTAAGCATTTCAGCGTAAAAAAACACCATACAGCTGATAATACTGTATATGTCGCTGTGTGTCATCCACACAAATCACGAAAGAAAAAACTGTAACAAATTGCTTTTGTTCCTTCAAAGATACAACATGCCTTGCTGAATTCACCTTACAATAAAACGAGGTGGGTCGCGAATTAAAGAGCAATGTATCTGCTTAATTGAAATTGTTTGTGGAAAACCTTTAAATACAATCAATAAAACTACAATATATAATTTAATAAGATATAGGGCCTACTGTACATAGGCTATGGACTTTTGGAGATTTTGAGATTAATCCTTGAAAGAATGTTGCCTTTGCCTGCTCATCAGGCTGGCTCCGACACTCTCCATATGAAAGACGGAACATTAACACCTCTGTCCTGCACCCCCACGATAAAGCAACTATTGCCTTCTCCAAACCCCCCACAGGCTAGCTGAGTTTGCAAAACAAAACAAAGATTTTGCCACTCGTCGTGGTGTGCCAAAACACTTAATTATAAACTTCAATATTTCATTCAAAACAATCTCAAAATGCTTTGTGACATTTTGAAAAGCCGTGGATGCATTACTGCCACTGGAACCATGAACGCAACAGAATACTGGTTCTGATTTTATTGTTTGTCGTTTAAACGTCATATATATATATATATATATATATATATATATATATATATATATATATAAAAATTTAACAGAACTGCTTTTGAAATTACGATTGGAATTATTATAGGCTACAGAAGTAAAGTCATTGTATAATATTTGTTCCTTAGTGTAAAATGGAAATGCATCGTAATTTTATTTTGTAAATAGGCTAAGCAAAAAACTATGTTTTAGAACTAGACACATCTCTCTGCATCAACAATAGACTATAAAATGCATTAATAGGCTAATATAAAAATATCTGTAGTCCAAGTTAGTTCGGGATTCGAACCCGTGTCATCTAAATGATCATAACGTAAGTTCAACCACTCGGCCACGATTCACTCGCTGCGACATGGCCTAACGTTCCAGTGTGTGTTCGCTCACACGAGCGAGAAGCGCTCTTCATTCAAATGATCGCGCCGCCGCGTTTGTCGAACACTAATTCAACATGCCAGAATAAAACCTGGCTTTAGAACAATGCATAGCGCCACTCGTCGTGGTGTGCCAAAAAATTTACAATAATTTAGTTTCATTTATTTCAGTGTTAATGTTTGAGTTAAAAAAATCCTCTACAAATTAAATTAACACAAAGTCGGCTATAAGAGTCCTTTATAGGCTACGTAAAAAAGCAAAGGGCTTACAGTCTTAACATTTAGGCTACTTTGCTTAAATTCGATACATTTATTTTCAGTAGGGCCTAATAAATTTGTAGGGATGTAATTTCAGTATGCTTTACCAACGCTATGTATTCAATTAAAGTTCCAAGAGGTCTGGTCTCTATATTTCCTTCCCAGCTGACACTAATATGCAAGTGCACAGCAAAAATCACAACTTGTGCTTGCTGCGAACGCAAGTTATTTAAGGTGTCTCAACTGTACACAGTCTACCCTACAGTGTGAATTCGTTACAAGGTTTCATTTAATTAAATTAATGTGCAGCAATTTGTACAAATAGAGTCTATATGCCTACTATACTGTTGTAGCCATTAAATAATCTCATTTAGTATCATATTTGTTAAAATATTCTAATGTTATTTTTTTCCATCTATGTTGAATATGAAAAGTGAACAGCACGAGTAAGATAGGATGCATTATATCGAGAGATGGATATGGAGTGGGTCAGACATGATTTTGACCACTTCATTAAGTTTTGTTTTGTAGAAAACCTTTCTTTAAAGTGAATTTCGTTTTCTATAAATTGTATCTTAATTTTAATCAATTTTTCATCAACCAACTGCCGGGATTTAATAAGTAAGAGAAGCAAATATAACAGACACTAATCATGGAGGCGCCCGCGCGGTCACTTGCATTGCACGTCAGCTGGAGCGCATCTCATCCTCCTAACTTAACGAAACTCAGCGTATGCCTCACACAGACATGATAAATACATCAAATACACAAAGCTTGAAATGTTTTCAAACGAAATAATTCAAAACGAAAAGAAAAAGGCTAGTCTCTGATTATGTCTTTATGTGCATTTCTCTCTAGGTGCGTTCACTACAAATATGGCGATCGTCAACTTCATCTTTGCAGTGGAGTCGACACTGTCAGAAAACACTAGTTTATTGATAAAAATCAATGCACGCATCACCGGGTTTACAAATACACATCTTGCTTGTTGCACGCACACATATTATGTCAAAAAAACGAAATATTATGTTGAAATAACATTATTATTAATAATACATCTTTTAGAATATATGATCAAATGCTGATTGTTGCGCTTGTTCAATTTAATAAAATTAAAACTTTAATTGTGATAATTAAAATAATTGAAAATTAAATATTTAGTGGCCAAGTTTTGCTAATTTATTATATAGGCTATTATATGCCTATTGCCTATATTAAGTAGGTCATATTAAGACAAGGCATATATTAAGTTATTTTAGCTGTTATGAGAAAAATAAATCTAACGAAATCTAAAATCTAAATCTAATAAATAAAAAAAAAAAAAATCTAACGCCAATTCAACATGCCAGAATAAAACCTGATTTTTGAACAATGCGTAACGCCACTCGGCCTGGTGTGCCAAAACACTACATTTTAAACTTCAATGTTTAATTCAAAACAATCTCAAAACGCGTTGTGACATTTTTTTAAAGCAGTAGCCTAGCCTATATACATTAAGGGCATTGAAACCAGGATCTTAACTAAAACGCGTTCTGCGTAATCTCTCAAAAATTATGCCACACTACTCCATGGTTTTTTTTTTTTTTTTTTTTAAGGACTGCTTTTGAAATCACTATAAATTACTATGCAATTGTATCGCTCACGAGAGCTCTTCATTTATCTAATTCCTCAATAGAATAGTAAAAATATTCATTGCATTGCTCCTAATATCGTCTCTATTTTTAACTTTTGATTCTATTTTTTCAGTTCTAAAATTGATTCTGTCTTTGGTTCTATTCTGTTGTAGCCTAATAGGCCTATTTATATATATGAAAAATATGCCTATTAGGCTTAGGGTTTTATATTTAACCCACTTACATTTTAAAATATGGCAATTGCTGCTGTTTTGCACAATGTCCCTTTGTGCCACTTGGCGGTCATTTCGGGAACGACTTTGAAATGCGGCTGGTTTATTTTCGCCGCGGTGATTATAGGCATTCTGGTTGTCCACCATCTGTACCTCTCTCCGTCCGCCTGAACCCTGTGAAGAGAGTCAGTTTTACTGTGAAATCCTCACCTTCTCTCTGTCCGCCTGAGCCCTGTGAAGAGAGCCAGCTCCGCTGTTGAATCCTTACCTTTCTCTGTCCACCTGAGCCCTGTGAAGAGAGCCAGCTCCGCTGTTGAATCCTTACCTCTCTCTGTCCGCCTGAACCCTGTGAAGAGAGTCAGTCTTACTGTGAATCCTTACCTCTCTCTGTCCACCTGGGCCCTGTGAAGAGAGCCAGCTCCGCTGTTGAATCCTTACCTCTCTCTGTCCACCTGAGCCCTGTGAAGAGAGCCAGCTCGGCTGTTGAATCCTTACCTCTCTCTGTCCGCCTGAACCCTGTGAAGAGAGTCAGTTTTACTGTGAAATCCTCACCTTCTCTCTGTCGCCTGAGCCCTGTGAAGAGAGCCAGCTCCGCTGTTGAATCCTTACCTTTCTCTGTCCACCTGAGCCCTGTGAAGAGAGCCAGCTCCGCTGTTGAATCCTTACCTCTCTCTGTCCGCCTGAACCCTGTGAAGAGAGTCAGTCTTACTGTGAATCCTTACATCTCTCTGTCCATTTGGGCCCTGTGAAGAGAGCCAGCTCCGCTGTTGAATCCTTACCTCTCTCTGTCCGCCTGAACCCTGTGAAGAGAGTCAGTCTTACTGTGAAATCCTCACCTCCTCTCTGTCCGCCTGAGCCCTGTGAAGAGAGCCAGCTCCGCTGTTGAATCCTTACCCCTCTCTGTCCGCCTGAGCCCTGTGAAGAGAGCCAGCTCCGCTGTTGAATCCTTACCTTTCTCTGTCCACCTGAGCCCTGTGAAGAGAGCCAGCTCCGCTGTTGAACCCTTACCTCTCTCTGTCCACCTGAGCCCCGTGAAGAGAGTCAGTCTTACTGTAAAGTTCCTCACCTTCTCTCTGCCTGCCTGAGCCCTGTGAAGAGAGCCAGTCCTACTGTGAAGTTCCTTACTTCCTCTCTGTCCGCCTGAGCCCCGTGAAGAGAGCTGGCCCCACTGTGAAATCATTGCTTCCCCTGTTCAAGCTCTGTTAGGGGGGGGGAGGAAGATCCGTGGGCACGACGGCTGCATCCGAGTCTGTTTTAACGTGTTTTACTCAATAAGGATTTTGTATTTTAACTTCTAAATTGTTGTCTGCCTCCTGTGTCCTCTTTGGTGTCGGCTCCTCGCGGTGGCACGTGAGTCGGGGGTTGAAGCGGCCGGTCATCTGGCGCCCACCCTCGACCAGTGACATATTAGTTTGTTTTCCAGGTTTGAAACCTTGTAAATGGTGATCTGAAAACTGGTGTGCGAATGTATGAAAAAAAGTTTTGAAACTCTGAAAACAGAGTTTTGCAGGCTTGCAAAGTGGTAAAAAAAATAAAATCTCTGCAAACATAATTTTGTTTTTGAGTTTTCCTTCTTCAGAAGTGCAACACTCTTTTTTACGGTGTTGTGCAATAATTTTTTCAGAGTTTCGAATTTGTCACTGTTCTCCCAGTGTATAGTTTGTTTTCCAGATTTGAAACCTTGTAAATGGTGATCTGAAAACTGGTATGCGAATAGGTGAAAAAAAGTTTTGAAACTCTGAAAACTGAGGTTTGAAAGGGCGAAGCTTATTACATTACATTACATTTGCACTCCTATTGCAGACAATTTTTTCAGAGCTGAGTTTACAACACCCACTTTGCGGAGATACGCCCACACGGTTGCGAGCTTGCGACTCACGTGATTTGTGGCAGCGTTGTCACGCAGCTATGCTCTGAAACTCTGAAACTCAGACTGAGCGAAAATGAAGCTTCGCAACCTCGCAACTTAAAAGAAAAAGCCTGGAGGGAGGGCCTTCTGCTCTTGGCCAATGCTTTGCTGTCTGCTGACGTACAGTCCAATCACAAGTCATATTTACTGGAAAGGTGGGATTGACCGACTGCTCCGCCAATGACGAAAGCGCACAGGATACGCAAACAGGATGCACAGCTTTTTTAAAAGTTTATTTTATAAATTATCTTTAATATAGAATATTCTGAAAAAGTGACATTTCCATTTTTGCTGATTCACATTGGTATCAAAATAGGTAAAACACATTTCAAAGTTACATACACCATTATGTTGTTGTAAAGATCACATTAGTTAACTGTAGGCCTATAAATTACTTTCATGTTGTTTTTCTCTATCAGATTATAACATATTATTATTTGATAACACCATTCAAAAGAATATCCAACATGAATGCCCCATTATGTTTTATTATTATTTTTTGTTTTTTTTAACTCCAATTGTATTCATACGTTTTATTGGCTTTTTTCATTAAACAAACATAAAATACACATAATATGCACAAAATATTTTTTAATTTTTGCCCCATGCATGTTGAATGTATGATACCAAAACAATGTTTTTTGTTTTTGTTTTTTTTTTATGCTTGTTTTGCATATTAAACTTTTTATAAATGCCACCTCTGATGCAGATTCTGTTTTCTCTGCAGTGGGAAAAAAAATGTTTTTGTTGATACTAGTCAATTTGATTGGTAAAAGCAATATAGTGACTTAAAATGTATAGAATTTGAAAGATGACAGTTAGGGGGAAATTGCCTTTATAAATGTAAAAAATAATAATAATGCAATGAGAATCAATTTAAGATTATTGGTTCAGAATAAATTACTTTTACAACACAAAAATTTAAGTTTACTGAAGTTAGTTATTGCACCAATTAAGTACTTTTATTTTATTGTAATATTAGGCCAATGTACATGACTGAGTAGCTCGCTGCGTGAGGAGAATGAGTCGCTCGCTGTGTGAGGAAAGTGAGTCGCTCGCTGTGTGAGGAGAGTGAGTCGCTCGCTGTGTGAGGAGAGTGAGTCACCAGCTGAGGAAAGTGAGTCGCTCGCTGTGTGAGGAGAGTGAGTCGCTCGCTGTGTGAGGAGAGTGAGTCGCCAGCTGAGGAAAGTGAGTCGCCAGATGAGGAAAGTGAGTCGCTCGCTGTGTGAGGAAAGTGAGTCGCTCGCTGTGTGAGGAGAGTGAGTCGCTCGCTGTGTGATGAAAGTGAGTCGCTCGCTGTGTGAGGAGAGTGAGTCGCCAGCTGAGAAAACTGAGTCGCTCGCTGAGGAAAGTGAGTCGCTCGCTGTGTGAGGAGAGTGAGTCGCCAGCTGAGGAAAGTGAGTCGCTCGCTGTGTGAGGAGAATGAGTCGCTCGCTGAGGAAAGTGAATCGCTCGCTGTGTGAGGAGAGTGAGCATGAGAATTTCGAGAGTGAGAATTTCGTCATTGGCGGAGCAGTCGGTCAAATCCCACCTTTCCAGTAAATACGACTTGTGATTGGACTGTACATCAGCAGACAGCAAAGCATTGGCCAAGAGCAGATGCCCTCCCTCCAGGCTTTTTTTTTAAGTTGCGAGGTTGCAAAGCTTCATATTTGCTCAGTCTGAGTTTCAGAGCACAGCTGCGTGACAACGCTGCCACAAATCACGTGAGTCGCAAGCTCGCAACTGTGTGGGCGTATCTCCGCAAAGTGGGTGTTGTAAACTCAGCTCTGAAAAAATAGTCTGCAATAGGAGTGCAAATGTAATGTAATGTAATAAGTTTCGCCCTTTCGAACCTCAGTTCCCTTTCGTTAGGGAACTCGCACTGCGTCGTTGAAAACGACACTTTGGGGACGCTCCCTTAGCATGCGCCTCTGAAGTATGAATGAAACTAATCCAATCCTGATTCGTGTTGCGTCATGTGACGGCATAACCGGATGCATAAAAGTGACGCTGGCACACACACACATTAGCTTTTGCTCTTCAGCAAGCGTTCTCTGTGAAACTGTCTGTCTTATTTGGTGTTGTTTGTCTGTTGAAATCCACTATATTATGCGAGTGGAAGATACACTAAGTGTGTGCACCCCTGCCCTATATTTCTCATGGGTGGGGACACGCATCAGTTGTGTGTACACTGTTTAGGAGCGCAGCACGCACAGGCAGCTCTCGAGGGGGCTACCTGTGAACATTGTGAAAGTACTCCCAATTAGAGTGCTGCACTCCCGTTTGGCTTTTTTTTCTGATAAAGGCCAGGCTCGCGATCCCCGCGGTTCAGGTCCCGCATCCGTTGAGGCGGCGTGGGGATCACAGAAGGATCTCGCGGATGAGAACGAGACTGCCGAGGCACTTTCTCGTTCATCATCCGCAGATTCTATAAAACTCGCTCATGACGCAGAAGCCCGCGATGTGGTTTCTTCTGCCCGTGACGAGTGCCCAATGCTCAAGCTATCTGCTTCTGAGGAAGTGGATGTGCTCAGCATCGGGATCGAGGAGCATGAGTCACACTCACCGGTGTTGTTTGTAACCCAAAAATAAGAATTGTCCCACTGCATTGCAATACAGAATCTATAGTAGATAATAACAATAAGATTTTGTGCGGGTGCGAGGCATGCACAGTCAGCTCCTGAGGGTGCTGGCTGCGTGTTCATTGAGAAATATCTCGACGCACACAGCCGTGCGTTTCGGGTGTTTCAGCCTCGCGCCCGTTGACTTTCTTCTCGAGAGATGAAAGCCAAATATATTGTGAACGACACGAATCTCGCGTTTGCCGAGGCAGCGCGTAGATTACAAGTCTGCAATAAAAGGGACACACGCGATCTGTGAAATAATACTGTTTGGGTGCGAGGCATTCACAATCAGCTCCTGAGGGTGCTGGCAGTGTTCATTGAGAAATATCTCAGGTGCGCGTGCTAAATTCCGTGTGCTGTTGGATGTTTCAACCTCGCACCTGATGACTTTCTTCTTGAGGGATGAAAGCCAAATATTATAACGGCTCGAATCTCGCGTTTGCCGAGGCAGCGTGTAGATTACGAGACCATATAAATAAATATTAAAACAGTATTGTCTGGTGATTATGGCTGCATTTAATTCTATAAATTAACCCCCTGAGGTCGGCTATCGCGCCGGCTCGTTTTTTTCCGTATGAGTGCAAAAAAATAATAAAAAAAAATATTAATTTTTATCTTATATGCTTGTGTTATACATCAATCGATCCTGTTTAGTGTGTATTTTTTTTGTGTATGCTCATAATAAAAACAAAGTGTTGTGCTTTTCGCCAAATAAAGAAAAATAAACATGATGCGAGTTCTGCCTACTCTCCGTCAGTGAAGTCAATTCTGAAACGCGTCCGAAAATGAACTGTAACTCAGCGAATACTCAGTCAAACAGGCATACAGTCACACACAGGGCTTAAAGTATTCCGGCACCGTGCCGGATCTCCGGCGTGCGGCCGTGAGGAATAAAAAAATAAAAAAATAAATTTGAAACTTGCATGCGGTTCAATATTTTCGAGTCAATTGATTTCACCTACCAATCATATGAAAGGAACGCAGCTCTACTAACGTTACAAGCCTATCAGAAGCAGAGCAGGGCGGGGCCTGGCAACACAGTGTGATTGAGATTTATACGTCACGTTAGCGTTTTCGGTGAAAGGAGCGCTAGTTCATGAAGCTTTGGGATGATGTCCTACCCACGGGCGTAATTTCCTATGGGGACACTTTCCAAAATCCCGTTGTCCTCCCCACCCCCACTCAAATTCGTTTGTTATGATGTTTAACCGCACGCCGTCATTGCCACGGAGGAGCAGGACCGAGCCTGTGTAAAATAGCTCACTGAATGTTCTAATGAGCGAGTAACTTAGCGGTTGCAGCACAGACAGCGATGAAGCGCCAGAAACAACAACAGGTAACGTTACGTGACTTAATGTCATCATGGATGAAAAGAAAGAAAGGAGATGTGAGTTGGTTCAGTAAATTAGCTCAGGTCAGGATAATCATATTTTCTGTCTAACGTTACACCTGTTGATAACTGAGCTAACGTTAACATACACTGCTGCTTGGTAACTTCAGACTTGGCTAAATATTTAATTTTAATATTTAATTAAATATTCTGTGTAGCTTACAAAAAACATTCTGTGTAGGCCTACCATGAAAACGAGTCCACTTTAAACCGCAGCATTTTCTGTCAGCAAGTATGACAAGTAGCCTAACGTTAGTGCTCTCAACGTAAACGCATGCGATTAATTTGTCCAGCTTTAGCATGTTAAAATATTTATCGCAGCGTCCGTTCTTTCTGTCATCCTTTGGATTATATGATCATGCTCTCCTTCACGCAAATGTTTTAAACTATCAATGCGCGAGAAGACAAAAGAGAATGCGCTGTCAGTGAATGAATGTCCTCCTGAAACACAGACACACACACACACACACACACACACAGAAAGACGCACGCCAGTATCGCAGTCGACAGCGCGCCATCGAGTTCTCTTTCGCGCTTGTACGAACCATAACACACACATTTATGCCAAAATGTCAGTTTTGTCGAGTATCTTCACAAGAACAGTCAAATGAATTAAATACAATCTTAAATAGTTCGTAAAGAGTAGAGAATGAGATGCGTGAGATCCTGTCAGCAGCGGCTGGTAGCCTTAAGTGACAGCAATTCTCTCTGTTAGTAAAGTTGCTAAACAACGAACAATGGGAACAGAGAAAATTACTAACTGCTCTACGCTTAAGGATTAATCTATTTTTCATTTATATGCAGTGCGGACTGTTTTATAAACGTATTCAATTTCTATATAATTCACATCGGCTAGACAGGTAAGGTACAGGTAAATATTACATTTATTATCCGGGTTTAAGTGATGATTGTTTTAAGTTTACTTAAATTAAAAGTTGATATTTTTTTAAGCCTAATAAATGTTTCAAATTGTGGAAAAAAAATTGTCTTCTTTTAAATGAAGTAATTTTTAAAAAAAACAAATATTCACAGTTTATATAATGTGTATGTAAAGAGAGAGATGTCAGTCGTTCTCATCTCAGCTAATTAAGTTTTAATGTGACTCCGCCTACGGAGACCGCGCTATTCAAACGCAAATGTGAGGCGATCCATACAAACCTGTGAAACGCCCACATCAGCTGGATAAGGCCGGTGAAACACTGGATGCGTGGCGTAAGCGTCTCAGCTGCGTGGCGTGTCCGTTTTTATTTCGGCTCCCATGTTAACAGTTTAGAGTTTGCACACTGCCTGTGTGAGACGCGCGTCTCAGGCGCGGCACGAGCCGCGTGGAAAACGCGTGCATTCTAGAAATAGAACCGACGCCTATTTTTCACGCGACACGCAAGCGTCTTGGAAGCGTTTCCATGCAAAATTGAATAGGAAAATCTGTTTATTTGTCATTTTGACACGAATACATATTAATAAATGTCCTTTTGATGTTTAAAAGTGTCTAGGTTTTGACATAAATGCAAATATAAATGTAATTTTACAAAATATGATCGATTTTCAAATACTGCTGTATTGAATGAACAGCTTTTAGCAAACTCTATTGCTATACTGAGATGAGGAATATATGTGACCCGATCTGGCGAAATGAGTCGGAAGTCGCAACGTTCCATTTTAAGATATGGGCCGATTATGTGGAAAAACAATGAAATAATAGATTTTTTTGAAAAAAATTTTTTTTTACTAAATTTCAAAGAACAGACATTCCAAAATAATCTCCTAAAGTTTCGTAGTCCAGTTAATTGAGTAAAGGTATTTAAATGACTATTAAAGTTGACAAAGTTTAACTAAATTCGCTGGAAATTAATATTGCTTTTCTCAACTCCTCTCGTCACCTCTGAGCATTTCCCGGGAATCCCCTCAAACGTCTCTGCTCTCCAAATATGGTGTTACACGTTGTATAGAACCAATCAAAAAGCCTAGAAATATACACACACGCTGATCATTTGTCAATGGGAAGCCCCGTTTCGACTGACCGGCACGCGATTGGTCCAGCCATCCTCCTGTCAGACTCGCAGCGCTCTGTGTAAACAAGCTAGCAGATCTCCTCAGAAAGATTAAATTATTAATTTGAGAAATGTCGCTGTCAAAAGAGAGCAAAGTCGCCAAAAGCGTTGAACTCACTGGAGGCTTCTAACCTGCTGCTGGTCATCAAGAGTGGCTAAGGCTAGTCAGTGATTGTTTTGGATCTGGAGACGTGTCATCCTCTGATGACAGCGACAGCGAAAGTGACAACCCTGTGGTATTTATTGTGTATGGATGTGAGTGAGTGTAATTATTCTGTGAGTGTATTTATCTGCAAGGAGAATCCATTACAATGTGTTTGATTTATTTTAACCCAATATTTAACTGTTGGTATCTCCGTTATTAATTTGTTAAACTGTTATTGTCAACTAGCCTACACAAAGATATGATTGCATAGGCTAACATTATTTGTTCTCTGTTTCCTTGTCTCTCAGCCTCTCTCACGTTCTCTCTCACTCTCTCTCTCTCTCTCTCTCTCTCTCTCTCTCTCTCTCTCTCTCTCTCTCTCTCTCTCTCTCTCTCTCTCTCTCACACACACACACACCAGACATGTTGTGTGTCTGTGTTTGTGTGTGTGTACACAAACACAGACACACAACATGTCTGGTTTACTATCTTTGTGGGGACTCTCCATAGACTTAATGGTTTTAATACTGTATAAACTGTATATTCTATCTCCTCACACTAACCCTACCCCTAAACCTACCCATCACAGAAAACTATCTGCATTTTTACATTTCCAAAAAAACTCATTCTGTATGATTTATAAGCTTGTTTACCCATGGGGACCTCTATTTAGGTCTGTGACACGAGTCCCCATGAGTCTGTGTGCATTCAGGTTGAAGTCCCCACCGGGATAGAAAAACATGAACACACACACACACACACACACACACACACACACACACACACACACACACACACACACACACACACACACACACACAGAGAGAGAGAGAGAGAGAGAGAGAGAGACACACACACACACACCCTCTCTCAAGGAAAACTGTAGCACCTCTGTTCAATCTTTCTGATTTTAGTAAATGTTTGTAAAAGTGCCTTTTAAATTATTTATTCAAATAAAAACTTTAAAATAATTTGAGCTTCAGCCTGGTTTAATAGCATATATTAATGTCTTTGGTCAAATTAAGCTGTACAATAAATAGTTTTTCCCTTTAAATGCAATGGATTTTGAAAGATATCAACAAAAAACGGGCAAAAAACTTTAAAAGCGATTTTCTCAGGTTTTCAATTGGAAAAAGAGGACAGACGACCATAATTCAAATGTGTATATCTTTACAACCATTCAAGGTATGACTTTGACTAGGATATCATTTGAAAGCTTATGGTCTCCTCTTTCCATTAATACCAAAATCTCAATTTTGAAATTTGGGTCACTGTGACTCATTTTGCTGGATCAGGTCACATATACTGATCCTGTATGTGTTTTGTCAAAAATAAAGTCATCAACTAACTAATGAATCCTTTACTTTGAAATACGTATGATAAAATGTATACTTTAGTTTTGAAAGACGTTGACTAGTTTTGAAAAGATTATAAAGTATGTATGTGCATGCATATATATATGTGTGTGTGTGTATATATGAAGAGTTCAGATGCAAAAGCCTCTAAATGCCATCTGAAATTTTCTCCTAGAATGATCATTTTAATGAAGCTTGTATATTTAAGTTAGCTATAGGTGACACACCTTAATGAATGGCTCATTAAGTATGCAGGGACGTAGTCTCACCAGGTGTGAACTACTAAATATGCATGATGCTGTTGGAGCGTTTACGCATATTGGCTTTCCAAACTAAAAGTGTTTCACAAAACTAAAATCAATGTATCATTTTTTGTGAATGATTAGGCAGGATGATTTTCATATCATTTTGAAGAAAAAACACTAGGCGATGACATCCATTAGTCAAAAGTCTTATTGCCACATATTTAGTATGTGTTTTGTGGCCTTATTTCAGAAACTTACATTTTTAGTTTTTTCGATAACCATGCATAAACATTATTCTCTCAAAAATGAAAACATGTACATACATGTGGCTCACATATTATGGAAGTCCTGTTTGTGCTATATAGAGTGAATTTACACCTTTGCCATTAATATGTTTATAAGCAACTGAAAAAAGCACAAATGTCAGGGCATGTCAGAACATCTCAAGGGCCCCAAAAACAGCCCAGACCCCAGAGGGTTAAAATGATGGAATTGAAATGATGGAATATATTATCTGACTTTAAGAAGTTAGATATTTTAATTCAGCCTACCATCTAGACCATCACTTATCCAGTGTTTTTGGCTGCATTTAATTCTGAGGAATTAAAATGATGAGCAGCGAACGTCGAAAATCGTTTTCGATTTTTTCCCTGCCGGTCCTCCGCATCAGGGTATCGAAAACAAGATGAAGATGGCTGTCCCCCCCGTGGAGGGACGAGCGAGAATCGCTCCTCCGCGGAGCCCTCAGGAAATCGATGTTTGTATCCAGCGTCAACTGCGCTTCGGGACGCATCGGTTTTAAGCGAATGCACGCTGTAGTGTCCGCCCAAAAAGGCTTGCGGCCAGGCAGTGTTCCTGTCCGCATATCGGAAACTGTTTTCGATTATTCCCTGCCGGTCCTCCGCTTCAGGGTGTCGAGAACGAAACCGAAAGAGCCTCCCCTCTGGGGGAGCCCCCAGGAAATCGATGTCTGTATCCTGCCATAAAGTGCGCTTCAGGCCACATCGTTTTCCAGCAAACGCACACCGTGGCATTCGCCCCAAAAGCTTGCAACAGGGCACCGACTATGGTCACAAAATCTTTCTCGACTTTTTCCTGTCGGTCCTCCGCTTCCTCCGGTCCTCGCGTCTTCATCTAAAAGACGCCTATTTTCATGTCTCCATCCTTCCATGTCACAGGAGGTTCCTGAGGTTCGCTTTCGGGGGCGAAGCGTACCAATATCGGGTTCTTCCGTTCGGCCTAGCATTCTCTCCCCGCACGTTCACTAAGTGTATGGATGCAGCTCTGGCTCCACTGAGGCTTCAGGGCATCTGTATTCTGAATTATATCGATGACTGGCTCATATTGGCCCAGTCTCGAGAAATGGCAGTTCGGCATCGAGACGTCGTTCTTGGCCACATTCAGAAACTGGGGTTGAGACTCAACACTAAGAAAAGTGTGTTAGAACCAGCTCAGAAAACAACTTTTCTGAGTGTGGTATGGAATTCGGTTACGATGCAGGCACGTATGTCTCCCGCACGTATCGAATCCATCCTGACCATGGTGTCAGGGATAAAGCTAGGCCAGGCCATCACTGTAAAGCAATTTCAAAGACTGCTGGGCCTCATGGCAGTGGCATCCAACATAATTCCTTTGGGCCTTCTTCACATGAGGCCCCTTCAGTGGTGGCTCAAAGCCAAGGGGTTTTTCCCCCAAGGGGAATCCGTTCCGTATAATAAAGGTTGCGCGCAGATGCCTTCGTTCCCTATTAACCCATTTAATCCCACCGGTCACAATAGTGACCGTAAAAAAATGTTTCCTTTCTAAGGCTATAAAAATGTTACTGAATGATCTATCAATGCATTTCCAGCAGATATTGAAATAATAAAGGGTCTCAATGAAATATGTGCAGTGTCGCATGTTTACTGTAAATTGTCACATGACCAGAGCTGTTTACTTCCTGTTTGCGCCAAGAGAAGAGGATGGCAGCAAGAAAGCTCCCAAAGAAAAGGTTATTAAAGTATGTTAACATAAAGATAGGACATAGATTTTTGGTACACATCATGTTTAAGGTGTCTAGTATTGATATATGCATTTGCAATTACTCAACTTTGTTTTAACCCTCTGAGGTCTGAGCTGTTTTCTGGGCCCTGGAGGTGTTCTGACATGCTCTGACATTTGTGGTTATTTCTGTTACTTGTGACATTTTCATGGCTAAAGTCTAATTACACTGTATTCAGCACAAACTCTGCTACAATAATATATCAGCAGCATGTATGTAAAAGTTTGTAGTTTTGAGATAATGACATTTATGCGTGGTTTGTGAAAATACAAAAATAAATTCTCACTGAAATAAGGTCATGAAACCCATACTGATTATTTCTTCACAAGACTTTTGAAAATTGTATCACGTAGCCTAGAATATTTGCTCTAAAACTATGTGAGAATCACCCTGACTGCTCATTCAGAGAAGACAATATATTGATTTAAAAAATTTACGACGTGTTTTGTGTTAGAAAGCAATATGCGAAGGGGCGGATCACCTCATTAATATGAAAGCTTTCCACACCTGAGAAAGACAAAGAACCTCCCTAATGGCCCTATTAGGAGCTTATCAGGGCCCATCATTCTGACCACCCTTGCACAAAGAATGAGGAGATTTAAAAAAGAATGGCTTTTAAAATTGTTTGGATTTATTTACAACACAACATAATCCAAAGATACACAACAAAAAAGCACTTATTGAAGAAAGAGACCTTTGTGCCATTCCTAAAAACATTGTACATACCTTTCATTTTCTAAGGTGTTTGATTTTCACTTTACCATGTTCATGTACAGAGACATGTACTGTGAATGTTGAAGTCAGCAGGACTCAGTGGCATCTGGGCCCTGAAAAAAAAAAGTGAACATACTGATATCAAGAGAAAGGCCTGCACGATTTTGGGAATACATTTTAGATTTTTCTTGTTAAAATTGCTTTTTAAAATTCACAAAATACACACACACACTCACACAAATGTTTCCAACAATATATAATGAACACCAGGTTTGTTGTGCCTTGTAGGTATAGGCTATGCGCAGTGCTGCATAAAATAATAATAATATAGCAGCCTATATATATTTTCAAAAATATTTCAGTAACAACTAAGCTAGAGAAAAATATATTGATTATAATGTTACTTCAAATGTTTCCATTCGTTATGATGATATGAAATGAGATAATAGTAAAAACATGAAGCCGTTTGGAGCGTTTTGCTTTTCCAAAATATGATACATTCAAACGCGATCGCGATCAAAAATATGATACATTAAAACGCGATCGCGATCAAAAATATGATACATTAAAACGCGATTGCGATCAAATATAAAACATTATGGTTAGGCCTACCATATACATAGCCTATCTGAGCAGATATCCACAAACACAGTAACAGTAAACACGGGTCTAAATATTATAATATTCCCCATATATCTAGCAACAGTTCAACTGCAATGTGAAATTTATGCAACAATAGCAAACTAATATGTAAGAATTTCTTACCTTATCTTTCTTGTCTTCAAATATCGTTCTTCTTCTTCTGATGTAAATCCAATGTAAGCTCAGGCACGTCTTTCAAACTCGACGAAAAGTGAAGTGAAGTGTTTTGTTGTTGAGGTAATGAGGGCGATCGCGTTCCATGTGGAGATTTGCATGTGAATCTCTTTTGCGCGAGTGGGCGTGGCCGAATTAAAAATAATTAGGAAACGTTTGAGAAGCTGGACATCTTGTTGGTTTTATACAAATTACTTAAACAGAGAATATTTGTTTTCGTTTTGAATCCGATCATTTAAAAGTACACACTTAAATGTTTATAAAGGTGTATGGCTCATAAATGTGTGACAAGTATTCGCTGAGTTTTGTTTCAGTTTATAGACGTGCTCAAGAAAAAAAAGTTCACCGCGACGGAGAGGCAGAACGCACACACTGTTTATTTTCTTTATTTTACAAAAGCACAATGTTTTGATTTGATTGGAAGTGGACACATACAAAAGTAGAAATACCACAGATTCTTTTTTTATATTTATTTTTTCTGTATGACCATAAATGATGGAGAAATTTAAGTTTATAGTGCTACAATGTGGAGAAAATCCAGCAAAACGCGCCGGCGCGTTTGTCGACCTCAGAGGGTTAATGTGGTCATAGAACTCACAAACATGTCAACGGCAACAATAGTGACCGGTGGGATAACCCATTGTATCTACATGCTAATACACATAGGCTAACTGTTCTACCTTACTTTCTGCTGCTACCTAACTTTCTACCTAATTTTACACACAGACACTATCCCGTGGCCTCGAGACACTATCCCGTGGCCTCGAGACACTATACCGTGGCCTCGAGACACTATCCCGCTATCCCGTGGCCTCGAGACACTATCCTGTGGCCTCGAGACACTATCCCGTGGCCTCGAGACACTATCCCGTGGCCCGAGACACTATCCCGTGGCCTCGAGACACTATCCCGTGGCCTCGAGACACTATCCCGTGGCCTCCAGACACTGTCCCGTGGCCTCCAGACACTGTCCCGTGGCCTCCAGACACTGTCCCGTGGCCTCCAGACACTTTCCCGTGGCCTCCAGACACTATCCCGTGGCCTCCAGACACTATCCCGTGGCCTCCAGACACTATCCCGTGGCCTGCAGACACTATCCCGTGGCCTCCAGACACTATCCTGTGGCCTCCAGACACTATCCCGTGGCCTCCAGACACTATCCCGTGGCCTGCAGACGCCTGCAGACACTATCCCGTGGCCTGCAGACACTATCCCGTGGCCTCCAGACACTATCCCGTGGCCTCCAGACACTATCCCGTGGCCTGCAGACGCCTGCAGACACTATCCCGTGGCCTCCAGACACTATACCGAGGCCTCCAGACACTATCCCGTGGCCTGCAGACACTATCCCGTGGCCTGCAGACACTATCCCGTGGCCTCCAGACACTATCCCGTGGCCTGCAGACGCCTGCAGACACTATCCCGTGGCCTCCAGACACTATCCCGTGGCCTCCAGACACTATCCCGTGGCCTGCAGACGCCTGCAGACACTATCCCGTGGCCTCCAGACACTATCCCGTGGCCTCCAGACACTATCCCGTGGTCTCCAGACACTATCCCGTTACCTCCAGACACTATCCCGTGGCCTGCAGACGCCTGCAGACACTATCCCGTGGCCTCCAGACACTATCCCGTGGCCTCCAGACACTATCCCGTGGCCTGCAGACACCTGCAGACACTATCCCGTGGCCTCCAGACACTATCCCGTGGCCTCCAGACACTATCCCGTGGCCTGCAGACACTATCCCGTGGCCTCCAGACACTATCCCGTGGCCTGCAGACGCCTGCAGACACTATCCCGTGGCCTCCAGACACTATCCCATGGCCTCCAGACACTATCCCGTGGCCTGCAGACGCCTGCAGACACTATCCCGTGTCTGCAGGCACTATCCCGTGGCCTCCAGACACTATCCCGTGGCCTCCAGACACTATCCCGAGGCCTCCAGACACTATCCCGTGGCCTCCAGACACTATCCCGTGGCCTCCAGACACTATCCCGTGGCCTCCAGACACTATCCCGTGGCCTGCAGACGCCTGCAGACACTATCCCGTGGCCTCCAGACACTATCCCGTGGCCTCCAGACACTATCCCGTGGCCTCCAAACACTATCCCGAGGCCTCCAGACACTATCCCGTGGCCTCCAGACACTATCCCGTGGCCTCCAGACACTATCCCGTGGCCTCGATACACTATCCTGTGGCCTCGATACACTATCCCGTGGCTTCCAGACACTATCCCGTGGCCTCCAGACACTATCCCGTGGCCTCGAGACACTATCCCGTGGCCTCGAGACACATCCCGTGGCCTCCAGACACTATCCCGTGGCCTCGAGATACTATCCCGTGGCCTCGAGATACTATCCCGTAGCCTCGAGATACTATCCCGTGGCCTCGAGATACCATCTCGTGACCTCAAGATACAATCCCGTGGCCTCAAGATACTATCCCGTGGCCTCGAGATAGTATCCCGTGGCCTCCAGATAGTATCCCGTGGCCTCAAGATACCATTTCGTGACCTCAAGATACAATCCCGTGGCCTCGAGATACTATCTCGTGGCCTCGAGATAGTATCCCGTGGCCTCCAGATAGTATCCTGTGGCCTCCAGATAGTATCCCGTGGCCTCAAGATACCATCTCGTGACCTCAAGATACTATCCCGTGGCCTCAAGATACTATCCCGTGGCCTCAAGGATTTTATAAGGATTTTATACACTCTTATGCACGCGCGCGCACACACAAACACACACACACACACACACACACACACACACACACACACACACACACACACACACACACACAAACACACTGCACAGGTCAAATAGACCTATATTCACTCTGTCCAATGGTTGATACAACACAGTATCCCACCGTTCACAATTGTGACCGATCATAAAACACACTTTTTCACACACTTTTCCATGAAAATTTAAAAAAATTATGATTGATTGTTTCAAAGGGATACTAATGACACATGATTTGGATATTTTTGTGTCTGAGAAAAATTTGGGATTAAATGGGTTAATATGGAAGAATCCTTGGTTCTTGTCCCAAGGGCCAGTATTAGGGGCGTCATGTCGCCGGAAAACCGTTTCGACAGACGCTTCCATCACTGGCTGGGGCGCGGTTATCGGCCGCTTTGCCAGGGTCTGTGGCAGGACCATCATCATTCTTGGCATATAAATTGCCTAGAAATGTTGGCTGTGTTCAGGGTTCTGAGGAGCTTCCTCCCAGACATCAAAGGTTACCACGTCTTGATACGTTCGGACAATACATCAGTGGTAGCGTATCTGAACCGACAAGGGAGACTCAGATCGCGCCCTCTATCCAGATTGGCGCATCAAATTATTTTATGGTCCCAAGGGAAAATATTATCTATAAGAGCAATATATGTCCCGGGGGTTCAGAATCAGGGAGCAGACATCCTGTCGAGGCAGGGGCTGAGGCCCGAGGAATGGAGACTCCATCCAGAGGTGGTGGAGCTGATATGGCAGAGGTTTGGACCAGTGGAAGTGGAGCTGTTTGCGTCTCGAGGGACGTCCCACTGTCCACTTTGGTTCTCCCTCACTCATCCAGCCCCGCTGGGGTTGGATGCCATGGTACAGGCCTGGCCGAGGCTTCGCCTGTACGCTTTCCCCCCAATCACTCTGCTCCCTGGAGTCCTGAAAAGGGTCCGTCAGGAGGGCATTAGTCTTCTTCTGGTAGCCCCGTTTTGGCCGGCCCGAGTATGGTTTTCGGACTTAATTTCACTCCTGATAGCTCCGCCATGGCAGATTCCTCTGAGGAGGGATCTGTTGTCTCAGGCGGAGGGCACTATATTCCATCCTCGCCCAGAGCTGTGGAAATTATGGGTCTGGCCTCTGAGGGGGCTCAGTACCTAGATGCTGTTCTATCATTTTGGGTGCACGGAACCATACTTATCTCTAGGGTTCCGTCTACTAGGAGATTATATGGCCTTAAGTGGAATATTTTTCCACTTGGTATAGTCAAGTCAAGTCAAGTCATCTTCATTTATATAGCGCTTTCAACAATGTAGATTGTTTCAAAGCAGCTTTTCAGAGATAAGCGTATAATTTAAGGTAACAGAGATTGTTTTGGCTTTATAGCAGAGTTAAGTTATTTTCCATCTAAAGTTAGTTTTGATTGATTTGCTTCCGTCGCAACGATCATTTGTTATTAAATTAGGGGCCGCTAAGACGACACCATTCCCTCTACACAGACTTTAAACGCGAACCTGTGAGAAACGCTGATGGCGTTCACCTGTAATGACCTCTGACCTCTGGAAGCATCTCTTTCAGTAGCTTAGTCGGTATAGGGTCTAACATACATGTTGTCGATTTAGATGATTTAATGAGTTTAGTAAATTCTTCCTCTCCTATAGTAACGAATGAATCAAATTTTTCCTCAGGGAGACTACAATGCACTGCCTGATGCGATACTGTAGTAGACGGTTGCATAGTTATAATTTTGTCCCTGATATTATCAATCTTATAAGTGAAGAAGTTCATAAAATCATTACTGCTGTGTTGCTTGGAAACTTCTGGGCTTGAAGCTTTATTTTTCGTTAGTTTAGCCACCGTTTCAAATAAATACCTAGGATAATGTTTATTTTCTTCTAATAGGGTTGAAAAATAAGCAGATCTAGCAGCTTTTAAAGCCTCTCTGTAAGTAATTGAGCTCTCCTTCCATGAAATGCGAAATACCTCTAGTTTTGTTTTCTTCCAGTTGCGCTCCATTTTTCTGGCTGCTCTCTTAAGGGCCCGAGTGTGCTCGTTGTACCACGGCGTTGGACTATTTTCTTTAATCTTCTTTAAGCGCAACGGAGCAACTGTGTCTAAAGTGCTGGAAAAGAGAGAGTTAAACGTTTCTGTTGTAATATCTAGTTCTTCTAATGATCTGAGATGTCATCGCTCTGCTGCAGAATTTCAACGGCATCAACATCTATTCCGTGTAATAATATTAGATCTAGAGTATGATTACGACGATGAGTAGGTCCTGACACGTGTTGTCTAACTCCAATTGAATTTACAATGTCTTTAAATGCCAATCCCAATGCATCTTTTTCATTATCGATGTGTATATTAAAATCACCAACAATTAGTACTTTATCTGCAGTCAATATTAATTCTGATAGAAAGTCCGCAAATTCTTTGATAAAGTCTGTATGGTGCCCTGGTGGCGTGTATACAGTAGCCAGCATAAATCTCAAACGTGATTTATCGTTTACACTATATATTTTTACATTAAGCACCAATGCTTCAAAAGAATTATATTTAAAACTTGATTTCTTAGTGGTTTTGAAACTATTACTATAAATTACAGCAACACCACCCCCTTTGTGTTTCAGACGAGGCTCATGTTTATAACAGTAATCTTGCGGGGTTGATTCATTTAAAGTAATGTAATCGTTTGGTTTTAGCCAGGTTTCTGTCAAACACAGCACATCTAGGTTATTATCTGAAATCATATCATTAACAATGAGTGCTTTTGAAGTAAGCGATCGAATATTCAGCAACCCAAGCTTTAGCATTTGCTCATCTGTATTATAGCTGTTTTTTATTTGTTGAACATCAATTCAATTTTTAACCTTAGATGGGTTTAAACGATTTTTGGATTTCCAAGTTCGGGGAACAGACACAGTCTCTATATGATGATAGCTAGGTGAAAAAGGCTCTATGTGATGTGATTTATCTGACCTTGGTGACGCGAGGCCGCTAGTAGACGGTCGGTTTAGCCAGTCTGTCTGCTTCCTGACCTGAGCCCCAGATTGTCATGTTTGAGCTCTAAGACCATGAGCCATATTACTAGAGAGAAGAGCAGCACCATCCCAGGAGGGATGAATACCATCTCTTTTCAACAGGTCAGCTTTGCCCCAAAAACTTTTCCATTTGTCTATGAATTCTATATTATTAAGCGGACACCACTTAGACAGCCAACCGTTAAGCGAACACAATCTACTAACTATCTCATCACTCCTGCGAACAGGAAGGGGGCCAGAGCAAATTACAGTCCTTGACATCGTACTTGCAAGTTCACACACCTCTTTAATATTAATTTTGGTGATCTCCGACTGGCGGAGTCAAACATCATTAGTGCCGACATGAATAATGATCTTAGAGAATTTACGATTAGCATTAGCCAGCACTTTTAAATTTGCTTTGATGTCAGGCGCTCTGGCTCCCGGCAAACATGTGACTATGGTGGCTGGTGTCTCTATTTTCACGTTCCGTGTAATAGAATCGGCAATAACTAGGGCACAATCATTCTCAGTGGGTGTTTCACTGAGCGGGGCAAATCGATTTGTTATGGTAATCGGAACGGAAGAGTGGTTTTTAGATCCGCGAATAGAGCGATCCCTCACTGTCACCCATTTGCCCGGCTGCACAGGCTCTACTTCAGCCGGAACCGACTCATGTAAAGAGTTCACTATGCTATGCGCATCCAAAACATCTAAAGCACTAGCACTCTTACTATCTTCAATTAAAGTTTGGATGCGTGTTTCTAATTCTGAAATCTTCTCTGTCAACCTAACTGTCTCCTTACATTTATCACATATAAATCCTATATTGCCGACAGAGAAGACTATGCTAAACATGTGACATGAAGTAGAGGGTGACAATAACAGGACAAGACATTACTCACCGTGTTTGTTGACTGATTCTTACTCACCTGAGCTTTTTATGAACTCAAAGGCGCGGACGCGCGAGAGAAAAATAAATAAATAAAAATAGCTGAGCGCACAGGTGGCGCGTTAACAGGCTAGCGAATTACTAGCGTTTTGTGCTAGTAGTACTAATAACAGAAGCTAGCGATGTCAGGTTAATCTGAGATGTTGGGTAAAATGTAGTAGTATAAACAACTAAAAAATGGTAGTAAATGATGGTTCAAAACAAAGAAATACAAGGCTAAGAAGGAGCTTACAGCACCGAAGCAAACAAACACACTCACAGCAGGCAGCGAGGCAGACAGGAGCAATCGATCAGCGATGAACATGAGAACATGAGTAAGGCCCAGTTAACTGCCCAGTGGCTTCAGTTCTGGAGTTTCTTCAAGATCGTTCTCTGCGAATCTCTCCCCGTCCACATGTATGGTGCACCTGGATGCCATTGCTGCGTTCCATGCACCACTGAATATTGGGCCTTTTGGGGAGGCACCAACTGGTCATACTATTTCTCCTTGGTACGTAGAGGATGAGACTGACAGGCAGGTCCAGGGTTCCTTCCTGGTATCTGGCGGTGGTTTGAATCCCTTCAGTCGGCTTTGCCTAGGACCTCACGTTCAAGATAGCCTTTCTCTTAGCTACTTCTTATAAAGAGACTGGGAGATCTCCAAGCCCTGGCATTAGTATCAGCTTGCTTGGGGTTTGCCCCCGGCGGAGTTAAGGCCATCTTGCATCCGAGACCCAGCTATGTGCCTTAAAGAGCATCTTGCAGGTAAAAAAAAAAATCTAAATGAATATATAACCGTGTATGAAAATACCAGGAAAATGCAGGATTTAAAATGTTTTAAAACGACATATGGACACCAATTTAGTAGATAAAGTGAGCGTTTCTTTGACTGCTCGTACAAACCGCTTTTTTTCAACATCGCGTCATTTTACGTCACAAGAGGGAGATGTGTGCTGTGCTTTGCCGCAGCTCAGTGCAGAGTAGGTTGGTATTCAGTAAGAGCGGTCGTGAGTCAGTGTGTTTTCAGTAGTTTTTGTATTTCAATTTATCATCGTCATGGTAAATTTTTGTGTTTGTGGAGCTTGCAAAAACTCCAGCCTGTCAGGACATCGAGTCCACCAGTTTCCTAACAAGAAAAAGGACGGTGCTATCTTTCGTGCCTGGGTGCGGTTTGTGCAGGTGAAGAGACGGGATTTCTCTTCCGCGTCGGCTTCGGAAAACGCGGTCGTGTGTAGCGTTCACTTCAGATCGGAGGATTATCGTCCCGGCGATATGATGGAGTTCAACATGGGATACCAAGGTAAGAACCGGGTGAGACTCAGAGTTGGTGCGGTTCCTTCAGTGCACGCATCTTTGGGTTCTCCCGCCGGATGTAGGCGCGAGCAAAACATCAACTGGCAAACGCAATGTAAGCGGAACGAAACTGAGCTACTCGTTATTGTGTTTTTGTGGACCGTTTATCAGTTTGGACCAGTGCAGCGCGAGGCTGATCAAGCAACACTGTAACTGCGAGATCCAGTAAATAAAGCATTTGAATTCACCACAGAAGTAATAACATCGCTGCGAGATCTAGTGAGAAATATTCACATTTCTCCGTTATTAACGGATCAAACAGCACTGACGTGGAAACCAGGAATAAACATTGTGCAATGAATGAACGAACTATCCAGTGTCCACAGATCTGCAACATTCACCATGGCTTTACTGTAGTAACAGTAACTGCAACCATGGAAGTTTGGCATTTTCCACTAAGGCCCAGTATGCATCCACCTCCCTGCAACACTGACTTTCCTCAGCTGTAAACATTGCCTCGCATTTCCCACACAAGCACCTATGGAACAAAAAATGTATCAGGAATAAATATCTCTCTGTCTCTCGACGAGAAACCGCTAAGTTATATCACGTAACGTTAGTCTGGGCGGATATTAATGAGCATGACAAACGCCTGATCAAAGCTTAGTTTCTGTTATTGTAAGTTCCAAAATGTTCTGTCTAACATTAATCCTGGCCTGTCCCTGCTCTCTTGGCAGCCTAGCAGGCTCATAATTGTATGGCTGTGGTCCGTCAACAATTTCCTCAGCATCTGAAATGTCATTGCGATCCATTTTTCCCTGTTGTTTGAATCGACCGCTCTCCCTCGTGCTACGTCACGCCCGTCACGCCCATTTTCAGATGCGGAAGTAAAATTTTCTCACAAAAACGACTCCAGAAGCCACTGTAGCGTATTTATACGTTTTTTTTTAAAAGAAAATGTAGTTCCTACATTATTTTTCTATACATTGACTTGTTGGGTCTTCTAACCTGCAAGATGCTCTTTAAGTGCAATCTAACATGGCTAGGTCCATGGTCCTGCAAGCATTTCATCCTCCACCACATGTGTCGGCAGAAGAGAAGTGGTTCCTTGCTCTGCCAGTCAGAGTTCCAAGTATTACCTTGAGAGGTCCTCTTCTTGGAGGAGGTCGGACTTACTGCAGTGTGTTTTGGATCACCTAATAGGGGCTCCCAGCTAAACAAACCATAAGTAGGCCTACAAGGTGCGCAATTTGCCTTCACCTTTGGCCGTAAGGGCTCATTCTACTAGAGGCATGGTGTCCTCTAGAGCCCTCCTCTCGGGAGTGCCCCTCCAGGAGATCTGTGAGGCAGCCGGTTGGGCTACCCCGCACATTTTATCAGGTTTTATAGTCTGCACCTCCCTAGTACGCCTGGCGCACATATGCTCTAGTCCTAGCTGAGTGCCTGAGATCAGTTTCACTCTAGGGCAGGCCTTTTTCGGTGCGTGGCCTAGTGGGCATTCGTTTTCAATGACGCAGTGCGAGTTCCCTAACGAAAGGGAACGTCTCGGGTTACGACTGTAACCCTTGTTCCCTGAGGAGGGAACGATACACTGCGTCGTCTTGCCACGCCCCTCGATGCTTAGGAGCGGCTTGCTTCATCGCGAGGCTAATGTGTGTGTGTGCCAGCGTCACTTTTATGCATCCGGTTATGCCGTCACATGTTACGTCATGACGCGACACCAATCAGGATTGGATTAGTTTCATTCATACTTCAGAGGTGCACACTAAGGGAGCGTCCCCAAAGTGTCGTTTTCAACGACGCAGTGTCTTGTTCCCTCCTCAGGGAACAAGGGTTACAGTTGTAGCCCAAGACGTTTTCAGAGTTTCAAAACTTTTTTTCACCTATTCGCACACCAGTTTTCAGATCACCATTTACAAGGTTTCAAATCTAGAAAACAAACTATATACTGGGAGAACAGTGACAAATTCAAAACTCTGAAAAAATGATTGCACAACACCGTAAAAAAAGAGTGTTGCACTTCTGAAGAAGGAAATCTCAAAAACAACATAATGTTTGCAGAGATATTTTTCTTTTTTTTACATTCTGCAAGCTTGCAAATCTTATTTTTCGATCTTGCAAAACTTTTTTTTGTAAGATTTTGAGTTTTCGAACACTTAGTTTCAGCCTTTCAGAACTTTATTTTCAGTTTTGAATCATGGCAGGATATTAATCCCATATACCTCTCAGTGTTGTTAGGGAGGTCGTAGAGTGAGTTTGTTGGTAGTTGTTGCTCTGTTTTGGGTCAATTTATTGGCATAGCCAAAAGTTTGTTTGCAATTAACTTTGAACAGTTTATTTTATTTTTGTTTGTCTCTTTTGGATTTTCACTGTAAATACCATTTGCACTCGGTTGGAAAACATTTGTTTTTCTCTTTTTGTAATAAACACTGAACTTTTTACTTTACTTTTACTTTTACATCACGTCACTTCATTTTTACGCCTCCATCTGCCAGTACATTCAGAGCAGTGGTTTGAAACTGTTTGAAACCTCTTTGGGGCCTCTTTGTGGCAGTTGGCACACCCGTCTCTGTTACAGTGAACAATGCAGCTTTTAATGAAACCTATGACTCTGAGGAGTCTTGGTGTCATTGGTTTGCTGCCACTCCCACTCGGTTTTGGTTTCAGCAACCTACAATACTGCGTTCGCAGGGATATTGCCCTGGTCTTAATGTCCTCAACTGAAGGAGGAAAACAAGAAATACATTTTATTGTTGTCAGTTGTTAAGCACTCCAGAAATTATTTGTCTGTTTCAAACTGCCTTGAACAATGTGGCCACAAAAATCCAGCAAAATTAATCAGGTACCATTAGGCCTAGATGCATATTTCGGGTCTCCATCAGAAGCTAATTTATCTTTTATTTTAACATTTTAATTTAATTTTAATTTTCTACTTTTATCAGCTTGACGTTGAACTAATGCTCCATGCTCGTACCATGATAAGTATGGAACCCTATCAACCGTGCCGAATTTTGCCACTGCAAGCACTACTTCACATTTTCTTCAGGAAATGTACATTCTAGGTTTGTAGATAAGGTTTCTCCATTATTCAAATGCCCTGCCGATGTTGATCCGTGTTTTTTACCCGAAGTTCATCCGATTCACGTCTGGCCTTACGAGCTTCAGCAGAAAAAAACTTTTTTTTTTTTTTTTTTATCAATATGTGGAGTTTGTGTTTTGCTGGGCGCAGGTCGTTTCTTAGTGTTATTAGACATGTCATAAGTTGCATAAGTCATAAGTCCATGTCATAAGTTGCAGTGTCGTCGCTGTTGAGTGCAAAGTCAGTAAGCTAGATGAGGCGAGAGGCGAGGGAGCGTGCATGCAGGTGACGTCACTGGCGGTAAATCCGACCCGGGACCTTCGCATAAAAATAAGAATACTTGCTTTCAGAGGTAATAGCAAAACCCGAAAAGTGGATAATTTTAATGTGAGATTACAACCCCTTCACACACAGGCAATAAAAAAAGGATTCGTTTTGGTAGAAAATCTACATACAGCACCTTTAAATGTTTATAAAGGTATATGGCTCATAAATATGTGACAAGTATTCGCTGAGTTTTGTTTCAGTTTATAGACGTGCTCAAGAAAAAAAAGTTCACCGCGACGGAGAGGCAGAAAGCACACCCTGTTTATTTTCTTTATTTTACAAAAGCACAATGTTTTGATTTGATTGTAAGTGGACACATACAAAAGTAAAAATATCACATATTCTTTTTTTATATTTCTTTTTTCTGTATGACCATAAATGACGGAGTAATTTAAGTTTATAGTGCTACAATGTGAAGAAAATCCAGCAAAACGCGCCCGCACGTTTGCCGACCTCAGAGGGTTAATTGAATATTTATGTTACCATTACAGAGTAAATGGAGATTTTCAACCTCGCCTAGTATAAAATCTCAATTTCAAAGACAATATCACCTTTAGAACCACAATCCTACAGATTATAATGTGACTGAATATCTTCTACTACACCTTGACTACAACTTTAACTGTACATTTGATGAAAATAAACTAAAGTACAACAATTATGATTCAATTTATAAAGTAATAGCCAAGTAGTGTCCATTGAATTATTAATACATACAATGAATATTGTGTTATTACAGCTGCCATGTGAATACATCTACTATTCTATCATCATGCTAATGAATTAATATATTTAATGTTAGCTCACCTGGCTGTTGAAGAGCATTAGCAACTTCTGTCCACCTCTTCTCTTTCTCAGCTCAGTTGTGGTACATCTCGTTTGAAACATCATAGAGGCATTCAAGCTTCTGCCAAAGTTCTATTAAATTTTGCTCCATTTCTTGGTTCCACATTTTTCTTGAAGCCATTGCTGGTGCTGCTACTATTTTTCTTTCGGTGAACTCATGCCTTGCTCTCTCATTGGCTGTTGCTCGTTGCGACACTTGACACCACAGGCTATTGAGTCGGCCGACAGCTCCAGATATTTAGCATGCTAGATATTTGTGACCCTGGACGACAAAACCAGTCTTATGTGTATTTTTTTTTAAATTGAGATTTATACTATATTATAGCCATATAAAAGCTGAATACATAATCTTTCCATTGATGTATGGTTTGTTAGGATAGGACAATATTTGGCCGAGATACAACTATTTGAAAATCTGGAATCTGAGGGTACAGAAAAATTTAAATTGAAAAGTGCTGCATCCATTTACAAAAATAAATGTTTTATATATTTAAGATGGGAAATTTACAAAATATCTTCATGGAACATGATATTTACCTAATATCCTAATGATTTTTGGCATAAAAGAAAAATCTATAATTTTGACCCATACAATGTTTTGTTGGCTATTGCCACAAATATACCCGTGCAACATAAGACTGGTTTTGTGATCCAGGGTCACATTTGTCTGCCGTCGCCGAGGCGTCAGCGATGTGTCAGTGAGCGTTCTTGATACGTCGTTTAGTATTTCACACATAAAGATTGGCGGGCGCGGATCACCCGCAGATTTGCACACGATTACAGACCGACCTGTCGGCGAGCTCGTTAATTTGCAAATCGGGCTCAAATCAGGCTTAAAATCCTGTAGTGTGAACTAGGCTTTAGAGGGAGGTTCCTTTACGGGAGTATGGCCCAGACCCTATGGGCCCTAGCCTACTACTGGACCTTTCGTCAACCCCTATACCAGGGAGGCTATAATGCTTTAACAGCTTAAACCAGTGCTTCTCAAATAGTGGGGCGCGACCCCCAGGGGGGGCTCGGAGCGATGCCAGGGGGGGCTCGGGAGACCCCGAAGAACATGCTTTTTCAGGAAGTGTTTTTTTTTTTTTTTTGCACCGAACAAGAGCACAGAGCAGGAGATATGAAGTGCAGATAACAAACAACATGGACAAATATTTAACAGGGATGAAAAGAAAGGCGGAGAGAGACGGAGATAACGAGACAAAAGTAAGTCTCCCGAAAGCTAAGATGAGGAAATATGACGAAGCGTATGTTGCGCTTGGCTTCACCGTGACTACGGTGGGAGACGAAGAACGACCAGTATGTTTGCTGTGTCTAAAAATATTGGCAAATAAATAAAATTAAGGCGTCACTTAAAGACTTATTTTTGTTTTATAGGTCAAATTGTTTTATATATTGTGTTCATGAGTTAATGTTGCTGATCAATTTGAATGTATTATTTTTATTGATTATATTTAATTTTATTTTCACAAATTGTTTTATTCATTTTTGTTTTATAGGTCAAATTGTTTTATATATTGTGCTCCTGAGTTAATGTTTCTGATCAATTTGAATTTTTTTAATTATTTATTGATTATATATTTTAATTTCAGGCAAATTGATGCACTTTAAGTCTTCTCTGTTACAGACTAAAAAACAATGTTAATAAAGCTATTCTTTGTTTTAAGTTGATCTATATTTCTTTCTTTTTTGTTTTCTTTAATGTTAATAAGGACACAATGTTATGCAGATGTGTACTTATTATAACAATTTTATAGACAAGTGATACTATTTACAGTGGCGGCGGAGAATGGGGGGGGCGCGAAATGTTTACTTCTTCCTAGGGGGGGCGTAACAGAAAATAATTGAGAAGCACTGGCTTAAACCAACAACCTGTTTTCTTTGAAGAATGAACTTGACCACAGTCTCTAACCAGAGACAGATAGCTCCTTCACAGATAAGATATGCATAACGCAGAGCTCATTGAGCGAGGGGTCTAGAGAAAAACTCTCTGTTATTGAGAGAGGCCTGTTCTCTAACTCTACCTGCAAAGCTGTTTGCATGGAGCTGTGAGGGATGGAGGCCTCAGCAGGATGACTCTTAAGGAAGAGGAGGCCTGCCATACTCACACCAGAGAGTTTCTAGTGTTTCCTCTACCAAGTGTAAAACAGCTAAGTTTAGACATACCCAACACAGAACTCAGGGAGCGAAGGTCCTAAAGGATAACTCTCTATTATGAGAGAGAGAGAGAGAGAGAGAGAGAGAGAGAGAGAGAGAGAGAGAGAGACCTCTTTTCTAGCTCTACCTGCAAAGATGAAGCTGTTTGCAGCAGGATGACTCTTGAAGAAGAGGAGTCACATGATTTTTTTTTTTTTTTTTGAAGACAGCTAATCTCAGATATACACAACACAGAAGGGTGAAGGGCCTAAAACACAACTCTCTGTTATTGATAGAGAGAGAGGCCTCTTCTCTATGCAAAGACACATCTGTTTGCATAGAGCTCTGGAGGATGGAGACCTCACCATGATGACTCTCAGATGAGAGGAAGCCTACAACATCCATACAGCTTACCAATGTGGCCGCAGGCGAGGTACTCAGCATGACGACCCTTCAAATACAGGAGAGTACTAAAGTTTGTATCTGGGGCAGCCTGGTCGTCTGAGAGGGGCTTTTAACTGGAAGCCGGTCACCTTAACACGTCCTGCCTGCTGGGAATATAGAGGCCAAAAACCTTGTGAAGGCCTGCTATGGTTCGACCAGAGGTGAAGTATTCTGCATAATGACCCTCTTAAAACTAGTGGAGTACTAGGCATACCCGGCAGCTATCGGTGAAACGGAGAATTTCTGTAGAAATA
Source organism: Scardinius erythrophthalmus (assembly GCF_964197995.2). Taxonomy (NCBI): domain Eukaryota; kingdom Metazoa; phylum Chordata; class Actinopteri; order Cypriniformes; family Leuciscidae; genus Scardinius; species Scardinius erythrophthalmus. The sequence goes on along the minus strand of NC_138222.1, from coordinate 15,024,218 downwards.
ACTGAGGGGAGTATTATCTACGTTTCTTGGAAACAACATCACAGAGGCTCCTGAAGGGCCTCACCACACAATGCTAAACTCAGAGCCCTAGGGAGCTTCTAACACAATGCTGTTAGGAGGTTTTACACCCCCTCGACCTGAGGCGCTTACTGTACAGGAGGCTCAGAGGGGGCCAACAACTCACAAAAGCGCATACAGCTCTGAAGGGAGGTTCATGAACCAGACTGCTTACATAAACCTTTGCTGACATTTTTTTCAGCTAGCTTAGCCCAGGGTGACACACTCAGCGGCCAGCCACCTTCTTCAAGGGGGCTGCTGGCGTCTGCATTTAGAGCAGCCCGATTCTCAGGAGAATATCTAGGGCATGTTCTCTGGTTTGTGTAGGGGCTTCTAGGGAGCAACATACTCTGCTAAATGACTCTAGAGAATGTAGGAGTAACGTTAGCTCGAACTGAGCATGTCAATGTCAGTAAGTATGTCGTCCAGCTCTATGACCACAGTCGATAATCCAGAGACATATAACGCCTCCACAGGGCATAGCCCATAGGAGCGGAGGCCTCAGCAGGAAGACTCTCAAAGAAGAAGAGGAGGCCGGCCACTCCCACACCGATGTGGTCTTTGCACAACAACTCCACGTGGAAAAACAGCTAGATTTAGATATATCCAACTCAGAGCTCAGGGAGCTAGGGGCCTAAAAACAACTCTCTGTTATTAAGAGAGAGAGGCCTCTTCTCAAACTCTACCTGCAAAAAGACAAGGCTGTTCGCATGGAGCTCTGAAGGATGGAGGCCTCAGCATGATGACTCTCCAATGAGAGGAGGCCTACAACATCCATATGGGACTTGCTAAACTATAGTCACTCTGTCAAAGCTCTAGAGAGTGGAGGCCTCAAATGATAACTCTCTGGAGTGAGAGGAAGCCTAACCATCCTCTGACTATTGTTACGACCACTTGGCTCATACAGTGATCGCAACATGAAAGGGGAGACCACACTGATCGCAACATTTAACAGAGAGTGTTTATTTAACAAAATAGAAATGTATCAGTAAATGTAATGGTTAACCAAAAGTGTAGTGTTCATCAGTAGAATGAAACGGGTGGGGAGAGGAGGTGAGGACGACGAGCGAGGCGGCCACCAGCCGCACAGACCGACGGCTCGAAGAGGAAAAAGAGACCGGCGAGCTCCTGGAAGGCCTCTTTTAACAGGTCATCAATTAACCTTCACGGCCAGCCTACAGCTCCACCTGTTGGACTAAGACAGACAGACAAACGGCAACCATAAAACACAGACAACAACAAGCTGCCCAGCAGCACGGCAAAGCCGGTCATGACACTATAAGCCCCCAGGGAGGCTCAGCCTACTACCTGTGCTACTCTAATATCCTCTGTAAATGTAGATCTATAAATCTGGGCGACCAGAGACTCAAAATACCAACTCTCAGTTTTTAAATGAGAGGAGTCCACATACAGCCCTATGTGCAGCTCTGGTGAGGCTGGTGAGCCTACAACCTTCTGCCATTATAGCCCATGGGTGAAACTAAAGCCATAACAATTACGGAAAGTTTTCTCTGAGTCAGAAAAAACACACTTCAGCTATCACTAGTCGGCTAATCTATACTTTTATAAAAACATATTTTTTTTTTATTTTTTTTAGGGGGAATGGAGGAACACTCTGCTTTTTTTTAAATTGTATTCATTTTATTTTTTAAAGGGAACGGCCTAACGATGTTCTAATTAACTGACAGCGCATCCTCTCCCAGCAGCTAACCCCCGTCAGCTGCTGAGGGGCGCAACAGATTTACACCTCTCTCAAACTCCTCAGCAAGCTCCATCTGAGATCCCCATGATCTCAGTCTCCTCTCCATCTCGGTGCAAAAGGTAGATATTTAATGTGGTGAAGTGCTCCTTTAAGCATGACTCCGCCCCATGATTATTTAGCGGGCCTTATAAAGGGCATTTCCAGAGTGGTAGGATATGGCGCCATCCTTGCGTTCATCTGGGTGTCATGGTTGCTGGTGCTCGCTTTCTCTGTATGAGCTGACTTTTCTGCGCAGCTGGTGTCTGTGTGGAGATATGGAGTGTACTGCTCGAGGGTTTTTGTTCCTCTACATTGCTGCTGTAGTTCCAGTGTAGAAAAGGGAACCGATCGCATGTATAACCCGGCGTGCTGTGAGTGACTGCTACTTTACTGCTCGGTGCATGAGGTAGGTGTCTGTTTGCCATAGTGATGGTTTGGCGTCTAGATTGCGTGTTTACTGACTTTTCTACCCAGCTGGTGTCTGTGTGGAGGTACGGAGCGTACTGCTCGAGGGTTTTTGTTCCTCTACATTGCTGCTGTAGTTCCAGTGTAGAAAAGGGAACTGATCGCACGTATAACCCGGCGTGCTGTGAGTGACTGCTACTTTACTGCTCGGTGTGTGAGGTAGGTCCATTGTATTGTGTATATGTGGGCGTGGGACTGTATTTTGCAAATGTATGATGCGTGAATTCCTCTGTGTAAAATGGGATGAGGGAATGGTCTGCCGGATATTCGAACAGAAGTCCGGCTGATCGGTATGTAAACCCACTCATGTCTTATGTCCACTTTAAAGTAAAAGTATGTTTTTAATCTTGTTTCTTGTGAATTTTAGGCCATTAAAGAGGGCGCTTGATCGCGACGCTGTTTAGCCTCGACGCTGCTGTTTTGTTTCTAGCTGTTTTGTTTCTAGCTGTTTTGTTTCTAGCTGTTTTGTTTCTAGTTTTGCTTTCATGTTTCGCTTTCATTTGTGTTTTCAATTGTTTTGTGTTGTTTGTCTTTACTGTCGGTAGCAACAGTACTTTGTTTCTGTATGTTTATTTGGCGTTAATTGCTTCTTGCTGGCAATATTAACAATTAATGCTGTTTGTTTATAGGCTGCATTTATATTGTTTTGTTAATTGGTTTTCTTTGTTTTTTTCTTTCACAGGATCAGGGGTGACCCAAAAGAGGGCAGGCTAGCCATCCTGTGCATGGTGAACAGAAGTTCTCCTTTGAGTGTGCGGTAGAGGTTTTCTTGTAGTGGATTTCACAAGTGTGTGTGCTTTGGAAGTTTTGGGCACGGTGTACTCCTTGTGGGCTGATTCGAGGCCTACTGCTCAGCCTGCCCAGCTAATGGTGCACCCCAGCTCCGTCACGAGAGTCTACATGTCTGTTTACTGATTGAACTTCGTTGCTCATATACAAAGTAATGGCCTTGCCATCCAGCCTCATTGTTTGACTGACTCTAGTAACCTTTTATTCAATTATTTATGATCATTAAAGAATTATATATATATATATATATATATATATATTTTTTTTTTTTTTTTTTTTTTACGTATTCACGTCTCAGTGTCTTGTGATTGCGGGAGGGAGAAATGAACTTGTGTGCCCCTTTTTCTTATGGGTAATGCTGGGGTGGCGTAGTCGTGATTCATTATAGCTCTGTATTTGAGAGCGTGCCCGTAATCATCCAATGCTCTCGCATATCGCCACATAGTAGTAGATTTTTGTAATAGTAGATTTTTGATAGAAAAACGCTCACAGGTCATGCACGCAGACCCCTCAAGGACTGAGTGCTCCTCACCCAAACAGAAGACGCACAGGACATGTTACCAGTGTTACCAGGTGTAAGAAATCTCTTACACGGGTCAGCACACTTCCTGAAGTGTTTGTCAGAAGCCATAATTTCTCACAGTATCAGCAAAACTGTCCCTGAAGACGAAAAGAGGATGACATGTTCTCTAGGCGCCCTTTTATACTTCCTGGTTGCACTAGTAGTGACGTCATGGCTGTCGCCGGACAATAATAATTTTAGAAATAAATTTAATTTGTTACTTTCTAGTTGGTTTCAACAGGTCTAGTACAAGATGACTCATACATATTTTGGTACATTTACTCGTAAGAGAAAGATTGTGCATCTTATAAGTGTATATGTGATAAAGGTTATGCTAGAATATAGATTCATTATTCAAAATGATCTTGTAGCTTTTAGATAAATTCACTACTTTTTAAGCTTAATATATTGTCAACTGAACTCATTTTGCTTCTGTTGGTAGCTCATCAAGTAAAATATTTTTGAGTAGCTTACCCAACACTTGCTTATGCCAATGAGTAATATTTATAATAATGAGATATCAACGAAACACAGCCACCAGTTTTACAGACAGAATACCCAGTCACTCACTCACTCACTGTCTCTCTCTCTCTTTCTCTCTCTCTGTTTTTGCTTCTCCACCGCAGTCTTATCTGTTCTACATGTGCACTAGTCTGATAGAGCCTCAAGCCATGCAGCAAGATAACACAAAATAATTAGTTAACATTCAGCTTACAGAGGGAGAGAGGAGGTTAAGACTTGGATAAGCACCCACAATGTCTGCAGCTAAATTATTTATACATTTTATCCAAATGCATATATGAGATGAAGCTGTGTGGGAGAAAGCTGGTTAGCACGAGTGTGCATGTGTGTGTGTGTACAGACGCAGGCTTTGAGATAAGTGTGGTGAATAATGAAATCCTGACTTCCTACGTCTGCCTTTAGAAGAAAATAGACAGAGCCGTCTGCTGTCTGCTAATGCAGATACACCTTTCCCTGCAAAACTCCCTTGCTCTCAGTAACCATCTAAAACATTGTCTGCACGTGAATAATGGTTCATTTAAATGTTGCTGCAAATGTCTGCTGAGATTTGACCTACTGCACAAAAGTGGCCCGATCTTTCCTTAAATGTCTAGTATCTCACTTATTAACATTATTTCCAGTATGGCAATCAGATGTTCATGGTTGTATAAATATTCCTGCTGAACAGTTTTAAAAATATGTAAAACAAGGAAGGAAAGAACAATGTAGGCTATATGGAAAAATAAAGGGGCCCAGTACCGAGCCCCGCAATTTTTTTTTAAGACTGAGTTTCTCTTTTTAAATCACATCACACACACTCTTATCAGCCGGCAGACTTCCCATCGTCTCTATTCCCAGAATTCCCAGTAAATTTCCCTCAGCACCTGTGCACCGATAACAGGTTTAATCCTGCAAGCGGCAGCCGGAGGCATGTAGTAATGGAACATGTGGATCTGAGATGTGCACTCTACCAAATATAGCCTACGTTTTAGCTAGACACACACATGACACAATTATCTTTCTAGGCACAATCATCCTATAAACGCAAAACTGAGATGACAAACTCAACAGTTAACATGTCATTCTTTTTTGTGACCGGTAAAACCATGCTGCAGTAGAAACTGTATTTGACTGTGTTGTTTATATATGCAGTAGGCCTATATATTTGCACTGTGAGAACAATTTCATGACTATGTTTCTTAATACACTTAAGTAAACTTTTAAAAAGTGCACTGTAATAATATCAAATTAAATGTTTTACTTAAAAGTAGTTATTTAATCATTGTTTTAATAATCTTGTGCTTTAAAGTACATTTATTGTGATGTGTTGACTAAATTGTAAGTTTATGAATTGTAACTTCATCATTACAGATATAAATACATGAAATACAAGTCTCAATATAAATTACATTTAAGTATTACAATAAATGCGTGTCTGTTACGGTAAGTAGACACAGGAGAGGAATATGGATGGTGAACAGTGATTTATTGATTACAAAGGTGCAGGGATGAGGTGAACAGGGTAGTGGAGTCCAAAGGGTGATCTTGGCAGAGACACAGAGGGAAGGAAAACGCTGGAGACAGGGAGATCACTGGAGACGGGGAATAGTCCACTTAGGCCCTGTTTAGACGAGAACGCTCGCGGGTGAAAACGTAAAAATATTTTATCAGATGTGCCTTTCGTTTAGACGGCGACGGCGTTTTTGGGGCTTAAAAACGCAAAAAAGTGAAACCACCCTCCAGAGTGGAAATCTTAAAAACGCTCCACCGTCGCGTTTCCGTCTAAACGGTAAAAACGCAAAAGTCTGCTAAACAGTGAAGGCACCGATCAGTGCTTCACATTGCCACCTAGCCGCCTTGAGTGCATACTACATTGAATTTCACACACTTTTGCGTCACCATATGCACGCAGATTTCCCCCCCATAACGCTCGTCTAAACGCAGAATAAAAAGTGATCACTTGCGTTTTCTCTTCAGATCGTTTCCGTGTAAACGTAGCCTTAGTGAAAACGAGGTCGGACAAGGAACTGTGGTGAGTAGTGTGCCTTTATAGTGGCAGTGATGAGGGTGATGATGAGGTGCAGGTGGGAGTGATTGTGAATGATGTGCAGGTGGGAGCCAAGGAAGGTGATGGGAAATGTAGTGCAGAGGATGGTGACTAGGTTGATATGTAACAGAAACCCCCCCTCCCGGAAGGCAACTCCTCACGCCCTGGAGGCTGACGAGGGCGTGGCCTATTTGGAGCAGGAAGCCTCCAGGGCGGTGTTGGTTTAGGCAGCCAGGGCGTAGGCGGCAGGTCAGGAGACCAGGGTGGAGCCGGCGTCTCGGGAGACCCGTTCAGAGTTGGCAGTTTGGGTATATGACCCCCCCAAAAAATTTTTTTGGAGAGCTCCAGGTATCGTTGGATTGGACGGGGACAGAGTGGCAGTGATGAGGGTGATGATGAAAGGTGTGTTCGACATCGGCTGCGGTTGGATGTAACCGATCGGCGAGAGTAGCCGCTTGCAGGCGGAGAGGAGCTGCAAACGGAGACGTGAAGTAGGACACTTTCTGGTTCCCGTAGTGACCGCTCAAGTGGTGTTTGCATACTTTACCACAGCTGAAGTGAAATAAATGCAATATTTACCAAATAATACACAGATGTTTCAGAGACATTTTCATTCAATACTTTATGTACTGCTTCATACAGCGTCTGTTTGAACAAGAATAAAGTTGAAATAAAGTAAAATTCTACTATCAATGAAGTGGAGTCTACGTTTTTTAATCAGTTTTAATTTGATAAACATGACACAATATACCATTGCAACTACATGAAAGAGTGTTTACTGTTATACAAAACTGATTTGTGAGCTTTAGAGGAACTAAAGGTGTTCGAATAAACATGAAACACACGTGATCGTTGTCATGCGGTGAATCCGGCCAATTGTGGAACAGCTGTGTCGTCATCAGAGCTCCGCTCTTGAGAAGCTGTGCTGGCTGAGTTCTCCGGCTACTCTCGAATCGCTCTTGCGGTATTTTGATGGCACACGTCACAGTCACGTGGCGTCGGCGCTGTATCAAGTCGGACAAAAATTTTAACCGGCATGCACTGCTGCAAGTCAGCCGCCGATCGGTCTGCGCAGAGCTGCATGAAGTCGAACAAGCCTGAAGTGCTGGTGTGAGTGATTGTGAATGATGTGCAGGTGGGAGCTAAGGGTGATGAGAAATATAGTGCAGAGGATGGTGACTAGGTTGATATGTGACAGTGTCAGTACATCTGGCAGTAGGCCTACAATTTTAACCACATTTCAAAGACAATAGAAGTAAATATGAAATTAAATATAAAGTTGTATTTAACCCTCTGAGGTCTGAGCTGTTTTCTGGGCCCTGGAGGTGTTCTGACATGCTCTGACATTTCTGGTTATTTCTGTTACTTGTGACATTTTCATGGCTAAAGTCTAATTACACTGTATTCAGCACAAACTCTGCTACAATAATATATCAGCAGCATGTATGTAAAAGTTTGTAGTTTTGAGATAATGACATTTATGCGTAGTTTGTGAAAATACAAAAAAAAATTCTCACTGAAATAAGGTCATGAAACCCATACTGATTATTTCTTCACAAGACTTTTGAAAATTGTATGACGTAGCCTAGAATATTTGCTGCAAAACTATGTGAAAATCACCCTGACTGCTCATTCAGATAAGACAATACATTGATTTAAAAATTTTACGACGTGTTTTGTGTTAGAAAGCTCTATGCGAGAGCTCATTAATATGTAAGCTTTTCTCACCTGAGAAAGACAAAGAACCTCCCCTAACGGCCCTATTTGGAGCTATCAGGCCCCTCCATTCTGAGCAACCTTGCACAATACTGTAAATGAGGAGATTTAAAAAAGAATGGCTTTTAAATTGTTTGGATTTATTTACAACACAACATAATCCAAAGATACACCTTTGTGCCATTCCTAAAAAACATTGTACATACCTTTCATTTCCAAGATTTTCACTTTACCGTGTTCACGTACAGAGACTCATGTGAATGTTGAAGTCCTCAGTGGCATCTGGGCCCTGAAAAAAAAAAGTGAACATACTGATATCAAGAGAAAGGCCTGCACGATTTTGGAAATAAATATTAGATTTTTCTGGTTAAAATTGCTTTTTAAAATTCCTTTTTAAAATTCACAGAATACACACACACACACACACACACACACACACACACAAATGTTTCCAACAATATATAATATAATGAACACCAGGTTTGTTGTGCCTTGTAGGCATAAGGTATATGCGCAGTGCCGGATAAAAATAATAATAACAATAAATAACCTATAGCGGTATAAATCTTCCAAAAGATTTCAGTAACAACTAAGCTAGAGAAAAATATATTGATTATCATGTTACTTCAAATGTTTCCATCCGTTATGATGATATGAAATGAGATAATAATAAAAACATGAAGCCGTTTGGTGCGTTTTGCTTTCATCCAAAATATGATACAGTAGGCTACATTCAAACGCGATCGCGCAGCAAAATATTAAACAATCAAACGCGATCGCTATCAAAAATATGATACATTCAAACGCGATCACTATCAAAATACATTCAAACGCGATCGCGCTCAAATATAAAACATTATGGTTACCATATACATATCTACGTTTGAGCAGATATCCACAAACACAGTAACAGTAAACACGGGTCTAAATATTATAATATTCCCCATATATCTAGCAACAGTTCAACTGCAACGTGACATTTATGCAACAATAACAAACTAATATGTAAGAATTTCTTACCTTACATCTTTCTTGTCTTCAAATCGCGTTCTTCTTCTTCTGAGGTAGCCTAAATCCAATGTAAGTTCAGGCACGTCTTTCAAACTCGACGAAAAGTGAAGTGAAGTGTTTTGTTGTTGAGGTAATGAGCGAGTCCGCGTTCCATGTGGAGATTTGCATGTGAATCTCTTTTGCGCGAGTGGGAGTGGCCAAATTTACTGTAATGAGCAAGCGTTTGAGAAGCTGGACATCTTGTTGGTTTTATACAAATTACTTAAACAGAGAATATTTGTTTTCGTTTTGAATCCGATCATTTAAAAGTACACACTTAAATGTTTATAAAGGTATATGGCTCATAAATGTGTGACAAGTATTCGCTGAGTTTTGTTTCAGTTTATAGACGTGCTCAAGAAAAAAAAGTTCACCGCGACGGAGAGGCAGAACGCACACCCTGTTTATTTTCTTTATTTTACAAAAGCACAATGTTTTGGTTTGATTGTAAGTGGACACATACAAAAGGAGAAATATCACAGATTCTTTTTTTTATATTTCTTTTTTCTGTATGACTATAAATGACTGAGTAATTTAAGTTTATAGTGCTACAATGTGGAGAAAATCCAGCAAAACGCGCCCACGCGTTTGTCGACCTCAGAGGGTTAACTCCAAGGTAGCTAAATTGTGTAAAGCAGACAAGGTTGTTTACGATAATCGAGCAGTAATAATTCCTCTGTAAATAATCTAGCTCTACTGTTGGGTCATCTCTGGTTCTCATTGAAAACCATAGATATCACAAACCTCAAAACAACCTATCACACACTTTTGTTGTTGTTAGCAAAAGACGACAGCTGTTACAGTGCGTTCACACCGCCACCGGCGAGAGCGTCAAAGTGCCCGAAAGTCATTCATTTTCAATGAATTTTGCCGCTCTCGCTGGCGGCGGTGTGAACGTAAGTTACAGTTTGCCTAGCTTAGACTCATAACACAAACAGCTGACTCGCCGAACCAGCTGGTGGGGTTGATTGACGGAACTACAGGGTAACTTAAAGACACGATTACATGACCATACACCCATTGTATTCAAACAAATGTTGAAATTACCTTTGATGGAGTGATGGAATGATCACTGCACAGACTTGTATACTGTGAAGGTTGCTTATTTCATCTGCGGTTAGTGCCACCAATCGCACAACAACTATCTGGCATATCGTTTACACCTCAAAACACCAACTTTTGTATAGTAAAACTGGCGACATCCTGGCAAGATCCTTGATTAGTTTACTGGGTTTCGTTGCTGGAGAACGATGTTCTTGCCCACCAGCCAGTACTTGTGACGTCACGTGCAAAGTATGAATAGATCCCTGAGGAACTCCACATGTCAGAGGTGCTGCGGGGGAAGTATAGCCACCAAAACCAACTTTGAACACTCTCTCTGAAAAATATGATCTAAACCATTCTAGTGCAGTGCCTTTAATCCCCACGCTATTCTCGAGACGAGAGATAAGAACACTGTGGTCGACAGTATCGAATGCTGCTTTGAGATCTAAAAGCATAAGGATTGCAGAATCTCCAGAGTCTGTTGAGATTAAAAGATCATTAAAAACTTATAAGTGCAGACTCTGTGCTATGAAATGCTTTAAAGCCAGACTGGAACACCTCAAGGATACCATGCAGATCTAAAAAAGATTGTAACTGCACGAGGACTGCCTTCTCTAAAATCTTAGACACAAAAGGAAGTTTAGAGATCGGACGATAATTTGCAAGAACTGAGGTGTCCAGATTTGGCTTTTTGATAAGGGGCTGCACCACTGCTTCTTTAAAACAAGGTGGCACTTAACCAGAAGTACGACTGATATTTATGATTGCTTGGATGTTTGGTCAAACAGTGTGCCACATCTCTTTAAAGAGACGAGATGGGACGATAACATTAGGACAAATTGAAGGTTTAAAATGTGTAACAATATTTTTAAGGGCCTAGAGGGATACATGTTCAAACTTAATGCAGACTGCTGCACACACTGTGGAAATGGAAGGGCCAAAGGCAGGAAGTGAAATACTAGCTCTAATGATGGTAATCTATTCCACAAAAAGTGGAGAAATTTTTCACAGGCCACAGAAGATTCTTCCTGCCTTATGGATTGGTGGGTATGAAGAACAGAGTTGAATCAACTCATCTGTACCTAGACAAGTGGAGGACCCTAGTCTCCATAACAATACTAAACGTTTTCGGAGAATTGAGCAGCAATGGCAGGTTTAATTATCCTGCAAAGACGAGGCGGAGCGCATTGCTTAACAGTATTAACAGAAACATAAAATAAAATGGGTGCATGGTCAGAAAAGACAGCTTCATGTATTTCGATATTTAAAATAGGCAAACTGCAAGGTCTAATGTGTGGCCATGAATCTGTGTCGGACCACTTACAAACTGTGTAAGGTTAAAAGCGTTGATAAGATTTAAAAAATCTTTAGCCAGCAGATTCATAGGACAGCATACATGAATGTTCATATCTCCTACAATTAAGATCCGGTCATATTTTGGCATGATTTCAGACAATAATTCAGAAAAATCCCAGATGAAGTTCTTGTTGTATTTAGGAGGCCTGAGATTTGCCCAATTCAAACACTGTTAATTCAAAACTCGAAAATGTAGTCATTGACAACTGCCTGCAGTTGTACTTATCCTTAAAAATAATGGCAAGTCCTCCTCCTCGACCAGTAGTCCTCGGGAGTTAAAATATGTGCAGTCAAGTGGTAAAAGTTCAGAAAAAAAGCTTGACTCAAAGTTTCAGTCACGAATAGGAAATCCAAGTTATGCCGGGAAAAGAGGTCCTTTAACCCTCTGGGGTCGGCAAACGCGCCAGCGCGTTTTGCTGGATTTTCTTCACATAGTAGCACAATAAACTTAAATTAATCCGTCATTTATGGTCATACAGAAAAAATTAATATGAAAAAAGAATCTGTGAGATGTCAACTTTTTTTTTTTACTTTTGTGAACTTTTTTTTCTTGAGCATGTCTCTAAACTGAAACAAAACTCAGCGAATACTTGTCACACATTTATGAGCCATATATCTTTATAAACATTTAAGTGTGTACTTTTAAATTATCGGATTCAAAATGAAAACAAATATTCTCTGTTTAAGTAATTTGTATAAAACCAACAAGATGTCCAGTTTCTCAAACCCTTGTTCATTATTTTTAATGTGACCACGCCTACGCGCGCAAAAGAGATTGACATGCAAATCTCCACGTTAAGGAACGCAAACGTGCTCATTACCTCAAAAACAAAGCACCAAACTTCATCAGTCTCTGCTTTTCGTCGAGTTTGGAAGACATGCTGTGACCCAGCTAACACACGACGTAACAGTTACGTAATGTATTCGTACTTTTTGGTCACGTCATAACTTTACTAACTGGCAATGTAACTACAACGTCGTATGCTCGGAATTTCATTACCATCATATTACGAACCCACAACGTCGTCAGTACGTCCTCCTAAGGTTATAAGATAACGTAATCGGTTACTAAACGTAACCTCTGTTCTCTCTAGAAGAGGGAACGAGTATTGCGTAAGTAGCTTACGCTACGGGAAAGTCTTCTTTCTCGAGATACTGAAGCCAAAAATTATCCTTAATTTTTAATAATCTTGTCAACGCAGTGCGGCAGCATGCAGACCTAGGGCAGGCTGACTAGCGTGCCCATTGGCTGCCCTGCGGCTACTGCAGCAGCCTATTGCTGAGCCCTTGGCGTGACGTCACGTCCAATGAGCGCGCTTGGCGCGCTTCATGCGTCACAGCCCGCGAAAAGGGGTGTGGCTTAGCGTATTTAAGCGAGGCTCAGAGGCTGCTTCACTGGTTTCTGTCTCTTCAGCGAAGCTCTCCGCATCGCTGGACTCTGAGGAAGCCGCCGCCGTTGAAACAAGCGACCAGCATGCCGAGGATATCAGCCTGAGGAAGCCGGCCGTCTTCGCCGCCTTCAGCCTTCCCTGCCTGCTCCGCTATCCGGCGAATTATATCCTTTTCTGCTCTGTGTTGTGTGTGTTTGTGTGTCCGCCTACCGCGACACACTGCATCTAAAAGAGCGCAAGGCGTTTGTTGCAAAATGTCTCGCAATTCCTGTGGCTCATCCAGAGCCCCGCTTAGCGACAGGGACCGGCATGTGATCTGCGCTCTCTGCCTGGGTCGTGACCGCGCAGCCCTCGCCCTTACTTCGGGCGGCTGCGAACTCTGCGAAGAACTGCCGATGCCGACCCTGCAGGCTCGACTCGCCACGTTCGACGCTTCCGATGTCTCTCCGTCCACGGATGCAGCAGCTGAGCGCTCGCCAGAGCCTCTCCCGCGAGCCTCGCTATCTCCTTCTCCCCCCCATCTCCCGACGCGCAGCGGCCGGCCTTCGCCCGCACTGCCGTCGCCTCAGGGGATGAAGCAGACAGCGCTGCTATCATAGACAGCTGCATACTCCCCTCTGTCAAGCCGCGCAAATGGCGCCGCTCACAAGGGATGTCAGAAACGGACGGTCTCGGGCTATAGCTTCCTTTACGTTACAAGAAAGCTACCCCCCTCATCACTGGCTAAAGGAGAGAAGAGTGTTTAGAGAGTGCAGAGAGTGCTGAGCCCACACGAGGAGGCTCAATCATAAAGATTGGCATGGTTTTATTTCAGTTAGCCTAATAGCTAGTTTGATTTGCATTGAGAGATGATCTTATGGAAAGTACTCCATGCCAATCTCTAGGTATGGTGAAGGCTATGTGACGATGTGGGGCTATTTTAATTCCAAAGGCCAAGGGAACTTTATCAGGATGCATAGTATCCTGGATCCATGAAGTAACTGGCCTTTAAAAATAAAAATCTGCCTGCCTCTATGGGAATTTAACATAGGGGTGTCCAAACTTATGCACCCTGTATTTTAAGGAAGAACATTTATTTATTTACGATACATTATTCATTCACAAAGAAAATTGGTGTCCTTAACGGTTGGATTTTTCCTCATTTTTTAAATTAAGGCATTGAGTTCAATTTTCAAAAGATGATTTTTTATTCCTCTTTTTAGTCAACTTTAGCATGGGTGTCTAAACTTATGCATAGCACTGTATATTTCATCACGGCCAGATGAAAACGCTAAATTATCCAAACTGACAGAGTGTGTTAAAGATATAAAAGATTGGATGACTCGCAATTTTCTTTTATTAAATCCAGACAAGACAGAGGTACTAATCATCGGTTCAAAAAACCGCCCACAAAACCTCTCACAATACAACTTTAACATAGTAGGATGTCCTGTTACTTTATCATATACAGTAAAAGACCTGGGTGTTATATTAGACTGCAACCTGTCTTTTGATAATCATATTTCATATGTTACAAGAACAGCCTTTTTCCACCTTAGAAACACTGCTAAGCTACGTAATATGCTATCAGTTTCTGATGCAGAAAAGTTAGTTCATGCATTCATGACCTCGAGACTAGATTACTGTAATGCTTTATTAGCTGGTTGTCCTGCATCCTCAATAAACAAGCTACAGTTAGTCCAAAATGCCGCCGCTAGAGTTCTTACTAGATCAAGAAAATATGATCATATAACACCAATTTTATCATCACTACATTGGTTACCTATAAAGTCCCGTATTAACTACAAGGTATTGCTACTGACTTATAAAGCCCTAAACGGCTTAGCTCCAGTCTATTTAATGGATCTTCTATCGCCCTATAATACATCACGCTCTTTAAGATCACTAAATTCGAGGCTTTTGGTCATACCTAGGATATCTAGGTCCACCAAAGGAGGGATAGCATTTTCACATTTAGCTCCAAAACTCTGGAATAGCTCAGACTCACTCTCCCAGTTTAAAACTAGATTAAAGACGCATCTCTTCAGCCAGGCATTCATATAATACTTTTATTCTTACAGTTAAATCCGACCTCTAGTTTATAAACGCCAGAGGAGAACTGAGCCTGGGTTCTCCCAAGGTTTTTTTTTTTCTCCATTAGGTCACCTGATGGAGTTTTTCGGTTCCTTGCCACTGTTGCCTTTGGCTTGCTTAGTTGGGGATATTGGGGATATTTTATTTAATTTAATTAATCAATCAACAATACTATTGATCAGCATTACCAAACGTGGACGTTTTCCACTAGAAACAAACATTGATGTATTATTTTAATTTAATACTGTGAAGCTGCTTTGATACAACCTGTGTTGTGAAAAGCACTATATAAATAAACTTGACTTGACTTATGAAGCATTTTAATGGCTCAATGATCTAAAAATGATGTTTCTGAGTATGTGTGGATGTCTGAGAGCAATGTGTGTCTGCGTTGACAAAAGAGAGTGTGTGTGTGTGTGTGTGTGTGTGTGTGTGTGTAGGGCCTAAATATAATGCATGGTGTTTAGGCGAGTGACAAAAATCATAATATCCATCCATCCATCTCCGCTTATCCGGGGGCCGGGTCGTGGGGGCAGCAGTCTAAGCAGGGATGCCCAGACTTCCTTCTCCCTCGACACTTCCTCCAGCTCTTCCGGGGGGACACCGAGGCGTTCCCAGGCCAGCCGGGAGACATAGTCCCTCCAGCGTGTCCTAGGTCTTCCCCGGGGTCTCCTCCCTCTCGCGCCGGACGGTTTGCCAGAATCTCTTTGAGGCCGACCGGTAGTCCTTCTCCATGGCCTCACCGAACTCCTCCCAAGCCCGATTTTTTGCCTCCACAACCACCCGGGCTGCAGTCCGCTTGGCCTGTCGGTATCTGTCAGCTGCCTCAGGAGTCCCACAAGCCAGCCAGGCCCGATAGGACTCCTTCTTCAGCTTTACGGCATCCCTTACTTCCGGTGTCCACCACCGGGTTCGGGGATTGCTGCCTCGACAGGCACCGGAGACCTTATGGCCACAGCTCCGAGTGGCCGTGTTGACAATGAAGGTGGAGAACATGGTCCACTCGGACTAAATATCTCCAGACTCCCTCGGGATCCGGTCGAAGCTCTGCCGGAGGTGGAAGTTGAAGATCTCTCTGACAGGGGATTCGGGAAAACATTCCCAACAGACCCTCACAGTACGTTTGGGTCTGCCGAGTCTGTCCAGCTTCCTCCCCCGCCATCGAATCCAACTCACCACCAGGTGGTAATCAGTTGACTGCTCCGCCCCTCTCTTCACCCGAGTGTCCAAGACATACGGCCGGAGGTCAGATGAAATGACCACAAAGTCGATCATCGACCTCCGGCCTAGGGTGTCCTGGTGCCATGTGCACTGATGGACACCCTTATGCTTGAACATGGTGTTCGTTATGGACACGCTGTAACTAGCACAGAAGTCCAATAACAGAACACCACTCGGGTTCAGATCAGGGGGGCCGTTCCTCCCAATCACGCCCCTCCAGGTGTCACTGTCGCTGCCCACGTGGGCATTGAAGTGTAACAACTACGAGAATGAACCAAACACAATTGACGCTTTTAGGTCATTTTGTTCATACATAATCCCACAAAGAGTCTTCACAAACCCAGAGCTATAAATCACCCAGGCTCCAGAGTCTGCAACCAAAGACTTTTATTGGTTAACTTTAAGGAAGAACGTTGTCAACGTGTGATAGTTTTGCAAGACGAATCGGTTCAGAAGATGGTACTGCTCAGGGCCCTAACAAGAGGTCACATGACCCCTGTGACTAACAGACCCCGTCTTTCTTAAGGACCAAGGAGATGAACAAAACAGACGTCAGCAGGAACTACACATGACCTCAGATTGGAATTTCTTAAAACCACGAGAACTGAGATTTTTACATATCAAAATGCATAAAACTCATCCCAGAACAATTCTTGACTGACCTATAATCAGACTATCGTACATAATTCTTTGTTGTCTACAACCTAGTATATGTGTATATGTGTCTACACTTGGTTATATCCCATGTAAGTCATTTAATGGTTATAACTGTTAGATGTTTGAATGAAAGTGTGTTGTGTTTCATATCAGTATGATCGTATGCTCGTGATTCAAAAGATGGCTTGATTGAAATCTGTGTAAAATGTTTCGTATTCTTATAATAGTAATGATGTCTAAACTGTGGCCTCTGTACTCTCTGCTAGAGCTTGGAAAGTAAGGAGATCCCAGATAACGCATGATTTACGATGAGACAAATAAAGCCAGTGTCTAATTGGTCCGATCTCTTCAGGAGGTGGGACAAACTTTTGAGTTTAAAATCTTAGACACGAAACAAAGCTCCCTCTCTATCTCTGTGTTCTCGCTCAAGAAACTCTCTGCTATCACTCTCAAGAAGTGTGGTGCAGAACCAAAAATGCAGCGGGAGATGAAGATCTAAACCAGACAAGTAACCATGTAAACGCAGAGACGAACCCAAATTAAGATCAGAAGAACGGGTTCAACAGCTTTATTCAAGCCATCTTACTACTCTCGTCTAAGTTTTCTTTTCTTTTCTAAGTTTTCCTTTATTTTACGTTGTGAGTCTCGGTTCTAAGTTAAGTTTTGCGGCAAAGTTTCGGTCCACGTTTCTTCTGCAAAGCCAGCTTCAAACAAAGACTTTCATTCCGCCAGCACACCACGTGACTGGCCGCCCCAGACATCAGGCAGGAGGAGGGAATTCCCAAAAAGGAACGCAAAGACAAGCAAGTACCTCCAGACTAAAAGCTGAACTGGTGTATTGATATAAATTTAATAACCTGTCTAAGAAACGATAGAAGGGTTAAATTTATGATTGATGGTTCGTTCCAGGTCATGTCTTATAAGTGCATATAGAAACTTGGGATTTCATCATCTCACTCTTAAACTCACTCTTAAAACTTAATCTTTCCTTACTCTTTTTCCTTCTGCAACTCGTATGAATGTGTGTGCGTGTGTTTGTGTTAGATATTAGTTTTATGTGTTACAATAATCAATAAAGTCATGTTTGTATTTTAAAGAGAAGTATTACTTGTTATGTGCTTACAAATTTATTGTCTTGAACTTCGATCTAAGTTACCTTGCTAACTATAGTGTTTCACTATAGTTCGGATATTTATATCCGTTGCGGAGTTGATAGTTACAGCCAGTTCAAATGAACCGCGAACGAGTCATTTGCTCGGTTGTAATAAGTGACTCTTTCGAATTCCCTATAAATTAATTAATAATTCCTTTGAGCTAAATTGACGAATCACTACAAATACAAATATTTTACAGAAGTCCCCCAGTAGAACGACGGAGTCACCAGTTGGAGCACTTTCCAGCACCCCTCCCAGAGACTCCAAGAAGGCCGGGTACTCTACACTGCCGTTTAGCCCATAGGCGCACACGACAGTGAGAGACATATCCCCTACCCAAAGGCGCTCTCGTTCACCGGAGTGAACTCCAACACATGGCGGCTGAGTTGGGGGGCTATAAGCAAACCCACACCAGCCCGCCGCCTCTCACCATGGGCAACTCCAGAATGGTGAAGAGTCCATCCTCTCTCAAAGACTGTGGTTCCAGAAAAGCACCGGCCCCTTATGGTCTCTCCTGCAGGTGGTGGGTCCACGGGAGGGTGGGTCCACGGGAGGGCGGCCCCGCGTCGCTCCTTCGGGCTGAGCCCGGCCGGACCCCTTGGGGGGAGGCCCGACCACCAGGCGCTCGTATACGAGCCAATTTCATATTGTTTGTTTTGAAGTTTTTGATATGTTTGATATGTTTATAGAATTTATAAAAATAAAAATTCATGTTCATGGTGATCTTGTAGTTTTGCTTTGTTTCTAGAGCAAATTTTGATGTATAGGGAGACAGGCACAGGTTATAGTCACCTAGTAGAAATCAGAAAAATGTTTGCAATACTGCAGATGTTTGCAGTATGTCAATTATATGAAAAATGGTACCAACTGGTGGAAAACAGTAAAAAGTAAATATTTTATCCCAAGGCTTGGTAATGACAGGGTATTTGAATAGAAATTAGGATTTTATGATATTATGACAATGGGTTCAAAAATGGATATTTTAATGGGTTTAAATAGGATCAAATTTGTCCTTAATGCGCTATGTGTGATTTTATTATTTTTTAAATCTGACATAGCACAAAAAATAACAATGCACCAGAAATAATGTTGCCACTAATCTTTGACATATTCAAGACTGTGACAATCCAAAGCTAAAGTTTTCTCTTTGCATTTAGTGTATGGAAAATAATTACATTTTTGAGTTTTTTCCTCTTATACAAATTGATGGTATCATCACCAAAACTGGAATTTAAAGGGTTAAAATCCTGAAATTAAATAAATATTTGGTAGTTATGATGAGGACTGATGCTGGTTAAAAGATTTAACTTAGTAAAAGTGGAAAATAATAATAATATATAATATTTTAGGCAGTGTTTAATATGTGACCATTTTTGGTCCTTAACGCGCTAAGTGTGATTTTTTTTTTTTTTTAAATCTGACATAACACAAAATCTTTAAATGCACCAGAAATAATGTTGCCGCTAATCTTTGACATATTCAAGACTGTGATAATCCAAAGCTAAAGTTTTCTCTTTGCATTTAGTGTATGGAAAATAATTAAATTTTTATGTTTTTTCCTCTCATAGTAATTGATGGTATCGTCAACAAAACTGGAATTTAAAGGGTTAAAATCCTGAAATCAAATACATATTTGGTAGTTATGATGAGGACTGATGCTGGTTAAAAGATTTAACTCAGTGAAAGTGGAAAAAAAAATATATAGAATAGTTTTATGGCAGTGTTTAGAGTGGACATTTTTGTCCCTTAATGCACTCAACGTCGTAAAATATATAATGCAGCACAAGGGTTAAACTTGTGAGGTAACGCAGCGCTGTTTCACTTGGTCTAACATTACACTATCACACTAAACTGCATTTGAATGTGTTGAAATTAATGTGTTAGTTTGTCTGTATGAGACTAGCAGTAAGCTAGATCAACATTAGAATAACATACATATCATATTCTAACATTTTATCGTTGTTGAACTATATAACATTGATTAGTTTTATGCAAATGTGCTCACCTGTTTAATAAAGTACATGTAGGAGCGGTTGAAGTCTCGGAAGTGGAGCTCTCGTTTATATAGCCTACTGTCTATGGGAGCTCTCAGCATCTCAAACACCGCGCTGATATTGATTCTCGTTTTAGTTCTCCTTTTTTATCCAAAGTCTGCTTGCCATGATCCATAATGTTTGAACGAAACAACAACAGCGTGCAAATAGACATTGCGAACTACACAGTGGTCCACGTCTGTCGCCTTGGTTACTACCAGAGGGCTCTGGTTGCTATGGCAGTACGAGCGGAAACCAGGGACAATGCGGATATGACGCCATTGATGGCGACAAAACGGAAATAAAGAAATGGGACGTGTCTTCGAATTAAATTACAAATTTCTCCTGGTTTGAAAGTTGTTGGAAACAGTCGGGATAATGTAAGTACACAACTAAAAAATATATATAACATATAGTGATTTTTGCTATTTTTAAAGCAAAAAAGTTACATATTGTGCCTTTAAGTGACACTGTATGAGCAATATGAATAAGTGAATAAGTAAAACTAAAAACATAGATGATACATTTATGATTATTATCAGTGTTGAAAACAGTTGTGCTGCTTCATATTTTTGTGTTTTTCAGGGTTATTTGATGAATGAAAGGAAAAAAAGCAGCATTTATTTGAAACAGAAATATTTACTCTCTCTTCTGGTAAATTTAATGCATCCTTGCTGAATAAAATATGATTTTTTTTTTTTTTTTTTTTTACTCTATTGAACCCAAACTTTTGAACAGTAGTGTAAACTACTGTTTATATATGTTGGGTCTATTTAACAATGAGTCCTCGAGAGAAAAAAAAGAAAATGGATTAAACTGTTACATTGGTTTACACAAAAAGATTAATCAGCACAACTGTTTTCAACATTGATAATACTCAGAAATGTTTAGGATGTTTGCATTGTAAGAATAGCCTGACTACGTCAGACTTTGTACTTCCGCTCAATTTCAGTTCGCTTCTGTACTCAGTCTGAGATAGCGACCGTTTTCCCCGTTTTCCTCCGGCCTCAAAACAGCCGGCCAATCAACGAACAGAGGGCGGTCTGAGAGCCGTGATGTAGACGCTGATTGTACCGTGGATGCGTAGATTTACTTCACATAATCTGCAAAAGTCGTTCACAGCCATGTTCACTCCAGTATTTCGCTCAATGGCTTTGTTTTCGCATCATACATGCAGGGCCGGTTCTAGACATTTGGAGGCCCTAGGCAAAATTCATGTTGGAGGCCCCCCACCCCCAATAAAAAACACTTGAAACAAATATGATTCCTAACTTTTTTATTTATACAACATTTCATTTTAAATTTAGTATATTTTTACTTACACAGTACATAAGTTTGGACAAATTACTATTTTTAATGTTTTTGAAAGAAGTCTCTTATGCTCATCAAGCCTGGATTTTATTTTATCAAAAATACAGAAAAATAATATAGTGAAATATTATTACAATTTAAAATAATGGTTTTCTATTTTACTATACTTTAAAATATATTTCTGTGATGCAAAGCTGAATTTAGTGTCACGTGATCCTCCAGAAAACTTTATAATATTCTGATTTATTATCAAATGTTAGAAATGGTGCTTAATATTTATTTTATAACATGTGATACTTTTTTTCAGGATTTTTTGATTATTAAAAAGTTGTTTTAAAAAAGTCTTCACTATCACTTTTATATATTTAACACATCCTCGCTGAATATTCCTGTTTTTTTTTCTGTATTTTTGATCAAATAAATGCAGGCTTGTAGAGCATAATAAGAAACTTCTTTCAAAAACAATAAAAATAGTAATGGGTCCAGACTTTTTACTGGTAGCCTACTACATCAAACTTTATCTAAGGTAATCTCTTTTTTGTTTAATGAAGATGTTATTGTTCTTGTTGTTATTTTGCTGGTGTATTCAGTTTATTCACAGTTCCAGAATACCACTTCAGTAGATGAACATAAACGTGCTTTTATAATTGTTTTCATAGCTGCGTTATGGGCAGATATTGCATTGCTACCTTAAATATGCTATACACAAATCAAGTGGAAGAGAAAGATACGATCGCTACTGAGCAGGGAAAAAAATCTAAACTAATATTCGTATAGGCTATGATGTCAGGGTATTATCTAATCATCAGCAGAATATAGAAGATAGACCCATAGATATGAGATCCTTTATTTGAAACATTTAAAAATGTTGCAGTGTGTTGGTTTTTTAACTTTGAATACAAACGTCTTATCTTTTACTTTTGTAGCTTTTTTACTAGTCAGCTCCCAACGCGATGTTATTCATTGTACGCGCAAATTCAAAGCGTCGCGTCTGGGCACGTTAATGACGCTCGCGCTCTTTTAAACTCGTAGACTAACAAAGCGGTGAATGATTTTTCCAGAAATGACGCTGATCTACAGTAGCCCACACGTTTATATTTAAAATACATTGCAATCACTCCAAAATCGATGACCTGCATTACGAGCTGTGCTTCTTTGCGTGCCTATGTAGACTTTTGTACAGTCATGGGCTGGCGTTAATGTGACGTAATGTAACAGTCTATGGTTAAGATAAACATCGTCACTATTTTTAGTTAATTAATAAATTTTGAAATAAATTGTAGATAGGACATTTGTACATTTATTTTTTTTTTTTTATTATTATTTTTTTTTTTTTTTTTGTCCCTCTGTCTGGGCCCCATCCCGCCAATCGGGCCCTAGGCACGTGCCTAGTTTGCCTTTGCGTTAATCCGGCTCTGCATACATGTGTTTACAGTGGAAGTTAGATGCGGCTGAGCATGCGCATAACACACGTCATAACCAAACGTTATGTGATTGGCTTACGGGTAACCAATGATTTTAAACTTCAGACAAGCGCATAAATAGCATAACAAGCGCATAAATCATAAATAGGCCTAGTTTCCTAGTTTAAAAAAAAAATCGTAATCACGACTTCAGAAGAAGAAAAACAAAATAATATGTATTATTAAATGTTAAAAAAAAAAAGATTTCAAACTAAGGTTTTATATAATATAGTGACACATGTCATGAAGTTATCAACTTATTTTAAAAGGAAATAATGACCTTGCCACAACATAACTTTGTGACAATGTTTAGAAAAATATATGAGCGATTTTTAAAACAAAACTGTCTGCTTATACAGATTCTATCTTTCAGTGCTAATTGCTTTGTGTATTTAAATGTTAAATGGGAAAACACTCAACTGTTCTTTTTTCTTGCATTTTTCTTTACTTATTCCCGCTTTGTTATTAGGGCCACCAAAATGAAGACGTGTAGGAGTAGTTCGATGTTCAAGCTTTTGGGGAAAACCTTGTTCATTTAAATGTATAACCATACGTTTGCATACTGTTTTTGCTGTTTGTGCTTTGTTCTATAGTAAATTAACTGAATTAACCAAATTTTGAGTCTTCGTTCATATGTCGTTGATAAAGTCTCTAAAATACTTTTGGGCCAATGAGGACAAGTTAAATTAGACCACTGCATGTCCGCCCATATTATTAAAAACTAAAATGACCAACTGGTTACCAACACACGACTGTTGATACACAACGTTGCCACGACGTCGCTGTTACTTACTGACAACGTTACAAAGTTACGTCGTGGCAACGAATCCAGGAATTTCACTTTTCCGGTTGCCACAACGTAACTAGTTACGTCGCCACGACGAAAGTTTGGTCACCAGATTACGTTGCAGTTACGTATTTGTGTTAGCTGGGGAGCTTAGTCAGCTTTACATTGGATTTACCTTAGAAGAAGAAGAACGCAATTTGAAGACAAGAAAGATGTAAGGTAAGAAATGTATTCTGAATTATTTAGTTAGTTAATGTTATTGTTGAATAAACTTCACATTGCAGTTGAACTGTTGCTAGATATATGCTGAATATTATAATGTTTAGACCCGTGTTCACTGTTATGCCTGGTTCAGATTACACAATTTTTTTTGTCTGTTACGATAGTCACTGTGTCAGATTACACGATTTTGACTCCTAAAAATCTTGTCATGTCGTGGACAAGAAACATGTCAGACTACACGTTGCTTTCCGATCAATCATTGCGAGCCGTCTCACACACACATTCACTTGCACAAATACACATGCACTCACTCACATACACGCACTCACAGACACACACACACACACACACACACACACAGACACTCACTCACTCGGACATATATACACGCACTCACACACATACATGCACTAACTCACATGCACGCACTCACACACACGCTCACTCTCTCACACACACATTCACTCGCACATATACACACGCACTCACTCACATACACGCACTCACACACACACTCACTCATGCTCTCTCACTCACACACACACTCACTCTCGCTCGCGCACACACAGTCACACTCACTAGCGAGCACACACTCTCACTCACTCTCGCTCACTCACTCAATCACACGCGCCCACACACTCCAACTGTCGTCGTGGAGGGCAGAAAAAAATTAAACATGCTAGTCTTTTTATCGTGATGTCGTGAAGCATCGCAGACACGACGTAGGTTGTCACCCACTATGACACACTATACGAGATGAAACGATCGAATTTTGCGTCCCGATGCCCGTTGTCGTTTGCAAATCCCCACAACACCCTATGTCAAACGGATCATGCCAAAATCGGGCTAAAATCGTGTAATCTGAACCAGGCATTAAATACTGTGTTTGTGGATATCTGCTCAAACGTAGATATGTATATGGTAACAATAATGTTTCATAGTTTTGAGCGGCTCGATTGCTTCAGTAAATAGCGCGCTGTGCGTTTGAAAAGCAAAACGACCAAACATTAAGCTTCATGTTTTTACTCCAATCTCATTTCATAACGTCATAATGAATGGAAACATTTGAAGTGACATATGATAATCAATATATTTTTCTCTAGTGTAGTGTTACTGAAGTGTTCCTTTTTAAGACTAACCATCCTTCGTACGGGCTGCAGCTGAGTTCGCATCATCTACCTCCGCCCGGAAGACACTTCGGACACGCGGCCCACGCATCCTTTCAAACCAGCTGCACAAAAGGGGCCATATCAAAGCAAGTACAGTTTAATATCGCAAATCTGAAAAGAAATGCTGTTTTAATGTTGTCTAGAACTTCCTAAAAGCCTTTGGGTCTCATTTGAAGTAACTGTTTGAACTGTTTTGTCCTGAGAAGATCTCTCTCTCTCTCTCTCTCTCTCTCTCTCTCTCTCTCTCCAATATTGTTTCAGATTACTCCTAAAAATCTTGTCATGTCGTGGACAAGAAACATGTCAGACTACACGTTACTTTCCGATCAATCATCGCGAGCCGTCTCACACACACATTCACTTGCACAAATACACATGCACTCACTCACATACACGCACTCACAGACACACACGCACTCACTCACTCACATACATGCACTCACTCACATGCACGCACTCACACACACACACGCTCACTCTCTCACACACACATTCACTCCGTATTTTAATCATCTTGTATGGTTTGTTTTGCTATGCATATTTACTCCTGCGTGATTTAAGTAGTATATGTAATCCTTTGTTTTATTAAACTCCATAATCCTTTGAGTTGAATCTGTCTCATTGTTCCATAACTTGAAGTCCCTGTAAATTGATGATTTAAGCTACAAAGCTCTACTTGGTTTGACTGTTGAGATATCTAAAGTGCCTTACACGAAAATATCATTCCTTGTGGCCAGAGGAAGGTTATTGTCGTGGTTACAGGCCGGTAAGTTTTGATAAGGAAATCTCGCATAACAGTTCGCTGGACGGACAGACTGCGTGATAACTGAATTTGAATTACATGAAAATTTACCCTGATAATTGATATGATTTTACCGACCTATATGAATAGTTACTACGAGCAATCGTGTTAATTATTCATATACGGTGAGGTTTAGCCTATTCCCTATTTGGGATAATTTAATTTGTGTATGCAATATATATATATTCATCATCTTATGAATATTACCCCTCATTTGAGTCATTAAATTCCCTAAACAAGTCATTGTCGCTACAACACACACACATATATACAGTGAGGAAAATAAGTATTTGAACACCCTGCTATTTTGCAAGTTCTCCCACTTAGAAATCATGGAGGGGTCTGAAATTGTCATCGTAGGTGCATGTCCACTGTGAGAGACATAATCTAAAAAAAAAAAAAATCCAGAAATCACAATGTATGATTTTTTAACTATTTATTTGTATGATGCAGCTGCAAATAAGTATTTGAACACCTGAGAAAATCAGTGTTAATATTTGGTACAGTAGCCTTTGTTTGCAATTACAGAGGTCAAACGTTTCCTGAAGTTTTTCACCAGGTTTGGACACACTGCAGGAGGGATTTTGGCCTACTCCTCCACACAGATCTTCTCTAGATCAGTCAGGTTTCTGGGCTGTCGCTGAGAAACACGGAGTTTGAGCTCCCTCTAAAGATTCTCTATTGGGTTTAGGTCTGGAGACTGGCTAGGCCACGCCAGAACCTTGATATGTAGCACAAATATGATATGATAGCCACTCCTTGGTTATCCTGGCTGTGTGCTTCGGGTTATTGTCATGTTGGAAGACCCAGCCTCGACCCATCTTCAATGCTCTAACTGAGGGAAGGAGGTTGTTCCCCAAAATCTCAAAATACATGGCCCCGGTCATCCTCTCCTTAATACGGTGCAGTCGCCCTGTCCCATGTGCAGAAAAACAGCCCCAAAGCATGATGCTACCACCCCCATGCTTCACAGTAGGGATGGTGTTCTTGGGATGGTACTCATCATTCTTCTTCCTCCAAACACGTTTAGTGGAATTATGACCAAAAAGTTCTATTTTGGTCTCATCTGATCACATGACTTTCTCCCATGACTCCTCTGGATCATCCAAATGGTCATTGGCAAACTTAAGACGGGCCTTGACATGTGCTGGTTTAAGCAGGGGAACCTTCCGTGCCATGCATGATTTCAAACCATGACGTCTTAGTGTATTACCAACAGTAACCTTGGAAACGGTGGTCCCAGCTCTTTTCAGGTCATTGACCAGCTCCTCCCGTGTAGTTCTGGGCTGATTTCTCACCTTTCTTAGGATCATTGAGACCCCACGAAGTGAGATCTTGCATGGAGCCCCAGTCCGAGGGAGATTGACAGTCAAGTTTAGCTTCTTCCATTTTCTAATGATTGCTCCAACAGTGGACCTTTTTTCACCAAGCTGCTTGGCGATTTCCCCGTAGCCCTTTCCAGCCTTGTGGAGGTGTACAATTTTGTCTCTAGTGTCTTTGGACAGCTCTTTGGTCTTGGCCATGTTAGTAGTTTGATTCTTACTGATTGTATGGGGTGGACAGGTGTCTTTATGCAGCTAACGACCTCAAACAGGTGCATCTAATTTAGGATAATAAATGGAGTGGAGGTGGACATTTTAAAGGCAGACTAACAGGTCTTTGAGGGTCAGAATTCTAGCTGATAGACAGGTGTTCAAATACTTATTTGCAGCTGTATCATACAAATAAATAGTTAAAAATCATATATTGTGATTTCTGGATTTTTTTTTTTAGATTATGTCTCTCACAGTGGACATGCACCTACGATGACAATTTCAGACCCCTCCATGATTTCCAAGTGGGAGAACTAGCAAAATAGCAGGGTGTTCAAATACTTATTTTCCTCACTGTACATATATATATATATATATATATATATATATATATATATATATATATATATATATATATATATATATATATATATATATATACACTCACCTAAAGGATTATTAGGAACACCTGTTCAATTTCTCATTAATGCAATTATCTAATCAACCAATCACATGGCAGTTGCTTCAATGCATTTAGGGGTGTGGTCCTGGTCAATCTCCTGAACTCCAAACTGAATGTCAGAATGGGAAAGAAAGGTGATTTAAGCAATTTTGAGCGTGGCATGGTTGTTGGTGCCAGACGGGCCGGTCTGAGTATTTCACAATCTGCTCAGTTACTGGGATTTTCACGCACAACCATTTCTAGGGTTTATAAAGAATGGTGTGAAAAGGGAAAAACATCCAGTATGCGGCAGTCCTGTGGGCGAAAATGCCTTGTTGATGCTAGAGGTCAGAGGAGAATGGGCCGACTGAGAGAGTTGATAGAAGAGCAACTTTGACTGAAATAACCACTCGTTACAACCGTGGTATGCAGCAAAGCATTTGTGAAGCCACAACACGCACAACCTTGAGGCGGATGGGCTACAACAGCAGAAGACCCCACCGGGTACCACTCATCTCCACTACAAATAGGAAGAAGAGGCTACAATTTGCACGAGCTCACCAAAATTGGACAGTTGAAGACTGGGAAAATGTTGCCTGGTCTGATGAGTCTCGATTTCTGTTGAGACATTCAGATGGTAGAGTCAGAATTTGGCGTAAACAGAATGAGAACATGGATCCATCATGCCTTGTTACCACTGTGCAGGCTGGTGGTGGTGGTGTAATGGTGTGGGGGATGTTTTCTTTGCACACTTTAGGCTCCTTAGTGCCAGTTGGGCATCGTTTAAATGCCACGGCCTACCTGAGCATTGTTTCTGACCATGTCCATCCCTTTATGACTACCATGTACCCATCCTCTAATGGCTACTTCCAGCAGGATAATGCACCATGTCACAAAGCTCGAATCATTTCAAATGGGTTTCTTGAACATGACAATGAGTTCACTGTACTAAAATGGCCCCCACAGTCACCAGATCTCAACCCAATAGAGCATCTTTGGGATGTGGTGGAACGGGAGCTTCGTGCCCTGGATGTGCATCCCACAAATCTCCATCAACTGCA
Source organism: Scardinius erythrophthalmus (assembly GCF_964197995.2). Lineage (NCBI taxonomy): Eukaryota > Metazoa > Chordata > Actinopteri > Cypriniformes > Leuciscidae > Scardinius > Scardinius erythrophthalmus. Next base: position 14,995,572 of record NC_138222.1, on the reverse strand, counting down.
AGATGCTATCCTATCAATATGGGCCAACATTTCTAAAGAATGCTTTCAGCACCTTGTTGAATCAATGCCACGTAGAATTAAGGCAGTTCTGTTAAGGCGAAATGGGGTCAAAACACAGTATTAGTAGGTGAGTGTATATATATATATATATATATATATATATATATATATATATATATATATATATATATATATAATGAACACCAGGTTTGTTGTGCCTTGTAGGCATAGCTTGCAGTGCTGCATAAAATAATAATAACAATAACCTATAGCAGGCAGCCTATCAGTTGTTAACCCTCTGGGGTCTGAGCTGTTTTCTGGGCCCTGGAGGTGTTCTGACATGCTCTGACATTTGTGGTTATTTCTGTTACTTGTGACATTTTCATGGCTTAAGTCTGATTACACTGTATCTGTATTCAGCACAAACTCTGCTACAATAATATATCAGCAGCATGTATGTAAAAGTTTGTAGTTTTGAGATAATGACATTTATGAGTGGTTTGTGAAAATACAAAAAAATAAATTCTCACTGAAATAAGGCCATGAAACCCATACTGATTATTTCTTCACAAGACTTTTGAAAATGATATGACGTAGCCTAGAATATTTGCTCTAAAACTATGTGAAAATCACCCTGACTGCTCATTCAGATTTTGTGTGAGAAAGCTTTATGCGGGAGCTCATTAATATGTAAGCTTTTCACACCTGAGAAAGACAAAGACCCTCCCCTAACGGCCCTATTAGGAGCTATCAGGCCCTGTCATTCTGAGCAACCTTGCACAAAGAATGAGGAGATTTAAAAAAGAATGGCTTTTAGATTGTTTGGATTTATTTACAACACAACATAATCCAAAGATACAACATAATCCATTGTGTCATTCCTAAAAACATTGTACATACCTTTCATTTCCAAGGTGTTGGATATTCACTTTACCATGTTCATGTACAGAGACTCCTGTGAATGTTGAAGTCAGCAGGACTTCAGAAAAAAAAAAGTGAACATACTGATATCAAGAGAAAGGCCTGCACGATTTTGGGAATACATTTTAGATTTTTCTGGTTAAAATTGCTTTTTAAAATTCACAGAATACACACACACACAAACACTTACACACACAAATGTTTCCAACAATATATAATATAATGAACACCAGGTTTGTTGTGCCTTGTAGGCATAGGCTATGCGCAGTGCTGGATAAAATAATAATAACAATAACCTATAGCAGCCTATAAATCTTCCAAAAGATTTCAGTAACAACTAAGCTCGAGAAAAATATATTGATTATCACTTCAAATGTTTCCATTCGTTATGATGATATGAAATGAGATAATAGTAAAAACATGAAGCCGTTTGGTGCGTTTTGCTTTTCAAACGCGATCGCGATCCAAAATATGATACATTCAAACGCGATCGCGCTCAAATATAAAACATTATGGTTACCATATACATATCTACGTTTGAGCAGATATCCACAAACACAGTAACAATAAACACGGGTCTAAGTATTATAATATTCACCATATATCTAGCAACAGTTCAACTGCAATGTGAAATTTATGCAACAATAACAAACTATTATGTAAGAATTTCTTACCTTACATCTTTCTTGTCTTCAAATCGCGTTCTTCTTCTTCTGAGGTAATTCCAATGTAAGCTCACGGCGCGTCTTTCAAACTCGACGAAAAGCAGAGACTTGTGAAGTTTTTTCATGCTTTGTTTTTGAGGTAATGAGCGCGTTCGCGTTCCATGTGGAGATTTGCATGTGTATCTCTTTTGCGCGTGTGGGCATGGTCAAATTGAAAATAATTAGGAAGCGTTTGAGAAGCTGGACATCTTGTTGGTTTTATACAAATTACTTAAACAGAATATTTGTTTTCAGTTTGAATCAGATCATTTAAAAGTACACACTTAAATGTTTATAAAGGTATATGGCTCATAAATGTGTGACAAGTATTCGCTGAGTTTTGTTTCAGTTTATAGACGTGCTCAAGAAAAAAAAGTTCACCGCGATGGAGAGGCAGAAAGCACACCCTGTTTATTTTCTTTATTTTACAAAAGCACAATGTTTTGATTTGATTGTAAGTGGACACATACAAAAGTAGAAATATCACAGATTCTTTTTTTATATTTATTTTTTCTGTATGACCATAAATGACAGAGTAATTTAAGTTTATTGTGCTACAATGTGAAGAAAATCCAGCAAAACGCGCGGGCACGTTTGCCGACCCCAGAGGGTTAAATTTGTTTCGTTCGTGAATACACTGAACGAAGGACAAATATCGAACTGAGGTAGATAAAATGAAAAAGACTTAGATTAAAATGAAATTAGAAAACAAACGAAGAACTCTGGTTGGAGTCTGTAGTGAAGAAGTTGCAACTCAGCGGCTCCAGCAGGACGTTTCCGAATGGTTAGTTTAAAATATTATGTCTGGATACGGTCCTTTGTTCGGATGGTTTACAGTTATTATCATGTAGCTAACGCTAACCTACTGTTGCCTTTTCATAAGAGATCTGTAACGTCTGTATTTATCTTATTAAAATTACATCAAGCTCTGCGATCTTGAAATGCGGATATCGCGCGCGCCATATAACCAACAGGAAAACGGTTATCCAAATAACAAAGAAATGTACAACACTCGCGTTACAGTGTGTGTAACTTGATGCTGTCTACCTTTACATTAGCGCAAGTAACTGCATAGCTGCATAGCTAATGTGACAGCCACATTCTACGTGTAACAAGCTAGGTAACCATAAACAGTAAAGCAACACACTTATATATAATTTGTTGACTTAACGTTACTTGTCCGAGGTGTGTAGCTGAGCCAAAGAGAGTGATCCAGACTTTAGTTTCAGACGTTCAGCAAGCCCAGCTCTGTATTGATCCTTCGGTGTTCATTTGTACATCCAATTATTGAGCAATTGTTATGCTTCGCTCGCTCAAAAGCCATAATATCTCTCGTGGACAAACTAAAATCGCACGCGCGCGTTCCTACTTCCTATCGCATTTTCTCATGGGCGGAAAATTTTCTCTGGGCGGGCAAAGCAGAGACAGGGGAGGTAACATTTCCTCCTTATGACGTCATAAAGAGGAGATTCAAGATCAGCGCGTATGAGCCTCCATTTTCTCAAAGGCAGAGAAAGATAGCAAAAGCTCGAATTACACTGATTGAAATTTCTAGAAACTTGGGGACCATATACAGGCTAGGGGAACTCATATTAATGTTAAAAAACCTCAGAAAGTGAAAATTTCATGTCATGGGACCTTTAAGGATTCGACACCGTCTGGTTTTTCTGATCAAAACAATACCATGAACGGTAATTCGGTAAGCTAGTAACCAAAAGATACATGATTCTTCATGATTAACGCATATCAAGTTTGATTACCTACCATAAAGCTTATAGTTATAGCAATTTGTCATATGGAGACCGTAAAACACAACAAGAAATACATTTCATTCATTTAACAGGGAACTTTTGACCACACGTGGTCAAGGATGAGTGTCTCTGTGTGTGTTTGAGCGCGGAGTCATTCAGAGTTCAGCTGCTTGGTTCTTTGTTTACTCAGGAATAAAAGAGCTGTGTTTGTAAATTAGAATCCAGTAATTTAATCAAATGGCACACACCATTTGCTTTGTGTCACAGTCCAAGAAGGACAGAGGTGTGTTTGTAAATTAGAATCCAGTAATTTAATCAAATTAATCAAAATCAAATTGTGTTACAGTGTGTGTGTGTGTGTGTGTGTGTGTTTTGTGATTTTAAAAAGCAATTTTAACCAGAAAAATCGTGCAGCCCTATAGTTTCTCTTGATATCCGCATGTTCACAGCTGTTTTTTGTTGTTGTTGTTGTTGTTGTTGTTGTTTTTTTACAGGGACCAGATGCCCCACTGATGAGTCCTGCTGACTTCATCATTTACATGAGTCTCTGTACATGAACATGGTAAAGTGAAAAATCAAACACCTTGGAAATGACAGGTATGTACGTTTCAGGAATGGCACAAAGGTTTGTGACTGTTCAAGTATGTGTCTTCAGATCAGTGTGTTAAATAATGTGTTTTTTTTGTCATTTGTTGTGTATCTTTGGATTATGCTGTGTTGTAAATAAATCCAAACAATGAAAAAGCCATTCTTTTTTAACCTGTTAAGCTGCAACCCCACTTTTGAAAAATCCCCAGAAATGACATAACCAAACTGAAACAGATACAGTTCATGAACCCTTTGTACTAAAAGCACAAGTATGATCTCATTTGAAAGCTGACACCTGGCAGTTTATTGTAAATGTAGAATTAATTGTTGTCATAATGAAAAAAATTGTTATAAATAGCTTTAAAGTTTTGTAAAGTTATTAGAAATTTATTTTTATGAAACATCTTCATGAAAATAAAATTGAAGTTGACACTGTAGCAATCTAGAAATGCACTGCAGCTAAAGCCACATGTCTGACCATATTATATTTAAAATATGAAGATGATAAGTCTAAAACTCTGTATTTAGTTACATTTTTTTCAAGATAGAAGCACCTAGAGCTAGCTAGCATGTTAGCTTAGCACACCATCAATACATGACAATTTATGAGATTAAAACCATGTTTGTGCTCCAAACTTACTTTAAAACGCAAGTGAAGTGTTTTAAATAATCTTCTGTGATCTAATTTGACATCAGATAAAAAAATCAGACAGAAAATATACTATTTGATCATATTCTGCACAATGATGGTCTATATAGATTAGCATTACATTATAAATATAATCTATTATTATGAAAATACCTGGCATGGCTTGAAAAACACAGGTAACTCAAATATCATTGCAATCATGTTTATTGTCTTCAAAACATCTTTATCTGCATGTTATACAGCGCGATCTCTGTAGCTTTGTGTTGATCAGTGACGTCCTGGAATGTCACATGATTATGGCTCTTCTTCATGTTCCATATATGGGTTATTCTTGTGCATATAGCGCCCTCAGGCTATTGGTATGAATTGAAAACACAGTAAATGAGAGTGCCAAACGCTCATAAAGATTACATCGACGCATTTGGGTATAAATTCAATAAATATTATTCCTGTCAATAGAAATCTGATGTAAACCTATGAGAATCTATCAATATTTCTCCAAATATGCACATTTTTGAGCTAAAAGGGGTGAGGTTTTTTTTTTAGTGTATCGCTGTCATGACAACAGCACGGGAGTTTTTTATCAATGAAAGTGGCTGACGCGCATAATTCATATTAAAGGTATCGACTCATTTTTTCATTTCATAACTCCTGACAGAAATTAAGAAATAACTGTCGCTATAAGTTTCTCAGAATACAATAGTGGTCAAATACTGAAACTTGAGTCTTATATCTTTTTAATGATGTATAGTTTGTCAAGGTATAACATTAAATCTGATAGTAAATTTGAACTAAATAAAAAAAAAAAACGCTTCAGTGCGCGGGCGCACTGGCAACGGTTAACAGGTTAAATCTCCTCATTCTTTGTGCAAGGTTGCTCAGAATAATAGGGCCTGATAGCACCTAATAGGGCCATTAGGGGAGGGTCTTTGTCTTTCTCTGGTGTGAAATCCATAAATATTAATGATGTGTTCACGCCTCCTCGCATAAAGCTTTCTTACACAAAACATGTCTTACAAATTTAAAATATATTGTTTTATCTGAATGAGTTGTCAGGATAATTTTCACATAGTTTTTGAGCAAATATTCTAAGCTACATGATACAATGTTCAAAAGTTGTGTGAAAAAATAATCAGTATGGGTTTCATGGCCTTATTTCAGTGACAATTGTTTTTGTTTTTTTTTCACAAACCACGCATAAATGTAATTATCTCAAAACTACAAACTTTTACATACATGTTGCTTATATATTATTGTAGCAGAGTTTGTGCTAAATACAGTGTAATCAGACTTAAGCCATGAAAATGTCACAAGTAACAGAAATAAGCACAAATGTCAGATGATGTCAGAACACCTCCAGGGCCCAGAAAACACCTCAGACCCCAGAGGGTTCAAATAAATGTCTTATTCGCCAGCGACCTAACGTTGACCAGGGCAGCTCTGGCAGGAGCAGGGGAACTGGCCGTGCGGGTTACATGATTCAACGACTGAAGAGAACGCCGCCTCTATGAGGACAAGATGAGCGTTGGCGAGGATACTCCATATCCGAGCTGATAATCGGAACCAGCCGGGTGCCGGCAGGATCGAAGGCACGCCAGGAAACATAGCGATCTTGAAGCGAATCAAAGTTACGACGGGTTCCAAGGGCAGGATAATCTGCTAGGTAAGCTTTCAGCTTCACCAGCTGGCCACTGCGTTTCCCACGGCGTCTAGAGCGTCTTTTCCGGACAAGGGAAGCCGGATTGCATGGTAAGTGAGCAGGTAAGTTCAGCAGGAAGGGAGGGAGAAAAGTTTTCTGGCCACCACAATAACACTAGGGCGACTTCTCCAATGCGATATGGTAGTCAAGCAGCGTTTGGCGATTATAAACCAGCATAGAGTCAATACATTGCATAAACAGTGACACAAACAGTAAAATCACAAACAATTTGCCCTGCACCAGACAGCCGGCCACAAACACTGACGCCATCTTGGTTAATCAGGTTGTCTTCCACATAGATGGGGAACAATGGCATCTGCGCGTAACCCTGATCATATGGAATGGGTTCCCCCGCCGGGAAAACCCCTTTGTTTTCAACCACCACTGCAGGGTCCTCATGTGCGGTAGGCCGAATGGAATCACGTTGGACACTGCTGCCATGACCCTAAAACTTTTTTTTAAATGTTTCACAGTGATGGCCTGACTTAGCTTTATCCTGGTCACCGTGGCCAGGATGGGCTCGTTCCAGGCAGGTGACAGTTGTGCCCGCATCGTAACCGAGTCCCACACCACCTGTTCTCTGGGCAGGTGCCAACACACTTTCCTTTGTGTTGAGTCTCAACCCCAAGCTCTGGATGTGGGCAAGAACTGCCAGCTGTGACTGGGCCATAATAAGCTAGTCGTCGAAATAGTTCAGCAGCCTGATACCCTGAAGCCTCAGCGGCGCTAGAGCAACATCCATGCATTTGGTAAATGTGCGAGGGGAGAGAGCTAGCCTGGCACGGAAGAACCCAATATTGGTACGCTTCACCACCGAAAGTGAACTTCAGGAACTTCCTGTGAGATGGAAGGATGGATTTGTGGAAGTATGTGTCCTTCAGATCTATCATGACAAACCAGTCCTCGGATTTAACCCCCTGAGGTCGGCTATCGCGCCGGCGCGATAGGCTCGTTTTTTTCACTATCAGTGAAAAAAAAAAATAAAAAAAAAAATATTAATTTTTATTTTATATGCTAGTGTTTTACATCAATCGATCCTGTTAAGTGTGTATTATTTTTGTGTATACTCACAATAAAAACAAAGTGTTGTGCTTTTCGACAAATAAAGAAAAACAAACGTGATGCGAGTTCTGCCTCCTCTCTGTCATTCTGAAACGCGTCCGAAAATGATCTGTAACTCAGCGAATACTTTTCACACAGACACGTGAAATATGTCTTTATGAAGCTGGCATTCTCTTCTTTTAAGTGAAGTAATTAATATAAAAAACAAATGTTTTCAACTCATGTAATCCGTTTGAAAGCAAGGAGAGGTGAGGCCTCTAAGCTGAGGCCGCCCCGCCCCCGGCGCGATTCACATGGTAAATAGTTTAGGTAATCTCTGCTTCGCACACGCCCCCCCCGATCAATGCCTTGAAAACACGAAGTTTCATCAGCTCAGATTCACTGATAATTCATCGTGTTTAGAGAGGATCGATGGCTCGTTTCTCCGGCAAAGACGCTCTTCAGATGATTCTGGACAGCGAGGAAGAATTCACCTTTTCCTCAGAGGAAGATTGTAATTCAGACGAAGAACGGCAGCATTTTCAAGAGCGAATTGATCCCGCAGAGGATACAAGTTCAGAGTAAGTTGTTTACTGTTATACAATTCCTTTTCTGATAATATAGAACTTTATATATATTTAATTTCTGAAATTTTAGACTATATTTTCCCTAGTTTTGGCTAGCTTTTGACAACTTACAGGAACGATTGACTTACAATATCCCTAACATCCGTGGAACTTATATGCTCAAGTGTAAACTTTTTTTTTTAAATGTGATATTGCTCTTTAAACATATTTGTATATTAAATATATTTCACTCAGTTTTGATTAGCTTATGACACTGATTCATGCTAAAATACTGCATTATGCATAATGTAGGCTAGATTGTTTGCGAATATCTGCTTATAGGTTATATGTGGTTTAGTGCAACTATATTTCAGCCTCCGGTAAAATATGTGATACTGTCTAAATACATTATATTTTTATATAAATGTTCTGGTTTTGGTTGGCCTATGACAGTATTTATCATGCTGCAGATGTTTTTGAATACAGACTGTGTAAATGTTTTAGTGATGTGTCGTTCGCGAACGATCCGTTTATTGCGTGCTTCACTAAATGCGTGCGGTCTATATGGCCCATCAATGGTCCATAACCATCAATTGCTCACCAGTTTACTTTGAATAATGTATGCTAACAGTTGTATTTTAATTTTTTTTTTTTTAGGAATGTGTCTGCTTCAAGCTCTCCTTCTCCAGCACCTCGCAGAGGGGCACGCAGGTGTCGTTCAGTTCTCAGTGCGATCGAGAATCATACTGAGTAAGTACATAGACGTAATATTTTACAGATGAAATGTAGCCTAATTGTGTTTACATCATAATAATATAAAAGTAGCCTACCTATTCTTGTGTGAAATGACAAAAACAGTTGTCTTTTTTTATCCATGGCCATTAGTGATTGATAATGATAATACAAGTTCTTTTATTGTGTGAGATACCTGCCTTTACTTTTGTTTATCGCTCACAATTGCTTTGTTTATAGCAGACTTATTAATTTATTTTGCTTAGAGCAAATTTAGAACATTTAGTTCCTCCACAGAGGAATTACAATAAAACAGATTGAAAAACAAAACCTTTGAATCTCCTCTTCTTTGTTCAGGCACTTGATGGCCCATTAGCCACTGAAAGAGTGTTTGTCACACCCCTGGTCTGAATCTCATTAATATTGATGGCCATTGGCCCATTAATATTGATGGGCCACCCCTCCCATGCATAAACCTCTTCTGACAAAAAAACTGTTTTAGAAAGTTCAAATCAATGTACTGTTTTATGAGAACGATGAGGCAGGATGATTTTCACACCATTTTGAAGCCAAAACTCAAAGCTACACAATTAATTAGTAAAAAGTCTTATTCACACATATTTAGTATGTGTTTTGAGGTCTTATTTCTGCAACTTTCATTTTTATTTTTTCCAATAACCACGCATAAACATTATTCTCTTAAAAATTCAAACATATACATGCATGTTGATCAGATATTTTGGTAGCCCTGTTTGTGCTATATAGAGTGAATTTACACCTTTGCCATTAATATGTTTATAAATAACTGAAAAAAGCTCAATTGTCAGAGCATGTCAGAACACCTCCAGGGCCCAGAAAACAGCTCAGACTCCAGAGGGTTAATCTGACTCACGATGGTTTGGAATAGTGAGCATCTTGAACCTGAATCTCCCTAGAGACTGATTCAAGTCTAAATTAAAAGACCTTAACTCGCTTAAGTGTGGAACTGAGAAAAATTACTTTAAAGATTTTTAGTTGTCCCACCAAATTAATTATTGGTAGGACACTGGAAATCTGGCAATTAGATATTTTAGTAATGAAAATTATCTACATAAAAAAATATTGAGCTCAAACTTGACTTTTTACCACTATTTTACTATTTTACTGTACTCTGCCTTTGTATTGTCAGCAAAAAAATGAGAAGTCATGCCAAGGCAAAAGGCAGTAACTTCCACATTATCAATATTTCGTTGCTGATCACCATTAACATAATCATTATAGTAACACCTGTATAAAATCTTTTAATCATGACATTTATTTTGTATGATTTACAATTACTTATAGCCATCTACTTACTGCTATCCTGTGCTTTGCTTGCATTCTGATGGCATTATTAATACATTAGACATGACACAATACCTCCATAGCGGTAAAGAGTATCTTCAATTGGTATCGAGTGGCATAAGACTTGTTAAGCGCGCGTTCAAAATGATCACAATAAAACAGATCCTTGCACACAGTCGACAAGGGGACTGGTTTATAGCGGTGGATCTGAAAGACACATACTTTCATGTCACCGGGTGACGAATAGGAACTACGATGAACGGAACGAGTTCCCTTGGGGAAACAGTTCCGGTGTAACACCAGGCCGGTTCCGGCGGCCTGTCATGGCCGCCCATATTGATGAGCAACAGCTGCAGTGGATAATCAAGTGGCTATTTGAGCGTGTGTTGGGAACGAGTGAGGGTGCGTGGCGGTTTGAAAAGAGAGAAGCGGCAGGTTGAAGAGTGGAGTGCGCAGGCAAGCGGAGCGGTCGTGATCAAAGTCGAGGTTACGAAAAGACTCAGTTGTTAACTGCTGGATTCTGTACTCACCACTGTTGTTCTGTGAACATAGAGAAACTGCTATCCGCCACCGCATTCTGCCATTGCTGCCCTGTGGTAAGAAAACTCAGTTGTTAACTGCTGGATTCTGTATTCACCACTGTTGTTCTGTGAACATAGAGAACCTGTTAGCCGCCACTGTATGCTGCCATCGCTGTCCTGTGGTAAGAAGACTCAGTTGTTAACTGCTGGATTCGGTACTCACCACTGTTGTTCTGTGAACATAGAGAAACTGCTATCCGCCACCGCATTCTGCCATCGCTGCCCTGTGGTAAGAAAACTCAGTTGTTAACTGCTGGATTCTGTATTCACCACTGTTGTTCTGTGAACATAGAGAACCTGTTATCCGCCACTGTATGCTGCCATCGCTGTCCTGTAGTAAGAAGACTCAGTTTTTAACTGCTGGATTCGGTACTCACCACTGTTGTTCTGTGAACATAGAGAAACTGCTATCCGCCACCGCATTCTGCCATCGCTGTCCTGTGGTAAGAAAACTCAGTTGTTAACTGCTGGATTCTGTATTCACCACTGTTGTTCTGTGAACATAGAGAACCTGTTATCCGTCACTGTATGCTGCCATCGCTGTTCTGTGGAAAGAAGACTTAGTTGTTAACTGTTGGATTCTGTATTCACCACTGTTGTTCTGTGAACATAGATAACCTGTTATCCGCCACTGCATGCTGCCATCGCTACCCTGTGGTAAGAAGACTCAGTTGTTAACTGCTGGATTCTGTACTCACCACTGTTGTTCTGTGAACATAGATAACTTGTTATCCGCCACTATATGCTGCCATCGCTGTCCTGTGGTAAGAAGACTCAGTTGTTAACTGCTGGATTCTGTACTCACCACTGTTGTTCTGTGTAGCGACTGAGACAAATCAGACACAATTATTTGCCATATGCACACACAAATCTTTAAAAACTTCCATCCGAGAGCAGGGTCCCAACCCCCCAGGCGGGGCGAAAGGGGCCTGGTTGCCATGGCCGCGATCAGATAGGATGTTTTATGACTCTCAGGAATGCTAACAAGTAACTAACTCTGCCACAGATATCAGAACAAACTCTCCTGCATTCATTTATTGATGAACTGACTGACATGAAATGAACAGGCATTCCAGAACATTTTGAGAATGATTTACTGTTGTGTGTTTTGTCTTTTAATAATTCTGTTGATACTATGATCTCTTTGATACTATGTAGATATTACAGGACCAACTGTCTATGTAACCCCACTTATACCATGTTTGGTCTCGATAAATTGGTACTTTGAAGATCGAAATGATTGTGTACATGATATGCCAATAGCTGTGCAACACATTAGAATTACTAAGAATCTTCCTTAGTAGTGTCATTAAACACCAATCCAGCATGCCAGTCCGAGTGAGCACGCTTAAGACAAAGGCTTGTAAATCCTGGTGACAGAAGAAACTCCCGCCAGACAGTCCACCCTTCTCATTGGTACAGCAAACCCAGAGAGGGGTGGCCATTCTCAGGCTTTATTAGAGACTGACCACAGTGACCGCCCTCTCTTCTCAACGCTTCTCATCCGACAACAAGGCAGCTTCTGCTGTTACTGGGGGAGGGGCTGGACCCCTTCCCCCCCACTTGGGCCCAGCTCCCTGGGCCCAAACAGGCCTGAGCAATGCCTGCCATGCTTTCATAATCCAAAAAGGGAGTCAGACTTTTTTTCAATCTAGAAAACAACTGCAACTTTACCATCACTGACTCAACGATCCACTCCTGATCTTCAAGCCAGGACAGCAGGCTTCGACTCACAACAGCCATGTGCTCGAAGCCACCATGCTTTTGTTCAAGGCCATAGACCCATCAACGAATCCAATCTTCATCCACTTCAAGAATTTTCCACGATTGCAACTGCCATGCAAGTATTCTTTGATGAGATTGCTATGAAATAAGCTGATGGTTCTTTCATTTCTTTCCATACTGAAATAGATCGTATTCCATAGTTCTATTTCCTGTTTCCGGTTCCACATAACTCACCCCTTTACCTATGCATGTATGTATAGATGTATGAATATATTTATGTTTGTTTAGTGTTAGTTATGTTTGTGATTTAGTTAATAAAACTTGTGCACAATTATGAATTTGGTTTCTGATCTTCTGTTTGCATACAAAGTCCCTTTTACGATTTTGATCTTGCTACATGCTAATTGCTGTACATAAGGAATAATTATTTTTCAGTGACCATGAACAATACATTTTCCTTAGAATAAATGAATAATCAAAGAGTTCGTCGGAACTGATTAATTGATTGTAATATTAATTGGGCTTACCTCAAAGTTAATCTAATTAACTGACCCAAATATTAATAATTAATCATAATTGGTAATTATGGATTATTATTAATATTTCCCCTTTGAGCTAATATTATTACATATGGTGGAGAATGCGGGCATTGTATTAAACATTGTATGCAAGCAGACATTAATCAATCATATGTTGTCCCATAAGTTTTTATTAACATCTCATACATGCACGCACAAGTTTCTGATAAAATCAGCAAAACTATAGCTTGAATATGCCTTCCTACGAATGGCAGAAAGTTTCTCAATGCTATTATGCATGTTTAAATCGTACAATTAGAAACTTCTGATTTTAGCGAAGAAATCCTAATTTCAGATATAAATCGTGCGTACGCCTTCTCTGACGAAGAAATCTCAGATTAGCCGCGCGTATAAATGGTTTCTGATATTAGCGAAGCAACCCTAATTTCAGTTCTAAAGTGATCGCAAGCCTTCTCTGACGAAGAAATCTCAGATTAGCCGCACGTATAGATGGTACCAGAACAAATTAGTCTGAGATGGGCGAAGAAATCCCCATTTTCAGCAATTTTTAAGGTGTTTGAGCGATGTTCCTCCTCACCGATTTAAGGCCTTATTATTATTCGTCACGTCATTGTATTCATATTAAACTGCTAAACCGCACATATGAAACAATCGCGTCGATTTAGTGGTATAAATTCTAGCCTAGCTAACTAGGAATTTGCCATTGTCTGTGAAAGAACGGTGCTGTTTGATTTGTGAAAGAATCACTTACATGCAACGTCATGTGTCTAAACTAGACAATCTCTGACTCAGTGCAAACCTTCAGCACAATGCGAACGCTGCTCCGTTCGACTTGTGTTGCTGGTTGCCAGTGGGTCTGAAGTGTGAGCAGACACTTCGGTTTTTACCTGAGAACAGCACCAATCTCACAGACCCCTTGTGTAAACAAGTGAATGCGTGTAGCCAAAGCCAGCTCGCTAGCAACCCTACGCGCATACAAGCCCCTTTACCTCGAGTGATAGCTTTTAGCACTGACTAAAACTTAGACACGTGCGAGCGTAAAGTGTAACCTTTAAACCAAAGACTACAGACTTTGGACCTTGGCCCTTGAAACAAAGGGGTAGTGTTTTGAACACAAGAGTCAAAGCTTCTCGAGGCTTTGAATCAAAGGAGTCAATTGCGTCACAAATGATTCTTTGTTTTGAAGCGCCCTCTTTGGCGACCCCTGCTGGTCAGAACAGTGTAAGTGTAGAGAACTCAGCGTAATGAAACACCTTTAACAAACCAATCGCAAAGGTTTGATCAAAGGTTTAAGCATGTTATAGCAACGCACAAACTATCTAATACTATGAGGTGTCTTTCAAGGCACAATAATTTAATAAACTGTAGGGCTCGTTTATGAAAGAGACTATTAAATTCGCCTCTTCCTTTTATCAAATGCGTCATTAAATGTGTACAAATCTATAAAGTGATACAAGATCACATAGAAATCAAATACACATTGTTTCACGAACCGTTGAAATTTAGAATAATTTCTAAATATCTATGACGAGCAACAAAGCCCGTTTACTGAAGTCCCGTGACTTTAACAGTCTGATACATGCTCAGAATCACTGATTTGAGACAAATGATTCACACCGGTTTCCAAGCTTCACGAAGCACGTATCATAGGCGGTTTAAACTACTCCGCCCTCTCTCTATTTCTGTCTCTCTCTCTCTCTCTCTCTCTCTCGACCCCTCCCTTTTTGGTTTCACTTTAGTTGAAACCCAGATACCTTGGTTTTTATTTGTGTTTCATTTATTTCGACTTAAGTCTACCCCTATTTTATTTTGTGTATTTACACCTGATGAGCCTGAATAGTCCTATTCAGTTAAGTTGAATTTAATTAAATTTGAGATTTAATTAAATCAATTTGCTTATTCAATTTCCCTTTTAGTTACCAGGGCTATGAGGACAATCCCTGTTTACTTTTGATTTTGATTTTATTCAATTTATTTACTTACTTTATTTCAGCCTGAATTTCCATATTCAGCTAAATAAAGTTTAACTAAATTTGAGATTTAACTAAATCAATTGTTTCCCTTTCCTTTGGTTTTTGAGCTATAAGGACATTCTACCTTTACTTATACCTTATCTTAGGTACTTCCTATCGACATCTTCCCTCTCTCTATAGGATTACAGTAATTATAGCAACTGTTGTTTCTGTAACGACCCAGGTCATTAGAATCCTAACCCCTGTCTGTGCTTTAACCCTCCTCACTCCTTAGCACCAAGTTAAGTACATGAAGTACGGTTAACGTAAACGCACAGTAGGCAAAAGACAGAACGGGAGACACTTCCCGCTGTTTCTTCTTCTTTTGACCTTTTTGTCTGATGTTTGATGTGTCCCTGCTAGCTTCGTCTAACAGCAGCTTAACCCATACGTGACACCTGTTTACCTATGTCTCCTAGCTAAACTTAAATAGGTAGAACACTCCTTCCCTTCCCTTTCGGATTTCTATTGTTTCTATTTTGTTTTTCTCTATTTGCTACTCTCGTAGTAAAACGTGAAAAGAACCATCAGTTTTGAGTAATAGTTTTAGGACATGTAAAAGGCCAGTCATCAGTCGATGCTGCTTAAAGCACATCAACTTGAATACTCAAAACCCTTTTGTTGTGTGCTCACCAACACTAAATTTAATGGCCCACAGAGCCACCTCTGTAGAAACTTGCATTGGCCTTTGTCACTCCTCTCTTGTGTTCCCACAAAGTATGCCAGTAGGCCTCAGACATCCAGCCCTGCCACCCACCAGAACCACCTGGAAACCGGCAGAGCCACGTCCTCGACATCCTCCAGCCTGAAGCAGACAACGACCTGCCGAGGCAGAGAAGGGAACCGTTAGACGACAACGAAAGCGGACGTCTGACACCCAGCCTGAGCCACCAAGAGCTGACCAGCATCATCTTCTCCTTAGCCACGCTCCCTCAGGCCTTAAACAGGAGGTAAATGAACTTAAAAAACTGGTTGAGCTCAAAGAGAGACACTAAAGCCATCAGTGTCCAGTCAGAGCTGAAGTCCAAACACTGACTCAACAATGCTGCAACATTATAGACAAACGGAATGTGATCCTGAACAGAACTGAAACAGTCCAACCACCTGCCAAATGGACTTCACATAAACTTCTAAAGTTTGCTAAAGCTAAACTTCACATCAGCCGCATAAGCTCCCCCAGCCCTGCACAAAGGGGGGGAGGAGTCAAACCCTTGGCTCGACAGTCACCCGCCAGTGTCCTGAGAGCCTCTGCAGGCGAAGAGGAAAAGGTTTAATTCAGACAAACCCTGAAACGACACATGAAGCGATGCTCCAAGAACCTTTTTCTCCAAAACCAGTTAGTCACCATTTCTGGCAGCTCCATGCAATGCCCACTCAACAATGTGTGACCTGATGCAGAATGCCTTTAACACACGAGGCCTCCTCAGAAAGGGTTCATAAACCCCACTGACTCTGAACTGCAAAGATCAGAAGACACACAGCCCGACCATAATGCAAACCGCTGCTACAAAGTTCATAGTCAGCATAGGACATAGGACTTTTAAAGTAGATGAAAATGTGTGCTCAAAAGAAGCAGGAAGCAGCATTAGTAAAATTTGAATTTTACTGACTTAAAGAAAATCTTGAATGCATACGTAAGCCCAACGTGCCAACAGACTATGCACTGCTTTCGAACCATACAGACATTTGATCATTGCAATCCAAATAGGATACAACCTGCGATACGCACTTTGATCACTAGTTACTGGCTTGTTTAAGGCGAGACACGGCAGGCAAAAACATCGATTTTCATGCAGTGGTCAATTTTGAGATTTTGGGCTAGTTTACTCCTTCAAAATGTGTTCTTTCAAGCTGCTATAAAGAAAACGTTGAAAATATACATTAAGATGTTTATTTTATTACATTTTGTTTACTTGCGGCTGTAAGTTTCTCCCGAATTTACCAGGAAGTTAGCATTACAATACGACGCGCCGAGCTCCGTCTGTTTACTGAAGTCTGTCATGACCGGTATCACCGTGAAGCTCTGAGTCTCCTGCACAACACTATGTAACCCAAATATGGGCATTTCCTTTCTATCAGTAACCAATCGTGAATGTCCAAAGGGGGATTTAAAGCTACGACGATTTCTCATTTAGAGCTATTTGAATCTTTAACTGCCGTTTTCTCAAAATGAGTTTTTGTCATTCTCCAGTAGAAACATCTCAGCCTATGTAGCACCTATGTACACCAAACTTTCCAGTTATACACTTAGCAGTATTCTGAAGATATTTTCAGAGGGATTTGTTAAAAAATCATTCCTGGCCTGATTTATGTGACATTTTAATCAAAAAAATATGGTGAAAATCTATGTTTTAAGGCTATGGACAGTATATTTTGATTTTATAGGTAATGAAAGTATATATCCTGAAATCCCTCTGAGTTTTTATTTTCATCTTGTGTGTAAACAAAATGAAAAAATAATTTTTCACCTGGCTTTATCATATGTTCAGATCTATCTACCGAAAATATATGCAAAATCGTGCATATTTAATGAGATAATGGCTAATTTGCATAATTAAACATACAAATTTCTAAAACTTGTAATACATTTTTTTATATACTTGTGAAAGTAATAAACTGAGGAAGTTTCATGGTGATATCTATTATTTTAAATTTTTACCCTATTCACCTGTAGTGTCTCGCCTTAATTTTGTTTACACACAAGATGAAAATAAAAACTCAGAGGGATTTCAGGATATATGCTTTCATTACCTAGGGAATCAAAATATACTGTCCATAGCCTTAAAAAATAGATTTTCGCCATATTTTTTTGATTAAAATGTCACATAAATCATTCCAGGAATGATTTATTAAATCCCTCTGAAAATATCTTCAGAATACAGCTAAGTGTATAACTGGAAAGTTTGGTGTACATAGGTGCTACATAGTTAGAGATGTTTCTACTGGAGAATGACAAAAAACTCATTTTGAGAAAACGGCAGTTAAAGATTTAAATAGCTCTAAATGAGAAATCGTTGTAGCTTTAAATCCCCCTTTGGACATTCACGATTGGTTACTGATAGAAAGGAAATGCCCATATTTGGGTTACATAGCGTTGTGCAGGAGACTCAGAGCTTCACAATGATACCGGTCATGACAGACTTCAGTAAACAAACGGAGCTCGGCGTGTCGCGTTGTAATGCTAACTTCCTGGTAAATTCGGGAGAAACTTACAGCCGCAAGTAAACAAAATGTAATAAAATAAACATCTTAATGTATATTTTCAACGTTTTCTTTATAGCAGCTTGAAAGAACACATATTGAAGGAGTAAACTAGCCCAAAATCTCAAAACTGACCACTGCATGAAAATCAATGTTTTTGCCTGCCGTGTCTCGCCTTAAGTGCAGATAAAACGATAGCTGTAATCGACATCTCTACTAAGAATAAAAAGTCATAGATTTTTAACTAGTATCGGCAATTTCAGCATTAAAGCGTAAGTCTGTTTGACAAAGGAAGCTCAACTCAGCGGCATGCTGTGCCGGTATTTATTATTCTGCCTTGACTGGAGAAATCCAAAGTGCAGCATTGTTTAATCTGTTCGGACGAACAGATATCTCAGTACAGTGTTATATACATGTAGACTTGGGTGATGTCCCCTCCTTTCTACAATGTAAAGGCCTTACAAATTATTGTTAGATTGATGTAATTCATCTAGATTTTGGGCTGCATCTACAAGCAGAGCTACTTAGTGATCAAGATTGTTTCACTCGCTGAAAGTCAATATTTATGCATGAGATGGACGTAACCTTGTATGCTTAGACAAGCTTTAACTTACAGCAAATCCATTTCCTCACTTTTTAAACAAGTAGAAGAAGTTGTTTAAAGTAAAGAGAAGCATTACACGAGTAAAAGTTTCAAATGCCAAACCACATTTGCATTTTACTGAATGTAACATCAAGTTTTGGAAAAACTCAAAGTATAGGCGCCACATTTTAACTTGTTTAAACATGTATGACTCATTTCAAATGTACAGACATTCGTCATAAGCCCTATTCGGACGGGACTAGTTTTCCAAACGACGTTTGAGTTACAATTCTTATCAACCTACGTCTGTGATTTCATGTACGGATTCGGACGGGACTAACATCTCCGTGTTTATTACCGAGGTAGGAGTGTCTGTTTTACATGTGGGCATTGCAGAAGATCACGTGTTCAGAATGCGTGGATTGCGTATGGTCATTTGAAATTAAGTACTTTTAAAATTAAGCACTTTGAAATATAAAGTAAAACGTCCTAACGTATTTAGTGTTTTGTAAACCTTTTATAAAAATTGTAGTATAAAAAAAAAAAACTAAACATACATTTATCATCATGATTTTATAGAACTGGGTTCTTATAATAAACCCACCGGAATAAAAAGTTTTAACTTATATAATTTACACGTTATGTAATTAAGTGCAGAAATGAAAGTAATCTTACCTGAAACTGATATTGCAGTAGCCAGTCTTAACTGTTTACGTGATTTGGCTCTTCTTGTTGATTTCATTTTTTATTTTATTTTTTCTTCGCAGTGTAGGCTACCAAACACATTTACATCCATTATCGGTGCGCAAAAAGCAGAAACTTGAATACTGGCGCGATAGCGAGAGATTGTATGGCAGTTCACGTTGACCAAAACACATAAGAAAAAGCGTTTTGGAAAAAAAATGTCCGGTAATCACAGACATTCGCATTCGGACGGGATTAGATTTCTCTGAGGACCGCCGAGTTTGGCGAAAAACAGTAGGTAATTTGCTCTGGAATTTTTACAGAGGTCGTGTGAGAAAAAGACAGACATGGCAGATTCGGACAGGATTAAAATCTCAAAGTACGTCTGTGAAACAGATATTTCTCTAACGTCCCCCTGTGAAACTAGTCCCGTCCGAATAGGGCTTTAGACTGTTGAATTGCTCTGACATGGTTCCCTTGACAACGACTTGTCACAGGAAGTGCAAACGCGTAACGTCATATTGTAAACAAATCAGCCTAGATGGCTAAGCCAACCTAACCTAGCGTCCGTTCAGCTTAGACCAAGCTAAATAATAACTGCTACAGTTAGCGGTTAGCATCATTTACTTGAAGCCTTTTTCTACAGCTTGTGCTGTGCACAGTGCAAAGTTTAGCCACTCGTGCTATTGATTATTCCCAATGTCAGATGATTCCTGCTGTTTTTATCACTTATTTAGGTCCTTTTTATTTATTATTTTACTTTGATAATAGCCATCAGCTATTCACTTGTCTATTCTTTCATTTATTTGATTTATTTACATTTCCCCTCTTGTTCTAATGTGGTTCCAGTCCCCATAGGGCCCAGAAAGGAACCAGAGACACCTTTATTTGTGATTTTGTTTATTTTCAACAAGTGCACTCATTTTTATGACCCTGCAAAACAAGTAATCTCAACGATTAATAGGGCATAACTATAGTCCTGAGGATTGATAATAAGCATAATCTGAATAGGAAAACTGTCCTTTTCCTACTATCATTCACTTCGCCAAGCCCGTTGTGAACAACCAGTTAAGTCCAGAAAAAAAATTTAGCCATAAGAACCATCTTAAGTCATTTATTTCCTCTTGGCTTATGCCCTTTTCAAAAAAAATGTCTACTAACACAAACACCCACAGCTAAGATGATAAGGATACAAGACACACTTGACAAGCTACACATAAACACCTAGCTTTATGCTACATACCTAGCTAACCTATCAAACCTTAGCTCTGAACTCTTTAGGGTCATGCATTAGCCTCTCACCCCTAGGGTGTCAAAAATGTCGCAGATCCTCTGTTCAATCTGACCCTAACCAGACAGGAGACCGAAAGAACTGATAAGCCCTCACAAGGAACACTGTTCCACCAAGGCTGCTGACATCCTACAGCACCAGAGCCAAACGTGACTGAACCTTGAGAGAAGAGGACCAACGACCCATGACCCAAGCCAGAGTTATAGCCTCACCAGGCTGATCAAGAGTATCATCTCCTTACCCCACCTTTTGGGTGTGAAACAGAAGGTACACAACCTTCTATAAAGATCACAGCGTCCCACAAGGAGCGGACCTGTGCTCAAAGCCTCACACACCAGCTAGAGACTGAGTTTCAAACCAGATTCAACGCAGCTGGACTGAGCATGCCCAGCACCAGCGCAGAACTGTCACCATAGCAACAACCCAGGTAACAGTCAAGCTCTTGGAGAAGCCATGGAGGACAGCACCCTCCACCTGCAAACACCACAGGATGACCATAGGCTGTCAACGACAACATCCTCCTCCACACCATTCACACAGGTGTCATTCGGAGGCTCCGCAAGGACAGCTGGATACACCTGACTCAGAGCTACAGGAGCTGCTGACACATGCAAACCAGCTCCCTGAACAGGACTCACCCTACGAGTCCTGTAAAGTACAAGCATCTGACTCCTTGCCTACCCCAGCTTAGGCAAGCTCACATCAGCACCGCCATAAGGACGGAGCAACACTTCAATTCTTCAGACTACCTTCTGACCTCCTGCCACCAGCACTAGGTCGGCCTGAAAACCTCTCTATGCTACATAGAGCCCTAACCCCTTCCTGCAACCACAGGCAAACACCTGCCCCGAAACTAATTAACTTCAGAATGACCGGTGACACCCTGTCAAGGCACCTGCTGCCTCGGCACCTGCTGCACCAACTCAAAGACCTGTACTTGGCTACTGTCTACAACACCTGGTGGAACGACCACCGCTCCAGGAAACACCAGCAACCAGTGGCCACCATGGCCTTCCAGCCTTGTATGACAGTGTCTGATCTTTCTGCACTTTCAACACCGTTCGTGGTTGTCCTTGAGAGGGACAACAACGACCGAAAGGGGGGAATCTGTAGCGACTGAGACAAATCAGACACAATTATTTGCCATATGCACACACAAATCTTTAAAAACTTCCATCCGAGAGCAGGGTCCCAACCCCCCAGGCAGGGCGAAAGGGGCCTGGTTGCCATGGCCGCGATCAGATAGGATGTTTTATGACTCACAGGAATGCTAACAAGTAACTAACTCTGCCACAGATATCAGAACAAACTCTCCTGCATTCATTTATTGATGAACTGACTGACATGAAATGAACAGGCATTCCAGAACATTTTGAGAATGATTTACTGTTGTGTGTTTTGTCTTTTAATAATTCTGTTGATACTATGATCTCTTTGATACTATGTAGTTATTACAGGACCAACTGTCTATGTAACCCCACTTATACTATGTTTGGTCTCGATAAATTGGTACTTTGAAGATCGAAATGATTGTGTACATGATATGCCAATAGCTGTGCAACACATTAGAATTACTAAGAATCTTCCTTAGTAGTGTCATTAAACACCAATCCAGCATGCCAGTCCGAGTGAGCACGCTTAAGACAAAGGCTTGTAAATCCTGGTGACAGAAGAAACTCCCGCCAGACAGTCCACCCTTCTCATTGGTACAGCAAACCCAGAGAGGGGTGGCCATTCTCAGGCTTTATTAGAGACTGACCACAGTGACCGCCCTCTCTTCTCAACGCTTCTCATCCGACAACAAGGCAGCTTCTGCTGTTACTGGGGGAGGGGCTGGACCCCTTCCCCCCCCACTTGGGCCCAGCTCCCTGGGCCCAAACAGGCCTGAGCAATGCCTGCCGTGCTTTCATACTCCAAAAAAGGGAGTCAGACTTTTTTTCAATCTAGAAAACATCTGCAACTTTACCATCACTGACTCAACGATCCACTCCTGGTCTTCAAGTCAGGACAGCAGGCTTCGACTCACAACAGCCATGTGCTCGAAGCCACCATGCTTTTGTTCAAGGCCATAGACCCATCAACGAATCCAATCTTCATCCACTTCAAGAATTTTCCACGATTGCAACTGCCATGCAAGTATTCTTTGATGAGATTGCTATGAAATAAGCTGATGGTTCTTTCATTTCTTTCCATACTGAAATAGATCGTATTCCATAGTTCTATTTCCTGTTTCCGGTTCCACATAACTCACCCCTTTACCTATGCATGTATGTATGGATGTATGAATGTATTTATGTTTGTTTAGTGTTAGTTATGTTTGTGATTTAGTTAATAAAACTTGTGCACAATTATGAATTTGGTTTCTGATCCTCTGTTTGCATACAAAGTCCCTTTTACGATTTTGATCTTGCTACATGCTAATTGCTGTACATAAGGAATAATTATTTTTCAGTGACCATGAACAATACATTTTCCTTAGAATAAATGAATAATCAAAGAGTTCGTTGGAACTGATTAATTGATTGTAATATTAATTTGGCTTACCTCAAAGTTAATCTAATTAACTGACCCAAATATTAATAATTAATCATAATTGGTAATTATGGATTATTATTAATATTTCCCCTTTGAGCTAATATTATTACATATGTGAACATAGAGAACCTGTTATCCGTCATTGCATGCTGTCATCGCTGTTCTGTGGAAAGAAGACTCGGTTGTTAACTGTTGGATTCTGTATTTACCACTGTTGTTCTGTGAACATAGAGAACCTGTTATTCGCCACTGCATGCTGCCATCACTACCCTGTGGTAAGAAAACCCAGTTGTTAACTGCTGGATTCTGTACTCACCACTGTTGTTCTGTGAACATAGAGAAACTGCTATCCGCCACCGCATTATGCCATCGTTGCCCTGTGAGAACCTGTTATCCGCCACTGCATGCTGCCATCACTGTTCTGTGGAAAGAAGACTCAGTGGTTAACTGCTGGATTCTGTATTCACCACTGCTGTTCTGTGAACATAGAGAACCTGTTATCCGCCACTGCATGCTGCCATCGCTGTCCTGTGGTAAGAAGACTCAGTTGTTAACTGCTGGATTCTGTACTCTCACTGTCGTTCTGTGAACATAGAGAACCTGTTATCCGCCACTGCATTCTGCCATCGCTGCCCTGCGAGGGATCCTATTATCCATCGCTGCACCCCGACTGCCGCTGGCCTGTGAAAGGAAGGTGACACCCAGTTATCGGATGCTGTCCTGTGAAAAGAGAAAACCCACTGTCTGCTGCCACCCACCTGTAGTCCCTTGTACCCTGCCCGCCACCTACTGCTGACTACTGCATTTCATCTGACGGTCATTGCCTTCTGCCTACCATATACTGCTCATTGCTCCCCACTAAAAGGTCCTGGTCCTCCGTCCAACCCCGTTGTCCTGTGAAAGAGAGGTGACACTCAGTTATCTCATGCTGTCCTGTGAGAAGAGAAAACCCACCGTCTATCGATCCTTACCTGTAGCCTCCTGTGTCCTGCCCATTACTTACGTTGGTCTGCTGTCTGCCATCTGAAGGTCCTGGCCTCTGGACCAATACGTCCCTCGTCCCTTCAACCAGGTCTGGTACCCAAACTGGGTGAGGCGGGGCTTTAGTTCTTAATTGTTGTATTCATCTGCTATGGCATGTGTAACATTTTTCTGTCAACTCTGCATATATCCTTCGCAATCGATATTGCACTTTTGTCGATGGAGCGGGTTCAGACCATACTAAATGTTCTGACCGCGTTTGTGCAGGACAAAGCTCTGGGGACATCATAAGTTACAGGGACTGGTGGCAGCTGTACAAAGTACACAGGCTACACCATAATTTCAATTTTAATGGACAGTAAAACAAAGGCAGAACACCGTAACTTAGTACACAGTAGAACACAGTAACTTCATATTGACGCGCGGCTAAACAAAGGCAGAGTACCGTAACGTCCTGGTATGCAACCCACTGTTCCCTGAAGGAGGGAACGGAGGACGTAGTCAACGTCAACTGAATGGGGATCAAGCTTAGGGAGCCTGTCTTCTTCGTACTACTATTTAATCAAGCTAATTCAACATTGGTGTGCGTGATTACACGCTCCGCCCCGCAGCGCGGGTATAAACACGGAAGTGGACACATGCACCAGTTGCTTTTTCGCTGAGGAGCCGAGTGGCCCCCGGAGTCAGCGGTGGTCCAGCAGTAGTGGCGAGGGGACTACGTCCTCACAACCAGGACGTTCCCTTTCAGTCGAGAACGTCAGGCGTAGTCGATGTCGACTGAATGGGGATCTATTGAAAGTGCCACTAGTACTGCCACCTTCCAGTGCCTAAACAGAAACCTCATGATCCCCCCGCGAATTAAGGTGGATAAGGGATAAGGCCTTAGGCCAGGGAAGTCACTGCTGTTCCTACAGGACCACTGGGAAAGCGTTCCCTGTACATGGAAGGAAGGGACGCTGCGGAAGCCACATTCTGCTCACAAGGAGATACATGTGGAGAATACATATATGGACTGGGCGAATTGACGGGCAGTACAACATATGGAATGTCACTGGGGAGGCTCCAGCCTATAACCAGGAGGAGCTACTCACCGGACAATGACGGCAGAAAACTCTGCCAAGGGAAGACACGGGCTCGCCGTAGGGAGTCGTGCTGTGGAAGAATACACATATGGGATCACCGTGGGGATCGCAACATATGGACCCAGCCTAGCACAAGTTCCACTAGTGCATACGAGTGGTAGGCCTGGAGGGTATGGAGGAACTCGACAGGGTTCGGTTAAAGGGAACTCAACTGGAGCAAAAATGGCGCACATATCCAGTCCATAGGAGGGGAATGGCGCAGCAAGCTGACACTTCGAACCGGGCTTGAGTGAAACTGGCTTCATGAGAAGGGAGCCCACGAGAAGCAGCAGTGTCGCCCAGTCCCCAGATCTAGAATATCTATCAGCGAAGCACACTGTGTCAACACCTAGGCGGGAGCACCACTCACTTCAGAGAAGCTCACCACGTAAGTGGACACGTGCATCTCAGGATTTAACACCAAGATGAAGGCAGCCACCTTTATCAGTGGGCCAACATCGCTTGGAAACAGCCTTCCCTTTCTGCTGATTTCCTAAACAGACAAGAGCTGGTCTGAGCTCCTAAGGCTTGCATTCTGTGCATGTATAACCGCAATGAAGCAGACGGACAGAGAAGCCAGGGCTGGGTCTGCCTCCTCTGGGGCAGCGCTTGCAGGTTCACCACCTGGTCCCACCTTTTAGGGAGAGGTAGGAACCTTGGGCACATATCCAGGCCGGGGTCTCAGCTAGTGAGAGTTAGCCGGCACGAATTCTAGGCACAACTCAAGTCCCTACCCTCTAGTAGAGATCATGCGAGCAGGAGAACTGTTTCTTTAAAAACAGAATTTTTAACTCACTGCCTGCAGTGGCTCAGGTGCTGTCTCTGCAGTGCAGTAGCACCAGAGATAAGGCCCCAGAGGATAAAGAGGGGCGCAAGGCTTTTAGTTACCTTGCTTCCTCAGGAACCTGGCGATCAGGACGTGCTTCCCAGCTACTGCATCATGATGTGCGTCAAAGAAAAATAGAGTGGGCTGGGCAGCCCTCCTGCGGCTGGCTCCAAGTCGAGACCTGGGTGGAGGCTGCTGCGATGGTCCTGCCTGGAGCGGAGGCGGCTGCAGGGGGACGCCCTCGGCCACGGGCAGGCAGAGGCAGCAGCAGGCCGCCGGGGCAGGATGTGTCTGCAGGGGGACGCCCTCGGCCACGGGCAGGCAGAGGCAGCAGCAGGCCGCCGGGGCAGGATGTGTCAGATGACCTCTGTCTGCACCTGGGCGGCGGAGAGCTGTTGGGCGCAGCTCTCCACCGCGTCGCCGAACAACCCAACCTGGGATATTGGGGAGACCAGGAACCGAACCTTGTCCGCACCCACCATCTCAACCAGGCTGAGCCAACGATGGTGCTCCTGGACCACTAGGGTGGACTTCGCTAGACCGACCATGCACGCTGCTACGCTCGTGCCCATGAGGGCGAGGTTAGCAGCAGTGCAATGAGCGCACGGTCTAGACTACCATCTTGCATGTCGCCATTACGGATGGACCAGCACGCTCCACGGAGGACTACACTGGCTGCGGTGGAAGGGAGAGTGAGGAGCCCACAGGGAATGGTTACCGGGCAAGACATCCAACACTATCCTTCTGTCACCCACCCTACGCGGGACCCGAAGGCGGGGCGTGGTAATGGGGACTCGCGCTTCGCGGACGAAGGCGAGTCTCGACCTCAACACTGCAAAAGTCATATTCCCGCAATGAGAACATGAACTGTCCACAAAAGCTGCTTCAGCGTGCTGTAAGCCCAAACACGTGATGTAACAATTGTGACCGTTACAGAGAGAGGGAACGAATGCATCCAGAAACGCACGGGCGGAATTGTTTTTTTTCTTCTTTTTTCTTGTGAAAAAGATGCAAACGCACCCGTGTTGCTCTTTTAGGAAATGGGACCGTCACCAGTGCCGGAGCACACAGGGAATGACCGTGGCAACACTGAATCAGTGAACTGAAACAGTGAAGCACTCACTTCTCGCCCTCTAACCGACCGTCAAATAGAAATTTGTTGCTGTTAAAACAGCAGTTGAGAGCTCAAGAAGCTCGCGATCACCGCTGCACTCACGCTGTAGAAACACCAACACTGGGAGGTCTTCCCGCCAGAACACCGACACACTCGCTTGCTTTGTAAACAGTAAGAACTTCAGAGACATCCGATCGGCTCCGAAGCGAAAGGCAACTGGTGCGTGTGTCCACTTCCGTGTTTATACCCGCGCTGCGGAGCGGAGCGTGTAATCACGCACGCCAATGTTGAATTGGCTTGATTAAATAGTAGTACGAAGAAGACAGGCTCCCTAAGCGTGATCGCAATTCAGTCGATGTCGACGTCGACTACGTCTGACGTTCTCGACTGAAAGGGAACTCAATTTGAGTGTTCCAAAACAAAGCCAAAGAGCAGTAACTGGTGTTATGGTGTTCTGCCTTGGTTTCTCATGGGCTTTTGGAAGTTACTGTTAAGACAACCCATTATTTTATTTATTTAATAAAATATTTATTTTCCCATGAGTGAACCGACAATTTAACTTATCTGATAGCAAAATTATGTTGAGAAATCTGCTTCCTTTAAATTTCGTTCAGGGAGGCAGGTTTAAGAACAGAAAACACAAAGCGCTGTAAGAAACATTGCTTATCACAGTGTCCTTGCAACGTCTGTCGGCGGAGCGCATTTTGTCTGCCCCCGGCCTTATTGTTATCAGACTGATGGGACAACTTTCACCCAAGCATGTGGTTATTCTCATTTTTCTCAACATGAACATGTGAAACAATATAAACATACACTGAACAAAATTATAAATGCAACACTTTTGTTTTTGCCCCCATTTTTCATGAGCTGAACTCAAAGATCTAAGACTTTTTATATGTACACAAAAGGCATATTTCTCTCAAATATTGTTCAAAAATCTGTCTAAATCTGTGTTAGTGAGCACTTCTCCTTTGCCGAGATAATCCATCCACCTCACAGGTGTGGCATATCAAGATGCTGATTAGACAGCATGATTATTGCACAGGTGTGCCTTAGGCTGGCCACAAAGCCCACTCTAAAATGTGCAGTTTTATCACACAGCACAATGCCACAGATGTCGCAAATTTTGAGGGAGCGTACAATTGGCATGCTGACTGCAGGAATGTCCACCAGAGCTGTTGCCCATGAATTGAATGTTCATTTCTCTACCATAAGCCATGAAAGGCGTTTCAGAGAATTTGGCAGTACATCCAACTGGCCTCACAACCGCAGACCACGTGCAACCACACCAGCCCAGGACCTACACATCCAGAATCTTCACCTCCAAGATCGTCTGAGACCAGCCACCCGGACAGCTGCTGCAACAATCGGTTTGCATAACCAAAGAATTTCTGCACAAACTGTCAGAAACCGTCTCAGGGAAGCTCATCTGCCTGCTTGTCATCCTCATCGGGGTCTCGACCTGACTGCAGTTCGTCGTCGTAACCGACTTGAGTGGGCAAATGCTCACATTCAATGGCGTCTGGCACTTTGGAGAGGTGTTCTCTTCACTGATGAATTCCGGTTTTCACTGTACAGGGCAGATGGCAGACAGTGTGTATGGCATCGTGTGGGTGAGCGGTTTACTGATGTCAACGTTGTGGATCGAGTGGCCCATGGTGGCGGTGGGGTTATGGTATGGGCAGGTGTATGTTATGGACAACGAACACAGGTGCATTTTATTGATGGCATTTTGAATGCACAGAGATACTGTATCGAGATCCTGAGGCCCATAGTTGTGCCATTCATCCACGACCATTACCTCATGTTGCAGCATGATAATGTACAGCCCCATGTTGCAAGGATCGGTACACAATTCCTGGAAGCTGAAAACATCCCAGTTCTTGCATGGCCAGCATACTCACTGGACATGTCGCCCATTGAGCATGTTTGGGATGCTCTGGATTGGTGTATACGACAGCGTGTTCCAGGTCCTGCCAATATCCAGCAACTTCGCACAGCCATTGAAGAGGAGTGGACCAACATTCCACAGCCACAATCAACAACCTGATCAACTCTATGCGAAGGAGATGTGTTGCACTGCGTGAGGCAAATGGTGGTCAGACCAGATACTGACTGGATTTCGGACCCCCCGGACCCCCCCCAATACAGTGAAACACATTTTAGAACGGCCTTTTACCCCCCGTTTGCTCTGCATCAGCTTAAATGCTTTTATTCTATATATTTTTTGTATACACTCAATGAATCTCAAGATGAATGCTTGTGTAAGCTTGTTGTGTAGCCTGTATTTGTTAATCATTAGCTTTTTCAGAAATGATGACAAAAACGTAATGATTAAAAAATAACTTTGTTTAAATAAATTAATATTTGAATATTTTTTTTTATGAGCTCAAATATTAGAATACAATATTTTTGAAAAATTCCCATCCCTTATGTAAAGATATAAAAAAACAAGTGTGTGTGTGTGTGTGTGTGTGTGTACAGGTTTGGCTATAGTTGTGTGGGCCAAATGGCCTCACTTATATAGTGAAATATTACAACAACCGACTAGAAATTTTTCTAATTCTTACTAGTTAAAAAGGCTTATAAATCGTCCAAAACTTGTTTTTATTTAAATATAGTGTTTTGCATGTTTCTGTGAGGTTAAGGTTTAGGGTAGATGTTGGTTAGGCCTTAGAAAATACCATTAACCTGATATAAAATCAATTAAAGTCTATGCATTGTCCTCACTAAAATATAATATAGTGAATATAGTGAAACAAATGTGTGTGTATGATGGTTTGGCAGAGTCACTGTGCATCATCAGCACCATCAGCCTAATGAAGCCTTAAAATCACAGAGGAGCGAGAGAGCAGGAAGAAATGTGACAGAGACTGACCATGAGTAAAGGCAGATTGGGGAAGAATTGCATTCAAATGAACACACGATGCCCTTGGGTTCTGCCGACACAGCAGTTTCTCCTGTCCAGAAATCCAGGGGAGAATCACATAAAAGGTGGTTTGGGGTTCATCTCTCTCATGACGAAGGGCAGCAGATTAATCATTTCCCATTTGATTGACAACACTCGATAAATGTGGCAGACAGCAGTGTCATTGGTCTACTTGTAGGTCAGGGGTGTCCAATTTTTAACCCTCTGGGGTCTGAGGTGTTTTCTGGGCCCTGGAGGTGTTTTTAAATGCCCTGACATTTGTGCTTATTTCTGTTACTTATAACATTGTCTTGGCTAAAGTCTTATTGCACTGTATTTAGCACAAACTCTGCTACAATAATATGTGAGCAAGCATATATGTCAAATGTTGTAGTTTTGAGAAAATGCGTGGTTTGTGAAAGAAATAATCATAATAAAAATATATTTTAAGTCACTGAAATAAGGCCATAAAACCCATAATAAATATATGTTCACAATGCTTTTGAAAACTGTATCTTGTAGCCTTGAATTTTTGCGTCAAAACGATATGAAAATCATCCTGCCCACTCATTCACATAAAACAATATTGTGGCAAGCAGGGCGGGGCCGAAAACCGTGAGAGAACGGCGTGAGGCTGCTGGCGTGAATGATAATGAGCGACACCTGCGAGCTGCACTGGTCACGTATATCTCATGGAGGAGAGCGACGACAGTGAAGGACAAGAGAGGACCAGGCCTGGACATTTACATTATGTTTTGTTTATGTGTTGTT
This sequence comes from Scardinius erythrophthalmus, assembly GCF_964197995.2. Classification (NCBI taxonomy): domain Eukaryota; kingdom Metazoa; phylum Chordata; class Actinopteri; order Cypriniformes; family Leuciscidae; genus Scardinius; species Scardinius erythrophthalmus. Next base: position 14,964,726 of record NC_138222.1, on the reverse strand, counting down.
CTGTTGTTTAATAGCTACAATGGTACTAAATGTGTGTGCGGCAGTCGTCAGTGAGGGGCTGCTGCCTTTAATTTCGTTTTGTGTTTGTTTATTTTGGAATTAAAAGTTTGTGAAATGTTCTCCTTCCCACAACAACTAACCTCATTACATTGTAGGCAAAACCCGGGAGGAAGGAGCAACGCGGTGTCAAAGAGCCCTCGCCGCTGTGGGGAATCTGCAGTGCCATCGAGCATGGCTGTACAGAGTCTGCCGCCATGGACGCTCAAGGCGGTGGGCTGGAGTAAGTTGCCGGGAGAATGGACGAATGGAATGGGCTGGAGCCTGCTACAGTCCACCATGATGCACTGTAAACCCTAATAAGTTCACAGAACTCAAAAATTATTTTGTAACAGATTACATAAAAACATTTGAGTGATGTTTTTAAATTTTTAAGTTTACATAAAATAAAAATTTAATTTCCAGTTGCCTTAAATTATCTCAGTGTTCTCTTATAAATATTGATATTCCTCAACTTATAATAAGGGAGTAATTCACTCAAAATTTTCTCTATTTTTCAACTCATATAATGTGGGAAATACACTCAAAATTTTCACTATTTTTCAACTCATATAGGGAGAAATACACTTAATTTTCAATAAATTTCAACTCATAATGTGGGACATACACTCAAAATTAATTCTAAACTGAAATACTGATGTCGGCCCACTAATCAGCTAATAATGTTAGAAAACATGAAAGTGACACCACAGTGACAGTTTAACAACTTTTTTTTAACACAATGCGCTTTTTAAAAGGCATGAATTAAAAGAGCAGCAGTCAAAAAGTGCTTGTGATAAATTAAAACAAAAAGGAAATGACTCCATAAAAACAAAATGTTTTTTAAAGTACAATAAGTGTTAATAAAACATTCAAATAAAGTACTGGTCGTACTTCAACTGGCAACATCACATTAGTGCATCAAGGTATAGGCAAACATTGTCATCTTAAATCTGAGGTAGAAGAGGCAAACAGTGTCAGATCTTAAATCTGAGGTAGAAGAGGCAAACAGTGTCAGATCTTAAATCTGAGGTAGAACAGGCGAATTATTACATTTGTAAAAAAAAAAAAAAAAAAAAAACGTCCTCAATACTCAACAAATAATCCATTCTGAGTGATTCACTCATTAAAACAAATCATTCTTCAGTGTCAGTAGACGCCCTTTCAATGGTTTGTTGTCCTCAAGACACATCACAACTTTTTGGATAAATGTGAACGTAAGCTCGAGATTCTTTGGGTACTGTAGGTCTAGTGCATAGACATACCCAAAGAGCAGGAGAAAGGAGTCAGCCAGAGTTGTGGGACCACTCACAAGTATTTCATCCTACACGACAATACAGATGCTTTCAGGGCTGAAGAGGGCCGCATCAATAGTGTCATCCGTGACGACTGTCAGGAGAGCCACCGGAGTGTCAGTGAGATCTGGACCAACTGCTGACTATAAAACACAAATAATACAAGAATGAGTTCAGCCCCTCAAGGATACAATTCATGCTAATGATGTCTAGACATCACTGTCACTTAGCACTTAGACTGCAACTAAGCTACATGTTTAAAGGGATACTCCACTTTTTTTTTTGGAAATAGGCTCATTTTAAAACTCCCCCAGAGTTAAACAGTTGAGTTTTACCATTTTTGAATCCACTCAGCCGAACTTCGGGTCTGACGGTAACACTTTTAGCATAGCTTAGCATAGATCATTGAATCGAATGAGGCTATTAGCATTTCTTTCAAAATGACCAAAGAGTTTTGATATTTTTCCCATTTAAAACTTGACTCTTCTGTAGTTAAATCGTGTACTAAGATCGACGGAAAATGAAAAGTTGTGACTTTCTAAGCCTATATGGCTAGGAACTATACTCTCATTCCTGTGTAATAATCAAGGTACTGTGTGGCCGTACATGGGTACAGCAGGCGCAATATTACGCAGCACCCAAAAATAGTCCCCAGCCAATCCCCAGCTAGATAACTTACAACGTCATTGGCACTAAGTTTGTGTTTGCGCTGTGTTATATCATTGCGCCTGCTGTACCCATGTACGGCTGCACAGTTCCTTGATTATTACGCAGGAATGAGAGTATAGTTCCTAGCCATATAGGCTTAGAAAGTCGCAACTTTTCATTTTCCGTCGATCTTAGTACACAATGTAACTACAGAAGAGTCAAGTTTTAAATAGGAAAAATATCAAAACTCTTTGGTCATTTTGAAAGAAATGCTAATGGACTCATTCAATTCAATGATCTATGCTAAGCTATGAGTAGTTAATATCCTATACCAGGGGTGGGGAACGTTGATCCTGGAGGGCCATTGTCCTGCAGAGTTTAGCTCCAACCCTAATCAAACACACCTGAAGCTAATCAATGTCTTCAGGATTACTGAAATTGCAGGCAGCCGAATGTTTCTTTCAGGGTTGGAACTAAACTCTGCAGGACAGTGGCCCTCCAGGATCAACGTTCCCCACCCCTGTCCTATACCATGTGTCAAAATGATTGATGGCTTCCGGTTGACCTTGACCTTTCCGATCATGTGTTTTGACAGGTTGACCTTCCGGTGTCTTTCCGGCATATGTTGTTATGGTTTGCCTTATTGACCTTGCTAGTCTTTGATCATGTGGTTTTGACAGAAAGTTTTCCCCTATTTGAACCTTTTTATCCCTAGATCATGTGATTTTGATGGGTGTTTGTATGACAGAAAGTTTGAAGGCGCTGTTATATAGATTTGTCAGCATTTCCTCCGCATTCCAGAGCACATTGTGTGCCCCTGTGGAAAGTGAGAAGAAAAAGACTGTTTTTCCTGAATGCCTCACCAGCCAGAGTAGTGTGTGTGTGTGTGTGTGTGTGTGTGTGGGTGTATCTGTCTGTGTGTTTGTTTGTGTTTGTGCGCGCATCCTCTGACACAATCCCCCTCCACATTCCTGAGGTAACAGCAAAAGTGAGAAAAAGAGAGTTGCCTAATCATGTTTTATAGTTCACACAAATAATATACAATAATATCTTACTAAAAATCTACTGAAACCATTTAATTCAGTTTTAGATAAACAAAAGAATAAAAATTATATTACATAAAACATTCTGTTCTTTATAAGTATATAAATGAAATGGTTATAAAAAATATCTACTGAAGCCAATTGTTTTAGATAAACAAAAATAATAAAATCCATCTTACATAAAACATTCTATTCTCTAAATATAAATTATATAATATAATATAAAATCACAGAGTGGTTCTCTCTCTCCCTCTCTCTCTCTCTCTCTCTCTCTCTCTCTCTCTCATTTAAAAGCATAACCTTAAAAGTTTAAATTAGATCTTTTAAAATTAAAAGACTGTTTAAATTCAATCTTTTAAGTTTGAATACATTCATATCTTCTATTTATCTTTAACCCATTGTATTATTTTTACTAAACAATGTCTGTTCAAAAAACTTTAGATTGTAGAAAAACTGTACTTAGTCGGCTTAAATCTCATTTATATGAAAAGATTCAATCGGCATTTTTTGTCCATGCGGGGTTTCAATTTTTATGGTGGGGGCTTTCCATAGCTATAATCAATTTTGTACCGTACACCTAAACACAGAAAACTACATTTGTACATTTTCAAAATAAAATAAATAAATAAATCATTTAATATCATTTTGTGCACACACACGGTTCTAAAAAATGCACTAATCTCTATTTTAAATTAAATTATTATTAATAACATATGTTACTAAAATGTAAACAAAGTTTTAGCTAAATAAATATATAAATAAAAACACCTTACAGCCCCAGATCCTTCAGAGATAAACCACAGTGTGAACTGAAGCTTCAGGAAACAGGGTATCAGACCAGATGAGTCTCGGGGGACAATGTCACAGTAAATCTAGTCTGCTAACGCCTTTTCAGAGTACATCCAGAGCTTATACTAAATTCATTTAAAAGCATAACCTTAAAAGTTTAAATAAATTTTTTAATTTTTTTAAAAATAATATCTTCTATTTATCTTCTAAGAAGACTTATGTATTATTTTTACTAAACAGCTTCTGTTCAAAAACTATAGATTAAAAAAAAAAAAAGATTAAAATAAAGCAAAAAGTATGCTTGGGCGTCTTAGATCTTTTGTCCATACAACATGTTGTCAAAGTTTTGTTGTTGTGTTGTTTTAAGAAATCCGAGGACTCCACATTGCTCTTATTTAGACTAAGTTGTATCATTTGGAAAATCACCACACATTTTCAGAGACGCGATGTGCCTCTGTGGTCCATGACGCGGCATAAGTAAAGTTGGTCTTGAGCGAATATTTAATTTTACTCGTCTTAATTCAAAGTATAAGTATAAGATCTGTAACGACTGCGAGTATGAACCAAACACCAGCTAATCTTCTTCCAGAAAATTAATTCAAACTCTCCACTTCTCGCGAATGAAGGGGGGAAGATTTGTTCAGAACGTCTCATGATCGTCATCAATCTTGCCATCGGGTCTGGCATCACCGGTCTGACTAATTAAAAGAGCCCCCAGCACCAACGAAATAACTGGTCAATGCTACCTTTGTATACTGGTTAATGCTAGCTTTGAATACTGACTGGTTAAGAGAAAGACAGAGACCAAGGTCCCACACAGAGTCCTCACATTCCAGGGTCAAATCACCAAACCCAGAGCCATAAGTCACCCATCCCGGCGCCAGAGAGTCGGCAAAAGACCCTTCTAATGACCAAACTAACGGACCCCATCTTGGTCCCATGAGAGATGAACAAAACCTTTTTTTCAGCAGGAAATGCCCATGACCTCAGGGTATTTCCAAGCCCATACACTTTACACACCAAAAGACTTTACATAGCAAAATCCATAAAACTCATTCAAGAACAATTTTCAATGGACTTATAAACATCAGACATCATTCTATGTGTTTCTACGATACATGTGTCCATTTAATTTGCTTTAATACCATATAATTCATGTAATTGTATAACTATTAGGTGTGTGAATGAAAGTGGGTACTGTTTCATATCAATGCTATCTTACGAACACAACTAACAAGATGGCTGGAATTAAATCTGTGTAAAATGTTTCATATTCTGATAATTAGAAATCATGCCTAAACTGTAGCATCTGGTCTTTAAATTAGAGAAACCCCAGGGAAGACATGATTTATGACTTTGCAAACAAAGCAGCAGTCATGACATATTTGTAGGAGTAGCCTAACAAACCTTTTTTGTTTGAAAAAACCCTTTAAAAACCAGCGCAGAGCGTTGGAAAAAAAAGTTAGTTCGTTCAAAATGTTCTGATACAGAAGAGCTCTCAACGAGTGCAGAACAAAGACGGAGACGGCAGACGATGGTTTAGTAACCATGTAACGTTAACAGACGAGCAGATCAACCCAAATTAAGATCAGATGGGTTAGATTCATTTCCAGTCATCTAGCTCTTTTCCGTATCTCATTTTCTTTCTTTCTTTGTGTTATTCTTTCTTTTCCGATTGAAAGTCTCGGTTTTAAGTTAAGTTTTGCTGCAAAGTTTCGGTCCACGATTCACGGCAACGCACGCTTTCAACTTCAAAGACCTTCAACCATCCGGCATCCACGCCTCAGACATCTATTCAGGCACGAGGAGACCATAACCAATGAACGAACCCCTTTGACGCTGACCAAAGGAATTCCCAAAAGGAACGCAAAAGCAAAGACGCAAGTACCTCCAGACTAAAACTGAACTGGTGCAGTGATATAAATTGAATAACCTGTCTAAGAAACGATAGAAGGGTTAAATTAATGATTGATGGTTCGGTCAGGTTATGTCTTCTAACTAAGTGCATAGAATCTTGAGTTTTCATCATCTCACTCTTAAACTCATTTTTTTCAAACTCTTTCTTTCCCACTCTCTTTCTTCAGCAACCTGTATGAATGTGTGTGTATGCGTGCGCGTGTGTTTGTGTTAGACATTAGTTGTTAGAATAATCAATAGAGTCTTGTTTGTGTTAGTTATGTGTTAGTATATAATCAATAAAGTATTGTTTGTATTTGAAAAGAGATTGCTTGTGTATGTGCTTATCAAATTTATTGTCTTGAACTTCGATCAAAGTTACCTGCTTTTACCCTTGATTATTTCTTAATTTATTGTTAGCTGGGGATTCTTCTTTCTTGGCCAGGAAGATATTATATTTCCTAGAGTTAATAACTGTTTATGCTTTCTGTTCATTGGATGAACTGATAGACTAATCATACTATTGATTCTGCTACAGTAAATTCTGAAAATAATTAAATTATTAATTATTGATCATAATTCGTTATGAATAATAATTAATTAGATTTATACGGGCGTATAAACGCTACAGATCGTATAAGATCATTTTAACTTGCATCCCCCGAACTATCCTTAATCAGTGTGGAATCACACAGGGTGAAACCCTTTACTGAGAATATACTATCGGTTATCTACTCAAAATATATGTAGAAGTGTAAATCCAGCGTTTAAAATCTGTCTGGTGGCCGCATGAATAGACTGTCGGGAGAGCTGATGATACTATCTATAGCAGGAAGCATGCCCTTTGACCTCCTCGATTGTGGAGGCTTTTTTTTTTTAAGACCCTACAAGTTAGTCCTCCCAAAAGAATTTCTCCCATCTAGCGGTGAAATTCTATTTTTGCATTTAAACGAAGTGCTCTCTAGCGCCTCACTTTTTCAAATGCGGTAGCACATCATCGAGTTTAACTATACATGTTCTACCGTTATGCTGCCTATTGTCACGGTTCATAAATCCATTGTCTTCTTCTTGTCTCGTGCTCTGTTGTCATGTGTGTGTTGTGCCTTGATTGTGTGGGCGGGTCCTCTGATCAGCGATCATCATCAATTAGCTCATCACTCCCGTCACCAGCTGCAGCTCATCTCATCACCCCATAAATACTCACCACTTTCTCATTTCCCCTGTCAGATCATTGTATGTGGTTCCCGGTTGTGTTCCCAGTCTTTGTGTCGAGTTGTGCCTGCCTTGTTCCTGTTCTGTTCGTGTTCCCTTGGATTCTGGATTATTCGTCACCTGGGAGACTCACCGCACCACTTCACCATCTGCACTGGATCGTCTGACCATCGGAGCCCCTGCGTTGCCACCCTGTGTCCGAGCTGTTGTCTGTTCATTGTTTGCCTTCTCAATAAATGAGTACACTTGCAATTGCTTCCTCATCTTTTACCGTTACAGAACGATCTGACCCTAAGCATGGAAGCAGCGAGTGGTTCTCCCAATCCGATGGAGGATTTCCTGAATCAATGCATGAAGAGGATGGACACGCAGGAGAAGAATCTCCATGAGACAGCTCGCGCTGTTCAGGCTCTGGTAACGCAGGTGTCCGGGCTCACCCAGCAGCTACAACAACCACAGGTTCCCGCTGCGCCACCCGCACCGCCGAATCCCCCACCACCACCAGCGGACCCATCCCAGTCAGAGCCCCGCCTGCCGGTTCCGGAGGCTTACGCAGGTGAACCCAGTTACTGCCGATCCTTTCTGACCAGATGTTCTATGCATTTTTCTCTGCAGCCCCGCACTTTCCGCGATGAGCGAACCAAGGTCGCGTTTGTTCTGGCGCTTCTGACTGGGAAAGCGGCGCTTTGGGGAACGGCGGTGTGGGAGAACCAGGAAGAATGCTGCTCCTCGTTCCAAAGGCTCTCCAAAGAAATGAAGCTGGTGTTCGACCGTTCCGTGTCCGGACGCGAGGCTGCCAGAGTACTAGCCGACCTTCAGCAAGGAGAGAGATCGGTATCTGACTTTTCGATCGAGTTTCGGACTCTGGCAGCCGAGAGCCAATGGAACGAGGAGGCGCAGTGGGACATGTTCCTGCATGGGCTGGCTGACCGCGTCCAACGAGAGATCTATGCCATGGACCTCCCGGCCAGATTGAGTGATCTCATTGCCCTGGCGATAAGAGTGGATGGTCGTCTTTCTCGAGCTGATCGACGTCTTCAGTCCCAGCGGGTCCCAGGAGGGATCGAGGGACAACGTTCCAGAGAGAGGGACGCGGTCGGCCCCGTCGAAGATCACGAGCCCATGCAGGTGGGTCGAGCCCGGCTTTCCCGGGAGGAGAAGGAAAGGCGGAGGTCCCTGGGCCTTTGCATGTACTGTGGAGGAGCGGGACACTTTGCTTACAGCTGTCCGTTAAAAGGGCCCAGCCCGGCAGTAAATATGAGGCTACTGTCGGGTGGGATCTCTGCCGAGAAGACCTCATCCACATCTACTTTCCTCTCGGTAAGGCTCCGATGGTCCTCTCACCTTCACGACTGTCGAGCACTTCTGGACTCTGGGGCTGAGGGTAATTTCATGGACTACACTTTTGCACGCAGGTTTCAGATTCCCCTCAGATCCCTCACACATCAGATTGCAGTACACGCACTCAACGGTCAAGAACTCCCCACCATTTCACTTGCCACCGAAGACATCACCCTCATCACATCAGGCAACCACACCGAAACCATCTCCTTTTACATCATGGACACTCCCCTTGCACCCGTCGTCCTTGGTCATCCCTGGCTCACCCGTCATAACCCCAAAGTGGACTGGTCATCACAGTCTGTGTCTTCGTGGAGTAGCTTTTGTCATAAGTCTTGTCTTGTGTCTGCCTGTCCGTCTGTTTCTGTCCCTGTGTTTCAGGAGGAGACAGTGGAGTTATCTAACGTGCCCGCGGAGTACCTGGACCTGAAGGAGGTGTTCAGTAAGTCTCGGGCTGCTTCTCTCCCTCCGCATCGTCCCTATGACTGTGCCATAGAGTTATTACCAGGTACGTCTCCGCCTAAGGGCAAGTTATACTCACTCTCGGTTCCGGAGAGAGAGGCCATGGAGAAATACATTTCTGATTCTCTAGCAACGGGGTTCATCCGCCCTTCCTCTTCTCCAGCGGGGGCGGGGTTCTTTTTTGTGGGGAAGAAGGATGGGTCGCTGCGACCTTGTATTGACTACCGGGGGTTGAACAACATCACGGTAAAGAATACTTATCCTTTGCCGTTGATGTCTTCAGCCTTCGAGAGGTTGCAGGGAGCATCTATCTTTACGAAATTGGATTTACGTAACGCTTATCATTTGGTCCGCATCAGGGAGGGGGATGAGTGGAAGACCGCTTTTAACACCCCCAGGGGGCACTTTGAATACTTGGTTATGCCTTTCGGCCTTTCCAACTCCCCAGCGGTCTTCCAGGCACTTGTCAATGACGTGTTACGAGACATGGTCGATCAGTTCATTTATGTCTACCTGGATGACATATTGATTTTTTCTTCGTCTCTCCAGGAACACGTGCAACACGTCCGACAAGTGCTTCAGAGGTTGCTAGAGAATGGGCTTTTTGTCAAGGCGGAGAAATGCGTTTTTCATGCACAGTCTGTTCCTTTCTTAGGTTACATCATCTCGGTTGAGGGAATGCGCATGGATCCTGACAAGGTTAAGGCTGTGGTGGATTGGCCAAACCCAGATTCCCGTAAGGCCCTACTGAGGTTTCTGGGGTTCGCCAATTTTTACCGGCGTTTCATTCGCAACTTCAGCCAACTAGCCGCACCTCTGACCGCCTTGACCTCCCCCAGTACTACGTTCAGGTGGTCAGACGCAGCCTCGGCTGCGTTTGCCAAACTGAAGGGTTGCTTTGTTTCAGCCCCCATTCTGATAACCCCTGATCCATCGCGTCAGTTCGTGGTGGAGGTCGATGCGTCAGAGGTGGGGGTAGGTGCAGTGTTATCCCAGCGTTCTCCTTCAGACGACAAGATGCATCCTTGCGCGTTTTTGTCACATCGTTTATCCCCTGCCGAGCGTAATTATGACATTGGCAACAGGGAGTTGTTGGCAGTCAAGTTAGCATTGGAGGAGTGGCGCCACTGGTTAGAAGGGTCGGGGGTACCTTTTATCGTCTGGACCGATCACAAGAATTTGGAATACATTCGGACTGCTAAAAGATTGAACTCCAGGCAGGCTCGGTGGGCTCTTTTTTTCGGTCGTTTTGACTTTACTCTCTCGTACCGCCCGGGTTCCAAGAACATCAAACCCGATTCTTTATCGCGCATTTTTGACCGTTCCGAACGCCCGTCTACTCCCGAGTGCATTTTACCAGAGAATCTATTCATCTCTTCACTCATATGGGAGGTCGAATCGAAGGTCAAGAAGGCCTTAGAAGGGGTAACGCCTCCGACTCGTTGTCCACCGAACCGTTTATTTGTGCTTGAGGGTCTACGGTCCAGCGTTATTCAGTGGGGTCATTGTTCCAATGTGGCTTGCCATCCAGGAGTTAATCGTACTCAATTTTTAGTCAAGCAACGATTCTGGTGGCCTGGTATGGCTCGTGACGTTCACAATTTTGTTTTGGCTTGTTCAGTCTGCGCCATGGGTAAGACTTCCAATCGACCCCCGGATGGGTTACTTCAACCGCTGCCGGTGCCTTCGAGACCCTGGTCCCATATCGCTCTAGATTTTATCACCGCCCTCCCACCCTCCCAGGGTCACACGGTAGTTTTAACCGTGGTGGACCGGTTCTCGAAGGCGGCCCATTTCATTCCCTTGCCCAAATTACCGTCAGCCAAGGAGACAGCGTTGATCGTCATTGACCACGTCTTTCGGCTTCATGGCCTCCCGACGGACGTGGTTTCTGACAGAGGTCCCCAATTTGTGTCCAAATTTTGGAGAGAGTTTTGTAGACTTCTGGGGGCGACTGTCAGTCTGTCCTCCGGGTTCCATCCCCAGAGCAATGGTCAGACCGAACGAGCCAACCAAGATTTGGAAAGAACGTTGCGATGTTTAGTGTCCAAGAATCCTTCCTCCTGGAGTCAGCAGCTGTCTATGGTGGAGTACGCCCACAACACGTTGCCAGTGTCATCCACGGGCCTATCACCGTTTGAGTGTAGTGTAGGGTACCAGCCACCTATCTTTCCTAGTCTGGAATCCGAAGTCGCGGTCCCCTCCGCCCACGCCTTTGTCCAGAGGTGTCACCGCACTTGGACTAGAGCCCGTGAGACTCTTCTCCAAGTGGGGGCGCGCACCAAGGCCAAAGCCGATCGCCACCGGCGTAGGCCTCCCGTATATGTCGTCGGTTCCAAAGTGTGGCTTTCTACTAAGGACATTCCGCTCCGCTCCGTTTCCAATAAGCTTGCTCCCAAATTTATCGGCCCGTTTTCTGTCACTAAAATCATTAGTCCAGTGACAGTCCGCCTCAATCTTCCTCCAGTGTACAGGAGGATTCATCCCGTCTTTCATGTGTCTAAAATTAAGCCCGTCTTTTTTGCACGCATTAATCCGCCAGCCCCGGTTCCCCCCCCGCCGCGACTCGTAGATGGGGAACCCACCTATTCGGTTAATCGTGTTCTGGACTCAAGGCGAAGGGGACGCGGATTCCAGTACTTGGTGGACTGGGAAGGTTACGGTCCGGAAGAGAGGAGTTGGGTGCCTGCCAGAGACATTCTGGATCACTCCCTTATCGATGATTACAATCGACAGGTAAGGGAGCCTGGGAACGCCAGGAGGCGTTCCTAGGGAGGGGGGTACTGTCACGGTTCATAAATCCATTGTCTTCTTCTTGTCTCGTGCTCTGTTGTCATGTGTGTGTTGTGCCTTGATTGTGTGGGCGGGTCCTCTGATCAGCGATCATCATCAATTAGCTCATCACTCCCGTCACCAGCTGCAGCTCATCTCATCACCCCATAAATACTCACCACTTTCTCATTTCCCCTGTCAGATCGTTGTATGTGGTTCCCGGTTGTGTTCCCAGTCTTTGTGTCGAGTTGTGCCTGCCTTGTTCCTGTTCTGTTCGTGTTCCCTTGGATTCTGGATTATTCGTCACCTGGGAGACTCACCGCACCACTTCACCATCTGCACTGGATCGTCTGACCATCGGAGCCCCTGCGTTGCCACCCTGTGTCCGAGCTGTTGTCTGTTCATTGTTTGCCTTCTCAATAAATGAGTACACTTGCAATTGCTTCCTCATCTTTTACCGTTACACCTATATAATGATTTACACAGCCAAGCAATACAAAAAAGCTTGTCATTTAGACCGTAACTTTGACTTATTTGGAGATATTTAATTTATCATTCAACAATACTATTGATCAGCATTACCAAACGTGGACGTTTTCCACTAGAAACAAACATTGATGTATTATTTTAATTTAATACTGTGAAGCTGCTTTGATACAATCTGTATTGTGAAAAGCTCTATATAAATAAACTTGACTTGACGAACTGCAGAAACAAGCAGAAGATATGTAAAAACTCATAAATGCTGTTACAGTACTGAATCATTTTCACAAATACAATTATATTGATTTCAGAAAATTTCACTATGGAATATTTACTTTATCTATCATAATTTCAACGTAGTATGTCATCATTAAAATTTTCCATCTCATAATTATGACGCATAGTCAATTTTAATTTCAACTTTTTAAGTCATAATTTCAACTTTTTGTCATAATTATTACTTAATTCAGAATTACTATTTTTGTCAATTACGCCTTTTTAATGTAACACTATTTTGATGGTCCTTTTGAATGGGCTGTTGACTATAGTAGTGTTGATGATGAAACGTGTTGAGTTAGGCTAGCGCTTTTTGCCCCTCTCTGGTATTATAGTGTTTCAAGATGGTGGAACGACATGGAAGCCTCCTTGGACTTACCCGCCCCATGTAAATAAAGATAAGAAATGTTTCGCTTACGAGGATAAGTCAGATCATTGGCAGAGGTCATTTTACACCCATGAGGACATTTTTTATGAATACAGACAATGATTTTAGCTAATAAAATACAATTTTTTCAACGAGCGAATCTACACATGAGAGGCCTTCAGAAGTCATAACTTCAGGGGTAGGCCACTTGGCGAAAACACTGCGTGTGTAAAAATAAAATACTCTATTACACTTTTCAAAGGATAATCTAGCTTTAAAGTTAGAATAAAAAGTTAAGTCTCACAAAGTCTGATACAAGGCCATTAACTGGTTCTTTTTGTTTTATAAATGTATTTAGCTTATTTCTACAAACATCAACCTGATAAATATTGACTTAATACACGATTAAACAAGATAATCATGCTACCCAATATGTCTGACACAACATTTTTAAGAATTTTTTTTTTAAATACAACTAAACCATGATAACAGATGATTTTTGACAGTCCTACATAAATGCATGTTGATTACTAGATTTCTCTAACATTGTGAGGTCTCACTCACAACGCAAAACATTGTGTTGGGTGATCCAGGCATATCTTTACTAAAATATTATGGAAGTCATTGTACTGTAATTGTAATTTAACCATATTTTATTTATTGATATTAAGTTGATTTAAAGTTTTTGTTTGTTATTAACTAATGCCTACTAACATCCGGCACAATCTGACCCCGACATCTGACCCCAAATAAACAGATAATGGAATGCTCACAATCTACAATATACAGTTAGATATTCTCCTACTTAGTATCTTTGGGTGTATCTTTGGGTGTATTTTTAGACACCAGAGTGATGCAAAGTTCCACACCCTATGGACCAACTTTAAAAACAAAACAAAAAATTCTCATACATAAATATATATATAACATACACCAATCATTTCTTAACTAAGCAACTGTTTCTTAAATTATCAGACACTCATCGCACTGATGTTAACATCACCATATATTGTTTTTTTCTACCATGATTGTAGCAACTATTGTCCCACCATTCTTCTGGTCAATTGTTAAGTTAAGCCGATTAGGGTTCTGAATGAATGGCTGTCCGAATGATGTAGAATTATTATTATTATTATGCTGTCGTTGTGGAACGTTGTTAGGCTCTTGATTTGTCACGTGTCCAGAATGTGTTTGAACGCTCAGCGTTTGAACGTCACCATCTGTTAGAAAAATTAACAATTAATTACACAACCAAAACCATGTAAACATTATAGTAAAGCTTATTGAAGATTGAGAAACATATTGACTACTAACAAAGTAAATTATAAATCTTTTCCTACGTTTGATATTCTTTTTTCTGATTTTTTTCACTATGGACTTGATCCTTTTTAATGCTGTTTTCTCTCCATATTTATTCTGTAGTTCCTCTACTGTGTCTTCCAACCTCCCCGTTGTTCTTCTCCAGCTGTGTTAACCAAAGAAAAGCAGTTAGAAGAATAAAATTTATGTACAATAGCAAAAATAATGTTGGTCATTAGTTGTTAGGGTTAGATACACCAGTAGACACATTCATACGCCAGTTCAAAGTCAATGAACCGGCTGATGCTGCAGGTGTTAGAGCACATGATGGACAGTGAACAGACGCACAGCATGTTAAACCAGAGTTAAAACAATAGTCTATGTTAGGACAATAACAATAATAGTCTATGTTAGGACAATATTATGTTCACAGGAGCCGCTGAGAGCGAGTTCCAGCTGATAACGGTCATAAAGTGCGAAATAAGGTGCAAGTAGCTAAACTAAACATTTCATATTTGACAGCTGTTTTGAGAAATGTTAAACAATGACAAAAATAATCAGGCAAACTAATCAACTTTTTTTCTAATTTCACCATTTTGAACTTAAAATAGGCCTATATAATACATGTGATTTAATGTGAGAGGGGAAGAAACAGATAACAGCCATTTTCATCATATTAGGCATAAGATTAATAATGAATGTGTACATATTGTGAATTAATTTAATAAACATTTACCTAACATCCATAGCAAACTAAATGTTTGTTACAGAACTTATGGTGTACAATTCACCCATATGTTTTAAGGCGAGACACGGCAGGCAAAAACATCGTTTTTTTTTTCACTGGTCAATTTTGAGATTTTGGGTTATTTGTCTTCAATAACATGTATTCTTTCAGACTTGTGCTGAAAAAAAGCCCAAAATACACATTTAGGTATTTATTTTACTACACTTTGTCTGTTTGAGTGTGCAGATTTCGCCTAAATTCAACAAAAGTTGGCGTTCTAAATCATCCCGCTGCTCCGCGATCGCTGTCTCTACCCCATCATAAAATACACCGTTGGAAAGCTCTCTCTTTTCTGTACAATGCTGTCGGATCCAAATATGGTCATTTCCTCTCTATCAGCAACCAATCATGCAAGTAAAACAGGCGATTTAACTCGAAATGCGCAATCTCATTGGCTGATGCCAATTTCTGACAACGTGATTCGTCCAGAATCATCACGTGACGCGCTCTGACATTTCCGCGGTAGTTCAAAATGTCGAAAGATATGCGTGTAAAATTCTCTCAGAAAAGCCGAACACAGTTGTCATTAGCTAGAAGACACAAGGGATTACCAACAAAGACAAAAGATTATGAAATGCCATCACATAGTGCATGGGTCTTCACAATTTTTTTCATGAGAGCCGCACTGATAAGGACAAGTCAGTAGGAGAGCCATACGTCGTCCTTTCAGTTTCGGTTCTCAATCGATCAAGTATTTACATGTTCTCTCGATAAACCACCTCTTTTAATCCGATCGAAATTATTTGTAATATAGCTGACACTTTGAGTTTGTAATGGGTTATGTTATAGCCCTACTTATTTTTAATGTTTTTAAGAAATATCTGTAGTGACTGGCTGCATGATATCGCCGTATTTTTTACAGCCATGCGAGCCACAAATTAAAGCTTATTGGCGGGCCGCACGAGGCTCGCGAGCCGCGCAATGAGAACCCTGACATAGTGTGTTGGTGTCGATGCGTTACGAACAAGCTGTAACATTTTGAACACATCTAAATGTAAGTCATAAAGACACATTACATTTCAAAGCACTCAAAACCCACGAGCCAAATCCTAAAAACAGTCCCCTCAGTCAGCTGATGGTGAAGCTAACCAAACAGGCTACCTTCAGCACTGGTTCAAAACAACTCAACAGGACAAAACTAATTATGAATCATTCAAAATATCAATATTTAGAACATTGGAGAAAGCAAACAAAGTAGACTAAATTGTTATTTGACAGAGTATCTGCACACTGTCAGAGAAGAAGAGACGGATCCTGACTAAATACAGGCTCAGTGACCAATAACTGGGTCAGACAGAGATGCACTTCCTCCACTGGGAAAAATTATCATCACTAAGTGATTTACACCTTGGACAAATAGCCAAAAGAATAAAACTTCCCAAAGTTAGCACCAGAAAAGAAGCTGGAAGTTCTCCTAGGAGAGGGTACAGCAGCTCCACTGACAGCTAAATATGATCTGCCTGAGGGACTGTGATATACCGGTATTTAGTTTTTCCATTCCACCTGTGTGATGGACTGTTGATGTGTTGTTTTGGATGCTATGATCAGTGATGGATGAAGTAATAATGAGTTTTGGATGTTAAACAGTGTGATAGATGGATTTTACTTGGACCTAAAGCATATTTTGTCTGTAATTCATGGCTTTCAATAGAAATTAGTGGAATTTTGCTATAAAAATCTTTAAAGGCCGTTTTTTCAAAATGAGTTTTTTCTTGCACTCCTAGTGAGGATTTTCCACTTCTGTAGCACCTACATACACCAAACTTTACAGTTGTATTCCTAACTATATTGTGAAGGTTTGTTCAGAGGGATTTGTTGAAATATTATTCTTGGCCTGATTTATATGACATTTTATGCCTAAAAATAGGGCGGAAATATTTTTTTTAAGGCTATTGCCAGTATTTTCTGATTTACAGGGTAACAAAAGGGGATATTCATAATCCCCTCTGAACATGTCTTTTCATTGAATGTATCAACAAAATGCAAAAATAATTTTGAACCTTGTTTTTTTTCAATGGTCAGATTTGTCACTTCAAAATATATGCAAATTAGCGCATATTTAATTAGATATAGCCTCATTAGCATATTTAAAAATAAAATTACAAAAAACTTGCAATGCATTTTTTTCTCCTATTCATGTGAGTAATCAACTGGTAAAGTTTGATGGTGATATCTGTAAGTTAACAATTTTACCCTATTCACCTGTAGTGTCTCGCCTTAAACGTGTAATGTTTAATCAGATTTTGTCACTGGATTGAGTGAAAATAATAAACTTTGTAACTGAGAATAATAAACTCCTTTGTTTTTATTCATCAAGTTAAATGTAAATTTGCAAATCCAAAAACTGTTTGTTACTTGGATGATGAATATCTTCACTTTATGATAGGAAAGTACGGACAGCGCCTTTGACCAAGCCTCTACATATGAGGCACTTGCGCAGAGAAGGCGCACATTCTTTGCACACAACTAGGTGACCACAGGGGATGAAGACAATGTTCACTTCCTTATCCATGCAAACTTTGCATGTGTGCTCCTCTTGAAGTCTTCTTTACTGTTCCTCCATAGGCAAGTCTGAAAGATCTTGACTCGGGGATGCAGCTTCATTTGTCTGGGCCATCAGGCCACGCTCAAATTCCATCTCTAAAGCAGACTTCACCACAGGATTGTTCATCATCACTGCATCTTCTGAACGGTCTTCTCCAGGACCCAGGTGTACAACAAATTCTCTCGAGTCGCTGTCTCCATTAGTCAATAGCTGTTCAAATAGTCTTGGAAATCTTGCTTGAATCTGATGAACAAACTCTTGGCCCTTTTCTTGCAACAGGTATTCACATCTTGGAAACCACTTAGCATGTTCTACCCATGGATCATCACCAGACTCCAAACATCTGAGTCCACCATCACAACAAAAGCACTTCACGTCATCATTACGACATAGTAAAACATAGTAAAAACCAGCCTTAGCCAATTGGTCTGGTCGAACAGTTATTCTTGACGGCCGGTTGACAAATGTGAGCGACCTTTCTTCACACTGTTGCATTGCCAAGTTAGATACATTCGAAAGGCCGCCACCAGATAAAGGTACATTATCTGCACGATCACCTCGAACGAAGCGGCAGTTGGGGTAATGCCTCTGGTGCTCTGATACTGCCCGATCTCCCGGTTCCCAGTTGCTAAGCTGGCCTCCACAACTGAAGCAAGCCACTCTGCCCCTGCTCTAGTTAGAACTTTGGAGCATTTAAAAGTGTGGGGCTCAAAAATAAGTGTCATTTGGAACTCTTTTATCAAAAAATATGTTGACAATGATTAAAAACTTCAGTGCCCTTCGAAGGCACCATTTTAGATAATTTGGCATGCATGGGATCTTTACACCCCCCCACAACAGTGGGGTGAGGGGGTGGACCCCAGTCGCTGTCCTGATAAATATTTCAGGACATCGCACGCTCTAGCTCTACTCTAGCTCTACTAGCCGCGGACTGCTGTGCTACTGCGACATCTCACTGATCAAAGCCCGCTTCAACATTCCTGTTTGCCTGAACCTGACACAAACTTTTAACACAAAAACACAAACTTCGAGCATTAACCCTGTAGCGTCTGGACCAATCGGACCCACACAATTCATTTATTTAATGAATAATCCAGCAAACTCACTGTGAAACTTTCACCAAAACGTAACATCCCAAATGACGCTAACACACTGGCAGGATGGTGTCTTGTTACAGGAAACACAGGGGGGTTTACGACCAAAAGGTATGTGGCTGCATGTGTAAGAGAGACGACAATGGGGGGACAGAAACAATCTTCCATGCAGACTTCGCTGCATTAATCAGAAACTAACTGATCTAGAAATGAACGTGGATCCCAGAAACTGTGTGAATGATTGTGATGTTTTGTGTCATATTATGTATACACCATGGTATGTATTTTATTATACAACCAACGGTCATTGTAACTTTACCTGTATCATGTCTCCTATCAAATTAATCCTCATTTGATGACTCACGCTTTGATGTACATCACCTTCTCTTAGAATGCAGTGTGGATTTGTTATATCTATCTGAGTATTAACCTGTTAAGCTGCAACCCCACTTTTGAAAAATCCCAAGAAATGACATACCCAAACTGAAACAGATACAGTTCATGAACCCTTTGTACAAAAAGCACAAGTATGATCTCATTTGAAAGCTGACACCTGGCAGTTTATTGTAATGTAGAATTAATTATTGTCATAATGACAAAAATTGTTATAAATAGCTTCAAAGTTTTGTAAAGTTATTAGAAATTATTTTTTATGAAACATCCTCATGAAAATAAAATTGAAGTTGGCCCTGGAGCAGTCTAGAAATGCACTACAGCTAATGCCACATGTCTAAACATTTTATGTTTAAAATCTTAAGATAATAAGTCCAAAACTCTGTATTTAGTGAAATGTTTTTCAAGACCATGTCATGTGACTTTATTTTGATTTGATGCTAAAATGCTACTGATATTTAGTGTCATCTTCTTACCATCTATGCAGTATATTGTCTTTATTGTTTTGTGGTGCAAACGAGCCCCATTCAGTCTCAGTCTCCCCCTGCACACATTCACACCTCTCCAGCCTGGTTATGGCTCTAAATATGCATTTCTTTTGTCTGCATTAGTTACTAACGACTGGCTATTCACATGCTATTCATATGGTTTCAGTCACTAATTTATTTTCTCAAAGTTCACCCTTACATTCTAAACTGTTTTAAATGCATTTCTTGAATAAAGAAACATTTCAGTAAGCATTCAAAAAATAATAAAAATATAACTTCTAGGTGGCAGGTGCACCTAGGGCTAGCTAGCATGTTAGCTTAGCACACCATCAATACACGACAATTTATGAGATTAAAACCATGTTTGTGCTTATAAACTTACTTTATAAAGCAAATCGAGTATTTTAAATAATTTTCTGTGATCTAATTTGGCTTCAGATAAAAAAATCAGACAGAAAATATACTATTGTATACTGTTCTGCACAATGATAGTCTATATAGATTAGCATTACATTATAAATATAATCTATTATTATGGAAATACCTGGCATGGATTGAAAAACACAGGTAACTCAAATATCATAGCAAACATGTTTATTGTCTTCAAAACGACTGTATCTCCATGTTACAGCCATAGTTACAGCGCGATCTGTTGTTAGCTGTGTGTGTGTTCGAGGCTTCCTGGATTGTCACATGATTATGGCACTTCTTCATGTTCTAATACTGTGCACAGGGCGGCGAGGGCGCCCTCATGCTATTGGTATGAATTGAAAACGCATTAACAGAGTATACAAACGCTCATAATGATTACATCGACGCATTTGGGTATAAATTCAATAAATATTATTCCTGTCTATAGAAATCTGATGTAAACCTATGAGAATATATCAATATTTCTCCAAATCTGCACATTTTTTAGCTAAAAGCCCGGAAGGACGTTGTTTTGTGTATCGCTGTCATGACGACGGCACGGGAGTTTTTTTATGAATGAAAGCGGCTGACACGCATAATTCATATCAAAGGTATCGACTCATTTTTTTCATTTCATAACTCCTGACACAAATTAAGAAATAACTGTCGCTATAAGTTTCTCAGAATACAATAGTGGTCAAATTCTGAAACTTGAGTCTTATATCTTTGTAATGATGTATAGTTTGTCAAGGTATAACATTAAATCTGATAGTAACTTTGAACTATTTATAAAAAAAACCGCTTCAGTGCGCCCGCGCTCTGGCAACGGTTAACAGGTTAATGAACAGAAAAAGAGGGCTTGAGACAGCGATGTAAATCTTTCCCACAAAGGAAACTCCCGCCAGAAATTCCCTCTTTCTGATTGGTTCAAGGCGTGCCTTTTGGTTAAGCTTTAAAAGGCCCTTCCGTTAGCCCTGCCTCTCTCTCTCTCAGCGCTTCTCAGCCGACAACAACGCAGTTTCTGCTGTTACTGGGGACAGCAGGCCAAACAGGCCTGAGCAATGCCTGCCATGCTTTCATACTCCCAAAAGGGAGTCAGACATTTGTTCAATCTCTTCAATTTCTTCCGAGAACAACGGCAACTTTACCATCACTGACACAACGATCCACTCCTGGTCTTCTCGGCACTTGGGGGCGCCGCGCCGTCCAGCGTGCCCTCAGCAGGCTTCGACTCACAACAGCCATGTGAAGCCACCATGCTCTTCTTCAAGGCCACAGACTCATCAACAAATTCAATCTTCAACCACTTCAAGAATTGACCACGATTGCAACTGCCATGCAAGTATTCTTTGATGAGATTGCTATGAAATAAGCTGATGGTTCTTCTTTTCATACTGAGATCTTATTCCATAGTTCTATTTTCTGTTCCACACCACTCACCCCTTTACCTATGCATGTATGTATGGATGTATGAATGTATTTATGTTTGTTTAGTGTTAGTTATGTTTGTGATTTAGTTAATAAAATTTGTGCACGATTATGAATTTGGTTTCTGATCCTCTGTTTGCATACAAAGTCCCTTTTACGATTTTGATCTTGCTACATGCTAATTGCTGTACATAAGGAATAATTATTTTTCAGCGACCATGAACAATACATTTTCCTTAGAATAAATGAATAATCAAAGAGTTCTTTGGAACTGATTAATTGATTGTAACATTAAATTGGCTTACCTCAAAGTTAATCTAATTAACTGACCCAAATATTAATAATTAATCATAATTGGTAATTATGGATTATTATTAATATTTCCCCTTAGAGCTAATATCGTTACAACCCCCTGAGGTCGATGGTATCGCCGGCGATTTTCCATAGGAGTTTCATACATCAATCGATTCTGTTAAATGTGTATTATTTTTGTGTATACTCACAATAAAAACAAAGTGTTGTGCTTTTTGCCAAATAAAGAAAAATAAACACGAAGCGAGTTCTGCCTTCACTCTGCCAGTAAAGTCCATTCTGAAACGCGTCCGAAAATGAACTGTAGCTCAGTTCTGAGGAGCTGAGGAATACTAGTACGTTTTTTTCCTTCACGAATTTCTTCACGTGGGTTTCTGTTTATGAATGAATGAACGGCAGAGATGCGCGCTGTTTACCACAGCTGGCAAAGACAGTTTAAATTTAAATCGCGTGTGTGAATGAATGATGATGTTTTAGCAAACTGTATTGCTATACTGAGATGAGTAAAAATCGACTGAAATATGTTGAAATAAAATGAAGGCTATTTGTATAAGCAACGTATTAAACTGCAAATTAACAATATGCCCTAATATTTCATGAAAACAACGTTACAGTCAGGCGAAATATGAAAGACAACATCTTGTTGACTAGATTTGGGTACAGTTTTTACTGTAGAATACTGCCACGTCAAATAAGCTTTTAATCTAATCTAAGTTTTTAATAAAATAGCAAAACATATTTACAAGATAGATGTAAGCAAAATCTTAAATGGTCAATATAAGTCTTCTTCTAAATATATCTTTTGTCCTTGCATTGTGGCTCAGTCAGTGTCACACCTGAATGAATGGCTAATTATGCAGAGTCATTATGCAGAGTGGGTGGGACATTGTATTCTAAGGTGTAAACCACTCCTCGTTCACGCCCCCTTGCATATTGGCTTTCCAAGCAAAACCTGTTTTACATCAATTTATATCAATGTATGGTTTTATGTGAACGATAAAGCAAGACTATTTTCACATAATTTTGAAGAAAAAACTCTAGGCGAGGACATCCATTAGTCAAAAGTCTTATTGACACATATTTACTATGTGTTTTGTGGCCTTATTTCAGAAATTTTAGTTTTTAGTTTTTTCAATAACCATGCATAAACATTATTCTCTCAAAAATGAAAACATGTACATACACGTGGCTCACATATTATGGTAGCCCTGTTTGTGCTTTATAGAGTGAATTTACACCTTTGCCATTAATATGTTTATAAGTAACTGAAAAAAGCACAAATGTCAGGGCATGTCAGAACATCTCAAGGGCCCCAAAAACAGCCCAGACCCCAGAGGGTTAACCCCGGACGACTGTGCCGCAAGGACTCACTCAGGAGATTCCAGGAACTAACAGCATCTTTCATCATCGAATAAGGGACTCTTCTAAAAGCATCTTTCATCATCGAATAGTATTCGAAAAGTTGAAAAAAATGGCGACGCAAAACCTGATGGAGAGCGACTCCCCGTTGAGTTCTGGCAATGCGGGGCACAATTATCATCCTGCGTGTGAGTGCGCCACGGGCAAAGAGTGTCGTTTAAGAGCGGCGTTGGACTGTATGTTTAAAGATCATTTTAGAGGCCAGATGGTTGGCTTGATGCACAGGATCATCAATGCTGCGTGTGATATGAAAAACAATTGTGCGCAGGATACCAAACGTGTGACAAATCTCAAAAATGAAATGGATGTTGTAAGAGGCCCGATAAAGTCATGGCCTGATGTAACACCCATGTTTTTAACGGCAAAGAGCCGATCAGCGAAATCCTCAGAAAAGTTCTGGATGTGTTGGGTGAATGTTCTGATGAATTCGAAATCACCGAGATACTCGCTATATGGACATTTGTAACAGATCTCTGTGTGTCACTGGTGTCAAAAAATGCAAAAACTGACGTTGGTGAATTGGTTGAAAGTCTGGTCAACTATACCCTAGAGCAAAACATGATAGCCTGCAGAGATTTTCTATTCTGGTTAGACCATCTGTAAATGTTGTTTTACTTTATGTACGTAATGCCGGTCTATCATTTTCTTCACTACTTCAATGTATGAAATGTTGAATTAAATGTTGAATGTTGAAATAATGTTGAAATCATTTTTTTAACAAAAATGACTATTGTGGTAATGTCTGAGCTCATAAAAATAGTATACATAATAATAATATTTAGAATAATTAAAAATTCTACATGATTTAAAAGATTAAATATTTAAATATTTGTTTTCTACATTTTAATTACTGTATTCCCGAGGTGGCAACCATTTCCAAGATGTGAATACCTGAAATTGTGTGGTGATTTTTCAAATGATACAACTAATTTGCCCGCTGTGTACAGAACAGAAAAAAAAAGACATTTTGTGGTGTTGAAAATGTTTTGATTTTGCTCTTAGCATCGGGTCCTGCATCATAGAGGGTATTTAATAAGTTTAATAAGATTATGTGCTCTGTCATGGACGACTAGACACTAGTCATGGGATGTCCGGCAGAGAGAAGGGCTTGAGTGGACACGTCCTGTGGTCACATTTTTATGTCTTCATCCAGAGTTTACCCGAGAGTTTACAGAGTTTCACTCTGCCTTTTCCCCCGCTTCGCAGCGTAGCCATCCTACAGCTTTCCGCCCCTGCGACAGCCGTAACATCGACCACCACGGCATCCGTTTCAGGCCAAATGGAGGAGCAGGTGGGTTACTTAAACATGGCATTCAGCAACCTGGCCCTTTCCAGTCCCATTTCCTCCCGTGGAGTTGAGGATATGTCTCACCAGCGACCTTCGGCTTGTCACAATCCTGGCATGCATCGAGAACAGGAACGCCTTGACACCTTTCAGAATTGGACTCTTGCAGAGTGGCTTGCTTCAGTTGTGGAGGCCAGCTTAGCAACTGGGAACCGGGAGATCGGGCAGTATCAGAGCACCAGAGGCATTACCCCAACTGCCGCTTCGTTCGAGGTGATCGTGCAGATAATGTACCTTTATCTGGTGGCGGCCTTTCAAATGTATCTAACTTGGCAATGCAACAGTGTGAAGAAAGGTCGCTCACATTTGTCAACCGGCCCTCAAGAATAACTGTTCAACCAGACCAATTGGCTAAGGCTGGTTTTTACTATGTTGGTCGTAATGATGATGTGAAGTGCTTTTGTTGTGATGGTGGACTCAGATGTTGGGAGTCTGGTGATGATCCATGGGTAGAACATGCTAAGTGGTTTCCAAGATGTGAATACCTGTTGCAAGAAAAGGGCCAAGAGTTTGTTCATCAGATTCAAGCAAGATTTCCAAGACTATTTGAACAGCTATTGACTAATGGAGACAGCGACTCGAGAGAATTTGTTGTACACCTGGGTCCTGGAGAAGACCGTTCAGAAGATGCAGTGATGATTAACAATCCTGTGGTGAAGTCTGCTTTAGAGATGGAATTTGAGCGTGGCCTGATGGCCCAGACAAATGAAGCTGCATCCCAGAGTCAAGATCTTTCAGACTTGCCTATGGAGGAACAGTTAAGAAGACTTCAAGAGGAGCGCACATGCAATGTTTGCATGGATAAGGAAGTGAACATTGTCTTCATCCCCTGTGGTCACCTAGTTGTGTGCAAAGAATGTGCGCCTTCTCTGCGCAAGTGCCCCATATGTAGAGGCTTGGTCAAAGGCGCTGTCCGTACTTTCCTATCATAAAGTGAAGATATTCATCATCCAAGTAACAAACATTTTTTGGATTTGCAAATTTACATTTAACTTGATGAATAAAAACAAAGGAGAAGTTTATTATTTTCACTCAATCCAGTGACAAAATCTGATTAAACATTACACGTTTAAAACATATGGGTGAATTGTACACCATAAGTTCTGTAACAAACATTTAGTTTGCTATGGATGTTAGGTAAATGTTTATTAAATTAATTCACAATATGTACACATTCATTATTAATCTTATGCCTAATATGATGAAAATGGCTGTTATTTGTTTCTTCCCCTCTCACATTAAATCACATGTATTATATAGGCCTATTTTAAGTTCAAAATGGTGAAATTAGAAAAAAAGTTGATTAGTTTGCCTGATTATTTTTGTCATTGTTTAACATTTCTCAAAACAGCTGTCAAATATGAAATGTTTAGTTTAGCTACTTGCACCTTATTTCGCACTTTATGACCGTTATCAGCTGGAACTCGCTCTCAGCGGCTCCTGTGAACATAATATTGTCCTAACATTGACTATTATTGTTATTGTCCTAACATAGACTATTGTTTTAACTCTGGTTTAACATGCTGTGCGTCTGTTCACTGTCCATCATGTGCTCTAACACCTGCAGCATCAGCCGGTTCATTGACTTTGAACTGGCGTATGAATGTGTCTACTGGTGTATCTAACCCTAACAACTAATGACCAACATTATTTTTGCTATTGTACATAAATTTTATTCTTCTAACTGCTTTTCTTTGGTTAACACAGCTGGAGAAGAACAACAGGGAGGTTGGAAGACACAGTAGAGGAACTACAGAATAAATATGGAGAGAAAACAGCATTAAAAAGGATCAAGTCCATAGTGAAAAAAATCAGAAAAAAGAATATCAAACGTAGGAAAAGATTTATAATTTACTTTGTTAGTAGTCAATATGTTTCTCAATCTTCAATAAGCTTTACTATAATGTTTACGTGGTTTTGGTTGTGTAATTAATTGTTAATTTTTCTAACAGATGGTGACGTTCAAACGCTGAGCGTTCAAACACATTCTGGACACGTGACAAATCAAGAGCCTAACAACCTTCCACAACGACAGCATAATAATAATAATAATTCTACATCATTCGGACAGCCATTCATTCAGAACCCTAATCGGCTTAACTTAACAATTGACCAGAAGAATGGTGGGACAATAGTTGCTACAATCATGGTAGAAAAAAACAATATATGGTGATGTTAACATCGGTGCGATGAGTGTCTGATAATTTAAGAAACAGTTGCTTAGTTAAGAAATGATTGGTGTATGTTATATATATATTTATGTATGAGAATTTTTTGTTTTGTTTTTAAAGTTGGTCCATAGGGTGTGGAACTTTGCATCACTCTGGTGTCTAAAAATACACCCAAAGATACACCCAAAGATACTAAGTAGGAGAATATCTAACTGTATATTGTAGATTGTGAGCATTCCATTATCTGTTTATTTGGGGTCAGATGTCGGGGTCAGATTGTGCCGGATGTTAGTAGGCATTAGTTAATAACAAACAAAAACTTTAAATCAACTTAATATCAATAAATAAAATATGGTTAAATTACAATTACAGTACAATGACTTCCATAATATTTTAGTAAAGATATGCCTGGATCACCCAACACAATGTTTTGCGTTGTGAGTGAGACCTCACAATGTTAGAGAAATCTAGTAATCAACATGCATTTATGTAGGACTGTCAAAAATCATCTGTTATCATGGTTTAGTTGTATTTAAAAAAAAAATTCTTAAAAATGTTGTGTCAGACATATTGGGTAGCATGATTATCTTGTTTAATCGTGTATTAAGTCAATATTTATCAGGTTGATGTTTGTAGAAATAAGCTAAATACATTTATAAAACAAAAAGAACCAGTTAATGGCCTTGTGTCAGACTTTGTGAGACTTAACTTTTTATTCTAACTTTAAAGCTAGATTATCCTTTGAAAAGTGTAATAGAGTATTTTATTTTTACACACGCAGTGTTTTCGCCAAGTGGCCTACCCCTGAAGTTATGACTTCTGAAGGCCTCTCATGTGTAGATTCGCTCGTTGAAAAAATTGTATTTTATTAGCTAAAATCATTGTCTGTATTCATAAAAAATGTCCTCATGGGTGTAAAATGACCTCTGCCAATGATCTGACTTATCCTCGTAAGCGAAACATTTCTTATCTTTTTTTACATGGGGCGGGTAAGTCCAAGGAGGCTTCCATGTCGTTCCACCATCTTGAAACACTATAATACCAGAGAGGGGCAAAAAGCGCTAGCCTAACTCAACACGTTTCATCATCAACACTACTATAGTCAACAGCCCATTCAAAAGGACCATCAAAATAGTGTTACATTAAAAAGGCGTAATTGACAAAAATAGTAATTCTGAATTAAGTAATAATTATGACAAAAAGTTGAAATTATGACTTAAAAAGTTGAAATTAAAATTATGACTATGCGTCATAATTATGAGATGGAAAATTTTAATGATGACATACTACGTTGAAATTATGATAGATAAAGTAAATATTCCATAGTGAAATTTTCTGAAATCAATATAATTGTATTTGTGAAAATGATTCAGTACTGTAACAGCATTTATGAGTTTTTACATATCTTCTGCTTGTTTCTGCAGTTCGTCAAGTCAAGTTTATTTATATAGCGCTTTTCACAATACAGATTGTATCAAAGCAGCTTCACAGTATTAAATTAAAATAATACATCAATGTTTGTTTCTAGTGGAAAACGTCCACGTTTGGTAATGCTGATCAATAGTATTGTTGAATGATAAATTAAATATCTCCAAATAAGTCAAAGTTACGGTCTAAATGACAAGCTTTTTTGTATTGCTTGGCTGTGTAAATCATTATATAGGCAGCATAACGGTAGAACATGTATAGTTAAACTCGATGATGTGCTACCGCATTTGAAAAAGTGAGGCGCTAGAGAGCACTTCGTTTAAATGCAAAAATAGAATTTCACCGCTAGATGGGAGAAATTCTTTTGGGAGGACTAACTTGTAGGGTCTTAAAAAAAAAGCCTCCACAATCGAGGAGGTCAAAGGGCATGCTTCCTGCTATAGATAGTATCATCAGCTCTCCCGACAGTCTATTCATGCGGCCACCAGACAGATTTTAAACGCCGGATTTACACTTCTACATATATTTTGAGTAGATTACCGATAGTATATTCTCAGTAAAGGGTTTCACCCTGTGTGATTCCACACTGATTAAGGATAGTTCGGGGGATGCAAGTTAAAATGATCTTATACGATCTTATACTTATACTTTGAATTAAGACGAGTAAAATTAAATATTCGCTCAAGACCAACTTTACTTATGCCACGTCATGGACCACAGAGGCACATCGCGTCTCTGAAAATGTGTGGTGATTTTCCAAATGATACAACTTAGTCTAAATAAGAGCAATGTGGAGTCCTCGGATTTCTTAAAACAACACAACAACAAAACTTTGACAACATGTTGTATGGACAAAAGATCTAAGACGCCCCAGCATACTTTTTGCTTTATTTTAATCTTTTTTTTTTTTTTAATCTAAAGTTTTTGAACAGACGCTGTTTAGTAAAAATAATACATAAGTCTTCTTAGAAGATAAATAGAAGATATTATTTTTAAAAAAAATTAAAATTTTATTTAAACTTTTATGGTTATGCTTTTAAATGAATTTAGTATAAACTCTGGATGTACTCTGAAAAGGCGTTAGCAGACTAGATTTACTGTGACATTGTCCCCCGAGACTCATCTGGTCTGATACCCTGTTTCTTGAAGCTTCAGTTCACACTGTGGTTTATCTCTGAAGGATCTGGGGCTGTAAGGTGTTTTTATTTATATATTTATTTAGCTAAAACTTTGTTTACATTTTAGTAACATATGTTATTAATAATAATTTAATTTAAAATAGAGATTAGTGCATTTTTTAGAACCGTGTGTGTGCACAAAATGATATTAAATGATTTATTTATTTATTTTATTTTGAAAATTTACAAATGTAGTTTTCTGTGTTTAGGTGTACGGTACAAAATTGATTATAGCTATGGAAAGCCCCCACCATAAAAATTGAAACCCCGCATGGACAAAAAATGCCGATTGAATCTTTTCATATAAATGAGATTTAAGCCGACTAAGTACAGTTTTTCTACAATCTAAAGTTTTTTGAACAGACATTGTTTAGTAAAAATAATACAATGGGTTAAAGATAAATAGAAGATACGAATGTATTCAAACTTTAAAGATTTAATTTAAACAGTCTTTTAATTTTAAAAGATCTAATTTAAACTTTTAAGGTTATGCTTTTAAATGAGAGAGAGAGAGAGAGAGAGAGAGAGAGAGAGAGAGAAAGAGAGAGAGAGAGAGAGAGAGAGAGAGAGAGGGAGAGAGAGAACCACTCTGTGATTGTATATTAAATTATATAATTTATATTTAAA
Organism: Scardinius erythrophthalmus; assembly: GCF_964197995.2. NCBI lineage: Eukaryota > Metazoa > Chordata > Actinopteri > Cypriniformes > Leuciscidae > Scardinius > Scardinius erythrophthalmus. The sequence continues at coordinate 14,935,181 of NC_138222.1, read as the reverse complement.
GAATAGAATGTTTTATGTAAGATGGATTTTATTATTTTTGTTTATCTAAAACAATTGGCTTCAGTAGATATTTTTTATAACCATTTCATTTATATACTTATAAAGAACAGAATGTTTTATGTAATATAATTTTTATTCTTTTGTTTATCTAAAACTTAATTAAATGGTTTCAGTAGATTTTTAGTAAGATATCATTGTATATTATTTGTGTGAAATATAAAACATGATTAGGGCAACTCTCTTTTTCTCACTTTTGCTGTTACCTCAGGAAGGTGGAGGGGGATCGTGTCAGAGGATGCGCGCACAAACACAAATTATACTTACCAAAATCACATGATCTAGCGATAAAAAGGTTCAAATAGGGGAAAACTTTCTGTCAAAACCACATGATCAAAGACTAGCAAGGTCTATAGGGCAAACCATAACAACATATGCCGGAAAGACGCCGGAAGGGCAACCTGTCAAAACACATGATCGAAGGGATAGGTAGGGTCAATAGGTCAATCCATAACAATACAGGCCGGAAGGGCGACCGGAAAGGTCAAGGTCAACCGGAAGCCATCAATCATTTTGACACATGGTATAGGATATTAACTACTGCTATGCTAAAAGTGGTACTGCCAGACCCGGAGATCGGCTGAATGGATTCGAAAACGGTAAAACTGTTTAACTCTGGGGGAGTCATAAAATGAGTCTATTTCCCGAAAAAAAGTGTAGTATCCCTTTAAACTATTTTCTTTACATATGCTTATGTCTTATGTTAGTTTCACACCTATCTGTTAGCATACTTTTTGTTTAATAGAATGATTTATACTTACCTTTTAATTTATGTAATTTCTACATGTCAGTTTGCAGAATAACAATTCAAGTAAAACAGGTCCTGGGGGATATTCCAGAAAGGACGTTCAACAAACTCTGAGCCTAACCCTGAACTCTGAGTTGACTTACCCTGTGAAGTGAAACTGAGTTTTCAGTTCCAGAACAGCTGACCTGAGTTAGGTAAATCGACTCTGAGTATGTTAACTCTGAGTTGAGCTCGTGCCTGAAGACTAGTAAAAAGACATCATCAATGAAGCTCCGGTACTGTGATTCACCATGACAACAGGGGAGAAAACATCAGACATTTTCTGACTGCGGCCATAATAAAAATCACTGACAGAGTTTTAGATGCGCAAATCTTTACATTTTGAATTTAACATCACTTTATTTTATATTATCTTAATTTAAATCAGCTGAAAATTAAATATAAAAACAGTCTCACGATGGCTCCTCACTTTGGTTTCATTTCACATATTAAAGTAAAAGTTTATTCAGTGGATAATTTAACTTGTAGTAGCTTTTACCACCAAAAGATGCTGTTTTACACCCGAATGAAGTGGTGCTCACCTCCACCTCGTCCGACAGAGGCAGAGGAGCTGGGCCTAGGTTAGGGTTTCCCTCTGGAATGGATAACTCAGAGTTTCCCTCATCTCAGAGTTCACTCTGAGTTGTCACATACCTGCTTGCTGGAATACCCCCCTGGTTCTCCTAGAGTTATTTGAGTGATGTCATATGTTTAAGCTGATTGAATAGCTAGGCAAAAAGATTGATAGTGAGGCCAGTACACTTACATTACAGGTTCTGAAGAACTTGAAGGCATCTTCATGCAAGTACACAGGAAGTGCACGAAGGACGAGGGCCCGTCTCATATTTACATCATGTTGTTCCTAGATAGACAAAATAAAAATAAAAATCCATTACAATAGTAATTAAACAAATGCAGAGCAAACACTTTATCGAAGTGTTAAATAGCTCCATATTCTGATGGTGGTCATTGCTATGGGGTCATCATTTCTTCAGTAAAACATTTTTCAAATGAATAACTTTCTATTGTAAATACTTTAACTCAAAGAAAAAAAAAATTGTAAATCAAATTTCACATAAACAGTAGTTATTTGGACTTCTTTAAATTGAAGCTGATAAAGTATCTTTTTTTAAGGTTTCTATTTCTGATAGAATACATCTTGTCAAGACACCTATCTCTGATGAGATGACAACGTTGTGTTCATGGCATAATCACAATTTGAGTCGAGGCAATTCACACTATGGCTTCTTACAGTTGTCTGCAAACAATCTGTTAATAAACTGTTTCTGAATCATGCAAAGTTAAAAATTCACCTGAAGGTCATAAATCCTCATGAGCTTGGCTAGCTCCTCCGCTATCTTGACAGTCTTGGTGGCCTTGTCTCTGAACAAGGTGATGAGTTTAGACGTGTGTCTGTCCAGCTCCTTGTAGAATTGATTGCGCAGGTTAACGTTGTTTATTCGGTGGAACTCTGCAAACACCTGTACATGGACAGAATTACACAGAAATGCACAAAGATGAATTAGGAACAGAATTGTGAATGTATTTTAAAGAAGTTTTCTGTTGACAGGTAGCAAGACCAAGGGCAATTCTATTAGAGATGAGTCAGAAGAACCCAGGTCAAAATAGAAAGTTAATTGTCATTCATTTAAAACAGGCTGTATAATGTTATCTAAAGGAAATTAAAATAATAAACCTCTGTATACTTTGTTTACTGTGAATGGCAAAAACATGTCACAGCGTGATGTGTTGTAAACTTTTACATCTGCCATTTGCTTTTTGGTGAATTTATTGAAAATGTAGATTTTTAAAACAGTCAGTTAAATATTGGAAAAAATCAATCATGTTCAAAGTGGACATGGTAAAGAGTCACATTGATTAATTGCTCTCAACAGGGTGAACAGTAAAGTAATGATAAAGAAAGATTTTTTTTTTTTTTTTACCTGTGACTCCGTAAGTATTGCTGGCCATCTATCCACGACGTCTCTCACCCGTGGAGCTACAAGTGCTCCAACGATTTCTTGGCGACGAAGGGCATAGGTTGTGTTCATGAGCTTGCCTATGACTAATTGGTTTCTCTGTCTTTTCAACTTCATGTATGATTTCTTCTCTCATTGTTTCCAGAGTGGCTGTGGTTTGATCCTTCGGAAGGTTGATGATGTAGTTGACCTCAGCTTTTCGAGCTTTCTTTATGTTTTGATGGGGATGATCATTGTCGGGGTTGTTTCGGCTCCGTCTCCCTGTGTTGATGGCTACTTCTGCAACCCCAGCTTTGGCCAGATTGTTACGGTAAGACGCAACCTTGTACCCTATGTGACGTTTCCATCCCAACTCCCCGTCTTCACCAACCGTCATTCTGAGACATGGATGAGCTGTAATCAAAGCTTGAGCAGCCATTGCCAATTCCTTATCATGTGGGTATGGTTTAAAACTGTAGATCGTTTCTGCCATTTTTTTAAGGATTTCACTCTTCTGTGACCTCTTTAACTTTCCTTCTTCTAGTATATGCTCCATTTCATAACCAAAACCAGGAACAACAAAGTGATCAGGCCAACTCTTCTGGTGCTGTAACGCAGATGTATGTGGGAGTATGTCTGTGTCAGAAGATGCAGTAGATGAGGTGTCACCTTCAGGTCTGACGACTCTCAATGTGCCCTTCTCTGGTAACTCCTGGATGTCCACAAGAAGACAAAGATCACCATCAAAGTCTGGATCCTCATAGTGCAGGCTAAAGTCCCCATCCAGTCTCGGCTTGAACCTCTCTTGCATTATTTCTTTCAGCTCCTCCACTGACTTTGGTCGCTCGAGTAGAGTAAGTTTCAGGGCGGTGTCTCGTGCAACATACACACGCAGCACATGCTTCTGGGCAGCAGCCATCTTTTGGTTCCTAAAAGACAAAAACACGTACATTTTCATGGAGAGTGAAGGTGACATACACAAAATATACATGTCACATACTCACTTGTTCAACACAAATACTGGGACACCACTTGAACAAGGGGATGGATGGAAGGCCAGCTGCTGTAGTGGGGTAGTTTATTCATGGACCAACTGGTCTGCACAGCTCCAAGAGAATGTTGCAGTCATCTGTTTACCTGCTTCAGCAAAAACTTCAGTTCAATAATATGAAACGTTTGGGCGTCAAGAGCAATCTTCCATCTATGTTGTAAGCGCAGAGAGGTGTTTTGTCATTTAGCTCTGATGGGGTGTGAACAGCCAGATTGTTTTTGGAAAAGTTCGTAAGATCTCAGGTGTTCAATGTAGTGTGATGTGTGCTCTTGGCAAAGAAAGACAACACTACTCTTAACCAGGAGAACCTGTTCAATTCTACAGTAATTAGGCAGTCCTCCCTCTTGTCCCACAGACAAAAACATTCCTACATCATAATCAGTTCCATCAATTCAGACCTTTGATGTGCTGTAAATAACATTGCTTGCAGTTATTTGTTCAATGTATGTCTTGGCCACATTTGGAAGCATTGATACCAGTACAGAAGAGACATTTGATGTCTGCTGGTGAGGTTTGAAAAATCCTGAGGCACTGAGATTGTATGGTACCATGTATTTATGCCTGTCTGCAAGTGTTTTCAACACATTTTTAAAGTTTTGTGTGTTGTGTACAACTCTCTTGAAAAAACGGTGTTTACCCTCAAACCTCATTGTCCACAAGTGTACAAGGGGCCCAAAACGGCGTACAAGGTCAGGATAGTGTTCAATGTATTGATGCTTAGGACGAAGTTTGAAATCTGGAAAGGCTTCTTTCAGCATCTCTCTATGATCCAGTATCTTGGACTGTAAATACTGGATGGACTCCTCTGTGAATTCTGAGCACAGCGATAACTCTACTACCTCTTTTAAGTCCATTAGTACAGTCCATGCTCCATCCTCTTCAGGAACTGCATTCCCAATAATCAAAGGAAGCAGTCTAAGCAATGTGGCTTTTTCATGGCCATTACCACCAATGCTTTTCTTTACAGCGAAGGTCTGTGGTATTTTATGAGGTTTGTCAAGCTTGTCTGTGTGCTGGTATGGAAACGATAGAATTCTCTCGTTCAAATATTCAAGGGTAAAGTATTTGCAACGAATCATCTCACCGATACACAGGGCGAGCTCTACGGGCACAATGCCCTTAAAAATATCGTGGAGAGCATCAGGTGGGAAGCCAGTGACTGTATGAAAATGCTCTAGATGCTGGCTCAGGACACAATCTGCCTGAACATCATTCTGACTCTGACTATCCCCATGCATTACAGCATGCACATCACTATTATGGCAGTCTTTTGTCCTAAGACTGAACTCGCCACTTGTAACTTCATGAGTCTGACATTTAGCTTGTGTTTCTGTGGAGAATCTGCAAAAATATTCTGCTCTAAAAGACTTTGAAAAGCCTGCCAAATCATCGGCTGCAAGATTGTCAGACACTACACACATAACTGTTCCTTGAACTACCTTACCAATAGACTCAATGAATACCCCATCTTGTTCAAGGGTACGGAGGTCTCTCAACAAAGGACCAAGTGCTTTTTCATAGCCAAATGTCCGTATGTCAGCCACTTTACATAAAGCTGCAAGCTGTATCACATGCAGGGCTGATCGGTATTTACTGGGAAGATCAGCAAATGTCCAGTATACTGAACAGATTTTGTGTATTTTGCGTGATGTGCCAAGTGGATTAGCTATTTCCAAATCATCAATGTACAAAATGAGTGTTATCTGAAGACAAAAATGTGTTCTCTTTGAAGTACAAACCATCTTGGTAGCTTACATAATGACTGTTTTGTGCCACTTTTGTTTCTTTAATTTTGTCCAGAATATCTGTATGATTGAAGATTTTTTGTATCATCTCAAGGATGGGAACATGCACTGCTGTGTGTCCTGGCTGTAGCAGATAATGTACAGGCTTTACCACAGGGTAATTATTTTCGATGAAGATTTTCCTTCTCTTGGTTGAGGATAACTGCTTACCCTTAGTTGTGGCACTGACAATAACATTACTGTCCATAACAGTACTGACAACCTCATTTAGAAGTGTTTCACTGACAGTGATGTCATGACTCTGTAAGACCTCTCTAATGTCATGTTTGAGTATCGGTTGGGACAAGGAAAATATTTGAGTCAATTGTTCCACTATTTCCTGAGATGCCATGTCAGATACATGAAGAATAGATTGCATCTTTAAGAATAATGATGCCAAATTATGGTTCAACTGAGCTCTTAAAGTGTCTGTGTCACTGACTGTTTACCTCATCAAGATCAAATGTGTCCGTAGACTCTGCACTGTGACTTTCAGCAGGTTCCCCAAGACTTTCTGCTGCAACTACAACTGGGGCACTATCACTGTCTGCCAATACATTCACCAAAGTCTGAATCACCACCATGTTTTCTACTATTGTGTGCATTAAACGCTGAGTAGCTATTTGTTCTGTAATTACAGTTCTTGAATGGGCATGCTACCATCTCATGACTTCGTAAATGATTTCTCAAATGACCAAATAGAATTCTCTCAAAAAAGGGCTGCTTGAAGTTGCACAAAGAACATGTAAAAAAACCACATGCTTCTTCAGTTGCACCTACTCTACATGAATCATTGTGAGATCTTGACAGATGAGCTTTCATCACTTCAAATGATGGAAAAGTACAAATGCAACTGTCATAGAGACATGGCAGGGGGGACACTCTTGAATATTGGCTATGCAGTACAGTATAGTGCCAAAATAATTGTCCCCGGGTATTTGAAGTTGCAGAACACAACTTGCACTTCCACTCCATTGGGCCAACTTCAGCCTGCAATTTAAATATTTTCAATTAAAGTCTAAACCATTTCAGGCCTGGTTTGTACTTTTGGCTATTCCCATTTTTATTTTATTTTAAGTTAAAATCTGTGTAAAATTTTGAACGATGGGGAAATTATTATGCCAACCAGTCGACAACACAAATTAAGTCTGTTCTGCTGCAAAAAAAACTAAACATTGTGAATAATTCAGAGTGAAAATCTTTTTGAAAAAATTAAAATTAGTACACAATTTACAAAATTTACCTATTGGCACCTTGTCTGACGGTGAAACACTGACTCTCTGTAGCACTCTTTGTAGTCTGATATCTGTACACAACATGCGCACAAAGATGATTTGTTAATGTTCAAAAACATTTTTAAAATAATACATAATGATCAATGAAATTTAAAAAAGTGAATATACAGATAAAAAAAATTCAAATCTATCAAAAACATTCATTGTACACTAATTATAGTAAAAATTAAAATGCTAACAGATGAGCTAGTTATATAAAAAAAAAAGAATTGTGTGCTTATATATTTGCTATTTCTGTTGTTGTTGTTTTTAACAAAGTATTAATAAAGGGTTCAAGGGATAAAGACATTTCAATAAATAGCAAAAGAATGACTGTTGAAACACATAAAATAAAACCAATTGTTAATAACACTCTTTCATAATCCATCCTACCTGAACTGTTAAAATTATTTCGAGATGATCTCACATCCATACAATTGAGCCTACGAAAAAATACAAACACAGGCCTGATTAGCATCATGATAACACTCACATTATGTTTTTTAGCATTGTTCGTTTTACGCTAGCACACACATACACACAGCTCGACAACGCTAAATATTGACTGTGTAAAGCAGACACTTATTGAAATTAGTATACTCAAAGTACGCACATGCATTAACGTCGAACAGCAAAAACAACGACCGCCAGAAACCAGCGGGAATCAGGGATAACGTTATGCTTTTGGACTCCGCCAGAGAATTCAAAACTCATGGACATTCCTCCACCGTCAATGTCCCGGGTAAACATGCATTATGGGTAATGTAGTTAATCCAGGAAACCCGCTGATAACGTTACCAGAGACGTTACTCAGTTGTAAGATGAACTAAGGTAACTTAACGTTAACGCATTTGTCACATTCAACAACTTCTAAAGTTACAATTACTTGGATTTGTAAATATTTTATATATAATATATAAAAAAAACGTTAGAGTTACTTACCAAATCAGGGCTGATGATAAGACGGCGCTTAAGAAAACGAGGGCAATAAGACTGATGAAAATAACTGAAGTGGTGGTGGTTTGAAGCGGGGGGATAAAAGTGTGCATTCCAAACAAATAAAAACAAATTAAACTGTGTTCCACATCCACATGGGCTGGCCAAAACTTCCCCGCATCAAAGCAAATTCAAGATGGCTGACTCAGCTTTCCTGAGGGAGAGATAAGACCCACCCACCAAAACGTCATGACGTTATCTACTTTATGGTTCCTAAACTTTTTGAGCGTTCCACACAAATTAGCTCTAAAATACTGAGCCCTATTCAATTTAAGTGACATAAATCTCAACAGAGCTCAACACTTTATAGTTTGGTCAACTGCATAACGACATTTGACTGTTATGACCTTATTAGTTATGAGCTAGTACAACTGTTTGGGATTACAGTGTGGGGAAGAGCAGGGAACGGGGTACTCCTGCCGGCTGCCCAAACCACGAGGTACTCGTGAGTAGGGCTGGGCGATATATCGCATGACATTGTTATGCACATCTGAGTATAATGTAGAAAAGACAATGTTTTATTAAGATGAAAAAGTGTTTTGAATTTTTTTTGTAAAATAAAAGTCAGAAATTAAATGGGATCCTTTATTGTATATTTACTGCACTTACCCTGTAACTACACAGAACAAGGGGGTAACAAGCGCCACTTTAATTTACAGCCCGCAGGAGTTACACTTACCCTGTAACTACACAGAACAAGGGGGTAACAAGCGCCACTTTAATTTACAGCCCGCAGGAGTTACACTTACCCTGTAAATACACAGTTGAAATGGGTAACAAACACTACTTACTATGTAACAATACGAAACAACACTATTTGCACAGTAATTACAGAGAAAGGTACTCTTATTAAGAAAACAAAACAAAAAAACTTTTAATTACACAGTATATTTGCCCTGACATTTAAGTGTCATTGCAATACAATGTGATAAGGTAAGTACTAAGTAGTACATGGTACGTTCTAAATTAAAATCATAGCAGAAACAAATTTTTTTGGCTTAACATTAAGTAGTTTAGTAAGAAAAGCCAATAAATAGCATTGCCAATGTTTTTCGAAATCAGCTGTTTATAAAATTGTTTCAGATTAAATTTTTATCATACTGTGCTTACATACAGCCATATATATATATATTTAATTTAATTTACAACCCACAGATGTCAAAATTACCCTGTAACTACATTGCACAAGGACATATTTTGCCAGAAATGTGATAAAAACTTTTATATACAACAGACGTACAATTTTTGCCTGGAATATATTAACAGAATAGGTACCTGTTAGTTTTAAAATAATTACATTATAAATAATTTGCTTGTATATCTGGTTGTACCCCTTTATTACCCAAAACTTAACATGTTGTTCCCTTATACCTACACGGAGGTACACTATAATTACAGAAACGTACACTGTAATTTCGGTTTACTTACAAAGTTCTTTGCAGGTTGTATATGTGCTTGTTACCCCTTTATTACCCAACACTTAACATATTGTTCCCTTATACCTACACGGAAGTACACTATAATTACAGAAACGTACACCGTAATTTCGGTTTACTTACGCAGTTGTTTGCGGGTCGTAATATAAAGTGTTACCAAAGTTTTTCATAAGATCCCCTAGGGTCAGCGTGTCAGCAAGACAGAAGTTTGATGCTGTCATGTGAGAACAAGCAACAGCCGGCATTTTTCCTCCTCCCGAGTGCCTCATCTTCTTAATCTCCTCACATAAATGATTAGATTTCGATGGCTTACGTTTCTTCCCTACCGCAGAAACCACCACAGGTTCATCAATGCCGTCAAAATGATAAAAATTTTTGATTGTTTGTTGATCAAAAAGTATAAAGTAGATAAGGAAATATCGGGTGTATTCAAAGCGCCGCCGTTACTGTTTACAGAGAAGGGGGTGCTCAAGCCATTTCCAAAATTAATCAAAAGGTCCCTTCTCAAACAATGATCATTGATAATATTGTGGTCAATAAAACAAAATGCATTTGATTATAATTAACATGACAATGTGTACAAAACTAAAGTAGACTAAATTCACGTTTATTTTTACGTTTCTGTCAATCTGAGGTCGGTGTCGTTGCCACAACGCGTTGCTATAGGCTGCGTCACTTGCGTCAAGTTGCGTGTCTTGCTTTGGACGAGGGTCTAAAACTCCGGAGTAGTGTTTGTGGACGGCAGGCGTAACCGTAGTAAAAGTTATGCGTTTTAAAATGAAAATGTACTAGTGTTAGCGTAGGTATTCCACAGTCTGCTCGGGAACCGATGCTCTCGAGCCAAACATAGTTATTTCAGTGAGTATATGGCTCGAGAGCAGGAAGGAATAAACCAAACAATTTTTAAATGTTTTTTTTTTCAATAATAAAAGGTAGTGTGTCAATTCAATAAAAAATCCACATATCACATATTTTAAAATATTACATAATTCATGGAAGCCTGTTTGTCATTTATAATACACTGACAAATCCTTATCTGGCACAACATGTTCAAATTTCATTGGACAATGTGAAGTGGAGCAGTAATTTTCCAGGTATTCATAAATCTTTTGAAAATTAGATGGACAGACACATTTACATTTATGAAGTGATCTGAATCTGCGTCGTTTAAACAATGGATGCTATTTGACTACAAAGCACTGCACAAAACCAGCACCAAAAGTCGCATTAAAGGGTAACTCTCGTCAAAATTGAACCTAGGCTCTTTTTGTTAATCTATCCGAGTCAAACTTCCGTGTAAAAGCATAATTAGAATGGAAATGCCACTTTTAAGATTGACCGTATTTTCGTTTTAGGTCAAAATGCCTTTTGAATGCCACTTCAATGATAGCATCAAAATCGCTATTTTTAAAACACCAAGAAGGCTCGACACAACATAAAACTGTGCTCGTGTACACAAAGTTTACTAAAAAGAAAGGTTTTGTACATCTCACTTTATCAGTTAGTGTTTCCAGTGGCTGGAATTGTGTCAGTCAAAAGTAGTCGATCTCCGAATGCAACGTAACATGAGGAGAGTAAAGATGGAAAGTTCCTAAAGCTTGTTTCCATATAAATTCATGGATAATTTATCTAAGTTATCATGCTTTTCATTGAAATTACCATTTCATGACATTTCCTCATATGGAGTCAGTTCATTACATTGCATTGGAGATCGACTACTTTTGACTGACAATTCCAGCCACCAGAAACACTAACTGATAAAGCGAGTCATACAAAACCTTTCTTTTTAGTAAACTTTGTGTACATAAACAATGTAGTCAATGCTCGAGTTCATGTATAGAACCCCTGGTGATACTTCGAGCACAGTGTGATGTTGTGTCAAGCCTTCTTAGGCTAACCTTTTAGGCTCTAAAAAGTCTTTACTGTTGATCAATTTAGCACATCCTTGCTGAATAAAAATAGCCTATTAATTTCTTAAAAAAAAAAAAGAAAGAAAGAAAGAATATTACTGACCCTAAACTTTTGAACAGTAGTGTATGTGAAGCGATCTGGCAAAACCCGTCGGATTTCACGCTAGTACGTTTTCAGTAAGGTCTTAAAATAGGTTGAATGTCAAAATTGGGTTTATTAAATTATTCTATAACATTTTGGGCCCTATTTTAACGATCTGCAATGCAAGTGTCAAAGCGCAAAGCTCAAGTAACTTTGTGGGCGGGTCTTGGCGCTGTTGCTATTTTCCCGGCGGGAGAAATGACTCTTGCGCCCGGCGCAAATCTAAAAGGGGTTAGTCTAAAGTAGCTTCATTATTCATAGGTGTGGTTTGGGCGTAACGTGAAGTAAACCAATCAGAGCGACATCTCACATTCCCTTTAAGAGCAGATGCGCTTTTTCCTTGGCGTATTACTACTATAACGGCGGATTTGCCAGGTGGCGCCAGGAGCGGTTCACAGCCGCGGAGAGCAAGGCTCTCGTCACGGCTGTAAAAGAGAGAGAAGTGACATTGGGGATGGAGAAACACACCCAAATTGGCTTCGGTTAAACAGGTATTTAATAATGTGGGTAAATGTGTAAGCTAGATGTATGCTTTTATAATAAATTGTCTATCTATCTATCTATCTATCTATCTATCTATCTATCTATCTATCTATCGTTTGTAATAATATGATTTGCAAAAATGAAAACTGCTGCTTCTGTGTAGATTAAGTCAAGTCAAGTCATCTTCATTTATATAGCGCTTTTAACAATGTAGATTGTCTCAAAGCAGCTTTACAGAGATAAGCGTATAATTTAAGGTAACAGAGATTGTTTCGGCTTTAAGCAGAGTTAAGTTATTTCCATCTAAAGTTAGTTTTAATTGATTTGCTTCCGTCGCAATGATCATTTGTTATTAAATTAGGGGCCGCTAAGACGACACCATTCCCTCTACACAGACTTTAAACGCGAACCTGTGAGAAACACTGATGGCGTTCACATGCGCATTTAGAATGGGTTCTATAGTTATGTGCGTTTAAATATACGCAGGTTTGGAATTCCCTACAAGCCAAGCCTAAACAAAATACTTGTCTTTCCTTATAAATTTTGATAAGGAATTTGATAAGGAATTTTATTTTATTTGTTGCTTTGGGGTAGGACCGCGAGACGAATTTTCCCGACAACGCCTTATCTGTATAGTGTTAGTGGGATCCTCCATAGGGAGAGACTAGTTGGCACTTCAGCACTGCGTTGTCATCGGGTCCAGGCGAAGGTCCTTCGTCAGATCTGGATACGGCCTGGATCCGGCAGGCTGCAGAAAAACCTCGGGATAAACACAGACACTAAAATTAGCGTAGATGCCATTCTTCTCATGATGTAACGAGTACATCAGGATTTATGGGAAGTGTTCCCGGTTCAGGCTGACCTAATCTATGCAGCATAACATTAAATTATAGAAGTCTATAATGTATTATGTGAAAGCTAGGTCAAAGAGATGTGTCTTTAATCTGGCTTTGAACTGACAGAGTGTGTCTGCTTCCCGGACAATGGTAGGAAGACTGTTCCAGAGTTTTGGTGCTAAATAGGAAAAGGATCTACCGCCAGCAGTCGATTTTGATATTCTAGGTATTATCAACTGGCCGGAATTTTGAGATCGTAATAGACGTGACGGACTATAATGCGTTAAGAGCTCGCTCAAGTACTGCGGAGCTAAACCATTCAGTGCTTTGTAAGTAATCAGCAATATTTTAAAATTGATGCGATGTTTAATAGGGAGCCAGTGCAGTGTTGACAGAACCGGGCTAATATGGTCATACTTCCTGGTTCTGGTAAGAACTCGAGCTGCTGCGTTTTGAACCAGCTGTAGTTTGTTTATTAAGCGTGCAGGGCAACCACCCAGTAGAGCATTACAATAATCTAGCCTTGAGGTCATGAACGCATGAACTAATTGTTCCGCATTTGTCAATGAGAGCATATGGCGTAATTTAGATATATTTTTAAGATGGAAAAATGCAGTTTTACAGATACTAGACACGTGACTTTCAAATGAAAGATTGGTATCAAAGAGCACACCCAGGTTCATAACCGACGACGAAGACTTAACAGAGCAGCCATCAAGTGTTAGACAGTATTCTAGATTATTACGTGAGGAAGTTTTTTGTCCAATAATTAGAAACTCTGTTTTTTCAGAATTTAGAAGTAGGAAATTACAAGTCATCCAATTTTTTATATCCGCTATGCATTCCGTTAATTTTGTGAATTGATAAGTTTCGTTAGGTTTTGACGAAATATAGAGCTGAGTATCGTCAGCATAACAGTGAAAGCTAATTCCATGTTTCCTAATGATATCTCCTAATGGTAGCATGTACAGAGTGAACAGCAGCGGTCCTAATACTGAGCCTTGTGGTACGCCATACTTAACCTGTGATCGATGAGACATCTCATCATTTACTGCTACAAACTGATAACGGTCAGATAAGTATGATTTAAACCATGCTAGTGCATTTCCTGTAATGCCAACATAATGTTCTAATCTATTTAAAAGAACGTTGTGGTCGATGGTGTCAAATGCAGCGCTAAGATCGAGTAACACTAATAGAGAGATACAACCACGATCGGATGATAAGAGCAAATCATTTGTGACTCTAACGAGAGCTGTTTCGGTACTATGGTACGGTCTAAATCCGGACTGGAAATCCTCGCAGATATCATTTCTTTCAAGAAAGGAACACAGTTGTGAGGATACTGCCTTTTCTAATATCTTTGACAGAAAAGGTAGATTCGAGATCGGCCTGTAATTGACTAATTCTGAAGGATCAAGTTGCGTTTTTTTAACAAGCGGTTTAATCAAAGCCAGCTTAAAGTTTTTTGGTACGTATCCTAGAGACAAAGACGAATTAATGATATTAAGAAGAGGATCTATGACCTCTGGAAGTATTTCTTTCAGTAGCTTAGTCGGTATAGGGTCTAACATACATGTTGTAGATTTAGATGATTTAATGAGTTTAGTAAATTCTTCCTCTCCTATAGCAACGAATGAATCAAATTTTTCCTCAGGGAGACTACAATGCACTGCCTGATGCGATACTGTAGTAGACGGTTGCATAGTTATAATTTTGTCCCTGATATTATCAATCTTATAAGTGAAGAAGTTCATAAAGTCATTACTGCTGTGTTCCTTGGAAACTTCGGTGCTTGAAGCTTTATTTTTCGTTAGTTTAGCCACCGTTTCAAATAAATACCTAGGATTATGTTTATTTTCTTCTAATAGGGTTGAAAAATAAGCAGATCTAGCAGCTTTTAAAGCCTCTCTGTAAGTAATTGAGCTCTCTTTCCATGAAATGCGAAATACCTCTAGTTTTGTTTTCTTCCAGTTGCGCTCCATTTTTCTGGCTGCTCTCTTAAGGACCCGAGTGTGCTCGTTGTACCACGGCGTTGGACTATTTTCTTTAATCTTCTTTAAGCGCAACGGAGCAACTTTGTCTAAAGTGCTGGAAAAGAGAGAGTTAAACGTTTCTGTTGTAATATCTAGTTCTTCTAAGCTATCTGAGATGCTGAGATGATGAAACTGATTAGGAAGATTATTAATAAAGCAATCTTTAGTAGCAGAAGTGATAGGTCTCACATATTTGAAACACGGAGTCGGCTTTGCAGCCTTGGCTAAATGCAAATTACACGAGACTAGATAATGATCTGAGATGTCATCGCTCTGCTGCAGAATTTCAACGGCATCCACATCTATTCCGCGTGATAATATTAGATCTAGAGTATGATTACGACGATGAGTAGGTCCTGACACGTGTTGTCTAACTCCAATTGAATTTACAATGTCTTTAAATGCCAATCCCAATGCATCTTTTTCATTATCGATGTGTATATTAAAATCACCAACAATTAGTACTTTATCTGCAGTCAATATTAATTCTGATAGAAATTTGGTATGCATCTACACATTTTGTTCACCATACTGGTGATGAGTTCAGTGCAGAGGTATCCAGATCTGTTCCTGGAGGGCCACTTTGCCACAGAGTTAAGTGATTTTGAAGACCTTTATAAGCTGATTCAGATGTTATTACTTGGGGCTGTAAATAAACTGTTCTGGGAGGTGGCCCTCCAGGAGCAGGATTGAACACCCCTGGTTTAGTGTATGTTATGCTAAAGTGGTAAAATATAGTTTTACACTACCTGACAAAATTTTGAACACACCAACAGTGTTTTTCTTATTACCTCTCATGTTTAAAATAATAGTCATTGAAATTACAGTACGAAATAACAATCGTAAGTGTGTGAATTATTATGGGGTTAGTTCAACAAAAATGAAAATTCTGTCATTAATTACTCCACAAGACTTTCGTTCATCTTCAGAACAGTATATTTTTAATTAATCAGAGACATTTCTGTCCCTCCGTTGGCAGCTACGCAACTACCACTTTTAAGCTCCAGAAAGGTAGTAAAGACATCATTAACCCTTTTGAACGTACATTCTAAATATTCAGACTGGCAGCCTGGCGTTAGTTTTTTTCTGTGCCTGTTATTATGCAATGAATCGCTGTCTAATTTCCATGGAGATGCATCAACCTTGTCACATGACATTTCGCAGTCACAATGGCGCACACGATGGATAACCGCCTGCAGGTGAGTAGTTTGAATTTTTTCTAGCTTTATTTTTTATTCAAAACCTCTCAAATAATTTGTTAGTGTGTACAGACTATGGTTGATATGGTTATGTTTATATTTTTTTCCCCACTGCTTTGAATTTCTCTTGCACACGGCACTTTGCATCTCCTCCACAACATCCGCGTGACAATCAGTGAGTATATATAAAATGTTTATATAAAAAAGGTAAATGTTTTTGTTTAAAACAAACTATAGTACACATACCTTTATACTTACTAATATAATTTAAATGAATAATAATCAAAATAGTATCATCATAAATTAATGAATATATTTAGACTTTTTACAGGCTTAATAATGCTTCAGTGTGTGGTACTCATGAAAAAATGGGACTGCACACAAGGGAGTGTTGCATGGCACACACATGTGCTTGGTGAGGCACCTCTGCTTGCTCTTGCGTGTGCTGGAGCGGCAGACCTTGCAGTGCCGCCTGGTTTTGCTACCCTGGGAAGTGGTCTGAGGGCTTCAGATGGGAAATGCCTGGCTGTAAGGCGCAGAGGAGTGTCTAAGGCAAGACGCCTTCTTTTGGTTGGACACCACAATGTGCTGTACTCCTCCAGCAGCCCTCTCATCAGGTTCGTCCTGAATTGTAGGGAGGTGATTTCCTTTCCTACTCATAGTAGAGCACATCAATAGGGAGTGAGGAGAATAGAATAGTCTGTGGCAGTGTGGTCTGTTTATTATTGTGAATTTGTTAACACTTTAGATTACATTAATTGAAAATTGTATCACTTTTTATCTTGTTTATATTTATTATTAGATGATTTGTATCCATTTCTCAACAAGAATTTGCCGGTAGACGATGTGGCTGTTGAGTAAAACAGTGTCAAGTAGGTGAAAGAAGATCTTCTTGTATCACTTGGTAGACTTTCTGGTGCATTCCAGTCATCATGTCAGCTTGGTCAACTGCCCCCATCTTTTTATTATACTCCAGCACACAGACAGGCTTCATCCTTGGTTGCCCAGTGATGTGATCAAGCTTCCCTGTGGCTGCCATACCAGTTGGGTGGACTGTGGTAAGGACATGAACATCCCTCTTGTCATGCCATTTTACTGCCAACTGCGATTAATTTTCTTTGAATTCCACCTCACCTTTTGTCATCTCAAAGGTGAACTTTGGCATCCCTTTCCTGTTTTCGCGCACAGTCCCACAAACTCCAGTGCCAAGAGGTGCTGGAAAAGTGTGGGACTAACTGTACCAGTTGTCCACATAAAAAGCTGTAAACAGGACTTCCGGTTGGAACATCGTCCAAGATGGTCGCATAGAGAGAGAGCTCCCGGTTGAGCCAGTGCAATTAGATAAATTCCCCAATACAAAACAAATAAATAATTTCATAGAAAACACAGACAAGGGGACAAGAACCATAACACCACTTAGAGTAATAAAAATCGTCCGAAGACAAGAGGTGAGAAAGACGGGGCGCAGCAACATTAACGTTAGCAGTAATAGGTTTAAGCTAGCAAACAACGTGGAGAAATGGCCGACTTGGAACTGATTCTGCGAGAACTAAAGGATTTTCGCCAGGAAAATAAAGATCAATTAGAGAAAATAAAAGAAGAAATTGTGAAGGTGAATACCAGACTGGACGAGGCAGAAGGGCGAATTGAGAAAGCAGAGGAGAGGATCCAAAACACAGAGGAAGTCATCACTGCTATGCTAAAGCTACACACCAAGCTGGATGATAAGCTGCTGGATCTGGAAAGTCGCTCCAGACGTGATAACATACGGATGTATGGGGTACCGGAGGGAACAGAAAAAGAATCAACAACGATGGTCTCATTTGTGGAAAATTTACTCCAAGAAGGTCTCGAGTTAACTGATGACATGCCCGACCTGCATATTGAAAGGGCTCATCGGTCGTTGGGACCGCAGCCACCGACGGATGCGCCGCCACGCTCCATCATAATTAAGTTTTTAAGTTTCAAAACAAAAGAGTCATTACTCCGCAAGGCATGGCAGAGGAAGGGGTTTACCTGGCAAGAAAACCATATAAACCTGGACCACGACTATCCACCTCTGATACTCAAACAACGAAGAGAATATTCAGAGATCCGCAAAGTGCTGAAGGAAAATAAAGTTCAGTTCCAGACCCTCTTCCCAGCCAGGCTGTGCGTGAGACACGGCGACGGAACCAAAACCTACGATACTGTAGAGGAGGCTTCAGAGGACCTGCGGAGAAGAGGCTACACGGTAACAACAACCACCAGACCGCCGGAGACACTCATGGAACAGGTGCAACGATTATCCTGGAAAAGAGTAGACAGGCGAGCGAGGAAGGATACAATCAAAGCCGGACGCGATGCAAGCTACAGGGAGAAACTCCGAGCCTTTCAGAGATCATCACCGGCCCCCTCCGGGACCTAAAGGATTTAATCCAAAGTTCGAGGACAACGGAGTTAATTGTGAAATTTCTTGAACTGTATTGTAAGTAGTGGAGGAGTTATGTGGCAGGATTGACTGGTTCGTTCAGGACTAACTTTTCATCCTTAGACCCCGTTTTTGTTTATTTTTTGTTTATTTTATTGACTTTATTTTTTCTCCATGCGACTGTTGCAGGTAAGGGCCTCTCCCTCCGGAATGAGGAGGGGGAATTTTCCCTTCGAGCCACCTTGGGAGGCTCAACAGGGTCAAATTATCAGACCCCTACATAGGGAGTCACACGGACAAATGTTTGGTTTTATGTTTATTAATATGTTAGTCGTTCATTCCCTGCTGGTTCTTGCAGGGAGGGGGAAGCGCACTAAGTTTCTGAGTGAGATGAAGGGGGAATCACATAGATGCAAAATAGGTCTTTAAAGATAGCATCATTTAATATAAATGGGATACTCAATCCAGTTAAGAGAGGGAAAATCTTATCAAAATTAAAGAAGGATAAAATTCAGGTAGCTTTCTTGCAAGAGACACACCTTAATGATACTGAACATGCCAAATTGAATAAATCAGGATTTAAACATATTTACTTTTCTTCCCATGGATCGGGAAAGAGGAGAGGAGTGGCGACTTTGATATCCGGTGCTGTAAATTACGAACACATATCAGAACATAAGGACACCGAAGGCAGATTTGTTATGATTACGGGTAAAATTGAAGGAATTGTGATGAGTCTCCTTAACGTGTATGTTCCTCCTGGCAGTGACTGGTCCTTTTATAAACATATAGTTGATCTAATGACAACAAAAAGTCAAGGGATTTTAATAAGTGGTGGAGATTTTAATATACGATTAAATCCGAAAATTGACTCATCAAATGGGAAATCTGGCGCCAAAAACATTAACAGAAAATTAAATACGTGGTTGCGTGAAGTGGGGATTGTCGACGTGTGGAGAGAGATAAATCCGACGAGCCGAGACTACTCGCATTACTCACCTGCTCACAATGTCTACTCGCGCATAGATTACTTCTTTATGCTTAAAGGAGATCTTTGTAGGGTGAATAATTGTGAAATAAAAGCTAGCACTATTTCAGACCATGGTCCCATTTATATGTCAGTCCATCTGAACAATAAGAAGAAATCAACCCTCTGGAGACTGAACTCAAACATTCTGAATAACCCAGTTATTAAAGATAAATTGAAAAATGAAATTCAGTTGTACTTGGACATTAACGAAAATGAAGAAGTGACCCCACCTATTCTCTGGGATGCATTAAAAGCAGTGATTAGGGGCAAAATAATATCCATATCCTCATATGAGAAAAAAATTAAGGGAGTAAAACTTAAAAAATTGGAAGAGGAATTGAAGACACTACAGAAAGAACATGCAAAGTCTCTCAAAGATGAGAACAAACATAAGATTAAAAAACTAATAAAAGAAATAGATGAAATAAATACTCAAGAAATTCAAAAAAAGCTCCTTTTCACAAAGCAACAATACTATGAGGTAGGTGGGAAATCACTAAAACTTTTATCATATAGGTTAAGAAAACAACAAGCGGATAGAACTATACACAAAATAAGAAACTCTGCAACAAATGAAATAGAAACTAATCTGGAAAAAATCCAGCAGTGCTTCCTAGAATACTATAAAACATTATATTCCCAACCACAGACAAGCAATGACAATCAGATTGATACCTTTCTGGCCCAAATTAATCTCCCACAGATCACTGATGAACAAAATGAAAAATTAATATCTAAAATAACAAAAGAAGAACTTCAATCATCAATCAGGAGAATGAAAGGGGGGAAGTCTCCAGGGACCGATGGTTTTCCCACAGAATGGTACAAAACAATGCAAGATCAACTAATTCCAACATTATTAAAAACGTTTAATTGGGTTTTAGAAAATAAAAATATCCCCCCCTCATGGAGGGAGGCAATGATCTCGGTCATACCTAAAGAGGGGAAGGACCAATCGGATTGTGGGAATTACCGTCCTGTAAGTTTGTTAAATAACGACTACAAACTATTCACCTCCATATTATCTAAAAGAATAGAACTGATATTACCAATATTAATACATAAGGACCAGACTGGCTTTGTCAGACAAAGACAGACCCAAGATAACATCAGGAAAACACTGCACGTTATGAGACAAATCACACAACAAAATCTGGAGACACTGATATTAAGTTTGGATGCAGAGAAAGCTTTCGACTCAGTGAGGTGGTCATTTTTATATAAAGTACTTTCAAAATTTGGTTTCCATACGAGTATAATAGACACATTTGCAGCTCTATATAACAAACCAACGGCTAGAATCAAAATCAACGGGGATCTAACTAGTTCATTCATTCTGGAAAGAGGAACGAGACAAGGGTGTTGTGCGTCGCCGCTCCTCTTTGCCTTGTTTATAGAACCCATGAGTCAACTGATTAGGCAGAGGTCGGACATAAAGGGCGTAATAATGAAATCCGGGGAGCAAAAACTGGCCCTATTCGCTGATGATTTATTGATAAGTATAACACAACCTACTCAGACACTCCCAAAATTGATGAAATTACTAGAGGAATTTGGTTTCATTTCGGGTTATAAAATTAATATCAATAAAACTCAAATATTAAAATTTAATTATGACCCACCATCCTCAATTAAGACCATGTACAATTGGAAATGGGATGCGGAATCCATTAAATATTTGGGTGTTTTATTACCTAAGGACTACTCAAGATTGTATGACATCAATTACGGCCCATTAAATTCAAAGATAAAATCTGATATACATAGATGGAATGTTATTCCCTTTTTAAGTTTAAGCTCCCGGATAGAATCAATCAGGATGAATATTCTTCCACGGTTACTATACCTTTTTCAGTGTCTGCCAGTCAAAATACCATCTAAACAATTCTTAGAATGGGACAGATTGATAGCAAGATATGTGTGGCAAGGGAAAAGGGCCAGAATTAAATTTAAGACACTGCAATTAAGAAAAGAGAAGGGTGGAATGGGCCTTCCTTGCCCACAGGACTACTACCATGCAGCCCAACTGAGACCTTTAGTCTGCCTGTGTTCGCCAACATACACTGCAGCATGGAAAGAAATAGAAAGTACAATGTTAAACAGAATCCCAATAACAGCCCTACTAAGTGATAACAAATTATTAGAAGAACAGGAAATCCCGAACGACTCTATAATAGGCAGCTCTCTGAAGTCCTGGCAGACAATGGTCAAAACTTGCAGATTAGGAGAAGCATCAAAAATTATGAGATGGTGTGCCTATGATTCAGACTTTGCTCCAAACAGAATCGATGGCAGATTTAAGATATGGATCTCAAAAGGTTTAACTACTTATTATTCATTTATCCACAAAGGGGCATTCCAGAGTTTTGAAACCCTACAAAAAGATTATGGACTGGGAAAAGATGATTTTTTTAGGTACCTGCAAGTGAGACATCATTTTAATGAAAATCTTAAAGGGGTGTTAGGAACAGATGAGTCAGGGTTCCTGGAAGTATTTTTATCATTAATTAAACCCAGACCAAGCAACAAAATTATCTCCAAAATATACAATATCATACAATTATCTAAAAAAGAGAATACGGAGTACATAAAGAAGAAATGGGAAAGGGAATTGAAAGTGAAGATCACACAGGAGAGCTGGGGGAAAATATGTCAATTGCAGTGGTTATCAACCGGGTCAAACACATGGCGGGAGTTCTGCTGGAAAAACATTGCAAGATTCTTTATCACACCCATTCAGAAACGATATCAGGGTAGCGGAGATGCCTGTTGGAGACTTTGTGGGTCTAATGGAGCCAACCACTTCCATATATTTTGGGACTGCCAGATAATTAGACCTTATTGGGAAGAGATTCACAAACATATAAACAATGTATTTAATGTAAATATACCATTCAAATGTGAAACTGTTTATTTGGGCAATATAGGGTTCGAAACATGGAATATTAACGATAAAAAATTGCTGGCAATACTATTAGCAGCCAGTAAGAAATCTGTTACGAGGAAATGGTTAAAAGTAGATCCACCCACCATTGATGAATGGATTGGAATTGTATATGAGATTTATGTTATGGAAAAGATATCCTTTTCCCTCAAAGTTGAAAAAGATTTTTTTTATAAGATTTGGACCAAATGGACTGAGTATGTAAAACCAATCAGATCTGATTTCATTTGACTGTACTTGTGCTTTGTGTAGACCTGCCCTCTTTGTGTTGTTTTAAGTACCTGAAGTGGTGCGCATCCCGGTTCTGTTCTGCTTTGTTATTGTTCCTAACTGAAATAAGTAATGGTCTGTAAAAGGAATACTCAGAAGGGCAATATAGACAACTCATCTAAACTTTCTGAATCCATCCCTGCCTATGTACTTGAATGCAAAAAATTGTAATTAATGTATGTGATGGGATTTTGCCTTTCCAAATAAAAAGATAATATCAAAAAAAAAAAAAAAAAAGCTGTAAACAGCTTAAAAACCCAGGACCAGACATGATGAAAGAAGACCAGGAGTCATGAGTTTCAATCAAATAGGTACAAATTTACTGAAGAATAGTTTGCAGTTTCATCGGTAGAGCCAGGCGTCAACGTCTCTCGAGGAGGTCGCAGGCCAGAGACTCTACTGTTCACAAAATCTCACACCAGTTATACCATTTCCAAGGGCACCAATGACATCAGTCAGTACATGTTGGCTAATTCTGATTGGCTAAGAGAACATAAAGTCTAAACAATTCTACACATATAGATAGATAGGAGTCGACATTAATCAAGATAGGTGTCGTCAGACCTGCACACGTCTGCGGCGCGTTACGCGGGCTACTGGGCTACTCTGCAGTGGTTGGCGTTCTATTTGGTCTAAAATAGTTTGAATATTTGGGAATACCGTACTGATTCAGGATGAGAGGAAAACATGGTTTGGACTATGTATTCATGGTGTGAGATGAGAACTAATGTATGATACCATTATTACCATATAATGAATTATATTGACACATCCAAGATGGCGGCACGCATGGTCGCAGCGGCTCACGGCTCTTCTTTTAAGTATTCTTTTTTTCTTTTTTGTCGTTTTTGTCTTACGTTTTTCTTGTTTGTGTGTGCACTATCGGTTCTGAGAACATTTGTTACACCCGTCAGAACCTTTTGGACATCGGTGACCAGCATCAGATATCTATAAGGAGTGTCTTTCATTATACGCACAACATCCCAGATGACATAGCGAGACCGCTGGGCTCCCCGTGGAGTGTTGTCGGGCTTAGGAGGCGGCAGACAGAGGAGGGAGAGGAAGCAGAAACGGGGCCCCTTGTCCGGTGTTATGCTAAGGCTAAGAAAACAACCATACAAGCCACCTCTACCAAGCCTGTATCTCTCCAATGCCAGATCCCTGGTGCATAAAAGGGATGACTTGGAATTACAACTTGCTGGAAATCCCTATGTTCGTGATTGCTGTGTTTTGATTAACACTGAAACCTGGTTTCACCCTGGGATACCCGATGCTAGCATGCAGCTAGCAGGTCGCACTCTGCTTCACTGGGACAGGACTGAGGACTCTGGAGAAGAGGTGGGGGGCTCTGTATGTATGTGCATGAGAACTAGTAGTTCTTATTTATTAGATACTAGTACTTATTCATTAGATACTAGTTCTTATTTATTAGATACTAGTACTTATTCCAATAGTGACTAGTTCTTATTTATTAGATACTAGTACTTATTCATTAGTTACTAGTTCTTATTTATTAGATACTAGTACTTATTCAATAGTTACTTGTACTTATTATTAGATACTAGTACTTATTCATTAGATACTAGTACATATTAAATATATACTAGTACTTATTCATTAGATACTAGTACTTATTTCGAGAGTGACTAGTAACTATTCTTTTGTTACTAGTAACAAATTTAATTTTTTTGCCATCGACTTCTATGGGGATCTGTCAATCAGATATCAACTATTCAGTTATGACTAGTATGTATTCCAATTGTGACTAGTACATATTTATTAGATACTAGTAGTTAGGTATTAGGTACTAGTATTTATTTGTTAGATACTAGTACCTATTACTAGATACTAGTATTTATTCAATAAATACTAGTACTACAGATCTGGCCTTTAAAAACGCGCGTTTTCTCCCGCGGCATTCGGCAATTCGTCTCGTAGAGTCTCGCAGAATTCTGCAAGTGCTTTCGGGGGGCGCTACTTACAAATTCCCTCAATGTGTTTCGCTTCACAGAATATCCACCAGGTGGCGCATAAAAAACAACTTTACATTAGATTTTTTCTTTTAATTCACATTACGTCATGATTGTGAGAAAACATCCACAATAAAATATAAATTATAAATAGTAATAGACACAAATATTTACAGTAGGCTACTGTATTATACAGACATTTGAAAATATTTGTAAATGCAAAAGGTTCATTAAGACAAGAAGGGGTATTGGACAACGTTTACAAATTTTTATATGCTTTGTCATTGCTGTGGTTTCCAGGAGATGAGTGCATGCAGACTATTTAACATTGCTTTTATTAAAACAGCAAAGTGACGTTCTTGCCAGTAGCCTAGCGCATAACTTTTTTGTACAACTATTAAGATGATTGTGCATGCAATGCGCATTTATATAAGTGCAACAGAGAGTTTAGTGTGAGCAAAATACACGTGACTCTGCCTGTAAAAACCCAGCAGTATTTTTTATATATATACACAAAATAATCCTAACATAATGCAATTAAATAATGCGACTTACCCAGATTCTTAATTCGTGAAGATATTTCTTGTGTGATTGTTCTTGTGCAGATATTTCTTGTGAGGTAATGTTGCAGCTCAACGCGTAGCATTTATATTTTGGGCGCATCTGATTTGCCATTACATTATTAATAAATATTTTAATTGAACTGTCTTAATGCATTAAGCATAAAGATTTTTCCCCGTTAGTCTCAGAATGTCCGGGGTTGGTTTGAGGTCTTGCCGACAGTTTGTAAATCTTCTAAATATTCATATTCACAAATTCCATACAAAGGGTGATCAACAGTTATGACTTCTAAAATAAAATAAAAATGACCAGATAAGAGGTATCTGATTGACAGTTTGACAGATGTTGTTTTAAAAAAATAATTACAACATTATGGGGAAGTGGTATTAAATATTCGGTAACACATAGCCTAATACAATTATTTTAAGTATGCATTTTGTTCAGTTTTGCTTTTACAAAATGTTCCCTGTTTTTTATATAATTAATTTAATCTGAGATGTGCGTTATATCGCTTTTTGATCATTATTTGTGTTGTCGAATTTTGACACAGTTTCATTACTTGTTCATAATAATTTGATTCATAATTATGTCGTTTTTTTCTAAAAGTAAAATTAAAAAAACTAAAAGTTTTTCTAAAAGCAATATTCTAAAGAGATACAAAGACAGTGTACGTGTACCCACCAGATTTTGCCATGAGTCATTTTGTACCCACCACTTTTAACTTCCGTTGACCGTTTTCAGGTTATGAGGAGCAATATGAGAGAATTTTTTTGTAATCATTGTCTGACACAACAAAAAAAAATTATAATATTCATTTTATTTTAATTTTCGTGTTCGCATTTATGAGGGAAAAAACAATGTGTCAGTTTACGGTTATGGACGTGAGCGCTCTAAAAGCGGCAATAAAAGACTGCTTTAAAACTTTCACAGAGACCTCAAACAGAACAGCTGCCTTTCTTTAAATCATATTTCGTTTTGTATTAATTATATCTTAATTTTAATCAATGTTTCGTGAACCAATTGCCTGGATTTAAGAAGTAAATATAGCAGACAATCACGACATTGGAGGCGCCGGCGATATCTCATAAATGAACCGAAACTCAGCGTGTAATGCACATTCACATTTACAGTGTATTTAGACACATTTAGACGCATTCATAATCATTACTTTTACCGGTTCTTTGTGGCAAGCTTTATGTGTGCGGTCGTGCGCTTGAGTGCGGCTATATTATAGTAAATGCTCATTACTTAAAACAAAGCATAAGCCTCTTCCTGGCATGCAATGGAATCTACAATGTCAGTTGGTTATATCAACATATGTCAAATTAAGTTACGCGATATCAACAAATTAAGCTATAAACATTAATTTGAAATAACTTAAAGCGTATGTATATTTGCTTAAATAGCATTTAAACAAAGGAACTGCAAGGGATTAAAACCCCGCCCACACGCTGGTGAAAACTGGAAAAACCGGTTTTCTTTTGATTCCCTGAGAGGAGATCGATTAGCATTGGGGGTTGAATCGGCAGACCTGGGGGGTGGGTGGTTGTAATTTCTTGACTCTGTGCAATTGGTAGCAGCTAAAACAAGCAGCTAAAACAAAGACTGTGCAATTAATTACATTTTGGAAATAACTTTCTTCATGTCTTTTTATTTATACACTGTAAAACATTTTTTTTTTTTTTTTTAATTTGTAAATATTAAATATGTTTTACAAACAATTGGTTTACAAACTCTTGGAGGTTTGTGGTTACCATCATTCAGAAGAGTGGTGCTTGTGTTTAGACTTGTGTTTTACGTGATTAAATCAGGAAGATTACATTGGTTTCTGTCCACACGGAGACGCATTTAAGACGATTTAATCAGAAAATGGAGGCACCGGCGCGATATAACTTGCATTGCTCGTGAACTGAGCTCGTCTCATAAATGAACCGAAACTCAGAAATGTATCTAGAAAGCTTGAAATGTCCACTTTTAAACAAAACAATTCAAAACGAAAAGAAACAGACAACTCTCTTTTGTAAGTGTGCATTTCTCTCTATAGGCACGTTCACAATATCTGCGAACATGACGAGTCAGCATTGTCAACATCTTTGACTGACACATAAAACACTAGTTGATTAGTAAACAATTAAAATGTCTCCTTGCTATATTTGACACATGATTACTTTTGCCAGTTCTTTGTGGCAAGCTTTATGCATCCGTTAACTATCGAATATCGTGACTCATATTTTGTACCAGACCATTTATGGTTGTTCATATTGTTCAACAAAGTTCTTGATAAAAAAAGAAAAGAAAAAAAAAGAAGCTACTGTGCCTAATATTATTGTTGTATAGCGCGCAAGGTTTATGCGCATGCTTTAAGTCTTCTCCGTTTTTAGTGTATGTCTGTGGCAGAATTACAGTGCCTGGTCTGGTATGTATACTAGGCTACATCGTTTTGAGTCGGTTTCAGTGGTTTAGTGTGTACGCAGATATTTCTTGAGACGACGCCATGTTTTTGTTTTTATGCACTTTTACTCTTTTAGTTTTGTTGCAATTTCACCAAAAGCTTATAATTAGGAAATACACACAACACGCTAAACTTATATTCTCTATATGTTAAAAATGTTGTAAAAAATACGTATTATTCTTATATAATAAGAATAACAATATGATACATTTATATTGCACTCGAAATGATTTAGATATGGAAAGAGGAATTCTTCTCAACTACCACCAATAAAGTTTTAAAATTCTTCTTTAGAAAATATTATATTTTGATGATTCTGCAAGTTCAGCAGACAGTGAGGTTCGGGTTTGTTCCGATCAGAGCTCGTGAGTGGAGAGCGCATTTCTGAATATTCCGCTCCGCTCGTTCATTCCGCTCAGGGTCCACGGCCTCGCTCAACACAGATGTCCTGTTGCCTGGTTCGAAAATATGTGGAATACGGGCTGCTTTCGACTAAAAGTTTTTTTTTGTAGTCGACTAGTATACTAGGCTAGTTGTTCATTTAAGTAATTCGTGGACAAATCGCCCCTTTATATTAATTTAATTAGCCTACTTATGGATCATGAGCGTTTACATAATATAGCCGCACTCAAGCGCACGACCGCACGCATAAAGCTTGCCACAAAGAACCGGTAAAAGTAATGATTATGAATGCGTCTAAATGTGTCTAAATACACTGTAAATGTGAATGTGCATTACACGCTGAGTTTCGGTTCATTTATGAGATATCGCCGGCGCCTCCAATGTCGTGATTGTCTGCTATATTTACTTCTTAAATCCAGGCAATTGGTTCACGATTGATTAAAATTAAGATATAATTAATACAAAACGAAATTCAATTTAAAGAAAGGCAGCTGTTCTGTTTGAGGTCTCTGTGAAAGTTTTAAAGCAGACTTTTATTGCCGCTTTTAGAGCGCTCAAGTCCATAACCGTAAACTGACACGTTGTTTTTTCCCTCATAAATGCGAACACGAAAATTAAAATAAAATGAATATTATATTTTTTTTTTGTTGTGTCAGACAATGATTACAAATTTTTTCTCTCATATTGCTCCTCATAACCACTGAAAACGGTCAACGGAAGTTAAAAGTGGTGGGTACAAAATGACTCATGACGAAATCTGGTGGGTACACATACAATGTCTTTGTATCTCTTTAGAATATTGCTTTTAGAAAAAACTTTGTTTTTTTTACTTTTAGAAAAAAATGACATAATTATGAATCAAATTATTATGAACAAATAATGAAACTGTGTCAAAATTCGACAACACAAAGAATGATCAAAAAGCGATATAACGCACATCTCAGGTTAAATTAATTAAGCTCCTCATAACCACTGAAAACGGTAAAAAAAAATCGAACCAAAAGTCAAATTAATATGGACTGAAGTTAAAAGTGGTGGGTACAAAATGACTCATGACGAAATCTGGTGGGTGGTACCCACCGTCCCCACCGAAATCGACGCCTATAAGGGAAAAATGATAGTATAAAAAGTACTGTGTGTAATGCAGAAAAGCGCATTACAACCATGTTAAAACTATTTAAAACGTTAAGATGCAAAAATGAACTAAATGTAAAATTAGATAATGATATTGCGCAAATGATCTCGGTCTCTTTAAAGGTCTTCGCAAATTATTGTGTTATAAGACTCAGTTATCATAGCCTACATCACGTCTCTTCTACTGTAAGTACACAGGAAAAAAAATAAGACAAATGATGCGCGTTTGAGTCGGATTTTTATGAAGAATATGTGACTGTTTATGTAACTGGCAAAAGAAAACATTGTATTCGTCATACTTCCTCAACTCAGTATGGCCACATGAAACACGACTGCCATCTACAGGTTTTAGTATTTCCTGCGTCCAACACCTAATCCCCCTTCTGCACGATCCCGCAGAATTTCGGAAGTGCTCGTGGCATTCTTTTCTCTGAGACGCGCATTTTTAAAGGCCACATCTGTAAGTCATTAGATAGTAGTACCTATTAAATAGATACTAGTACTTATTCATTAGCTACTAGTACTTATTCAATAGATACAAGTACCTATTTATTAGATACTAGTATTTATTCCAAATGTTACTAGTAAGATTTTTTATTTTACTAGTAAGATTTTTAATTGAACTCTCCAGTGGCCGTTCTGACTAGTCAAAACATAAGATAGTAAAATAGCAGTTGTGACTAGTAAAATAAGAATAGTTACTAGTAACAATTACAAAAGATACTAGTGTCTAATAAATAGGTACTAGTATCTATTGAATAAGTACTAGTAGCTAATTAATAAGTACTAGTATCTAATTAATAGGTACTAGTATCTAATGAATAAGAACTAGTAGCTAATGAATAGGTACTAGTATCTATTTAATAGGTACTAGTATCGAATGAATAAGTACTAGTATGTAAAAAATAAGTACTAGTACCTAATACCTAACTACTAGTATCTAATATATATGTACTAGTCACAACTGGAATACATACTATTCAGAACCAAATAGTTGATATATGAATGACAGATCCCCATAGAAGTCAATGGCAAATTGTTTTATTTGTTACTAGTAACAATAGAATAGTTACTAGTCACTACTGAAATAAGTACTAGTATCTAATGAATAAGTACTACTATCTATTTAATAAGTACTAGTATCTAATTAATATGTACTAGTATCTAATTAACCCTCTGGAGTCTGAGGTGTTTTCTGGGCACTGGAGGTGTTCTGACATGCTCTGACATTTGTGCTTTTTTCAGTTATTTATAAACATGTTAATGGCAAAGGTGTAAATTCACTCTATATAGCACAAACAGGGCTACCATAATATGTGATCACCATGCAAGTATATTTTTTTATTTTTAAGAGAATAATGCTTATGCGTGGTTATTGAAAAAATTAAAAATGAAAGTTGCTGAAAGAAGACCTCAAAACTCATAATAAATATGCATGAATAAGACTTTTGAGAAATGGATGTTCTTCCTTCGAGTTCTGGCTTCAAAATTATGTGAAAATAGTCTTACTTTATCGTTCAGATAAAACAAAACATTGATTTAAATTGATGTAAAACAGGTTTTGCTTGGAAAGCCATTATGCGAGTGGGCGTGAACGAGGAGTGGTTTACACCTTGGAATACAAAATGTCCCACCCATTATGCATAATGACTCTGCATAATTAGCCATTCATTCAGGTGTGACTCTGACTGACTGAGCCACAATGCAAGGACAAAAAATTAGAAGACTTATATTGACCATTTAAGATTTTGCTTACATCTATCTTGTAAATATGTTTTGCTATTTTATTAAAAAGGTTACAATTACAACAATAATTAAAATTTCAACAATATTTCAAGTGTACTCTTTCTTTGTAAAAAAAAAAAAAAGATTATAGGCCTACATTTTAGGCCTATCTATGTATTCATTAGTTTGAATATAGCCAAAATTGGAACAGCTAACATCTTAGTTGATGACTTTATTTTATATATATATATATATATATATATATATATATATATATAAAAATTGCTAAACAAAAGCTTATTTGATATATATATTCAGTATATTCTACAATAAAAACTGTACTCAAATCTATAGTCAACAAAATGTTGTCTTTCATATTTCGCCTGACTGTAACGTTGTTTTTATGAAATATTAGGGCATATAAATGTTAATTTGCAGTTTAATACGTATTGCTTATACAAATTGCCTACATTTTATTTCAACATATTTCAGTCGATTTTTACTCATCTCAGTATAGTAATACAGTTTGCTGAAACATCATCATTCATTCACACACGCGATTTAAATTTAAACTGTCTTTTTGCGAGCTGTGGTAAACAGCGCGCATCTCTGCCGTTCATTCATCAAAAACAGAAACCCGATTCACGTGAGAAGAAAAAAAAACTTACAGTATTCCTCAGCTCGCTCCTCGATATACCCGCACTTCTGAGGTACTTTTTTCATTATTGTTATTGCTCACAGCGCTGCTGAGACGGTGTTAAAGTAATGATCTGAATAAACTGATATGTGGGCGTTCACAGGTTTGCTTGGATTGCCTCATTCATTAGCGTTTGAATAGTGCGCGCTCTCCGTGGGCGGAGTCACATTACATTTGAATTAGCTCTAATGAGGTCGACTGGAATCGCTCTCTTTTAATACAGATTTCACAACATGAGAATATTTGTTTTTTATATAAATTACTTCATTTAAGAGAAGAGAATTCAAGCTTCATGCCTGTATGTCTGTTTGCCTGTTTGACTGAGTATTCGCTGAGTTATTGTTCATTTTCGGACGCGTTTCAGAATGGACGACACTGGCAGATAGAAGGCAGAACTCGCATCACGTTTATTTTTCTTTATTTGGCAAAAAGCACAACACTTTGTTTTTATTGTGAGTATACACAAAAATAATACACATTTAACAGAATCGATTGATGTATGAAACTTGTTTTGTAAAATCAAAGTCAAAAGAGTATTTTGGGTCTCAATTCAACTCGTAAGGAAAAAAGCGAGCAGATCACGCCGGCGTGATCTCCGACCTCTGAGGGTTAATAGGTACTATTATTTAATAAATAAGAACTAGTATCTAATGAATAAGTACTAGTACCTAAAGAATAAGCACTAGTATCTAAAGAATAGGCACTAGTAGCTAATGAATAAGTACTAGTAGCCTACTTAATGGAATAGATACTAGTATCTAAAAAAATAAGTACTAGTAGCATGAAAATAGATACTAGTCGGTTGAAATGATTAAATGTTAAAACGGCTTGCCATAAAAACATATTCCAGCCAATTTTCAACATTTTAATCACTGTTCTAGAAACATATTTGACTCAACTTTGTTCATTTGCAATAATATGTTATGATTTGTTCACAAACAACAGGCCCAGACAGTTCACAATTAATGTAAATACACGGTCTTACAATGTCATTGCTTTATAACTGCTCTTTCAAATCCTGTGGGCAAATTAACAGTCTTCACAAAGGTCAATGATATTCTGACAGTAATCCTCAAACCGGCTTCTGCACTGTACAATTTAAAAATTTGCCAACTGCATATAAGTGAATCAGGTGTTGGTCATCAAAACATGAAATCTGTATGAAACATAAACAAATGACACAAAATGTGTATAAATTCTATATGACTTTAATTTGACTAGCATATGATTCAATATAAGAACTTTAAATGATTTATATATGAATTTTATATGAGTTTTATATATTTCTACTAATACCATACACATTTGCATACTTTTGTCATGTAAAACTCATATAAGTCTTTTAACAGTATTCATATATAACGCAAAAATCCCCTACAAGTTGTATGTGTGCTATTTAGTATGAAATGGGCCATAATCGGTCTGATTTTGTATAGGACATGTATTGGCCTTAACTGAAACACAGAAGGTAATTCTGGCCAATTTAAGTAAGGAAGATATATGGTTGCTGTATATGAACCATGCAGGGTTTTTTTTTTTTATATGGGACGTCACAGGAAAATTCTAAGTTCGCAGTGCGCATGTCGGGGTCAGAAAGTTCATTCCATCCCATTGAATTGTGTGTTAACCAGATAATTTCTCGTCAAGAAAAAATGCCTACTTGTTGCGTCGTGGACTATGAAAATCACACCAGTTGTGGAGTCAAGTTTCAGGATTCCTGCAGGATCTCATCCATTTAAAAAAAAAAATAGACGACATCTGTTCAGATCTATTTTATTTTTTTTTACAGTCTATGGTTCAGATAGATACTGCTATCTGCTAAGTAGCATGACACAGGTTACAATTAATGCCAGATTTCGAACTTCACCTAACTATTAAACTAGTCTACAGTTTACAGAAAACATTTGTTTACTTACCAGGGCTTAACTATACCGTTGTTGTCACAATAACTGTCAATAACACAATAACACTACAAACAGGAACATCTTTGATCGTAGCATTGTCCCTGTCTTCCCGTTTATTATTATACAGCAAATAAGCCGTTCACAATATTTTCTTCAGATAACTCCAAATTTCTCCCATACACTGGACTTGATTTTTGATGACTGTCGACAACTTTACAATCTCCACTAGCTATTCTTCTCTTCAACTCCTCAGCATCCATCTCGCCGACTGCAAGATCGCGCGCGCGGTTATGATGCATTTTTTAAAGTGAAAGATCCTGGGAGGGCGTGGCGCGTGGGCAAATAAACTGATGTGGATTTTAAATTATTTTATCAACTTGAAATACAGGCATATTTTTGTAGACATGTTCCTAAAAATATGAATATATTTTTACGTTTGCATGTGATTGTTTTAAACCCGTGTTTAAACCCGTATTTCCCCCGTGTCCGACCTGACACAGTTGGATATTTTTCACCCGTTTGAGCAAAATTTGCGGGTCACCCGTCCGAACCCGTGCAGGACTCTAATCAGGCAGGTAATCGCCATTATCTAAAACAAGTTTATTATGGTTCTGTTCCCGTTCCTGTGATGGCAAAGACAGTGCATAACCTTGACACAATATGCCGGTCTATTAGCCGCACCATTTTTCTGACCCCATGCTGCGCGCGCACCCAACCTAGGCGTTCGATGTTTACAAACATTGAAGGGGTCTATTAGAAGAAAATAAACATAATCCTAGGTATTTATTTGAAACGGTGGCTAAACTAACGAAAAAGAAAGCTTCAAGCCCAGAAGTTTCCAAGCAACACAGCAGTAATGACTTTATGAACTTCTTCACTTATAAGATTGATAATATCAGGGAGAAAATTATAACTATGCAACCGTCTACTACAGTATCGCATCAGGCAGTGCATTGTAGTCTCCCTGAGGGAAAATTTGATTTGTTCGTTGCTATAGAAGAGGAAGAATTTACTAAACTCGTTAAATCATCTAAATCTACAACATGTATGTTAGACCCTATACCGACTAAGCTACTGAAAGAAATACTTCCAGAGGTCATAGATCCTCTTCTTAATATCATTAATTCATCTTTGTCTCTAGGATACGTACCACAAACCTTTAAGCTGGCTATGATTAAACCGCTTGTTAAAAAAACGCAACTTGATCCTACAGAATTATTCAATTACAGGCCAATCTCGAATCTACCTTTTCTGTCAAAGATATTAGAAAAAGCAGTGTCTTCACAACTGTGTTCCTTTCTTGAAAGAAATGATATCTGTGAAGATTTCCATTCAGGATTTAAACCGTACTATAGTACCGAGACTGCCCTCATTAGAGTCACAAATGATTTGCGCTTATCATCCGATCGTGGTTGTGTCTCTCTATTAGTGTTACTCGATCTTAGTGCTGCATTTGACACTATCGACCACAACATTCTTTTAAATAGACTCGAAAATTATGTTGGCATTAGTGAAATTGCACTAGCATGGTTTAAATCATACTTATCTGACCGTTATCAGTTTGTAGCAGTAAATGAAGAGATGTCTCATCGATCACAAGTTCAGTATGGCGTACCACAAGGCTCAGTACTAGGACCGTTGCTGTTCACTCTGTACATGCTACCATTAGGAGATATCATTAAGAAACATGGCATTAGCTTTCACTGTTATGCCGACGATACTCAGCTGTATATTTCTTCAAAACCTAACGAAACTTACCAATTCACAAAATTAACGGAATGCATAGCTGATATAAAAAATTGGATGACTCGTAATTTCCTACTACTTAATTCTGAAAAAACAGAGATTCTAATTATTGGACAAAAAACTTCCTCACATAATAACCTAGAATACTGTCTAACACTTGATGGCTGCTCTGTCGAGTCTTCGTCGTCGGTTAGGAACCTGGGTGTGCGCTTTGATACCAATCTTTCATTTGAAAGTCACGTGTCTAGTATCTGTAAAACCGCATTTTTCCATCTTAAAAATATATCTAAATTACGCCATATGCTCTCATTGACAAATGCGGAACAGTTCATGCGTTCATGACCTCAAGGCTAGATTGTTGTAATGCTCTACTGGGTGGTTGCCCTGCACGCTTAATAAACAAACTACAGCTGGTCTAAAACGCAGCAGCTCGAGTTCTTACCAGAACCAGGAAGTATGACCATATTAGCCCGGTTCTGTCAAAACTGCACTTGGCTGCCTATTAAACATTGCATCAGTTTAAATGCACTAGTTAAAATATTGCTGATCACTTACAAAGCACTAAATGGTTTAACTCCACAGTACTTGAGCGAGCTCTTAACGCATTATAGTCCTTCACGTCTATTGCGATCTTAAAATTCCGGCCAGTTGATAATAACTAGAATATCAAAATCGACTGCTGGCGGTAGATCCTTCTCCTATTTAGCACTAAAACTTTGGAACAGTCTTCCTAACATTGTCCAGGAAGCAGACACACTCTGTCAGTTCAAAGCTAGACTAAAGACACATCTCTTTGACCTAGCATTCACATAATACATTATAGACTTCTATAATTCAATGTTAGGCTGCATAGATTAGGTCAGCTGGAACCGGGAACACTTCCCATAAATCCTGATGTACTCGTTACATCATAAGAAGAATGGCATCTACGCTAATTTTAGTGTCTTTGTTTATCCCGAGGTTTTCCCGCAGCCTGCCGGATCCAGGCCGTATCCAGATCTGATGAAGGACCTTTGCCTGGACCCGATCCAACGCAGTGCTGAAGTGCCAACTAGTCTCTCCCTATGGAGGATCTCTTTACCACTCTACAGATAAAGCGTTGTCGGGAAACTCAATTCGCGTATCTACCCCGAATTGATAAAATAAAATAAAATTCTGTATCAAAAATTATAAGGAAACGCCAGTACTTTGTTTAGGCTTGATTTGTAGGGAATTCCAAACCTGCGCACATATATTCAAACGCACATAACTATAGAACCAATTCTTAATGCGCATGTGACCGCCATCAGCGTTTCTCACAGGTTCGTGTTTAAAGTCTATGTAGAGAGAATGGTGTCGTCTTAGCGGCCCCAAATTTAATAACAAATGATCGTTGCGACGGAAGCGAATCAATCAACTTTAGCTGGAAAATAACTTTATTAAAGAACTGCTATAAAGCCAAAACAATCTCTGTTACCTTAAATTATACGTTTATCTATGTAAAGCTGCTTTGAAACAATCTACATTGTTAAAAGCGCTATATAAATAAAGAAGATGTGACTTGAAACCCCTGAGATCAGGACAGTTATCTGAAGTTATAACAGCATGAATGTAATCTGACACGAAACCCCTGCAATCAGGACAGGTACCTGAAGTTATTACAGTATGAATGTAATCTGACTCGAAACCCCTGAGATCAGTACAGGTATCTGAAGTTATAACAGTATGAATGTAATTATTACAGTAGGAATGTAATCTGACTTGAAACCCCTGAGATCAGGACAGTTATCTGAAGTTATAACAGCACGAATGTAATCTGACACAAAACCCCTACGATCAGGACAGGTATCTGAAGTTATAACGGTATGAATTTAATTATAACAGTATGAATGTAATCTGACTCGAAACTCCTGAGATCAGGACAGGTAGGCTATCTAAAGTTATGACAGTATGAATGCAATTATAACAATATGAATGTAATCTGACTCGAAACCCCTGAGATCAGGACAGGTATCTAAAGTTATAACAGTATGAATGTAATCTGACACAAAACACCCGCGATCACGGACCGGTATCTGAACCAAACTGCGCATGATCGTTGACCTATGCAGATTCTCAAATAGGCCACGCCTTCCCGATGACACAACATGTGTTACGCTGTATTGAAATCACTGGAAAAAAGTGTTACCCGCGTTGAACATGCTTCTTGTGTGTCCTGCTTGCTGCAAATGAAAAAATAATGCATCTGTAGCTATAACTACTGAGCAACAGTATGTATTGTATTTTTATTGTTTTAAATGGCGCTCACTCGTTTCTGTGAAGGACCCAAGATGAGGACACATGCGCAATTACTTTCTACACAGGCAATTAACTCTGGCACCGAATGCACTGCACATATGTACTTAATTTTTGGTTTAAATCATTTAAATGTGTAAATGTATAATTTCCTTCCCATTATTATTACTATTTTATATTTCATTTAAATTTGTAGTTAAAATAAATACAAATAAATGTATTTTTAAAGTTAAAATTACAGCCTTGCCTTATTGCGCAGTGAAAATTACCCCAAACACCACCTAGTGTCCAAAAGAATAAAAGCCATTATAACATGTAGATGAAAAATGTATGGATAAATTGGACAGTGCAGCAGCAAGCATCACAATGGAGAAAGTAACCTTAAGGATGATCCAGGTAAATGTGTGAAATTGTATAGGGCCCCATTCCTATATTATGCCTGGGGCCCCCAAATCACTAAATCCACCCTGTTTTTCAGGGACACTACTGTTGGTGAAGGACAGGAGAGGGACCGTCTCTCCAGACCTGAGGTCAGATCTCATCAGTAGAAGGTGCCATCCAGGTTAACGGCTGCCAGATGTTGGACTGAATTTGTTTTCTAATGTGCCTCACAGTCTGGCCTTCTATCAGATGTACGTCCACAGGGAAACATGCTGTATGTTACTTATGATAATAGGGACAGCACATGTCCTGATTGTTGATAACACTGAAACCAACCGAAATCACTTTGATATTCTGAACGTTTAAACACAGGCTTAACCCTTGCTTCTTTATCTCTGTCTCTAACGTTTATGTCAGGAGTCTTTTATTATCCAGAGGTCTGGTTATCCAATCATGGAGCTTTATTGACAGATGACCCACAGCTGTGACCAATTACAGAAGGTTATTGAGGAGAAAGCCCCACCCCCTCTTCATCTTTTGCACAAGAGCGAACTAAAAGCCTCCTGAGAGGCCATGGTCTCAGTTGACGAGGGCAGAATGCAGAGAGGCCGGTGTGAAGCATCTCTCCAGCGTTCAGCAGGAAATGAAGAGCTGTTCAAGTAGAGACTATTTTCATACAAGAGATGGAAAACAGCCCTCTTCAGATCATATCATACTCTAGGTTATTAAACCCCCCTCTCTGTCGCTCTCTGAAGGTGTGATGATGGCTTTGGCCTCTCTGAGATCTGGCAGGCCTGTAATGGGATGTGATATAAGAGCACAGATCTTGGAGCTGGAGTTAATGTGGGATGTAAACTTTGACCTCTATTGAACTCACAGCGAGTCGAGGGTCAGGCAGCCTCTTTACATGATCTTGCATCTCTAAGCAGGAACGGGTTTTTCTTCACTCTGGAGCATCAGTGTGGATCAATTGAGTTGTTCCCACCATTATTATATTTGTTTGATATTACTATTGCTCATTCTAAGTGTTGGGAATTTATTTAAACCATAAAGAAATATCCTAGCAACTGCATAACAACTAACAAACTTAGCATCACGTTGGTGAAATAAAGTATTACACAGCAAATTAAAGTATCACATTGAATTAAACATTACATGTTTAAGTAGAAGACTGTATAATAGTATTTTCTTGTTAAACAGTTTTAGTTTAAGGTTACTTTAAATGGCACCTATTATGCCCCTTTATACAATACAGATGGTGGACAACCAGAATGCCTATTACCGCCGCGCCGGAAATCACCGCGGCGAAAATAAACCAGCCGCATTTCAAAGTTGTTCCCGAAATGACCGCCAGGTGGCGCAAAGGGACATTGTGCAAAACAGCAGCAATTGCCGTATTTTAAAATGTAAGTGGGTTAAATATAAAACCCTAAGCCTAATAGGCATATTTTTCATATATATAAATAGGCCTATTAGGCTACAACAGAATAGAACCAAAGATAGAATCAATTTTAGAACTGAAAAAATAGAATCAAAAGTTAAAAATAGAGATGATATTAGGAGCAATGACACTGAATATTTTTACTATTCTATTGAGGAATTAGATAAATGAAGAGCTCTCGTGAGCGATACAATTGCATAGTAATTTATAGTGATTTCAAAAGCAGTCCTTAAAAAAATACATGGAGTAGTGTGGCATTATTTTTGAGAGATTACGCGGAACGCGTTTTAGTTACGATCCTGGTTTCAATGCCCTTAATGTTTATAGGCTAGGCTACTGCTTTAACCCTCTGGGGTCTAAGGTGTTTTTGGGGTCCTTGAGATGTTCTGACATGCCCTGACATTTTTGCTTTTTTCAGTTGCTTATAAACATATTAATGGCAAAAAAAAATTACACACTATTTAGCACAAACAGGG
The DNA here is from genome assembly GCF_964197995.2 of Scardinius erythrophthalmus. Taxonomy (NCBI): domain Eukaryota; kingdom Metazoa; phylum Chordata; class Actinopteri; order Cypriniformes; family Leuciscidae; genus Scardinius; species Scardinius erythrophthalmus. The sequence continues at coordinate 14,895,415 of NC_138222.1, read as the reverse complement.
CTACCATGAAATGTGAGCAACAAGAATGTACATGTCTGCATTTTTGAGAGAATAATGTTTATGCATGGTTATTGAAAAAACTAAAAACTAAAGTTTCTGAAATACGGCCATAAAACACATTCTAAATATGTGCCAATAAGACTTTTGTCTAAAATATGTCATTGCCTAGTGTTTTTTCTTCAAAATGAAGTGAAAATCACCCTGCCTTATCATTCACATAACACAATACATTGATTTGAATTTTGCAAAGCACTTTCTGTTTGGAAAGGCCATATGCGGAGTGGGCGTCAACGGTCATGCATATAGTGGTTCACACCTTAGGAGACAATGGGGCCTGCATACTTAATTAGCCATTCATTCAGGTGAGTCACTGAGCCACAAGAATGCAAGAGCAACAGTTGGAAGCATCTCAATTCTTTTTTATTTTTCCACATATTGTGCTTGCAATTTGGCCTATAATATCCAAGGAAAACATGTCTAGTAATTGTGCAGTTAATTCTCATACTGTATTTTCAGTTTTGGAATATTTATCCTCTCCCCAAATTTGTCAATAATAAAACACAATAAAAGTTATTTAAAGAAAAGGCTTATATTTACCTTTTAATAGTTTGTTTACATCTACCTTGTAAATATATTTTTTTATTAAAAAGGTTTCAATTACAAAGAAAGTGTAATCTTTCTTTGTAAAAACTAAAGTATACATTTTATCATACATATTTCAAAGTTAAGGATTTGATTGATTATTTGATAACTTTATTTTTGACAAAACATATTATATTTAACATAAGCAAATATTGGCAAACTTATTTGAAAGCTTATTTGAGGTGGCAGATATTTTACATTAAAAATGTATAATCTATCCAAAACTAATCAACGAAATGTTGTCTTTCATATGTCTGTAACATAGGTCTTTCATTTTTATTATAAGAAATATAAATGTTAATTTGCAGTTTAATACGTTGCTTATACAAATACATTTTATTTCAACATATTTTAGTCGATATTTACTGAGTGTAGCAATACAGTTTGCTAAAACCGAAACATTCATACACAAACAGAAACGCCTGACTGTAACGTTGTTTTTATGAAATATTAGGGCATATAAATGTTAATTTTCAGTTTAAAACGTTGCTTATACAAATAGCCTACATTTTATTTCAACATATTTCTGTCGATTTTTACTCAACTTAGTACGGCAATACAGTTTGCTAAAACATCATCATTCATTCACACACAGACGCAATTTAAATTTAAACTGTCTTTTTGCGAGCTGTGGTAAACAGCGCGCATCTCTGCCGTTCATTCATTCATAAACAGAAACCCGATTCACGTGAGAAGAAAAAAAAAACTTACAGTATTCCTCAGCTCGCTCCTCGATATACCCGCACTTCTGAGGTACTTTTTTCATTATTGTTATTCCTCACAGCGCTACGAGACGGTGTTAAAGTAATGATCTGAATAAACTTGTGTTTCTCGAGCTGATATGGGGGCGTTCACAGGATTGCGCGGATTGCCTCATTCATTTGCGTTTGAATAGTGCGCGCTCTCCGTAGGCGGAGTCACATTACATTTGAATTAGTTGTAATGAGGTCGACTGGAATCGCTCTCTTTTAATACAGATTTCACAAGATGAGAATATTTGTTTTTTATATAAATTACTTCATTTAAGAGAAGATAATTCAAGCTTCATGCCTGTATGTCTGTTTGCCTGTTTGACTGAGTATTCGCTGAGTTATTGTTCATTTTCGGACACGTTTCAGAATGGACTACACTGACAGATAGAAGGCAGAACTCGCATCACGTTTATTTTTCTTTATTTGGCAAAAAGCACAATACTTTGTTTTTATTGTGAGTATACACAAAAATAATACACATTTAACAGAATCGATTGATGTATGAAACTTGCTTGTAATATCAAAGTCCACAGAGCAAAATTAATTTCTTTTGAACTGAACTGAAAAAAAGCGAGCTGGTATCGCCGGCGATACCGTCGACCTCAGGGGGTTAACCCTCTGGGGACCAAGCTGTTTTTGGGGTCCTTGAGATGTTCTGACATGCCTTGAAATTTGTGCTTTTTTCAGTTATTTATAAACATGTTAATGGCAAAGGTGTAAATTCACTCTATATAGCACAAACAGGGCTACCATAATATGCGAGCAACGTGTATGTAGATGTTTGTATTTTTAAGAGAATAATGTTTATGCGTGGATATTGGAAAAAAATAAAATGAAAGTTGCTGATTTAAGAACACAAAACATATTAAATATGTGTCCACAAGACTTTTGACTAATTGATGTTGTCCCTTTGAGTTCTAGCTTCAAAATTATGTGAAAATCATCCTGCCTAATTGTTCACATAAAACACTACATTGATTTAAACATTGTAAAACAGTTTTTTTTGTCAGAAGAGGTTTATGCGTGGGAGTGGTAATGGGTCATCAATATTAATGAGATTCAGACCAGGGGTGTGACATAGACGCTCCCCCGAGTGCTAATGGGCCATCAGGTGAGGCAGCCTGAACAAAGAATGAGGAGATTCAAATGTTTTGTTTTTCAATCTGTTTTATTGTAATTTTGTAAAAACAAAAGTAAAGGCAGGTATCTCTGAATGTTTGTCTTGGCCCTCTTTGCCACATTCCTATAAAAATAATAATATTAATAAAGGTTAATAAAGGTTGATCAAAGTACTATCAGCATGCCAGGGCAGGGCAATCAGCATGTTGATAAAACAAAAAATATATAAGCTCTTTTATATTAACATTACCAATCAATAATTGTAATATTGTGCATGCATAACACATTTTTTGCAAAAAAAATAGTAGATAAATATGTACTTACTCTTTTTGATTTCCGTTGCTCCGTGTCCTGCGAGTTGCAGTGGAAGGCGAGAGTGAACAAGCTACATTCCTTTTAAAAAAAGTTGAAAACTATTTTTATCATATATTTTACAGAGTACTATTCCAGCACATGCATATTATGGGCATTTAGCAATGCTGATAAAGCAACACAATAGGCTATAAGCTCTTTTATATTAACATTACCAATCAATAATTGTTATATTGTGCATGCATAACAACACATTTGTTGCAAACAGGCACATATAGGCTACATTTGTATCATCACTAAGTATATAAACAAAATGTAACTAACATCTGTAAAATAGAAGGTAAATATGTACTTACTCTATTTGATTTTTGTTGCTGCGTGTCCTCGTTGCAGTGGAAGGCGAGAGTGAACAAGCTACATTCCTTTTAAAAAAAGTTACAAAACATATGTAGCCTAACATCAACCAATCTCCAAAAATAAATAATAAAGTCATACAGGCTCATATTATTAACACAGGCTCATATTATTAACACTAAGTATAAACAAAATTGAACTAACATCTGTAAAATAGTGGGTAAATATGTACTTACTCTTTCTGATTTCTGACTGTGTTGCTAAGCGCACTCCGAGTTGCAGGCGGAGGTAGTAATGAAGCTACATTCCTTTAAAAAAAGTTGAAGAATATTATTACATAAATATAACTATAGTAGCATTAGTCTATAATGAATAACTGATGTAAATAATTTTAGACGCGTGCAATAAGCCTATATGCGTGTCTATGGGCCATTACCGGAGAGGCACACCGCAAACAATAGCCTAACACATTTGTGCACTTCATTAACTGGGTATATTTACACATTTCAGCACATTTACACATTTACAACTGATATTTGCGAGCATGCATCGTTAATGATAATGAGGCAGCATTTATATAGTCAAAATATAATCTAAACACCTACTAGGCCTACTTTCTAAAATAATTTCTAAATTCTATCTTTCATACATAATGATCTAAACATATCATTTAGGCTACACATACAAATACAAATTTCCTAACCAAGGGGTGTAGCACATGTACACAAAAAAAACTAAATAAAACATTTTTGACGTTGAAATGGTAGGCTACGAGATATTAAATTCATGGTATAGATGTGCACTTTCATTAGATCGTGTTGAATATAGGTAGACATCAAATGTCAATACTCTGGATGGCAAGTCCACCCAGTATAATATGTAAGCTCATGTTTTGAATAGCTTGTCAACTAATGCAAGTAAGAATACTTACTCATCCGAAATTCTATCCACGGCTGGACAAGTCGCTCTTCCAAATACAAACGGTCGTCATCAGAGTTGTCGCGCTCCTCTTCTGATGAAAATCTGGACTCTTCGTCGCTAGTATCCAGGACGAACTGAAGGGCTTCCGCACCGGTGTACCGTGTCATCTTCCCAACGTGCAGGTGACGAAATGATCAAACTTGAAGCGTTTAATGCATTTGCTTGGGGGCGTTTACCTGTTTTGCATAGATGGCTTAGCACATTATCTTGTGAATAGCGCGCTCCGTGAGTAGGCGTGAACAAATTAAAGTCAATGAGCTCGTAATGAGCTCGACTGGAGTCGCTCTCTTTTTATACAGATTACAGAAGCTGATAATATTTGTTTTTTTATATAAATGACTTCATTTAAAAGGTGCGATCTCAAGCTTTATGCCCGTGGGTCTGTTTGCCTGTTTGACTGAATTTTCGCGGAGTTATAGATCATTTTCGAACGCGTTTCAAATGGGAGTTTACTGACAGAGAGACGGCAGAAATCGCATCATGTTAAAGTTTCTTTATTTGTCAAAAAGCAAAACACTTTATTTTTATTGTGAGTATACAGAAAAAAAATACAAACTGAACAGGATCGATTGATGTATAACACGAAAATTAAAGATCAAAATTAACAGAGCATTTTGTGTTTATTTTTCATTGCTAAAAAAAAAACGAGCAAAACGTGCCGGCGCGTTTTTGGTCCCCAGAGGGTTAAGTATACTTCATAAAATTAAACTTGAAGTATACTTCTTTTTCATAAAGGGAATGCTCTAGTTGAACCTAAGGCCACATGTCAGTGACTGGCTTCCGCAGGGTGCTTTCTGGAAAACGATACATTTTCTACATATTGTTTGTACGAGGCAATTGAAAACATTGGGAATGTTTAAAGGTGTATTGGCCCAGGACTTGGTTAGAGTGAAATGTTAAGTAGGATTGCACAGATGTTTCACCGCAAGCTTTGAACGCACTGGACTGAACGTGAATCATCTGCTGTGCTTCATATACTGAAAACCTGAAAGTTATTCTTAAATCAAAAGAGAAAGTCGTCTCAGGTTACGACTGTAACCCTAGTTCCCTGAGAAGGGGGAGATGGCGCTTTGGGAACACCCCTGCGTGATTGCGTCTTAAGCACTTGTGTCAGCTAGTTCAATGACGAGAGTGACGTCACAGGTGGGTGACGTCACGACTAGGATAGGATAAAAGCACATCCGGCCTGACCAGATTCAGCTTCGATTTAGCCGCAGCAAGTCGATCACAGGGATGCAGTAAGTATGGCAAATTGACACAGCGTCTCATTCCCTTCTCACCAGTCAGCTCGGCCAGTACGGCGCTACTAGTAGTAGACTTATTCTGTCTTGGCGGACCTTCTCCAGAACTCCTGGGAGCAGAGTAATCGGGGAAAAACGTACAGACGTAGCCTCGGCCATGTCTATACCACAACGTCCAGCTCCAAGGGAGCTGGGTGTGTGAGGGTGAACCAAAGGGGACAGTGCGTCGTATCCTGAGATGCGAAAAGATATACTTCTGCTTGGCCAAAATACCTCCCATATGTGAAGTTTCCATTCCCTGGGCCTCAGCCCCTGCCTCGACAGAATGTCTGCTCCTAGGTTTTGGTACCCTGGAACGTATACTGCTCTCAGGGAAAGCTATTTTCCTTGGGACCACAGGAGGATCTGGTGTGCCATTTTGCATAGCTGGCATGGACACAGACCCCCTGATGCTTTATAGTCCAGTTGGGTAGTGCACATATTAAATAATACCGTTACTGAGGTGATAAAAACACCAAATTTTACATGAAGCTTCTTTAGGACCTCCTAAATGATTTCAGCCTAGGAGCCCAGCTGAAATATTGAAATTTAGAATCAAATCACTTAAAAAACAATATTCATGAAAAACGTTTTTTGTTTTTTTTTTCCTCTCAAGTAAAACTTTCAGGGTTCTGGCCTTTTAAGACAACTGAATAAGCTTACTTTTGTTAATTTGTGCTCAGGCCAGTAGATCTTCCAAATTATAAGTGTAAAACAAAGTGTCAAGACATCTTATACCTCAACAAAACTCAAAAAGCCCTGTATAATATTGGCGGAATTATTAAAAAAAGGCAGCAAAAATGTTTAAATGTTAAGAGATCTTGGTTTTCTCTTTTATTTTTCAATTCAACTAGGTCATTCATATAGCTATCTACTAAGTTCATAGTTTGGTCATTAGTTTTACGTTAGGCTGCATCACATCACATTAACCCTCTGGGGTCTGAGCTGTTTTCTGGGCCCTGGAGGTGTTCTGACATGCTCTGACATTTGTGCTTATTTCTGTTACTTGTGACATTTTCATGGCTAAAGTCTAAATTACACTGTATTAAGCACAAACTCTGCTACAATAATATATCAGCAGCATGTGTGTAAAAGTTTGTTGTTTTGAGATAATGACATTTATCCGTGGTTTGTGAAAATACAAAAAAAAAATTCTCACTGAAATAAGGTCATGAAACCCATACTGATTATTTCTTCACAAGACTTTTGAAAATTGTATGACGTAGCCTAGAATATTTGCTCTAAAACTATGTGAAAATCACCCTGACTGCTCATTCAGATAAGACAATATATTGATTTAAAAATTTTACGACGCGTTTTGTGTGAAAAAGCTTTATGCGGGAGCTTTTAAGCTTTTCACACCTGAGAAAGACAAAGACCCTCCCCTAACGGCCATATTAGGAGCTATCAGGCCCTATCATTCTGAGCAACCTTGCACAAAGAATGAGGAGATTTAAAAAAGAATGGCTTTTAGATTTTTTGGATTTATTTACAACACAACATAATCCAAAAATACACAACAAATGACAAAAAAGCACTCATTGAAAACAATTATCCAAAGACAGAGACCTTTGTGCCATTCCTAAAAACATTGTACATACCTTTCATTTCCAAGGTGTTTGATTTTCACTTTACCATGTTCATGTACAGAGACTCATGTGAATGTTGAAGTCAGCAGGAGTGGCATCTGGGCCCTGAAAGAAAAAAAAAGTGAACATACTGATATCAAGAGAAAGGCCTGCACGATTTTGGGAATAAATTTTAGATTTTCTGGTTAAAATTGCTTTTTAAAATTCACAGAACACACACACACACACACACACACACATAAATGTTTCCAACAATAATATAATGAACACCAGGTTTGTTGTGCCTTGTAGGCATAGGCTATGCGCAGTGCTGCATAAAATAATAATAACAATAACAATAACCTATAGCAGCCTATAAATCTTCCAAAATATTTCAGTAACAACTAAGTTAGAGAAAAATATATTGATTATCATGTTACTTTAAATGTTTCCATTCGTTATGATGATATGAAATGAGATAATAGTAAAAACATGAAGCCGTTTGGTGCTTTTCAAACGCGATCGCGATCCAAAATATGATACATTCAAACGTGATCGCGCTCAAATATAAAACATTATGGTTACCATATACATATCTACATTTGAGCAGATATCCACAAACACAGTAACAGTAAACACGGGTCTAAATATTCACCATATTTCTAGCAACAGTTCAACTGCAATGTGAAATTTATGCAACAATAACAAACTAATATGTAAGAATTTCTTACCTTACATCTTTCTTGTCTTCAAATCGCGTTCTTCTTCTTCTGAGGTAGCCTAAATCCAATGTAAGCTCACGGCGCGTCTTTCAAACTCGACGAAAAGCAGAGACTTGTGAAGTGTTTTGGTGTTTGTTTCTGAGGTAACGAGCGCGTTCGCGTTCCATGTGGAGATTTGCATGTGAATGTCTTTTGCGCGAGTGGGCGTGTTCAAATTAAAAATAATTAGGAAGCGTTTGAGAAGCTGGACATCTTGTTGGTTTTATACAAATTACTTAAACAGAGAATATTTGTTTTCAGTTTGAATCCGATCATTTAAAAGTACACACTTAAATGTTTATAAAGGTATATGGCTCATAAATGTGTGACAAGTATTCGCTGAGTTTTGTTTCAGTTTATAGACGTGCTCAAGAAAAAAAAGTTCACCGCGACGGAGAGGCAGAACGCACAACCTGTTTATTTTCTTTATTTTACAAAAGCACAGTGTTTTGATTTGATTGTAAGTGGACACATACAAAAGTAAAAATATCACAGATTCCTTTTTTATATTTCTCTTTTCTGTATGACCATAAATGACGGAGTAATTTAAGTTTATAGTGCTACAATGTGAAGAAAATCCACCTCAGAGGGTTAAATTCTATTTGTGTGTGACAGTACATAGCTAGACGTACTTTCAGTTATTTTGGTTGCCTATTGTAGACGTGTTGCAGGTCAGAATGTCTTGATTCATTCGTTCTTTTATGCTTACATAAAATACGTTTCTGAAACTTCAACATGGAGCTGAACTGGGCTCTATGTATTATTTGCCAGAAAGACACCTCTGAACCTCTGAGATGTCCCTTGCAGACACCTGGGACAAGTGGTGATAAATCTCATGCCTATAGATCATTGCTTGCTAATGTCGAGCAATTCAGGGCGATTGACAATCTTCCAACTAAACTCTATTTTGGGAATTATGAAACTGCTATCAATTTTGCTTCACATTCTGCTTCTTGGCACAAATCTAGCCACCTAAAGTTTAACAATTCAAAGCTTATGAAAGCGACAAAGAAGAACGTGCGGAATGCTGTTGAATCTGGAGGGGGAAAGCCAATGAAACGCCAACGACTGGATGTTCGAAAGTGCTTCTTCTGTGAGGGTGGCATAGATCAAGGTGCTCTCCATGAAGTATCAACATTTGATACTGACAGGAATATCCGAAACATGATCACTGAACTTGTAACGTTCAGACAGAGGCGGTCGGATCCATGTGCAGCACTTTATTTCAACTTAAACACAAGCAGACATAAACTCCGGCACACAGTTAAACAAGGGGCAGTCCAGTAACTCGTGGTGATAACAGGCTTAGGTCGAGGCAGGCAGCACAGGTTCATAAAAAGCAGGCAAGGGTCAAGAGTCCAGGGAAACACAGAACACTAAAACAGGGAATAATGCTCAGAGATGTACGCTTACAGTGCAACAAGATTTCGCAAAGGACACAGGGATCACTCAGGCTTAAATAAGGAACTCAATAACCGGTAATCAAACACAACTGAAACATAATTAAACATAATGAGTCCATGGTGAAACATAATACAGGGAGAGAGTGCCCTCCAGTGGCTCACGCGGGCACTCCACATGACAGAACTTAAGGACACAAGGCTTATGACAAGGATAATTGGAGGAGATTTAATTGCAATTGAGGCAAAATACCATTTACCATGTCTTGTAAAGCTGAGAAATCACTACCATGGACTCGCTAGTAAGAACGACCAATGTCCAGAAAACATAGATGAAAAAATGAATGAGTCTCATGCTTTCATTGAACTTCAGGACTATGTTGAAAAATGTGTTGATTCTGGAGTCCTTCTCTTTTGCTATCTGAGCTCCACTCTTTGTATGTAAATTGACTTCAGGAACTGGGTGTCAGGAAGCAAGTCAACAAAACCAGATTGAAAAATCATTTGCTTCAATGCTTTCCAGATGCACAAGAACAATTTGATGGAAGGAATACAGTTCTTGTTTTCGAGGAGGGCATGAGAAATATGCTAAGGGAAGCTCTGAGGAAGAGAGATTTTGATGAAGACGCTCTCATCCTGGCAAAACCTGCAAAGATTATTAGAAATGACATATTCAACCATACACGCTTCAAATTCACTGGCTCATTCCCAGAAAGATGTCAAGAAACCTCACTTCCTTCAAGCCTAAAGTCTCTTATCTCGATGATAATGAATGGCTCTAACTTGAAAGATCAAGAGAAATGTGAGTCTCAGGCTTGCCTCACAATGGGACAAGGCATTCTTTATAACACAAAGAAAAGGGCAACACCCACTGCTAGTGTCGCCCCCCTGGCCTGGTGGGTGTCAGGGGGGTAGGTGTGTTCTTAAATCCTGTATGCAGAAACAATGAGACAGAAACTTTAGCTTGCGTTCAGCTCAACTGCAGTATTTTATTCTGCAGCGTTTGTCTCCTACGGGTTTTAAGTTCCTCCCGAGCGCTCTGCGCCATCTAGTGACCTCTTTAAGTATCGCCCCACCACAGTAACAATTACAATACAATGAAATTGGCCTTTTAATAACTATTTAATACACAATATCCTGAAAAAAATTATATGGGTGTCTATTTTTTCCACATTGTTTTTTTAGCAATAAATAGTAGTATAATTAACTGTACTAACTCAATTACTTTTTTTTCATCTCTTATGCCTCACTGTGAACACTTTTTAACCCTTTACACTCTACCCTGTTTTTTTTTAAAATGTCTCCTGACATTTGACTGTATGTCTTAAGATGTACGTGAGTCTGTGACATGTCAATATGCATGGGTGAAGCCATTGTAATAGTAAGGGTGTGGATGTGTGAAGTACGGAAGAGGAACAGTATTGAGATGACTTAGGAGAGGGTAGATTGACAGTAGTGAGTTTACCCCTGCATTCTGCTGCTGGTAAGATGGCTGTCCCAGTGTACCATAGGTGAACAGTTTTCTGGGCCTGGCTGTCCTTTGGAATCTTCTGACTGCCTCCACCTTTGCTGTTCATCCTCCCCCACTGCCATGTCCACTTGAGGCCTGTCCTTTTGCTCTTCCTCCACTTGATGATCATCCTCCACTGTGAAATCCTCAAAAGCTCTGTCCTGTGTGTGTGATGTGTTCTGAACATGATCATGGGTGTCTATGTCCTCTCTGACAGTAGGGTGAAGCTCATGAGCTTCAGCCCTTAGCCTTTGCTCAGTCTGAGGATGATGCACTGCTTGATGATGCTCTGCCTGTTGGGATCTCACCAACCTGTAGAATGGGATCTGCTGGTAAGTGTATTCCTCATCAGAGCTGTCTGTGTTTTCTTCATGTGTATCTGCAATGGTTAGTTTCTGTTTTATCAGTTTTGTTTTTCCTTTTGGACATGGTGCAGGAAGTGTTTCCTCCAGTGGCAGTTCGTTCACTGGCAAGAGTAGGTTCCTGTGTAGCACACGTAGGGTTTTGGGTCCCTTCTCAGGTTGCACTTTTTAAACTGGTCCATTATCAACTCTCTCCACAACACGGTGTACTTTCTGCTCCCAGTAAGCCCGCAACTTTCCAGGCCCGCCTCTATCTGACAGGTTTTTTACCAGCACTCGGTCGCCTGGCTGAATAACAACACCCCTGACTGCTTTGTCATACTGACTCTTGCCTTTGGCTGAAGATTTTTCACTGTTGTTTGCAGCAATTTCATATGCGAAATGCATCCTCTTTGCCCATTTCTGTGCATATGTCTGTCGATCGGATGACTCAGGCTCTGGTCTTTGGTGGGAACAATAAGTCAACAGGTAAGCGTGGAGGTCGCCCGTATAAGAGGAAGAATGGGGAAAAGCCAGTGGCCTCATGTCTTGTGCAGTTGTAGGCGTGCACAACATGGGGCAGGTGATCTTTCCACGGACTCTTTTTTTCCCCTTCCAGGGTACGCATCATCTGCAGAAGCATGCGGTTTAGTCTCTCCACAGGATTACCTTGTGGGTGGTACGGTGTGGTTCTTGAATGACCAATACCAGCCAGCTGCTGTAACCTGTTGAACAAACTGTTCTCAAACTCCTTCCCCTGATCATGGTGGAGCTTCTCCGGATAACCATAGCGAGGGATGAAGTCTTGAAATATCTTATCGGCTGCTGTTTTTCCCGATTTGTTCCTTGTTGGGTATGCTTGAGCAAAGCGCGTGAAGTGGTCAACAAGGACCAGGATGTACTCATAGCCTTGACTTTGCTCCAGGTGGAGATAGTCGATGCACACTAACTCAAATGGACTGCTTGTGGAGATGTGTCCCATGGGCGCTCTCTGTGGAAGATTTGGACGTTTCTGTTTAATGCAGCTGCATCTTTTATTTACATAATCCTCTATATCCTGCTGCATATTTGGCCAATAAAACCTCTCGCGGGAGAGATGATGTAGGATTGAGTGCGAATCAAACACAAATGAATCTTCCAGGTGAATTGTTCAAACATAATTCCACACAGAACCCAACATTCCAGACCCCAAATTAGCAACCCCAGAGCCATAAAAGAAGGCTCCAGCCAGCCAATCTCCGCTAACTTTACTTTTACTTTACTTTACTTTATTGTCCACGTAGTGGAAATTTGTCTCTGGCTTCACATACATCAATACAACAACACATAACACATAAAATACAATTAAAAAAAAAAAAAAAAAAAAAGGGGGGGATGTAATAAACAAAGCACACATCAATCATTACCATTTAAAATCTTGACAGCATTTGGCACAAAGGATAATTGGTAAACCTTCCTAATTACTCGTGGTTGCCTATAACGTCTTCCAGACGGCAGCAGTTGAAACTTGCTATGTAGAGGATGAGAAACATCCCCTACTATCTTTAAAGCCTTTTCCTTACTTTTCCCACGATAAAGATCATTCAAGTGTCTCTGTGTCTTACCAATTATTTTGCTTGCCTCATTCACAATCTTGGACAGTCTAGCTTTATTCACAACAGTCAGGTTACCATACCATGATGTCATATTAAAAACCAGAATACTTTCCACAAAATTTTTATAAACCATTTCAAGTATAATCTTGCTCACACCAAAGTGATTCAACCTCCTAATTAGATGTAACCTCTGGTGAGCCTTCTTACAAATGCTATCAGTATTTTCTAAAAAATTAAGTTGGGCATCAATATATGTCCCCAATACTTAAAATTACAGACAAATTCTATTGGATTTCCATTTAGTACTACAGGTTCCAACCCCAAAATATTACGCTTGTCTCCAGTTATTACCAACTCCTTTGTCTTATTTGTGTTTATCACCAGTGCACTCGACTGGCACCACTCAAAAAGTGCTTCAGCATGTTCATAATATACAGAAGCACTACCAACATCTCCCACTTTCATAAGACCCACAAGTGCCATATCATCGGCATATTAAGGGAAACTAAACCCCTCATTTTTTATCCTATACTCATTAATGTACAAAGAAAATAGTATTGGTGATAGAATTGCTCCCTGAGGGGCTCCTGTATTTAATGTGATAATTCCAGACAGTTTGCCATTAATAGCCACTCTTTGCGGGCGATTAGATAGAAAATCTTTAATCCACCAGATAAGTCCACCATTTACCCCAAATCAATCAGTCGCTGAATTAAAATGTGAATCTTCATCGTGTTAAAAGCTGATGTGAAATCTAAAAACAAAATTCTAGCATAATTTGAAGTTAATTGTACATGCTCAGCAACTGAATTATATAATGTTAAAACTGCATCATCAGTACCTCTTGCTTTTTTATATGCGAATTGCAATGGATCCAAGTAGGGGTGCAACGGATCAAAAAACTCACGGTTCGGATCGTTTCTCGGATCAGAGTCACGGATCGGATCATTTTTCGGATCAGCAAAAATTTTTTTTTTTAATTTATTAACACTTTTAAATTATTAAATTAAAATATATAAAATCAACTTAAAATGCACAAGGCATAATATCTTCTTTTTAACATAATTAATGAAAAACAACTTAAAGTGCAACATAAAAAGGCATCTCCTTCCTTTAAACATGGACCAATGCTTGATGTGTTTCCACTGTCATATAGGGCTGTCAAAATTGCTCAAAAATGACGTTCGAATATTTCCTCTAAAAAACAGCTATTCGAATTATTCGAACATCTGGTTGCGCATTTTGTAAATGACGCGCATTACGTCAATAACAGGACAAATTAACACAAAGAGACATAACTACTTGTATGGGTAGTTTATTTAAGTTTAAACATATTTGACAACGTATTACCTATACAAAAACAAGTAAATCAACTAATGGCCAAGACCGCAGACCTCACTCTCGCTCGCTCGTTTGTATGTGTATTACAAACGTAATACACATACCTCGCTGGCTGCACACAACCAAGAGGGAATAAGTTCACTTGAAAATACCCGGTTCAAAAAAAAACAAAAATGAAAAACATCTTCTTTACTTCTCACAAAACACGTGTAACTTTAATCCACACACGGAGAATAATTTCTGACCAAATATGTGTTTTTCCTGTTGCACCCTTAAAAGTGTCAGAGTACAACGCAAAATGTGCTTTAGTTCCTAGTTAACATCGACACTCAATATTCATGAATGGATTAAACAAATATAACAAAAACATGTTAAATAACAGAAATAATATGTATGGCAGTTATATCCCGGGTGTACATGTGAGCTCCGCTTACGGCGTTCACCTCCGAACCGATCGCCACTGATAACTTCAACAGATATACAATCGCCCAATATGCGAAGCAGCTCATTTTCATAGTGGACATAATGGCTAAAATAAAATAGCTTCAAAGAGATGAGCCCAACTAAAGGAAGAACTTGTCAATGTGAGATAGCTTGGAAAAGAATGATTGGCTCAGAGATGGCACAACTCAGTGCCCGATCAAGATAACAGCAGAAGTTGCTGGACCCACAACATTCTAGACCCTCCCCTCCTTAAGGACCTCTGATAGACCAAACCAGAGTTCTCTTCAAACCAGAGAACTGAGATTTTACCTATAACTATACATAAAATCATTCAAGAACAATTTTCAATGGACTTATAATCAAACATCATGCAACTACATAATTCTATGTTGTTTCTACAATATATGTGTATCTAATATGCTTAGATGCCATATAATTCATGTAATTGTCATAACTATTAGCTGTGTGAATGAAAGTGTGTCGTGCTTCCTGTCAGCATGATCGTATGTTCTTAATTCAAAAGATGGCTTGATTGAAATCTGTGTAAAATGTTTCGTATTCTTATAATAGTAATAATGTCTAAACTGTGGCCTCTGTCCTCTCTGCTAGAGCTTAGAGAGTAAGGAGAGCACAGATAAGCTTGATTTATGATAAGAAGTGAAGAGAACGCCACCTCCTAAATAAAGACAGTGTCTAATTGGTCAGAACTGATCCAGGAGGCCGGACAAACATGTGAGTTAAAAATCTTAGACCCGAACAAAGTTTTAGAAGAGTTCTCAACCAGGTTAGAAAAAAGTGCGCGAAGGGAGAAGAGACCAGACAGACCAGTAACCATGTAAACGCACAGACGAAAGAACCCAAATCAAGATCAGAAGAACATGGGTTAAACAACTTCATTCAAGCCATCATCTACTCTCGTCTCAATTTCCTTTCTTTTCTTAGTTTCCTTTCTTTTCCGTTGTGAGTCTCGGTTCTAAGTTAAATTTTGCGGCAAGATTTCGGTCCACGTTTCTTCTGCAAAGCCAGCTTCAACAAAGACTTTCCATCCATCCGCCATCCACACCACGTGAGTGGCCGCCACAGACATCTATCCAAGCACGGGGACACCAGCCAACGAACGAACTCGGGACACCCCCTTTGACGCAGACCAAAGGAATTCCCAAAAGGAACGCAAAACGAGCAAGTAACCTCAAGACTCTTAAGCTGAACTGGTGTATTTGATATAGATTTAATAACCTACGAAACGATAGAAAGGTTAAATCAATGTTTGATGGTTCGTTCAGGTCATGTCTTATAAGTGCATATAGAATCTTGAGATTTCATCATCTCACTCATCATCTCACTCTTTCCTCACTCTCTTCCTTTCTGCAACTCGTATGAATGTGTGTGTGTGTTTGTGTTAGATATTAGTTTATGTGGTAGTCAGAATAATCAAAGTCTTGTTTGTATTTTTAAAGAGAAGTGTTACTTGTGTTATGTGCTTACGAATTTAATGTCTTAAACTGCTGATCTAAGTTACCTTGCTAACTATAGTGTTTCACTATAGTTTGGATATTTATATATTGCAGAGCTGATAGTTACAGCCAGTTCAAATGAACCGCGAACGAGTCATTTGCTCGGTTGTAATAAGTGATTCTTTCGAATTCCCTATAAATTA
The DNA here is from genome assembly GCF_964197995.2 of Scardinius erythrophthalmus. Classification (NCBI taxonomy): domain Eukaryota; kingdom Metazoa; phylum Chordata; class Actinopteri; order Cypriniformes; family Leuciscidae; genus Scardinius; species Scardinius erythrophthalmus. Next base: position 14,879,358 of record NC_138222.1, on the reverse strand, counting down.
ATTAATAATTCCTTTGAGCTAAATTGACCTGTTAGAATCACTAAAATTACTAAATGATCTTACAGTATCCATTCATACAACCCCCAGGGTGTACTGAAGGCTGTAAGGTGTCTGGATTCCTCACTCACGAACCCTTGGTGGTACGCGCTGCCTTGATCCAGGATGGAGAACTATGTGTTGCCCCCCAAACTGTCAAGCAGGTCTTGGATTCGGGGCAATGGATGACGATCTGGAACGGTCTTCTGGTTCAGGCCTCTGAAGTCTACACACAGCCGCAGACTCTGGTCCTTTTTCCGGACACAAACAACTGGAGACGAATATGAAGACACAGATTTGCGTATCCAACCTCTGTCTAGGAGATTCTGCACATATTCTTTCACCTCCTTGTATAAGGGCTTAGGTATGGAGTTATAGCACCTTTGAACTGGGTTGTTGTCCACCACATTGATTTTCAGCTGTAAGTTGGGTATACAACCGATGCCTCCAACACATCAGACTCCTCGAAAAGCATCTGGCGCACAATCTCCTGCTATTGCTGATCAAGATGTTCTAATTTGACCGGGGGATGCCACTTTTCTTGTGTGTGAGACTCTACTGAGCTGTTCGTTCTACTGCTGGCACCGCTGCTTAGGCTAACTTGTGTGACACACGTGTATGCATCACTTTTCGACTTTGCTGTCTGCTTAGCCGGGGAACACAGATTGACTGGTTTGCTGTCAACAATTTCTTCTATACAGTCTAAGACTGTCCTTGGTGGCAGAAAAATGTCATGCTTGGTGGAGTTGCAGATGGAGATTTTCACAGCTTTGGAGGCACCACCGGGCACATCAACTAACGCTGGAAATAGTTGTAATCCCTCCGGTAAGACCCTTTCTAAGGTGGGTTCAAAAAGCATTGTTCCTCCCTGTGGCCATGATCTGACACGACACTTCAGTTCACATATTTGGCTACTTGGAACTGTAAGACCTTTCTTCCCCACTCTAATTGTGTCATTTGTTTTTTTTTTTTGGCTGGAGTATCACTAATTATGGAGACAATAGTTTCAGCTGTATCTCGATGGAGCTTTAATGCCTCTGCTAGCAAATCACAAATCTACTTGACCATGTCTTACACTTTTGATTTCCACCAATATTTCAACCCACCCTTCAAAAGGTACATCTGTGCCATTAGCAGCTGTGATTCTGAGTGGATTATCTGATAGTAGGTCTGTAAGTGGCTGGATTTTAATGTCGGGTAAGTGTTTCTTTAGCCAGGACTTTTCCAGTATCGTAACCTGAGCTCCACTATCTAGTAGCGCGTCAGTCTGCACACCGTTGAGAGTACAGGTTAGCAAATACTTCCTGCCTATCAGTTTTGCTAAATGATTTCCTTTTCTTACTCTGTGTTTCAATAGTGATGGACAATTAGTTGGAGCCATGGAGTCATCGCTGGTTACGGAAGCAAGGGGCCTCCGGCTCTTGTTTGGTCACTGGTGGTCCCTCCCCAGTGGCCCATCCCGTTTACCACTGGCTTAGGCTTTGACAGGCAGCCCACAGCTCGGTGCCCTTCCTGGCCACACCTGAAAAAGTGGTTGCAGCTTGCAGTCCCTCGAGCTAAACATGGCTTGCATTTCCCCCTTGTGGCAGACTGGTTACGGAAGCAGGGGACTCCGGCTCTTGTTTGGTCACTGGTGGTCCCTCCCCAGTGGCCCCTCCCGTTTCCCACTGGCTTAGGCTTTGACAGGCAGCCCACAGCTCGGTGCCCTTCCTGGCACCTTTTTTTTTTTTCCAAAAAAAGTGGTTGCAGCTTGCAGTCCCTCGAGCTAAACATGGCTTGCATTTCCCCCTTGTGGCAGACTTGGGTGGTTGCACCGTACTTACAGGGTTGGCCTGTGACGGCACTGGAGTGCTGGCTGTAGGGCTGAGAGTCTTCTCTATAGTTTTTGCTAAGGCTGAGACATGTGCTGTCAGTTCGTGTATAGCTGTGCGGTTCGCCTGGATTTCAGCTTGAGTTTGAAGAACACTGGCTTGAACTTCAGCTGGAGGCTGGACTGCATGTTGTCTCTCCCGTTGTTGCGTGGCATTGACTGTGACTGTTTTGGTTTTGTGTGTCTGACCTAGGCGTGCCTGTCTCTCAACCTCTTCACTAACTGATTTTGTCATTATCTCTAAGATGAAATCATCAGTTACACTTGTATTGGTAAGGAGGGGTTTAACCTGTTAAGCTGCAACCCCACTTTTGAAAAATCCCCAGAAATGACTAACCCAAACTGAAACAGATACAGTTTATGAACCCTTTGTACTAAAAGCACAAGTATGATCTCATTTGAAAGCTGACACCTGGCAGTTTATTGTAAATGTAGAATTAATTATTGTCATAATGAAAAAAATTGTTATAAATAGCTTCAAAGTTTTGTAAAGTTTTTAGAAATTAATTTTTATGAAACATCCTTATGATAATAAATAAAATTGAAGTTGGCACTGTAGCAATCTAGAAATGCACTACAACTAAAGCCACATGTCTAAACATTTTATGTTTAAAATCTGAAGATAATAAGTCCAAAACTCTGTATTTAGTTAAATGTTTTTCAAGACCATGTCAAATTACTTTATTTTGATTTGACTCTAAAATGCAACTGATGTTTATTGCCATCTTCTAAGCATCTATCCAGTATATTGTCTCTATTGTTTTGTGGTGCAGACGAGCCCCATTCAGTCTCAGTCTCCCCCTGCACACATTCACACCTCTCCAGCCTGGTTATGGCTCTAAATGTGCATTTCTTTTGTCTGCATTATAGTTACTAACGACTGGCTATTCACAGGCAATTCATAGGGTTTCAGTCCCTAATTTCTTTTCTCAAAGTTCACCTCACATTTTAAACTGTATCAAATGCATTTCTTGAATAAAGAAACATTTCAGTAAGCATTCAAAAAATCATAAAAGTATAACTTCTAGGTGGCAGGTGCACCTAGGGCTAGCTAGCATGTTAGCTTAGCACACCATCAATACACGACAATTTATGAGATTAAAACCATGTTTGTGCTCCAAACTTACTTTATAACGCAAGTGAGTATTTTAAATAATCTTCTGTGATCTAATTGGCTTCAGATAAAAAAAATCAGACAGAAAATATACTATTGGTATAGGATTCTGCACAATGATAGTCTATATAGATTAGCATTACATTATAAATATAATCTATTATTATGGAAATACCTGGCATGGCTTGAAAAACACAGGTAACTCAAATATCATTGCAAACATGTTTATTGTCTTCAAAACGTCTGTATCTGCATGTTACAGCGATCTCTTGTTAGCTTTGTGTGTATCAGTGACGTCCTGGAATGTCACATGATCATGGCTCTTCTTCATGTTCCATATATGGACTATTATTGTGCATAATAGCGCCCTCAGGCTATTGGTATGAATTGAAAACACAGTATCAGAGTATCTAAGCGCTCATATGATTACATCGACGCATTTGGGTATAAATTCAATAAATATTATTCCTGTCTATAGAAATCTGATGTAAATCTATGAGAATCTATCAATATTTCTCCAAATATGCACATTTTTGAGCTAAAAGCCCTGAAGGACGTTGTTTTGTGTATCGCTGTCATGACGACAGCACAGGAGTTTTTTATGAATGAAAGCGGCTGACGCGCATAATTCATATCAAAGGTATCGACTCATTTTTTCATTTCATAACTCCTGACACAAATTAAGAAATAACTGTCGCTATAAGTTTCTCAGAATACAATAGTGGTCGAATACTGAAACTTGAGTCTTATATCTTTTTAATGATGTATAGTTTGTCAAGGTATAACATTAAATCTGATAGTAACTTTGAACTATATATAAAAAAAAAAACGCTTCAGTGCCCGCGCACTGGCAACGGTTAACAGGTTACGGTCTCGCCTTACATGTGCATATTTCTCACTTATCCCCTGATACAGCGAGGGAAGAAATACCCCATGGACAAGTTTGTCGTCGTATTGAAACTCTGAGCTACCTTGCTGAGAGGCAAACAATATCTTCTGTTTAAGCCCCATTAACCAGTACATGAACTGTTGTGGGCTTTCTCTGTCCTATTCTTTGGTATTGCTAAGCTTCTGAAATAACTCTGCACTACTCTTGTCTCGTAAGTGTGCTCTGAGGAAACGCTTAAGCTCAGCTACAGTTAACCCATCTTTGGTCATCAGCATGTCTTTGAAAGTACCAGGCTTAATTATCTTTAGAACAGTACGGATTACTTCTGCCTCTGTGAAATTCTCAGATATCCCTTCATCAATCTGCCTACGCAGTGAGCTATAGCTAACATCAGAATCTAAGTCAGAAATCTGTCCACTGTGTATCTTGAATTCTCTTCGAGGCAGTAAAGCAGCAACATCCGTCAACTTTATCACATCAGTTACCTGGCTGGCTACAACTGATAATTTGTCTGCCTTCACATTCACCACTGAAGGTGCCACTAATGATTCAGTCTCTGCCAGTAACTCACGTTGCTCTTCTGCAGACGCTGGAGGTCATGCCTTGGTCCTCTTGACTTGCCAACTCGTCACCTTTTAAAAAGTCCACGATGAAGTCATAGAGTTCCACCTCTGTTGCATCCTCCCCTGGTAGATCTTCCATCACCTCATCCTTAATGGAGGCTGCCAGCTTGTGGAGTGCATCTGTCTTGGCGGAGTTGATCAGCTGATAGAGCTGCCTCTGGATTCCCCTTCGCAGTTCTTGTAGAGCAGACATATCTTCACCTCAGGAGTTGCTGGTGTAGCATGTTGGTCCAGGAACTTGACGTCAGGTTCATTTATTGGTGATTAGCTGCCATCAGGACAAGGTGCTTATCCCAGACGAGCCCCCAAAATTGTTGCCCCCCTGGCCTGGTGGGTGTCAGGGGGTAGGTGTGTTCTTAAATCCTGTATGCAGAAACAATGAGACAGAAACTTTAGCTTGTGTTCAGTTCAACTGCAGTATTTATTCTGCAGCATTTGTCTCCTACGGGTTTTAAGTTCCTCCCGAGCGGTCTGCGCCATCTAGTGCCCCACCACAGTAACAATTACAATACAATGAAATTGGCCTTTTAATAACTATTTAATACTCAATATCCTGAAAAAAATTATATGGGTGTCTATTTTTCCCACATTGTTTATTTTAGCAATAAATGGTAGTATAATTAACTGTACTAACTCAATTACTTTTTTTTCATCTCTTATGCCTCACTGTGAACACTTTTTAACCTTTACACTCGGATGACCAGACACAGCCTTGAACGTGAACCACCACTCCCTATTTACATAGGCCTTAATGTACATGCACAAACCAGAAGCAAGCAAATGGTCCAGCAATTAAACCAAATGGGTATTAGCATTTCATATGACAGAGTTATTCAAATTGAAGACTGGCTTGCTAAAGCCACATGTGAACGCTTTGAAGTTGATGGTGTTGTGGTTCCAGCTTGTCTCCGGAAAGAGCTCTTCACAGTTAGTGCCCTTGATAACCTTGACTATGACCCAAGTTCAACCACTTGTGTAGGCTCCTTTCATGGTACTGGAATCAGCATGTTTCAGTTTCCAACTAAGGATGACTGTGGTGTACAGAGACCACCTATTATGATACAACCTTTTGAAAATAAAAAGAGGCAGCTACAGGATACACAAAGGTTGGATATTGTATGGGATACATACATCTCGGACAGTTTGAAGGAGTCCATGCATCAAAAGAGTGGTCAAGGTGTACAGAGGAAAGTGTCTGGCCAAACAAGGCTGCCAGGCAATTGGATGGATTTCCTATATGATCCAATGAATAAGAAAGAGCTTTTTGCCTTTCTGATATCTAAGACTGAAGAGATCAACTGGCCCCCAGACAAATCTCTGTATATCACATCAGGGCAAGCTGTATCTTCTTTTGGTTCCAGCAGCACCATGAGCAGTTGCAATTATGAAGAGGCAGACACCCGGATTGTGATATACAGCATGCCCTGGAGCAAGGACTGTCCATGTGTGTACTATGGACACTGATGTCATTCTGATTCTTGCAGGTTTATTCCATGATTTACTTGTGATTCAACTTTTGACTGACATCTGGGTGGCTTTTGGCATGGACAAAAAGTACAGATTTTACCATATCAATAGCATATGTAAAAGTCTGGGTAAGGACAAGTCTCAAGCACTGTTGATGTTCCATGCCTATTCAGGGTGTGATACAACATCTGCTTTCACTGGGAAGGGTAAGAAGTCAGTTTGGCGGGCCTGGCAAGCCTGTGATGAAGCCACTGAAGTATTTGCTTCCTTTGCCAGAATTCCATTCCAAAAATTAGATGCTGCTTCATGGCAGTTTCAAAAGCTTGAGAGACTGACTGTAATCTTGTATGACAAGTCCAGTCCTTCAAGCTCCATTGTCCAGAAGAGAAAATAACTCTTCTGCCATGGGAGTAGGACAATGGAGAAACTGCCACCCACCCAAGATACTCTACTGCAGCACATCAGACAGGCAGTTTATCAGATTGGAATCTGGGCGACCAGCACACTCTCACAGCAAGGTATTCCTTCTCAAAGGGAATATGGATGGACCAAGGAATCAGGGTCTTGGAAACCAGTTTGGATGACACTTCCAGAAGTCCCCACAGCCTGTAGAGAACTTATCAAATGTTGCTGTAAGGGGGATTGTTCCACCTGCAAATGTGACAAAGCAAGTCTAGACTGCTCACCTCTTTGCAAATGCAACTGTAACGACTCATAATTATCAATAGGCTTTATGCCCAGCTCCACTACTTCCTGAACTTCAGCCAGCTCCTTTGTTTCCTGTCTGCCATTATTGGACAAACTGATTAATCCAGGTGTGCCTGACCTCAGTAACAATAATCAGACACACCTGGATTAATCATTTTGTCCAATAATGGCAGACAGGAAACAAAGGAGCTGGCTGAAGTTCAGGAAGTAGTGGAGCTGGGCATAAAGCCTATTACAGGGCCAATAGACCTGTCACATTTTACGCCTGCTGTTTCCATCCATTCACCACCAGAGGTCGCCTGTTCACCATTAAGACTTTTTCACTGCACACTAAGTTACAGATTACCCTGGACTACATTTCCCATGGTTCATGGCTTTAATTGTTCCCACACCTGTAGTCAATCACAGGGACTATAAAGCACTCATGTACAAGCTCACCTATTGCTGAGTATTGTTAGCCTATACTGCTCTGCTCACCTTGGATTACCTGTCTCGTCTTGCCCTTTGGATATTGTTTGCTTGATGCCTGGACTTTAGTATGGTTAGCTGTTTTATTCTCTTGCCTTGTCCACTGGATTACGGTCTTCGTTTGTTTACCCTCACCTGTCTCTGGAATGCTCATTGTCCTGTCCATCTCATACCTGTTTGCCTTTGTTTGGGCCCCTGCCTGTTCTAAACACATCTCTTGTGAATAAAAGGCTTTGCATATGGATCCATACGCCTCATGTCTCCATTCTCCCGTAACAAGACCATATTGCTAATACTTTAACATGTATTGAAGCTTTAGTTATGTAAAAGTTCATAAACATAAGTGAACATATAAAATGTTAACTTTGGGATTCATTTGAATACTATATCTTGTGCAGGAACTTGAAAATCACTGTGTTTTTAAGCATATTTCAATGATAATGATATTCTTCTAATATGACATGTTAATGTTTTTTTTTTCAAGGGCTCCAAGGCCACAATTACACTATAGACCCTAAGGAAACACCATGCAAAATTTGGTGCTTTTATCACCTCGGTAACGGTATTTTCACTACGCTACCAGACTATTATATATGAGACCACCGATGTGTTGTCTGTGCGAACAAGCACATGATGGCCTCAGGTCTGGGAGCAAATGCTTCAACGTTGTGAAGACAGCCATCATTTCTAGGCAATTCATGTGCCACAGAAGATGATGACTCCTCCACAGACCCTGAGCTGAGTGGCCTCCCTTTACTCTCAGCCAGTGAGAGAAGCATCTGTTGAGAGAGTGACTCGATGACAAAGAGCTCCTAACACTGGACCCTGGGACAGGGACCAATGTTTCCTCCATATAACCAATGCGCGGGGACACCACCACACGAAGTGGGTTCCCCCTCGGGGAAAACCCCTTGGGTCTTGAGCCACCACTGCAGGGGCCTCATGTACAACAGGCCAAAATGTATTACGTTGGATGCAGCTGCCATTCTATAGTGTTCTACAGTGAGTGACTGTCCTAGCTTTATCTCTTTTACGACTGAGAGGATCGTGGCGACAGAAGCAGGTGAAAGCACGGCCCTCATTGTCACTGAATCCCATATCACACCAAGAAAGGTGGTCCTCTGTGCTAGAGAAAGCTCAACCCCACCTTTTTCATATGAGCGAGAATGACATCTCGATGCCGAACCGCCAACTGTTCCGACTCTGCTAGGATAAGCCAGTCGTCTATGTAGTTCAGAATGCGTATGCCCTGCAGCCTGAGCGGGGCCAGGGCTGCATCTACACATCCCATGAACGTGCAGGGTGATAGAGCTAGTCCGAACGGAAGAAACAGATACTGGTAGGCTTTGCCCCCGAAAACAAAACTCAGGATCTTCCTGTGTTGTGGAAGGATGGAGACATGGAAGTATGCGTCTTTTAACCAGTCCTTGGATCTGATTTGAGTCACAATCTGCCTGAGCGATTTAGATAGTGCAGATCTAAAAATGGGACGCAACCCCACATCCTTCTTTGGAACGATGAAGTAGTCTGTTAGAAACCAGATGACTCCTCTGGTGGAGGAACACATTTTACGACCTCATAGCCCAAGAGAGTTTTTACTTCCTGTTCCATTACCAGAGCCTGCTAGGGGCCCACTGAAAGTGGAAAACCTCATTGAAATAAGGCGGATGACACACAAATTGGATTTTCTAGCCTCCTACTACAGTCTGCAGGACCCATTGTGTCACATTTGGCAGAAGTATCACGCTGCCAGAAGGTCTACTAAGGGAACCAGCCTCACAAGACTGGCCTCTGGTGTTCTTCGAGTAGTCAGCTTGGTGCCCTGAAGCAAACTGGCAGGGAACAACCCAGCTGATTCCTCTATTTCCCTCCTCAGAGGATGCGAGCTCCCCGACGACACAACATCAAGGGACTGACTCAAATGCACTGACGCAATGTCTTGTGCCTGAGTCAAGTCAAGTCATCTTCATTTATATAGCGCTTTTAACAATGTAGATTGTTTCAAAGCAGCTTTACATAGATAAGCATATAATTTCAGGTAACATAGATTGTTTTGGCTTTATAGTGGTTCTTTAATAAAGTTATTTTCCAGCTAAAGTTAGTTTTGATTGATTCGCTTCCGTCGCAACGATCATTTGTTATTAAATTAGGGGCCGCTAAGACACCATTCTCTCTACACAGACTTTAAACGCAAACCTGTGATAAATGCTGATGGCGTTCACATGCGCATTAAGAACTGGTTCTATAGTTATGTGCTTTGAATATATGTGCGCAGGTTTGGAATTCCCTACAAACCAAGCCTAAACAAAATACTGGTCTTTCCTTATAAATTTTGATACAGAATTTTATTTTGTCACTTCGGGGTAGGTACGCGAAACAAATTTTCTCGACAACGCTTTATCTGGAGTGGTAAAGGGATCCTCCATAGGAAGAGACTAGTTGGCACTTCAGCACTGCGTTGTCATCGGGTCCAGGCGAAGGTCCTTCATCAGATCTGGACACGGCCTGGATCCGGCAGGCTGCGGGAAAACCTCGGGATAAACAAAGACACTAAAATTAGCATAGATGCCATTCTTCTTATGATGTAACGAGTACATCAGGATTTATGGGAAGTGTTCCCGGTTCCGGCTGACCTAATCTATGCAACCTAACATTGAATTATAGAAGTCTATAATGTATTATGTGAATGCTAGATCAAAGAGATGTGTCTTTAATCTAGCTTTGAACTGACAGAGTGTGTCTGCTTCCCGGACAATGGTAGGAAGACTGTTCCAAAAATTTGGTGCTAAATAGGAAAAGGATCTACCGCCAGCAGTCGATTTTGATATTCTAGGTATTATCAATTGGCCGGAATTTTGAGATCGCAATAGACATGAAGGACTATAATGCAATAAGAGCTCGCTCAAGTACTGCGGAGCTAAACCATTTAGTGCTTTGTAAAGTAATCAGCAATATTTTAAAATTTATGCGATGTTTAATAGGGAGCCAGTGCAGTGTTGACAGAACTGGGCTAATATGGTCATACTTCCTGGTTCTGGTAAGAACTGCGTTTTGAACTAGCTGTAGTTTGTTTATTAAGCATGCAGGGCAACCACCCAGAAGAGCATTACAATAATCTAGTCTTGAGGTCATGAACGCATGAGCTAATTGTTCCGCATTTGTCAATGAGAGCATATGGCGTAATTTAGATATATTTTTAAGATGGAAAAATGCGGTTTTACAGATACTAGACACATGACTTTCAAATGAAAGATTGGTATCAAAGAGCACACCCAGGTTCCTAACCGACGACGAAGACTTAACAGAGCAGCCATCAAGTGTTAGACAGTATTCTAGGTTATTATGTGAGGAAGTTTTTTGTCCAATAATTAGAATCTCTGTTTTTGTGAATTGGTAAGTTTCGTTAGGTTTTGAAGAAATATACAGCTGAGTATCATCAGCATAACAGTGGAAGCTAATTCCATGTTTCCTAATGATATCTCCTAAGGGTAGCATGTACAGAGTGAACAGCAACGGTCCTAGTACTGAGCCTTGTGGTACACCATACTGAACTTGTGATCGATAAGACATCTCTTCATTTACTGCTACAAACTGATAACGGTCAGATAAGTATGATTTAAACCATGCTAATGCAATTCCACTAATGCCAACATAATGTTCGAGTCTATTTAAAAGAATGTTGTGGTCAATGGTGTCAAATGCAGCACTAAGATCAAGTAACACTAATAGAGAGATACAACCATGATCGGATGATAAGAGCAAATAATTTGTGACTCTAACGAGAGCTGTCTCGGTACTATGGTACGGTCTAAATCCGGACTGAAAATCCTCGCAGATATAATTTCCTTCAAGAGAGGAACACAGTTGTGAGGATACTGTTTTTTCTAATATCTTTGACAGAAAAGGCAGATTCGAGATCGGCCTGTAATTGACTAATTCTGTAGGATCAAGTTGTGTTTTTTTAACAAGCGGTTTAATCATAGCCAGCTTAAAGGTTTTTACCCTGGTGGCCTGTATACAGTAGCCAGCACAAATCTCAAACGTGATTTATTGTTTGCACTATATATATTTTAACATTAAGCACCAACACTTCAAAATAATTATATTTGAAACTAGACTTCTTAGTAATTCTAAAAATATTACTATAAATTACAGCAACACCTCCCTCTTTGCCTTTCAGACGAGGTTCATGTTTATAACAGTAATCTTGCGGGGTGGACTCATTTAAAGTAATGTAATTGTTTGGTTTTAGCCAGGTTTCTGTCAAACACAGCACATCTAGGTTATTATCTGAAATCATATCATTAACAATGAGTGCTTTTGGAGTAAGCGATCGAATATTCAGCAACCCAAGCTTTAGCATTTGCTCATCTGTATTATATCTGTTTTTTATTTGTTGAACACCAATTAAATTTTTAACCTTAGATGGGTTTGGACGTTTTTTGGATTTCCAAATTCGGGGAACAGACACAGTCTCTATATGATGATATCTAGGTGAAAGAGGCTCTATGTGATGGGATTTATCTGACCTTGGTGACGCGAGGCCGCTAGCAGACAGTCGGTTAAGCCAGTCTGTCTGCTACCTGACCTGGTGCCCAATTTGTCATTTTTTATCTCTAAGACTATGAGCCAAATTACTAGAGAGAAGAGCAGCACCATCCCAGGAGGGATGAATACCATCTCTTTTCAACAGGTCAGGTCTGCCCCAAAAACGTTTCCCATTGTCTATGAATTCTATATTATTACGCGGACACCACCTCGACAACCAGCCATTGAGTGAACACAATCTACTAACTATTTCATCCCTCCTACGAACAGGAAGGGGGCCAGAGCCAATTACTGTGCTTGACATCATACTTGCGTGTTCACACACCTCTTTAATATTAATTTTGGTGATCTCCGACTGGCGGAGTCGAACATCATTAGTGCTGACGTGAATAATGATCTTAGAGAATTTACGATTAGCATTAGCCAGCACTTTTAACCCTTGTGCTGCATAAGGGACATTTTTGGTCATTTTCAGTTTAATTTATTTGACCATTTTGGCTGTTTTAATGCAAATGGTATGTAATTTGGCAAAATTGTGACTTTTTGGATAAATTAAAAATTTTGATAATATGTATAACACACACTATGTAGATAAAATAGGAACATCTAGCACCATAATGACCAAAAATGGCCCATTGAAACCCATTAACCCTCTGGGGTCTGAGGTGTTTTTGGGGTCCTTGAGATGTTTTGACATGCCCTGACATTTGTGCTTTTTTCAGTTGCTTATAAACATATTAATGGCAAAGGTGTAATTACACTCTATTTAGCACAAACAGGGCTACAGTAATGTGTGAGCAACATATATGTTCATGTTTGTATTTTTGAGAGAATAATGTTTATGCATGGTTATTGAAAAAACTAAAAACTAAAGTTTCTGAAATAAGGCCACAAAACACATACTAAATATGTGTCAATAAGACTTTTGACTAATGGATGTTGTCGCCTAGAGTTTTTTTCTTCAAAATGATCTGAATATCATCCTGCCTAATCGTTCACATAAAACACTACATTGATTTAAACTTTGTAAGTCATTTTTTTTGTCAGAAGAGGTTTATGCATGGGAGTGGTAATGGCCTATCAATATTAATGAGATTCAGACCAGGGGTGTGACATAGACACTCCCCCAATGGCTAATGGACCATCAAGTGAGGCAACCTGAACAAAGAACAAAGAATGAGAGGAGATTCAAAGGTTTTGTTTTTCAATCTGTTTTATTGTAATTCCTCTATGTGGAGGAACTAAATGTTCTAAATTTGCTCTAAGCAAATCAAATGTGAGCAAAATAAAAAAAATAATCAGTCGGCTATAAGCAAATCAAATGTGAGCAAAATAAATAATCAAAATTGTTGATTGCAATCAAAATTGTATTCAAAGAATCCTGAAAAAAAAAAAAAAACGTATTGTTGGTTATAAAAATATATTAAGCAGCACAACGGTTTCCAACATTGATAAAAAAAAAAAAAATCATATCAGAATGATATATATATTCTACCAAACTGGTTCACAGTTAGAAGCATCTAATTTTTTTTTTTTTTTTCCACAAATTGTGCTTGCAAAATATCCAAGGAAAACATGTCTAGTAATTGTGCAGTTAACCCTCTGGGGTCTGAGGTGTTTTCTGGCCCTGGAGGTGTTCTGACATGCTCTGACATTTGTGCTTATTTCTGTTACTTGTGACATTTTCATGGCTAAAGTCTGATTACACTGTATTTAGCACAAACTCTGCTACAGTAATATATAAGCAGCATGTATGTAAAAGTTTGTAGTTTTGAGATAATGACATTTATGCGTGGTTTGTGAAAATACAAAAAAATGTCACTGAAATAAGGCCATGAAACCCATACTGATTATTTCTTCACAAGACTTTTGAAAATTGCATCACGTAGCCTAGAATATTTGCTCCAAAACTATGTGAAAATCATCCTGACTGCTCATTCAGATAAGACAATATAATGATTTAAAATTTGTAAGACGTGTTTTGTGTAAGAAAGCTTTATGCGAAGAGGCGTAAACACATCATTAATATGTATGGATTTCACACCTGAGAAAGACAAAGACCCTCCCTAATGGCCCTATTAGGAGCTATCAGGCCCTGTCATTCTGAGCAACCTTGCACAAAGAATGAGATTTTAAAAAGAATGGCTTTTTGATTGTTTGGATTTATTTATAACACAACATAATCCAAAGATACACAAAAAAATACAAAAAAGCACATTATTGAAAACAATGATCCAAAGACAGAGACCTTTGTGCCATTCTTAAAAACATTGTACATACCTTTCATTTCCAAGGTGTATGATTTTCACTTTACCATGTTCATGTACAGAGACTCATGTGAATGTTGAAGTCAGCAGGACTCAGTGGCATCTGGTCCCTGTATAAAAAAAAAACAACAACCTGTGAACATGCTGATATCAAGAGAAATTATAGGGCTGTACGGTTAAAATGTTTTTTTTTTTTGTTTTTTTTTTATTGCTTTTTAAAATTCACAGAATACACACACAAATGTTTCCAACAATATATAATGATAATAAATCTTTCAAACGGATCACTTCAGTAACACCTACTAGAAAAAAAAAATATTGATTATCATATGTTACTTCAAATGTTCCCATTCGTTTTGATGATACAATATGAAAAATTCAAAGCAGAGCGCACTCCAAAATATGAAACATTCAAATGCAGAGCGTGCTCCAAAATATAAAACATTCAAACGCAGAAACATTCAAACGCAGAGCGCGCTCCCAAATATGAAACATTCAAGCGCTAAGCTCGCTGCAAAATGTTAAATTCAAATGCAGAGCGCGCTCCAAAATATGTTACATTCAAACGCTGAGCACGCTGCAAAATATGTTACATTCAAACGCTGAGCGCGCTGCAAAATATGTTACATTCAAACACTGAGCGAGCTGCAAAATATGATACATTCAAACGCACGGCGCACTCCAAAATATGAAACATTATGGTTACTATATTATACATATCTACGTTTGAGCAGATATCTACAAACAGTATTTAACAGTAAACACGGGTCTAAATATTATAATATTCGCCATATATCTAACAACAGTTCAACTGCAATGTGAAGTTTATGCAACAATAATATTAAACTAATATAATTAAGAATTTCTTACCTTACATCTTTCTTGTCTTCAAATCGCGTTCTTCTTCTTCTTCTGAGGTAAATCCAATGTAAGCTCACAGCATGTCTTCCAAACTCGACGAAAAGCAGAGATTTGTGAAGTGTTTTGGTGCTTTGTTTTTGAGGTAACGAGCGCGTTCGCGTTCCATGTGGAGATTTGCATGTGAATCTCTTTTGCGCGTGTGGGCGTGGTCGAATTAAAAATAATGAGCAAGCGTTTGAGAAGCTGGACATCTTGTTGGTTTTATACAAATTACTTAAACAGAGAATATTTGTTTTCAGTTTGAATCAGATGATTTAGAAGTACACACTTAAATGTTTCTAAAGATATATGGCTCATAAATATGTGACAAGTATTCGCTGAGTTTTGTTTCAGTTTATAGACATGCTCAAGAAAAAAAAGTTCATCGCGACGGTGAGGCAGAAAGCACACCCTGTTTATTTTCTTTATTTTACAAAAGCACAATGTTTTGATTTAATTGCAAGTGGACACATATAAAAGTAGACATCTCACAGATTCCTTTTTCAGGTATTTTTTTTCTGTATGACCACAAATGACGGTGTAATTTAGGTTTATTGTGCTACAATGTGAAGAAAATCCAGCAAAACGCGCCCATGCGTTTGCCAACCCCAGAGGATTAATTCTCATACTGTATTTTCAGTTTTAGAATATGTATCCTCTCCCCAAATTTGTCACTAATAAAACACAGGCTTATATTTAAGGCTTATATTTACCTTTTAATAGTTTGTTTACATATACCTTGTAAATATATTTTTTATTAAAAAGGTTACAATTACAACAATTCAAATGTAATCTTTCTTTGTAAAAACTAAAGTATACATTTTAACATACATATTTCAAAGTTAAGGATTCATTACTTTGAATATAGCCTAGGCTACATTGGAAAAAACACTAATAACATATTATTTGATGACTTTATTTTTGACAAAACATACTTTATTTAACATATGAGCAAAAATTGGCAAACAAAAGCTTATTTGAGGTGGCAGATATTTTACAGTAAAAATGTATAATCTATCCAAAACTAGTCAACGAAATGTTGTCTTTCATATGTCTGTAACATAGGTCTTTCGTTTTTATTATAAGGAATATAAAAGCGGATCATTCATTCACACACAGAAACGCGATTCAAATTTAAACCGTCTTTTTGCGAGTTGTGGTAAACAGCGCGCATCTCTGCCGTTCATTCATTCACACACAGAAACGCGATTCACTTGAGAATGAAAAAAACTTACTACAGTATTCCTCAGCTCAGCTGCATCCCTTGCTCCTCGAAATACCAGCACTTCTGAGGTACATTTTCCATTATTATTATTACGATAGTATTATTCCTCACAGCGCTGCGAGACGGTGTAAACAAGTACAATGTGTTTTCTCGAGCTGATATGGGGGCGTTCACAGTTTACATGGATTGCCTCAGATCATTTACATTTGAATAGCACGCGCTCTCTGTGGGCGGGGTCAAATTAAAAATAATGAGCTGAGATGAGAACGACTGACATCTCTCTCTTTTCATACAGATTACATAAACTGAGAATATTTGTTTTTTTATATAAATTACTTAATTCAAAAGAAGAGAATTCAAGCTTCATGCCTGTGTGTCTGTATGCCGGTTTGACTGAGTATTCGCTGAGTTATGGTTCATTTTCGGACGTGTTTCAGAACTGACTTCACTGACAGAGAGAAAGCAGAACTCGCATCATGTTTATTTTTCTTTATTTGGCAAAAAGCACAACACTTTGTTTTTATTGTGAGTATATACAAAAATAATACACACTAATGCCGAGTTCAGACTGCACGATTTTCAAAGTAGTCGGGTCACTGTTCTTTTCACACTGCATGACTATCCAGGGTAACATTCAGTTGCTGGTGTGTTCACACTGCACGATGCATCGGCGACAGGAGGTTTCACACTGCATGACTTTCAGGAGGAAGAATCGCCGACAACTTCTGTCTGGTCCGCAAACTACGTTTCACAACCAAACACACGCGAGAAGTGATAAGGAAATAGGGCAAAATCCCGCGTGCGTAAGACCGCAGTTCTCGCGCGAGACTGAAATTGTTATTAAAAATGATAGCCTGCAAGAAGCTTGCGATCCAAATTGTCTTTGCACTGATTTGCAGCGAAAAGGAGAAAAAGAAAAACATTATGCGTGAGGAAATGGCTGGGAAGACAAGGGGAGCAAGGACTGTGTGTTCTGCAAAGAGAGTTTGGGGTAAATAAATAATGTTGCAATGTGCTGCTGTTGCTGCTGGTCAAGCAAATGTTTGTGCTTTGTTTCTGTTTGATATAATTGTAAATATATCTATTAAAATACTAATATTGTGGTCTATAACTCCTCCCCGAACTCCCCGCTGCTCTGTATCTTGCTCTCTCATTGGCTGTCGGTCATCGCCGATGTAGTTTTCAGTCAGAACACTTTCACACAGCAGGATTTGGAATCGCCGACAGGTCCAGATATTTAGCATGCCAAATATCTCACGGGCGTCGGCGACTCGTCTGTGATTCTCTCAGATCGCGTCTTTGCTCATTCACACTGCGTGATTGTCACTCGCGTGAACGAGCACCGATTTGCCTGTGATTTCGGGCATTTGTCTGCGATTTCTCAAAACCTGTCGGCGAGCCAAAATCGGGGCTAAAATCATGCAGTCTGAACTCGGCATTAACCTGTTAAGCTGCAACCCCACTTTTGAAAAATCCCAAGAAATGACATACCCAAACTGAAACAGATACAGTTCATGAACCCTTTGTACTAAAAGCACAACTATGATCTCATTTGAAAGCTGACACCTGGCAGTTTATTGTAATGTAGAATTAATTATTGTCATAATGACAAAAATTGTTATAAATAGCTTCAAAGTTTTGTAAAGTTATTAGAAATTATTTTTTATGAAACATCCTCATGAAAATAAAATTGAAGTTGGCACTGGAGCAATCTAGAAATGCACTACAGCTAATGCCACGTCTAAACATTTTATGTTTAAAATCTTAAGATAATAAGTCCAAAACTCTGTATTTAGTGAAATGTTTTTTAAGACCATGTCATGTGACTTTATTTTGATTTGATGCTAAAATGCTACTGATATTTATTGTCATCTTCTTACCATCTATGCAGTATATTGTCTTTATTGTTTTGTGGTGCAAACGATCCCCATTCAGTCTCAGTCTCCCCCTGCACACATTCACACCTCTCCAGCCTGGCTATGGCTCTAAATATGCATTTCTTTTGTCTGCATTATAGTTACTAACGACTGGCTATTCACATGCTATTCATATGGTTTCAGTCACTAATTTCTTTTCTCAAAGTTCACCTCACATTCTAAACTGTTTTAAATGCATTTCTTGAATAAAGAAACATTTCAGTAAGCATTCAAAAAATAATAAAAATATAACTTCTAGGTGGCAGGTGCACCTAGGGCTAGCTAGCATGTTAGCTTAGCACACCATCAATACACGACAATTTATGAGATTAAAACCATGTTTGTGCTTATAAACTTACTTTATAAAGCAAATCGAGTATTTTAAATAATTTTCTGTGATCTAATTTGGCTTCAGATAAAAAAATCAGACAGAAAATATACTATTGTATACTGATCTGCACAATGATAGTCTATATAGATTAGCATTACATTATAAATATAATCTATTATTATGGAAATACCTGGCATGGATTGAAAAACACAGGTAACTCAAATATCATAGCAAACATGTTTATTGTCTTCAAAACGACTGTATCTCCATGTTACAGCCATAGTTACAGCGCGATCTGTTGTTAGCTGTGTGTGTGTTCGAGGCTTCCTGGATTGTCACATGATTATGGCACTTCTTCATGTTCTAATACTGTGCACAGGGCGGCGAGGGCGCCCTCAGGCTATTGGTATGAATTGAAAACACATTAACAGAGTATGCAAACGCTCATAATGATTACATCGACGCATTTGGGTATAAATTCAATAAATATTATTCCTGTCTATAGAAATCTGATGTAAACCTATGAGAATATATCAATATTTCTCCAAATCTGCACATTTTTTAGCTAAAAGCCCGGAAGGACGTTGTTTTGTGTATCGCTGTCATGACGACGGCACGGGAGTTTTTTTATGAATGAAAGCGGCTGACGCGCATAATTCATATCAAAGGTATCGACTCATTTTTTCATTTCATAACTCCTGACACAAATTAAGAAATAACTGTCGCTATAAGTTTCTCAGAATACAATAGTGGTCAAATTCTGAAACTTGAGTCTTATATCTTTGTAATGATGTATAGTTTGTCAAGGTATAACATTAAATCTGATAGTAACTTTGAACTATTTATAAAAAAAAATGCTTCTGTGCGCCCGCGCTCTGGCAACGGTTAACAGGTTAACAGGAGAGATTGATGTATGAAACTGGTTTGTAACATCAAAGTTAACAGAGTATTTAGAGTTTCCTTTGCACTGATAAGGAAAGAAGCGAGCAAATCGGCGTGATTGCCGACCTCAGAGGGTTAATACATGAATCATGACTTATGTTGAAACATCCTTTCATTTTGAAGCAAAAGCATTATATTTGCATTATATAGTGTATTCCACCAGATGATGTCACTACATAGGTATTCCCTATGGGGGGAAATGCGCGTTATTTTCCTGGTTTCCACTAGGGGCACTATTGACTGTGTTATGAAGCATTTTAATGGCTCAATGATCTAAAAATGTTGTTTTTGAGTATGTGTGGATGTCTGAGAGCAATGTGTGTCTGCGTTGATAAAAGTGTGTGTGTGTGTGTGTGTAGGGCCTAAATATAATACATGGTGTTTAGGCGAGTGACAAAAATCATAATATCCATCCATCCATCCATCCATCCATCTTCTTCCGCTTATCCGGGGGCCGGGTCATGGTGGCAGCGGTCTAAGCAGGCATGCCCAGACTTCCTTCTCCCTCGACACTTCCTCCAGCTCTTCCGGGGGGACACCAAGGCGTTCCCAGGCCAGCCGGGAGACATAGTCTCTCCAGCATGTCCTAGGTCTTCCCCGGGGTCTCCTCCCTCTCGCGCCGGACGGTTTGCCAGAAGCTCTTCGAGGCCGACCGGTAGTCCTTCCCCATGGCCTCACCGAACTCCTCCCAAGCCCGATTTTTTGCCTCCACAACCACCCGGGCTGCAGTCCGCTTGGCCTGTTGGTATCCGTCAGCTGCCTCAGGAGTCCCACAAGCCAGCCAGGCCCGATAGGACTCCTTCTTAAGCTTTACGGCATCCCTTACTTCCAGTGTCCACCACCGGGTTCTGGGATTGCCGCCTCGACAGGCACCGGAGACCTTATGGCCACAGCTCCGAGTGGCAGCGTTGATAATGAAGGTGGAGAACATGGTCCACTCGGACTCAATATCTCCAGACTCCCTTGGGATCCGGTCGAAGCTCTGCCAGAGGTGGAAGTTGAAGATCTCTCTGACAGGGGATTCGGCCAAACGTTCCCAACAGACCCTCACAGTACGTCTGGGTCTGCCGAGTCTGTTCAGCCCACTCCCCTGCCATCGGATCCAACTCACCACCAGGTGGTGATCAGTTGACAGCTTCGCCCCTCTCTTCACCCGAGTGTCCAAGACATACGGCCGGAGGTCAGATGAAACTACCACAAAGTCGATCATCGACCTCCGGCCTAGGGTGTCCTGGTGCCGTGTGCACTGATGGACACCCTTATGCTTGAACATGGTGTTCGTTATGGACAAGCTGTAACTAGCACAGAAGTCCAATAACGGAGCACCACTCGGGTTCAGATCAGGGGGGTCGTACCTCCCAATCACGCCCCTCCAGGTGTCACTGTCGCTGCCCACGTGGGCATTGAAGTCCCCAAGTAGAACGACGGAGTCACCAGTTGGAGCACTTTCCAGCACCCCTCCCAGAGTCCCCAAGAAGGCCGGGTACTCTACACTGCCGTTTGGCCCATAGGCGCACACGACAGTGAGAGACCTATCCCCGACCCGAAGGCACAGGGAAGCGACCCTCTCGTTCACCGGAGTGAACTCCAACACATGGCGGCTGAGCTGGGGGGCTGTAAGCAAACCCACACCAGCCCGCCGCCTCTCACCATGGGCAACTCCAGAGTGGTGAAGTGTCCATCCTCTCTCAAGGAGTGTGGTTCCAGAAAAGCACCGGCCCCTTACGGTCCCTCCTGCAGGTGGTGGGTCCACGGGAGGGCGGCCCCACATCGCTCCTTCGGGCTGAGCCCGGCCGGACCCCATGGGGGGAGGCCCGACCACCAGGCGCCCGCATACGAGCCCCAACCCCGGCCTGGCTCCAGGGTGGGGCCCGGCTGCGCCATGCCGGGCGACGTCACGGTCCTCGAATTTATTGGCATCATAAAGGGTTTTTAAACCGCTCTTAGTCTGACCCGTCACCTAGGACCTGTTTGCCTTGGGAGACCTTACCAGGGGCATATAGCCCCAGACAACATAGCTCCTAGGGTCATTCGGGTACTCAAACCCCTCCACCACGGTAAGGTGGCAGTAATATAATACTCATATTATATTATATTATATTATATTATATTATATTATATTATATTATATTATATTATCCTGAAGGTCATATTTTACCCTTTCTGTCTATACTCTCTCTCTCTCTCTCTCCCTCTGTGGGTGTGTGTGTGTCGGTGGTGTAGGATGTGTGTGTAGGCGTGTATGTGTGTGTGTGCATTTAGCAAGAGAAAGCGCTTCTCACTGCATGTTTTCTTTCGGTTTGATTTGGCTGAACAATGACCCCATTTTGTTTTGAAGTTTTTGATATGTTTGATATGTTTATAGAATTTAGACAAATAAAAAATCATGTTCATGGTGATCTTGTAGTTTTGCTTTGTTTCTAGAGCAAATTTTGATGTATAGGGAGACAGGCACAGGTTATAGTCACCTAGTAGAAATCAGGAAAATGTTTGCAATACTGCAGATGTTTGCAGTATGTCAATTATATGAAAAATGGTACCAACTGGTGGAAAACAGTAAAAAGTTAATATTTTACCCTAAGGCTTGGTAATGACAGGGTATTTGAATAGAAATTATGATTTTATGATATTATGACAGTGGGTTCAAAAATGGATATTTTAATGGGTTTAAAGCAGCACTCAGTAGCTTTGGGATTTCTTCGCTGTATTCTCGCTTTTTGCTCGCGGGTTTCTCTCTAGAGCTCCCCCCACAGCTTCGGAATAGGTATTTGACAACACTGTTGTAAAAACTCGTTGGTGATTCTCAGACACCAGAGGCTAGTAGATCAACGACATCAAAGCAGATGGGACATTCTTTAAAACGTCTTCTTCATTCGGGTTCGGACAGCGTGAGGGAGCGCAATAATGACAGTATTTGAGCAGATTTCTTTTGCCGTAAAGCAATTGTTTACATCGCGAGACCTGATCTCACGCGATACTTCCTGACGCGGCTGCCGCACGGCCCGCCGGCTCAAAGTTGCAAGTGCGGATTTTCCGCTCACGGGCACCAGGGGGGTGCGAAACGACCACCATTCAACCCGAAATAAGTAATATAACCATTCCAATGACTCCGAAGCTGTTCAGTTAAGGTAAAAAAAGTTACTTAGTTCACCTTTAAATAGGATCAAATTTGTCCTTAACGCGCTATGTGTGATTTTTTTTTTTTTATCTGACATAGCACAAAAAATAAAAATGCACCAAATATAATGTTGGTGCTAATCATTGACATATTCAAGACTGTGATAATCCAAAGCCAAGGTTTTCACTTTGCATTTAGTATATGGAAAATAATTACATTTATGTGTTTTTTCCTCTTATACAAATTGATGGTATCGTCACCAAAACTGGAATTTAAAGGGTTAAAATCCTGAAATTAAATACATATTTGGTAGTTATGATGAGGACTGATGCTGGTTAAAAGATTTAACTCAGTAAAAGTGGAAAATAATAATAATATATAATATTTTAGGCAGTGTTTAATATGTGACCATTTTTGGTCCTTAACGCGCTAAGTGTGATTTTTTTTTTTAAATCTGACATAGCACAAAATCAATAAATGCACCAAAAAATAATGTTGCCGCTAACCTTTGACATATTCAAGACTGTGATAATCCAAAGCTAAAGTTTTCTCTTTGCGTTTAGTGTATGGAAAATAATTACATTTTTGTGTTTTTTCCTCTTATAGTAATTGATGGTATCGTCACCAAAACTGGAATTTAAAGGGTTAAAATCCTGAAATTAAATACATATTTGGTAGGGGGGTATTGGTTTGGTATTTATGATGAGGACTGATGCTGGTTAAAAGATTTAACTCAGTGAAAGTGGAAAAAAAATAATAATATATAATAGTTTTATGGCAGTGTTTAGAGTGGACATTTTTGTCCCTTAATGCACTCAACGTCATAAAATATATAATGCAACACAAGGGTTAAATTTGCTTTGATGTCAGGCGCTCTGGCTCTCGGCAAACATGTGACTATGGTGGCTGGTGTCTCTATTTTCACGTTCCGTGTAACAGAATCACCAATAACTAGGGCACAATCAACAGAATTCTCAGTGGGTGTTTCACTGAGCGGGGCAAATCGATTTGTTATAGTAATTGGAACGAAAGAGTGGTTTTCTGATCCGCGACTAGAGCGATCCCTCACTGTCACCCATTTGCCTTGCTGCGCAGGCACTAACTCAGCCGGAACCGCATCATGTAAAGAGTTCACTATGCTAGGCACATCCAAAATAGTATCTAAAGCTCTAGCACTCTTACTATCCTCAATTAAAGTTTGGATGCGTGTCTCTAGTTCTGAAATCTTCTCTGTCAACCTAACTGTCTCCTTGCATTTATCACATATAAATCCTATATTGCCGACAGAGAAGGCTATGCTAAACATGTGACATGAAGTGCAGGTGACAATAACAGGACAAGACATTACTCACGGTGTTTGTTGACTGATTCTTACTCACCTGGGCTTTTTATGAACTCAAATGTATGGTGCGGGCACGCGAGATAAAATAAATTAAAAAAATAACTGAGCACACGGGTGGCGCGTTAAAAAGCTAGCGAATTACTAGCGTGTTGTGCTAATAATAACGGAAGCTAGCGATGTCAGGTTAATCTGAGATGTTGGGTAAGCTGTATTTAGTAGTATAAACAACTAGAAATGATAGTAAATGATGGTTCAAAACAGAAAGAAATATGAGGCTAAGACGGAGCTTACAGCACCGAAGCAAACAAACTCACAGCAGGCAGCGAGGCAGACAGGAGCAATCGATCAGCGATCAGAACCTCAGCTGAGGCATGAGAACCTGAGGCATGAGCTTGCTGGAAACCGCTGCGCCCCAAAGCACTGAAGGTGGCAAGATTGGCAGAATGGCCTCCTGAGGGCACAGAGGAGGAATGGGCACCGTATAATGAGGCGAGTAAGAACCATTACCCCCCCTGAAGGTGCCTGTCCTCTGAAGTTTAGCACTTCTGGCGTCAGGACTTCTCTTTGGCCGAAGCCTTTTTCGCAAGAACAACGGTCCTCAGATCCATCATCTGCTTCAGAGGCTTTGGCTGAGAATGCCATCCTGGTCCCCAATCTTTCTGAGGAGCACGACACTCTGTCCTGTACAAGGAGCTCGTTAATGGCTGGGGCTGCTCTGCCCAGCGGCACCCCATATACACCTTACCCACCAGCGCCACAGTAGTTCTAACCACCCTGGAGGGTAATGCCGAGCCTTAAGGGGTGATGCCGTGACAGAGGACAGATAGCTCACAAGCATCTGTTCTGCATTTGGCATCGTCCCAGAACCCATGCTCTTTCAGCCCCCTTTATTAAAATAAATATTTTGAGAACTGAAAAACTAAGCTGAAAGGGTTTGATTTGCGATTTCGAATTATATTAGTGGAGATCAGGAAAGAATGGAAGGACCCAACATGGAAGTTATAAACTCCAAAAACTCACAAGGGATTGAGATGGCGAATCTTCAATTTCCCCCAACTCGATGCTCAGCACATCCATCTCCTTGGAGGTGGACAGCTGCAGCACCGTATTATACCATTTAATTACTCAAAATTAAATGCAGTAAAAGATCAACCAGACAAGTCAACACGGTCTGGATGAAAGGCTGAACTTATACATGAACCTAACTACTCATAGTCAGATAAGCATTTATCATTTAATTCCTCAAAATTAAATGTAGCCCATTTATTTAATTCCTCACAATTTAACACAGTAAAATATCAACCAGACAAGTCAACACGGTCAGGATGAAAGGCTGAACTTATACATGAACCTAACTACTCATAGTCAGATAAGCATTTATCATTTAATTCCTCAAAATTAAATGTAGCCAATTTATTTCATTCTTCAAAATTAAATACAGTAAAAGATCATCCAGACTGTCAACACAGTCAGTCTGGATGAAAGGCTGAACTTATACATGAATCTAACTACTCAACGTCAGATAAGTAATAATCATTAAATGCGGCCAATTTTCATTTAATTTCTCAAAATTAAATGCAGCCAAAGATCAACCAGATAAGATAACATGGTCTGGATGAAAGGCTGAACTATATTAAAATTAGGGTTGGGTACCGAAACCCGGTACCTATATGGAACCGGTACCCAGGTAACGGTATGGAACCGGACCAAATCAAAACGCATTTCGGTGCCACTTAAATGCCTCAGCTCGTCAGCTGTTGGTTGAAATATTTGCCATCTGGTTCTCAGAAATGGACGTAAGAAGCATAATCAGTTTGTAATCGCTAGTTAACCATTCGATGCGTACGATCGTTCACACCGCTGTGATTAGAACGTTCAGATCGCGTGATCATCAACTTCTAAATTTAAATCTGCATTCACGCGTTGGCTGGTGCTGAACCAGAGACAGACGCGCTCAGCGCTGTCATATATCACAACTATTCAGTGTTTACAACCACATAAAGTTTATTTTAGGTTTCAGACATTTAAATGCACATAAGTACTAACAAAACAATACATTTATAGTTTGTGAAATACACAAGCAGGCAATCAAAGTTTGTTTTGTTCCACGTCATGTTTAGTGTGAAAAGTCGATGTCCCTACAACAGACCGGCGTACATCTAATCCTCATGAGCGCTCATTGTCACAGTTGTAAACATGACGGCGTTCTTCTTCCACAAGGGGTTTCGCGTCACAGCATTTAACGTGATGCGTTCTAAAATAACGCTCACCTTGTGCAGGACATGCAATAAGGCAGGAGAGGTGTCGTATTTTGCCAGAGAAGGCAAAAATGTGGTCATATTTTTGCAAAAGAAATGCTGAAATGTAAAGCTGGTTTGTAGCAAACCAAGAATACTGACTACTTAGCTGTTATTAGTACTGTAACTGTTTTTTAGTGTTATTTAGTGTTAAATTATTGTAGTTTGGTTAGGTGTCTTAGGTTTTATTGTGAATTTGTTGTGTTTTCTATTTAGGCTACTTATTTAAATATATTTAAGTATACTTAAATTTAAATTTAAAGTTAACTCCTGAAAGTGCACACGTCGGTGATATATATATATACAATAAATATAGCGAAGTTAAATACTTTTAGTAGATTTTTCATTTGTTTTCTACTTTCTTAAGTACTGTAACGAAAGTATTTGTAATTAGTTACTTTCCACTTCTATCTATAGATTAATTTTTGATGGAAAAGTTGCCACTGAGTTGTCTAATGAGCAGACATTCACAGACATCAGATGGGGAGAAAGACAAACACTTCCATCATTATTAGACAGTCACTTCAGTAGAGCAAATAAATGTCATTGATTTGATTTGCGGTAGACAGAAACAGAGGGTCAGACAATCAGTAGTAGAGTAGTAGTCTTTAGATATAAGGTAAGGATCTAAATGCAACCTTTAATAATAATAATAATTTAGGAATAAATAGATGCATGAAACTCAGAGATACATAGAACCAAAAATACAAGAACTAAAGGCAATCTACCTTACAGCCTAACTAATGCCAATACCTGACCAAGAACTAACCCAAAGATTGGGCCTTTCCAAATCTGCTATTTGTGGTTAAGTGTATTCTATCATTTCCATGTTCAGGAACACATGTGCCCAAAATATCCACTGTATAAATTAAATTAATGAGATATTACATATAATTTGGTAGTAAAACGTTTATTGGTGCAAAGATGAGTATGTGCATTTTGTAAAATGTTTGCAACTGATTTTTATCACCACAATTACTAATTGTGTCTACTAAACAGATATTTAGATGTTTATATTTTGTGGTAAGTATTAAGAATCAAAATGTTTAAAGCTCTGTAAAAAAGGCAGACAACTATATAATATTGTGGAAAATCTGTCACGCCCACTGGAGCCTCATCATTAGGGCACGCATGCACTGAATACCTTTGATGTAAACTAACCCTGAAACATAACCTGCTCCGGAGTTTCCCCGGAAATCCGAAACCTTAATGTCGTAACCTGAGATGTTATGTTGCCAATAAGTCATTAAATGACCGAAATATTTACAAAACAAATTTATTATGTAAATGGAACGTTCTTGGTTATCATATAACCTTATAGGAGACCAAGGCCTACTGATGATGTTGTGAGTTGGTAATATGATGGTAATAAAATGAAGGGCCCATGACATTGTAGTTACGTTGTCAGTAAGTAATGAAATTCCAAAAGTATGACAAATATAGTATTTAACTGGAATGTTCTTGGTTAAATAAAAATTTTAGGTGATTGTATTGATGACATTGTGAGTTGGTAATTTTATGGTAATGAAATTACAGACATGCGACGTTGTTGTTACTTTGTCAATTAGTAAGTCATGAAATTACCAAAAAGTACCAATAAATTACATAACTGGTACGTCCTGTGCTAGTTGGGAACAACGGGAGCCAGAAATCAAGTGACAAAAGAGCTCTTAAGACTAAGAGTCCCAGAAAAAGAGAGGGAACAAGGAACATGTGACACCAATAATGCAGAAAGAAAATGTTACTTTATTTTTATTTTGCATTTTATTTTGCACATTAAGTGCACTGTCAGTAATTATTGGCTGTCTTGAGCCAGTTTGATTAGCTCAGATGCTTTTAAGGTCTTTATAGGGATAGTGCACCCTAAAATGAAAATAACTGATATACATTTACTGATCCTGCTGTTGTTCTAATGGAGTACGCAGTTCTGTCTTTTGGACCAAAAAAGAAGAATATTTAAAAAATGTCCCGTTCGCGCTCTTCCTATATATATTGGCAGTGAATAACAACCACCATTAAGCTTTTTAGAATAGACCAAAAAGTATCACAGAATGATCCCATGCAACAGGTGCTATATATTTGAAGTGTTCTGGAGGTATATGATAGGGTTTAGTGAAATAAACCGAAATGTAATGTTTTATTTAACAAAAATCCTGACATTTGCTGTTGGTCTTCTGTACACAGCTAAGCAACGTGCACATTTGTGAGACTCTATTACCGCTGCACTTCACTCCGACTCATTCAGAAAAAGCATACAAGTTGTGAGAAATCAAGGTTAATAAGCAAGATAAAATACAATGCCTAGAAATCCCCCACAAAAAAGTATCCGCATACATTCTTCACTGAGTTTAATTTTTCCAGACAGGAACTGCGTTTGTCAGAATAACAGTTGACAGATGTGAAAGTGATCATTTTTTTTTGTTGTGACGAACACAACAGATATATTAACCTCAGAGATTTAAGTACAAGGATTGTATTTCATGTAGTGTTTTTGTTAAAGGGGGGGTGAAATGCTATTTCATGCATACTGAGTTTTTTACACTGTTAATGAGTTGGATTCCCATGCTAAACATGGACAAAGTTTCAAAAATTAAGTTGTACGTTTGATGGAGTATTTCTGTTCCAAAAATACTCCTGGTTTGTCACAAGTTTCGGAAAGTTTTTTTCGAGTATGGGCATGTGTGACGTCAGATGGGGCGGAATTTCCTTATACGGGTCCTAAGGGCACTTCTCCCGGAAGGGCGCGCGCGCACCCGTAGACCAGAGCGAGAGAGCGAAAGCAGTACGCCCATCAAAGCGCTGTGCTCGGCTTTAGGGAAGTCAGTGTCACCAAAAAAGTGGGTTTTTGGTTGCCAGGGCAAGACAACCCTGCACAGATTCACAAAGAACCCAGCGTTAAGGGACCAGTGGATGGAGTTTGTTTTTCCAGAGCATCAATCCGGAGTGTTCTTGTTTGTTCCCTGCATTTCGACGATGATCGTTTTATAAACAAGGCCCAGTTCGACGCCGGATTTGCAGATCGTCTAATGCTTAAGGATGGAGCAGTCCCAACGATAAAGGTTCACGGTCGTGCGTTGGAACCGCAGGCGGTGAGTAAAACTGCTTCAAATGTCTGTGTGTTGTTAGCTATCGGCACGCAAGCACAGCAAGTAAACAGTGAACAGCGCTCGTGATTCTTTAGCTCCGCCCACACAGCACGCCTCCAGCCGCTCGTTTTTTTCCGGAAAGACTCTGTACAGCCTATCTTTCTTTTATAAATATAATAAAACTAAAGACTTTTTGGCGATATGAAGGATGCAATACTACTCTATAGGTACTCAAGATTAACATGAGATTGACTGAAACTTAGTGTTTCATCCCCCCTTTAATTTTGATTTCTCACCTCTTGTGTGCTTCTTTAGGTGAGTCGGAGTGAACTGTGATGCTAATAGTCTCACAAACGCACAATTGAGCACCGAAGACCAAAGGCCAAGGTCAGGACTTTCGTTATAATATTTAAAATTTCTGGATTTTCACCAACCCTTTTGTATACCCTGTAGCGACTGGGCTATTTGAATCATTCGTTCGTTTGATTCTGAATTAACAAATTCGGACTCTCTGTGTTTTCTAAGCACATTCCTGCCCATAACGTTCTTTGCTAAGCTTATCAGAGCTCGTAACCTCCTGACTTCGAAATTACAAATCATACGCCATGCTCCATAAAGACTGGAACAAATGGACTTTTACGACATTTTATTGCACCTTGGGGGAAAGGACAAGAGTTCACAAAAGCAGCCTGAATTCTGAATGACACACACACACACATACATACAGGACACACACACACACAAACATCTGTTGTGTTTACCTTAATATCCTTTTAATGTATGTAACTCAGACTTGTATCTGAACTTCCTGTATGTATGTGTGATTAATGTTGTTGTGATCGTATAGCTATGATCTTCGAGTGTTGGCTCTGAAATGTATTTTTCTCTGAAGAATCTTCTCCCAGTAGAATCGCATCCTGTAACCCGATATCATTGATAACAGGGGCGCAACATTCCAACGCACACACATTCCAAAACTCACAGATACACACACACGCACATTACCATATACGGACTTCCACTGGTAAAATTTCATTTTACCAACTATTACAACTGTATAAAGCGTGTTCTGGGTGATTTGCATGTTCCCCAGAAGGATATTAGAGTAGTTGTGTTTTTGAATTACAGTAATGTAATCTTAAAGTGCCTTTGTGTCAACAAAATAATGTATCTCTATGTTGCTATCTTTGCCAATATTCGTCCTTAGTATTGTTTGGATCCCCTCGGCATGACGAAGAAGATTTTTGATAAGAGACTGTGATAAACGTTATGGTTCCATGCGTTTTAATTCCCTGAGCATAATATCATATTTTGCCCCCTCGTGATTCCACACGAGGGTCGGGAAGCATTAACACACCCAGACGATCTTCCTGCTCGGAATACCCTAAACTGATTCGTCATCCACGAAAAAGGAGGCGTACACAGGACACTGATAAAAAGTCCAAACCCTCCTTCTTCTCTCTCTCTTTTTCCTACGCTCTCCTTCCTCCTCCAAAACCCAAGTCCGGACCGGCTTCGGCCTGCTTCTCTTTTCTTTTCATTTATTTATTTTATGTTTTTCTATAGTCTAGTTTCGTTTTCCTCTTCGCCTCTGTTCATTCACGAGCTAAATGAACTTAGCCTGAATCATTCCCGGCAACTTCACCACAAAGAAAGAGACTCTTTGAAGCTCCCGCGCTCGCGCGCTCGCACGCGCGCCGGAAGACAGCACGCGCACGCCTCCCCTCAGACGACTCGCGCTGCTTTTAAAGACACGCAGAACCCTGCCTTCCTAATCCTACCTCATACAAAGAGAACCATATGCCATGCAAGTATCGATTATTGAATTGAACTTACGATGTGATTTCTTTGTTGTGTCTTAAGGGTTACTGTCTGTGATTTTTGCCATAGCCAACTGCGATCTCTGATCGCAGATTTTTGCTTTCACTTCCGATCTCGTCCCCCATCCTTCTCTCTCTCTCATCCACTCTCTCTTAATCCTTTTCTGGCATTCTATCTTTTTCTAACTCTGATCATTTTATTCTCTCTCACTGTTATTCGTTATCTTGTATTGTTTAACTGTATTATATGTACATAGACATATAATCCGTGTGTATTGTGTAGTTTGATATATTCCTTAGTTCGATGTATTGGTCCAATTATTAAATTCCATATGCCCTTGACTGACTCTGATTTAATTGCCCATGTTACTTAGTCCCTGAAATGTTCGATCTTAGCTATATGCTTTATCTTGGTAGGCTACGATTTAAGTAACCTAATTTTAGTCTACAAACACCGAGAGTGTCTTTTCAAGGCCTGGAAAAAATACTCTTTCTCGTGTTTGTAAGAAGGATAATTTTCCTTGAGAGTTAAGTTAATCTTACGTTCAATGTTTGCTGGACAAACAGATTGTTTGATAACTAAATTAATTCCATTAAAGTTATCCCATAACTTCGAGCTGAAATAAGAACAATTGATGTATAAATGACGAACCATAACCCGTTATGGTAATCGTTCATATATCAATCTAGTTCAGCTGCGATAAATTAATGTAACTGTAACATACAAAATATTAATCATATTCATGATTAATTATTAAAATTCCCTATAGATCATTTGAGCTAATATTAATATTAATGTACAACCCATTGTTGCTACAACCTCCAGAATCTGATACTTTTGTGTATTTTTAAAAAGCTTGATACTTGATACTGATCAGTATTCACTGCCACTGGACATTTTTTTTTTATTATTTTATTCTCATTTTGTGGTCCAAAAGACAAATAAGGACATTTGGCATAAGAACAACACCAGCATGAGTAAATGATGACTTAATTTTCTTATAAAGGTGAACTATCCCTTCAACAGGAAGTGAAACTTAAGGCTTATCTATTGTAAGGAATGGGAAACCTGTTCATGTATTGAGTTTATAGGTGTTTATGGGAGAAATGAGAAAGTGAATCAGCTATTTGATTTTCTGTATGTCTGTGATTTACATGTGTTTTTCAGTGACAGTGTAGTTTAAAACAGCAAGTGAGTGTTTGATAACAGGCTTTGCAGCAACATTCTAAACAAACCTAGTTGCAAATTACAGAAAACAAATTCAAGAGATTGTTTGTATTAAAATAAAGGCTTGTCATGTTTTCATTGTTTTATCAGTCTAATATCGACACACTCTCATAAGATTTGGCTAAAGCCTGCAGGCATTTGAACGCAGAGGGACAACTGCAGTAAGTCACACGAGACAGACTTTTATCTAGAGCAAGAGCAAGTACGTTACTCGCATCTGCCTGATTTCAGCTGCACACACACACTCTCGGTGAGCCGCCGCCCAAGGCCCGAATCTGATCTGCACATCCTCATTTGCATGATTTTAATGTCTGTTTGGTCTCGGAGGTAAACATTGGAATATATCCCTGTCTCTTGACAACCACAGGGCGCTTAAACCATTAGTGCTTGAGATGAGTTTATCCAATGTGTATATGTCAGTGTGTGAATGTCCGTTTATATTTGTGGTAAACCTGTGAATGAAATCTACTGTATTGAGCTACATGATGTTTACTTTTCTACGATTGCACACTAAAGCTCTCTGCATATGCAGCAAGTCTGTGCATCATTTAAATAGTGTTCCTAACATGTACATTTAGATTTATTTTATAGTCATGTTGCTAATGGTGCAACACTCTAATAAACATACAAATATAAAGTGATGTCATGAAACTTTAGATGGCGCAGGCTATTAGGTCCTTAACAGTCTGAGGTGTTACGGTTTAGTGTGATGAGGTGAAGGCGCACAACGAAGAAGAATAACCTGGAACGATATTTAATAATATGGCATCATGGGCACCATGGAGCTCTGAAGGTCGTGGGCAGGTAACCAGGGCGGTGCTGGTAGATTAGGAAGCCTCCAGGGTGGTGCCGGACATGCAGGTGACCAGGGTGGAGCTGGCAGTTCAGAGGACCATGGCAGATCCGGAAGTTCAGGGGACCAGGGCAGATCCAACAGCTCGGGTGGCCAGGCCTAGCCCATGGACCCAGGCTCGGCCACTATGGCAGTCCTTCCCCCAAAGAAGCAGCTAGGCATTTGTAGGCCTAGAGGGATTCTGGGGTGAGTTTGTGGGCTGGAACGGGCTCAGGGAGTGGAGTCGTCTCGGGACTCTGGACGGGGACCAGAGTCGTCTTGAGTCATCTTTGTTGACGACTCTGGAGTGGCGGCAGCCATCTTGGCTGGAGGCTCAAGCGCAGCGATAGCCATCTTGGCAGGAGGCTCATGCTCGGTGGTGGCCATCTTGACCGAGGGCTCAGACGTGGCGGCAACCATGACGGGACGGGACGAGACTCTGGAATGGCGGCCATGACGGGGTGAGACTGTGGAATGGCAGCAATCTTGGGACGAGACTCGGGAATAGACTTGGGATCTGGATCCACCTCTAGGCTGAATTCGGGAACTGGAGCCATTTCTAGGCTGAACTTGGGAACAGAAGCCATCTCAGGGCTAAACTCAGGAACTGGAGCAGTCTAAGAGTTGAACTCGGGATCTGGAGCCACCTCTGGGCTGAATTCGGGAACTGGAGCCTTTTCTAGGATGAACTCTAGAACTGAAGCTTTCTCTGGGCTGAAGTTTGGAGTGAATTCTGGGGTTGAGGACCGGAGAAGGGAAGCTGATTTCAGCACTGACTGGATGGACGTAAACGCTGGATCCACCACTTTTGTCCCCAGGTCCATGCTGTTAGAGATTTTCTTCAAGGCTTGGGGAAATATGGGAGGATAAGAGGGAAATGGAACCCTTGGAGAGGCATGTGGAGGCTTAGGGTGAACTGGATAGGGACTGAATGACGCCTACATGTTTCCGGATAGGGACTGAATGTCAATTTTGATTGTCCTCATTAGCTATATCAACAAAGAAATCCGAACCATTTAAGTCGAAGACATAGTCAATAAAGTCTGTTACGGAGACCTGTTTTTGGACCTGATACTCCTTGCGACAGCCCCTCCCTGGGGGATTCCCTGTTTTCTCAGGGATGGGGTACCATATGATCCCACACTCAGACCTCTGGAACCTTGACGTGTAGTCTCTGGATGGGACGTAGAGGACTTAAGTGGCCTACCACTGGCGGTGGTAGACACTTTCACTCAAGCTAGACCCCCCACTACTAGGCGCGCTTATGCTTTGAAGTAGAGTCTGTTCACTGTGCGGTGTTCTTCTCGGTGGGAAGGCCCCAGGAAATGCCTGATCAGCTCTGTGCTTTCCTTATTGCAAGAGAGGAGTGCAGACACTCACCCTCCAACTTGAAAGTCTATGTTGCCGTCATCGCAGCATATCGCAATGCTGTTGATGGCAGGTTACTTGGAAAGCACGACCTGGTCATCAGGTTCCTGAGAGGTGCCAGGAGGTTAAATCATCCCAGATCGCACCTCATCCCCTCTTGGGATCTCTCTGTGGTCCTTTCTAGTCTTCAGAGAGCTCCCTTCGAGTCGCTTGAGTCAGTCAAGCTTAAGATCCTGTCTCTAAACACAGTGCTCTTGACCGCGCTCGCTTCCTTTAACCCTCTGGGGTCTAAGGTGTTTTTGGGGTCCTTGAGATGTTTTGACATGCCCTGACATTTGTGCTTTTTTCAGTTGCTTATAAACATATTAATGGCAAAGGTGTAATTACACTCTATTTAGCACAAACAGGGCTACCATAATATGTGAGCAACATATATGTACATGTCTGTATTTTTGAGAGAATAATGTTTATGCATGGTTATTGAAAAAAAACAAAAAATTTAAGTTTCTGAAATAAGGCCACAAAACACATACGATATATGTGTCCACAAGACTTTTGACTAATGGATGTTGTCGCCTAGAGTTTTTGCTTCAAAATGATCTGAAAATCATCCTGCCTAATCATACACATAAAACAAAACAATACATTGATTTAAATTTTGTAAGACATGTTTTGTTTGGAAAGGCAATATGCGTCTGATCATGAATAATGGTCTGATTCACACCTGAGAAGCCAATGACCCGCATAAAGAGCTGCATAACGAGCCTTTCAGGTGTTTCACTAAGAGCGCATACCACAAGAAAGAATGTGAGGACTTACTTTGTATGCATGCAAATTGTATAATATCCAAGGTAAACATTTCTAGTAACTATGCAGTTAAAGGGTTAGTTCACCCAAAAATGAAAATTCTGTCAGTAATTACTCACCCTCATATTTTTCCAACCGCATAAGACCTTCGTTCATCTTCGGAACACAAATTAAGATATTTTTGATGAAATCTGAGAGTTGTCTCACTCCTCCATAGGCTGCTATGTGACCGAAACTTGCTGGCCCAGAAAAGTTATTAAAGAGATCGTTAATATAGTCCAAGTGACTCCAGTGGCTCAATCTTAAGTATATCAAGCGACGAGAATACTTTTTGTGCGCAAAAACAAACAAAAATAACGACTTTATTCCACTTTTCATTTCCTTCTCTCTGGGCCTCGTAGTGTTTTTGCGCTGCGCGTCTGTGTTGTACGTCATCACGCATCACCCACATGACCGGCGTCGGCCAATAGTGAGCCTACGTGGTGACGTGTAACACGGACGCGCTGCGCAAAAACACTACGCGAACCAACTAGAGGTCCAGAGAGAAGGAAATGAATAGTGGAATAAAGTCGTTATTTTTGTTTGTTTTTGCGCACAAAAAGTATTCTCGTCGCTTGATATACTTAAGATTGAGCCACTGGAGTCACTTGGACTATATTAACGATCTCTTTAATAACTTTTCTGGGCCAGCAAGTTTCGGTCACATAGCAGCCTATGGAGGATTCAGACATGGCTCAGATTTCATCAAAAATATCTTAATTTGTGTTCCGAAGATGAACGAAGGTCTTACGGGGTTGGAACAATATGAGGGTGAGTAATTACTGACAGAATTTTCATTTTTGGGTGAACTAACCCTTTAATTCTCATACTGTATTTTCAGAAAGTTTTGGAATATATCCTCTCCCCAAATGTGTCACTAATAAAAAACAATAATAAATAATTTAATGAGAAGGCTTATATTGACCTATTAAGATATTGCTTACATCTACCTTGTAAATATATTTTTTGCTATTTTATTAAAAAGTTTTCACATGTAAATCAACAACAATTTTATCATACGTATTTCAAAGTTAAGGATTCATTAGTTTGAATATTGGAACAAACACTATAATAACATCTAAATTGATAATTCAATATACCTGCTTTATTTTTGACAAAACATCCCATACTATATATTTAACATATGAGCAGAACTTGGCGAACGAAAGGTTATTTAATGTGACAGTAGTCTTTTTTACAGTAAAAACTTTATAATCTATCCAAAACTAATCAACAAAATTTTGTCTAAACATTCATATTTTGTCTGTAACATATCATTTTTATGATGTATTTGCATATAAATGTTAATTTGCAGTTTAATACGTTGCTTATACAAAGACATTTTTTTTTTCAACATTTCAGTCGATTTTTACTCATCTCAGTATAGCAATATAGTTTGTTAAAAGTTAAACTAGTAGATGTGTTCATGCAAAAATAACATGTTTACTTTTTTTGTTTTTATATTGCGCTGTTGTTTACTACAGCTGAAGTAAACATCTGTGCCGTTCATTCATTCACACACAGACACGCGATTCATATTTAAACAGGCTTTTTGCGGTTTACAGACACTATTGCATATCGCGATTAGATCAAAGCACTTAAGAATAAAGAACTTACTATTCACAGTCCTCAGCTAGATCCGTTGCTCCTCGTAATGAAACTAAACCGCACTTGTTGAGGTAAATTTCCCAGGATTATTCCTCACAGCGAAGCAAGACGAGTGCATGAGTCTGATTAAACTTGATGTGTTTTATCGAGCTGATGTGGGCGTTGACACGTTTGCATGGATTGCCTCAGATCATTTGCGTTTTGAATAGCGTGCGCTCTCCGTGGGTGTGTTCACATTAGCACTTAATGAGCTATAATGAGCTGAAATGAGAACGACTTACATCTCTCTCTTTTCATACAGATTACAAAAACTGAGAATATTTGTTTTTTAAATAAATTACTTTATTTAAAAGAAGAAAATTCAAGCTTTATGCCTGTGTGCCTGTATGCCTGTGTGACTGAGTATTCGCTGAGTTACAGTTCATTTTCAGACGTGTTTCAGAATGGACTTCACTGACAGAGAGAAGGCAGAACTCGCATCATGTTTATTTTTCTTTATTTGGCAAAAAGCACAACACTTTATTTGTATTGTGATTTTACACACAAAAAAATAGACACTTAACATAATCGAATGATGTATAACACTTATATGTAAGATCAAAATATATAATAGTATTTTGAGTCTTTTTTGCACTGATAAGGAAAAAAGCGAGCTTGCCGACCCTAGGGGGTTAAGAGGGTGGAGAACCTGCAGGCATTTTCGGTCAACGAATCATGCCTTGAGTTCGGGTCGGTCCTGTCTCATGTGATCTTGAGACCCCAGCCTGGATACATGCCCAAAGTTCCCACCACTCCTATCAGGGACCAGGTGGTGAACTTGCAAACGCTGCCCCTGGAGGAGGCAGACCCAGCCCTTGCATTGCTGTGTCCTGTTCGCGCATTGCGTTTACATGGACCACACACAGAGCTTCAGAAGCTCATAGTTGCTCTTTGTCTGCTTTGGAGGTCAGCAGAAGGGCAAGGCTGTCTCCAAACAAAGGTTAGCCGACAGGATAGTGGATGCCATTGCCTTGGCGTACCAGTCGCAAGGCGAGCCGTGCCCGCTTGAGGTGAGAGCTCACTCGACTCAGGGTGTTGATTTTTTTTCTGGGCATTTTTTTCTCTCTGGCAGACATATGTAGATCTGTGGGCTGGGCGACACCTAACACATTTGTGAGATCCTACAACCTCTGAGTGGAGCCGGTTTCTACCCATGTGTTGGGTACAAACAGACACTGTGTGGGGAAAGGCTGGCTCAGTGTCTCTCTTGCAACGCCATTCCCCTCAAACAGGAATGCTAGTGCCTACTTGCTCTACAGGTGAGTAACCCGCATCGCGAACCCTGAATCGAGTTCCTCCAGCATCCTTCGGCAGTCAGACGTGGCAGAGGCATCTGACGTCAGGCCCAGTATTTGTGTACAAATACCAGTCAGCCCTTGTATTGTGCTTGATGCCCATATGCTTTGATTCCCCTTAGGTAATCCCATATGTGTACTGTCCACGATATTGTTTCTTTGTGTCTTTCCCTGGGAAGTTCTGCCCTGTCTCTGCATCGTAAGTAGCTCCTCATTAGGTTACACTAACAAAATTAAGATAGAGGTTAGATCAAGTAAAAATAGCATCTTAATGTAACATTTGCAGCTTAACAATTTAATAGGGTAACATAGATATTCATAGTGCTCATTTTTGTCTCTGCAGCCCCCCCTCATTTGAGGCAGTGCCCCGAAATTATGCCACTGGCAATAACCAACAGCAGCAGAAGCAGCGTACCAGATCTATTCCACCAAGACCAAATAAATCAAAATTGTCATATCCATTACCATTCAAAACGTGAAATTTGTCATGACCGAAATACATACAGTATCAGAGACTAATTCTGCCCTACAAAGGCAAAAGACCTTAAGTCGCTAGAGTGTGGAACTGAGAAAAATGACTTTAAAGATTTTTAGTTGTCCCGCCAAATTAATTATAGGTAGGACACTGGAAATCTGGCAAATAGATGTTTTAGTAATGGAAATTATATACATAAAAAAATCTTGAGCTCAAACTTGACTTTTGACCACTATTTTAAAGTTACTGTACTCTGCCTTTGTATTGTCAACGAAAAGTGAGAAGTCATGCCAAGGCAAAAGGCAGTAACTTCCACATTATCAATATTTAGTTGCTGATCACCATTAACAAAAACATTATAGTAACACCTGTATAAAATCTAGTGATCATGGCATTTATTTTGTATGATTTACAATTATTTATAGCCATTTACTTATTGCTATCACGGGCTTTGGCTGCATTCTGATGGCATTATCAATACATTTGACATGACAAAATACCTCCATAGATATATTAGTCCAGCATTGGCTCGACCGTGTTTAGGGCGGGGCTGAAGGCGCCGGCGAAGTTTTGGCACTCTGCCAGCTAGATGCATGAGTGTTTCAACCAGGTCCTGTACCCGAACTGAGTGAGGCGGGGCTTTAATTCTTGATTGTATTCATCTGACACGGCAATGTGTAACGTTTAAGTCAGCTCTGCATAATCCTTCGCGATCGATATCGCACGTTTGTTGACGGCGGGTTCAGACCATACTAAATGTTCTGACCGCAACTGTGCAGGACAAAACTCGAGGACATCAGAAGTTAGAGGGACTGATAAGCGTACAATCTGGTAGGTAGCATTATTTGATAGAACACCGGCACAGTAACTTCATATTGACGCGCGGCTAAACAAAGGCAGAGTACCGTAAATCCATTTCGAGCGTTCCAAAACCAAGCCAAAGAGCCGTAACTGATGTTACGGTGTTCTGCCTTTGTTTCTCATGGGCTTTTGGAAGTTACTGTTAAGACAATTCATTATTTTCTCGAAAAAACAACGGAATTGATTCAAGATACTTATCCACATGATAAAGGAGGTCTTGAATGTGCCAGAAATATAAATAACTCATTTTCGACCAAAAACTAATTTACGGTCTTTTGCCTTTGCACGGAAGAATAATGGACTGACATATTTATCAATAGTTTTCATTACTGATAAAACTATTATATTGCATTGCTGATAAAACTAAAGCTCTCCTCATCTTGCTCAATCTTTTTGTCCAAATAAATTTTGGTCTGTTAAAAAAAAAGAAAAAGAAAAAAAAGACTTGTCCGTTCCTCCAGAACACCAGGGAAGTTTGCATTTGCAAGTTGGGAATTATGTAATTACGATGTTGGGTGCATTCAAACCACTTTGGTTGGAGCAAAATGCACATTTTCTACATAAAATTCAACAAGGATTTTTTAACTCTACATCTACAAAATTATGAAGAAAGAATGATGAATTATGCAATTATGAATTTGCTTTGTTTTTATTGTAATTTATTTCTATTATAATTGTACAATACAGTAACATGGCTGTTGCAGACAAAAGAGCCGTTGGATCCAAGTGTACAAGACTACAAACTGACTACAAGTATAGCACAGGAACCACTTCAACATTAAAGTCCAAGGACCGACACAGAGCTCATGTGACAAATAATATGGTATATGCAAGCATCTTAGTTTTATTATAAATTGAAGAAAAAAAAAAATGTTTTTTAACAAATTTACCATTAATACTCGTGACATCCATTACATCTGGCGTTTTCTCACTGAAACCCCACCAACCCTGAAACTTAACTTAAAGAAAATCCAGAGTTTTCCACTCTAAATTATGACTTTTTGGTGACGTTTGTGTGAGTTTCCAGTCTTGCTTGATCTTTTTGTCAAAATAAAAAGCCTTGTACATTTTCCGTCATAACATGAAACTATAAGTGGATGTGTGTCATCTCTAGAAACAGAGATGCTGAATGAGGTTATTGGTTTATCAGGCCCTTTTACATCAGCCAACTGAAAGAGAGACAGACAGACAGGTTTCTGTGAAAAAAAATGACCGTGGTTCTGCTTGGAGGGTCAGGCAGGCAGCTGGTACTTCATGTCCATCATCAGCCCTGGCAACCAAACCCCTGGCACAATTTCCCTGACAACCATCCATCCATACACAGCTGGCACAGGCCTGACCAATCACGTGGCCACTTTGGGATCTGGCTGCCTCCAGTGCTCCTACTGCCAGAATTGTTATTAGAGACACAGACAGACAGAGACTCAGCTAAATGTTCAGTTTAAACATACAACCCAACATATAGAATAATTTGTGCAATTTGTGTAAACCACTATAATAAATATCTGAGAGCTTCAAATAACCCACATTGGCTGGCAGGGAATATCAGCAGACTATTTGCCCGCTGTGTGATGAAAACACAAGTATTTCTGCTAGCTATTAGGACTTGTGCAACTTCTTGTTTTTACTAGTCGACTGGTCATCTAGAAAAGTAGTCAACTAGTTGACTCAGCCTCACTAAATTAGATGTATGGAGGTCCAAGCCTGCAGACAGAAATAAATAAATAAATAAATGAATGAATAAATAAATAAATTCATTTTTAAATAAAGATAATTCTGAAGTTATTTGCATGACTTTTATTCCTTCATGTATTATTTTGTGTATTTATATTAATTTATTTTATTATTTTTACTATGTATTTTTTCATTTATTTTTACATGTATTTACTCATCATTTTTTATATTGTTTTACATTTATGTAAACATTTATTCTTTTTTTTTTTCATGTGCAGCATATAAACGAGGGAGCTCATGTTGAAGTGTCAGATCTAAATAAGCAATAGAGATCTGAGCTTGATACAGTATATGGAAGATCAACTGGAGAGTTGTAAGTTATCTTCACCTATTCACATTGTGAAATTATTTTATGTCACGGGTAGCGAGAGCTAATCCAAAAGATGAAAGATGCGTGACGCAGAATTATCGATGAACAAAAGTCTTTAATAAACACAAAGCGAGAGCACAGTTAATAGACATAAACGTTAACGTGGAAAACAGAATGGAAGAAAAATTTGGCTTTTATATACCAAGGATAATAATCAAGGAAACGAGAAACATGTGAGTAACTAATAAAAAACCATGACAACTAATGATAAACTCGAACACAGGCAAAACTGTGACAAACAACAGAACAAGACAATGAAACTGAACCTGACCATGACATAACTCCTGGTGCAGCTGCTGACTCGGAAGTCAGAGTACAGAGCCAGATCGACAATGGAAGGTGGAGCCAGAGGGAACTGGTCTTATCCAGTGATGACTTTTAGAGCTGGCCTTATCCAGCAATGACTGAGAAGACTTGGAAGTGGGCTTAACCAGCAAAGACTTGCACGACTTGGAACTGGTCTTATCCAGTGATGATTGAGATGACTTGGAACTGGATGGGACCAGGAGTGACTGAAGAGCAGCAAGCACCTCATCCAGCTGATCAAACATAAATTTCGTCGAGCTCCAGCTTGGTTTACGTACCTCAGCCTCTGGAGTGTGGGCAGGGCTCCAGTTAATTTCTTTCAAACTAATATGCCCTCTGTGGTGAACGCTGTTGCCAGACTTTTTGGGCTTGTGCTCCGGGACAAAAACAGCCTCTGGTGATTGATCTGGCTCAATCTTTGAGGCGGACTCTAGCTTCGAGTCAGTTGGGCTCTGACTCTTTCGCGGTGGGCATGGCTGACTGCTGGCTCAAGCTCTGGGTCTGGAGTGGGGCTGGTGTTGTCAGCAATGCAGACGGGGAAAGGGGAGTTACACTGCACCAGCACCCACTTACTCTGTGAAGCTTCCTCGAAGACCATCCATGGGCAGTTGTTCCTTTCTTTCTATTCCTGATAAAAAACACTGCGGAAAATCAAACTGTCGGGATAGCGAGTTAGGCATGTTAGGTCAAGAAAATCGAGAAAAAGTGCGGGAATGTAAACTATTTTTCCGTTTTAATTGTGTCTTTAGTTCCATGTTCTTTCAAGGGTAGCATGAGCTAATCTAAAAAATGAGAGATGCGTGACGCAGAATGATCGATGAACAAAATACTTTAA
Organism: Scardinius erythrophthalmus; assembly: GCF_964197995.2. Lineage (NCBI taxonomy): Eukaryota > Metazoa > Chordata > Actinopteri > Cypriniformes > Leuciscidae > Scardinius > Scardinius erythrophthalmus. The sequence continues at coordinate 14,836,594 of NC_138222.1, read as the reverse complement.
TAAAACACAAAGCGATAGCTCACTCAATAACCATAAACATTAACGTGGAAAACAGAACAGAAGAAACCGAGGCCTTGTATACTCAAGGAAACAGGGAATAGGTAATTCATTATTCAAAAAACTAACCATCAGAGGGGTATAAGCCAATCATATAAAACATACTGAGATTGTAAGAATTCATAAGTAGCCAATGTTTAAATTTGTGGATTTGTTCTGCACTTTCTCTTCAAGCAAATCATTATTTTCATTTAGTAAACCTAAATTGAATTTTGGTTAAAAGGGGAAAAGGAAAGAGGAAAAAAAAAATACAAAAACAAATAATCATTACTACGTGTGTGTGGTATTTCCAGATATAAACAAAACAACAACAAAAAGAACAATAACAAAACAAAAATAGAAAATGTAAATTACTTTTGCTTTTCCATATAACATCAGTTCAGAGTGCTCAAAAACGATGAAGAAATACCAAAAAAATACCATAAAAGTGTTTCATATGACTCATGAGCTATATATTTCAAATCACCTTAAGCCAGGTGTGGCAACTGTACAATATTATAAAGAAAAAAATAAACTGTCCTTTTGTTTCCACTAAATAAACAAGTCATTTTTTTTTTAAATATGTAAATGAATAAATAAATAAATAACTAAATAAATAGCTAATTTCATAAATTATTTCATGAAAAAACTGTGGTTACCACCTGTTAGTTACATTACAGACTGTACTTAAACTGTTAGTTAGGCAAAGGTCAGGGACACAGTGAGTCTTCATGATGTTTATCATCCTCTCAGGAGTCCACACCGAGCGGACGTCTGTTCCGGACTCATTTGTAATGGAGGCACAGCAGCGCCACGGGCCTCCAGTTCCACACCAGTCGAAGGTGACCTTTCTTTGGAATGAAACAGAGTTGTCCTCATGCTGCGTGTTGGTTACATTCCCAAAATTAAGAGAGACCCTGAAAATCTCAGGAAGGTCAGGCCACATTAATGCCTACAACAGCCTGTAAACAGGGACAGGCCATCCGTTCACGGTCCAGAGAGAACCGACCGCTCTCAGAAGACAATGTCAGGGTTACGTGGACATAATTTTCCATATATCAGCCAACATTCTTGTTATTGGCCTGGACAAATTTTCAGAACTACACAATCGCAGATGTGATACTGATGTTTTAGACAACGATATAGAAAAGCACAATTTGCCTATTTTGTAAACGGTTTTCATGCTTGAATGTTCAAAAACACAATATTAGTCCCATATTTGGTGCAGCACCTCTCTTCCCAGTCTGTAACGCTCTGTTTAGTTCATGTCTCTATAAAAACCCTTCCTTCAGAAAAGCACAATGTGCTCTGATTTGTCAGCTGGATAACAAGTGTGTTGTGATTGGTCAACCACTTTGAGCATGTTTGGGAAATATCCCGCCCCTTAACATAACCGTGAGTTTCAACACACTATAAATCAACCAGGCCTCACTCCTTTAATTTGTGTCTTCAAATGAAGAATATTGTGACATGTTCGTTTTTGGAAAAAAACAAACAAATAGAAAACACAACAACAACTCAAGACACCAATCGAGGCGTTTCAAGGAGTTCAGAAACAGTGCTTACTGACATAGAGAATAATTCTCTTTGGAGTGAATTTAAGCTTTGTAACTTTTTCATGGTCATTACAACACAACATGTGTTGAAGATTTTATTATTTAGAAAATAAGTAATTTAACTGGTTTTTGTACACTATTATTTCCTTGTCTGTGGGTGACTTTGGCTGACTTTGGAACCTGAGAGCACAAGGTGTTGTCACAGCAGAAAATTCTATTTCAGTAATGTCACATGGTACAAAACTATTTCTCAAAATACCTATAGAATGTATTACCATGTTTGGGACAAGGAGAGGGTATATACGTTTGCTGGGCAATTTTTCTGGAGGGTCTTGTCTGCAGAGGGACACTCGGCTTTGTTTGTTAATAAAGTCTAATTTTGTCTGATGTCAAATATCTTTGAAGTCATTCCCCTGAAAATAATTAAACCACAACAAATGGCGCCCGAACAGGGACTTGGCTTAGGAGCTGAAGGAGCCACAAAGGGATCGCTGGTGACTGACACAGACAACAGTGGCCGCTGTACTTTGAGGTGAGCAGTTTTTGCTTTTGAATAAGGTGTGTGTAAGTCACCAGTGGCCCGGATGTGGTAAGAAAAGCTTCTCCAAATTTAAAGAACTTAAAAAGTGAAAAAGGGATGTTTGATGTCAGAAAAAATTGCATGCATTGTCTTTGTATGTCAAGTAGTTGGTAAAGGGGCTCCCAAAAGTGTTTGCTAGTGCTTGTTTAATCCTGAGTGGATTCTATAACTACTGGTGATGCTGATTTAGCGCAAAGAGTTTTGACGTACGTACGTAAGGTTCTGTGTTTGTTCATCAAGTGGGCCTTGAAGGATGATGAGCAAAAAGCATGCACACAGGGGATTTATACTGATAAGGATATCAGTGGTTTATCTGTGCTTACTTTGAGAAGTATAGCATGTGCACAGATGGTTAGCTCACGGATACCGCTTTGTTAAACAAAGTTTTAAGGAAGGACTGCTATGGGTGAAGCTGGAAAAAATAGAGGTTTTAAAAGTCTATAGGTTTAAAGTAACGGTTACCGCCTCGAATGCGAGGGACTGCTCGGGTTACTAAAATTATATAGGATAGTTAAAAGTGTCACTGTGTTGATTAGTGAATCTGTTAATGTATTGTTCAGATCTGACAGGGAGTACAGAATAGTGTGTGTGTGTAAGTGTTTGTGGGATCCTGTGTCTTGTGTGACTGTGCCTGTGGTTGAAAATAAGTGACCTCTGACCCTGGTTGCTTGAAGGGACAGAGAATATGTGAATGACCAGTGAATGAAGGGACTGAAATGGTGTGTATTAGAAAAAGAAAAAAGAAAAGTAAGGGAAAACAATTGTTTCAAGATATTAGCTTAGCAGAATATAGTAGTATAAAATAAGTTAAAATAATAAGATATATATATTTAATCAATAAATGTAATGATAAATATTAATAGGTGAATACAAATATGATTGCACGTGCTTAATATATTATATATTATATCTGAAGACGTCTAAAATTTGTATCTCATTATCCCTGAAGACAGTGTGGAAAAAGTATTCCATTGCAGATTAATAAGTTTGTGTTAAGAGAAAAATAACTGGTGCAGTGTGCTGAAGGTTAGCGAGATTGAGTGACCAAGTTTCAAAAGTCAAAAATACTTTACAGAAGTTGATGAGAGTAAAAAATAAGAGGAATTCCTTGATGATTGTTGAGAAACATGCTAGATTATTGTGAACACAGCATGCAAATATAGAAGAAAGATTGAAGTCTGATTTTATGACAGGAAAAATTATTGAATTGAATTATTCTCAGATCATTAGAGTTATATTATTGCTGACATAGAAAAACAGAACTAGCTTGCTTTTTTCCTGCAATGAAGAACTGCTTATTAATAGAATGAGGGAAATGCTATGGTCAACCAGTGAGATTTTTATGTAAAAGAACCAGTGAAAAGATGCAGGTTAAAAAAAGTAGAATGTAGATAAAGAGCTAATAGCTTATATGTAAAAGTTCAATTTGATTCATGCAGATCTCTGAGTATTCAAATTGCAGATGGAAACAGTGTCCTGTGGAAGCAACAAGAGGGCAAAGGGCAAAGACATGAATGCAGAGACACTGACGCAGAGAGAAGAAGAGAGAAGTGGGTGAGGGGTTCTCAGCTCCCCTCCTGAAGTTCAAAAAGACTCAGAAAGACTGAATTAAGACTGGAAAAGGTGAATCTTTCACTTGAGACTTTTCCTGAAAACAAAGAAAAATCCTGAGATGCAAAACTGGAAAAGGATTGATCAAAATCCCAAACTGAGAAGAGACAGAGAAGCAGCAGAGCATATTCTCAACTCTGCAATGACCATTGAGTGGCAGCAAGGCTGAAAAACATGTCAACGAACACTGATCTAAAAACAGAAGAACTGACACTTACGGCACCACAGGTGTGACAAACCTTATGAACACTCTAGAGACTGCTTCAAATTTAGTTCATTATTATATTAGCATTATTCATTCTGATTATTCACTGGTCTCATAGCAATTCTTTATATTCTCTGCTAAACTAACCCTCTCTGCTTTTTCAATAGGTCCAGCTCTATAAGAAAAAAAATACAGAGAAGTGGGTGCTCAACTCACAAAATAGTTAAAACTAAGGCTGGATTTGGTATAGTGAGGGCTATTATATTAGACAACTATAGGGCTAAAAGCATGATAGAATTATTCTCTGGCAAAGAAAAGATAGACACAATATGTCAAAGAATTATTATTTTTGCTTGCAAAACAATGATACTGGTCACTCCATCTTGTTTTAATATTTTTTATAGAGATAAATTGGAGAAGGATAAATAACTCCAAAAGTCCAAAAATATGAAATTAAAAATGCTGTCAAAACTGGGATAATGAGATGGAAATGTTATTGGCCATGGATCCAAGATTAGGCAGAGATCTCCAATTTTATTCTTAAAGAAGCTCATGAGCAAAAACAAAAAGAATATGAAAAAGTAGACCAAACAAATGACAAAATGCATTTGAGAAATTACAATTGGCTGTCTTACTCTCAACTGCACCATACTAAGGTCTATTATTCTGAAATATTTAATCTATTAGAGTTTGAAAAAAGAAAAAAGGGATTATAACAACAGTGGTAAACTAAGCATTAAGATAACTGACACTTCTGAATAGTGTTTGCGTAGCTGTGCTGTGACGTTGTCTGTCAGACCTTTGGAATTCCACAGCTAAAATTATAAGTTCCGCATTTAGAGCACAACCTGCGGAAGAAGAATGTGTGATGGCCGATGAGTGACTGATTATGAATGAATGAGTGTACACTAAGGCAAATCCATTATTTTGCCTACAGCTGTATCTACATTTGATATGTGGGCCCACAGGGCATATTCTGCCCAATAAAATAATGACCATGGATGGATTTGTTTAAAATCCTGGTCGAAACTGTAGTGACAATTAAAAAGAAAATGGGAAAAAAAAATTGTAAAAGAAAACAAAACAGTACTATATTTTGCGCAGCGCCTAACACATCTGACTTTCCTTTCAGAATATCATGATGGAGCATAACACATCTGACTTTCTTTTCAGCATATCATGAAGGAGCTGACGTTTTGTCAAAAGTCTGAAATATTGTCTTGTAACTTTTGTCTTTTAGCAAAGTGGGTTGAGTGTTGTCCAAGTCTGATAACTAGTATGCTGATAGTGGGACTCAAAACAATGAGATAACTGAAAACACTGGATGGATTTTTATTATTTTATGATGGTTGTGTACAGGCACTGCCAACACACATTTCAGTACAATCAACTTGTAAAAGTGCATGTACCATTATATGACCCCTTTAAGAGGTTAAAATAAAACATTGAGGTTATTGGACCTAGTATTCTTCAGATTGTGAATAAAGGCTTAGATACATGTATTTTTCCTAGCATGCTGAAACAGGCCTTTGTACAACCTGTACTAAAAAAAAAAAAACAATTTAGATCCAACTGACTTGACTCATTTCAGGCTGGTCTCTCATCTTTCATTTATGTCAAACATTTTAGAAAAGTGGTGTTTAATCAACTACCTGTTTATTTAGAACAGATTAAGACGAACAGACTAAGGGGGCTTTCACACTAGCACTTTTGGTGCGCACCCGGGTTCGAATCACGTCAGAGTTCGGTTCGTTTGGATGATGTGAACGCTGTCTTCCGAACTCGGGTGCGCACCCGCGAACCATACTCGAGTCCGCTTAAAAAGGTGGTCTGGGGTACGGTTCATGTAAACTCGGGTACGGTTCGCTGCTGATATGAACGCAATCGTACCAAATCGCGGAAGTGAACCACTATTGATGCCATATAATGTGGTGCGTGCCTGCGTGCGTGTGTGTTTAACAACTGTAAAAGGGTCTATACACTTACCTTGACGAAAAGCGGGATTCACACACTGCAAGCAGAGAGATGATTTCTGCTTGCCTCCACAAAAATGGTCTTCGGCGGACATCCCGCTGTCTTTGGAACAGTTTTAATATTTTTGCGGCAGACAGACGCAAGTGTGTTTCTGTATCTTTTATTTGAAAACAAAACCAAAGGTTAAAAAAAGAAGAACAAATGTGAAGCGAGCAATTCTATCCATTTTGACGCCTTTTCATAACGGTTACCAAGCAACACGAGCACGCGCCAGCTGCAGCTTGATGACGCAAGCGTACCGCGGTTCAGATACAAATAATATAATGTGAACACAGTCCATCGGGGGCAGGGGGAGGGGGGAGCAATCGAACTCGGGTTCGGAACAGGCAATCGAACCAAGTGTGAAAGCGCCCTAAGATTGGTGAAGTTTACCAGTCTGGTTTTAAGAAGCATCATTCCACAGAGATTGCCCTTGTAAAGGTGTTTTACTGATGATTTACTGATGACAGTGGTGATTCAGCAGTGTTAGTTTTATTAGACCTAACTGCAGCTTTTGATACAATAGATCACACGATACTGCTTTAGCGGCTAGAGGAGTATGTAGGGATTCAGGGGAAGGCCCTAAATTGGTTTAAGTCATACCTGACTGCTAGAAGCATGGCAGTAAGATTTGGCTTGTATACATCGAGATCGACATCACTTATATGTGGTGTGCCACAAGGCTCTATCCTGGCCCCAACGCTCTTTTCGCTTTATATGCTTCCGTTGGGAGACATTTTCAAGAAGTATGACATCACATTTCATTGCTATGCAGATGACTTGCAAATATATTTACCGTTAATAAACAAAATAGCTTGGAACCTCTAATGTCCTGCCTGTCTGATCTTAAATCATGGCTGGCTTCTAACTTTTTATATCTAAATGAAAACTAGACAGAGGTTGTAGTGTTCGGCCCCAGAGGAACCAGGGGCGCAGCAAAGTTAAATTTTGTTAAATGTTAAAGAACGTGTTAAAAACTTAGGTGTTTATATTGATAGCTCCCTGAAGTTGAATGCACAGATAAATCATGTGGTAAAGTCAAGTTTTTTTTTTTTTCATCTGAGAAATCTGGCTAAGATGAAATCATTTCTGACGTATAAGAGCTTTGAAATTGCAATCCATGCTCTTAAATCATCAAGACTTGATTAGTGTAATTATTTATATAAGGGTATTAGTCAAGCATCTATTCTATGGCTGCAAAAGGTTCAAAACGCTGCAGCGAGATTATTAACGAATATTAAAAAACGTGAACACATCACTCCGTCCTTGGTCTCTTTACATTGGCTCCCTGTACAATATAGGATTGATTTTAAACTTATTTTATTGGTGTATAAATCTTATTTATCAGATCTGTTAATGGAGTATCAGACAGGAAGAACTTTGAGATCATCAACTCAAAATTTGCTGAAAATTCCAAGGACCAAGTTAAGCCAGAAAGGAGATTGTGCATTCGGGGTAGTAGCGCCAAGACTTTGGAATAACTTATCATTACATGTTAGTGACGCTGACTCTGTACATATCTTTAAAGTACAACTTAAGACACATTTGTTTGCCATGGCCTATTCATCCTTTTGATGAAAATTTTTTATTCTTTTTATTCTATTACTATTGTACTATTTTGTCTATCTTACTGAGATGATGTAAAACACATTGGTCAACATGTGTTGTTTTAATAGTGCTATACAAATAAGTGACATTGACATTGACATTGATGTGCCATGAAAGATGATGGTCCTTCCAAATACCCCTGGTGTAGCGGCCCTCCATGACCGCTCCCCAGCCTGTGAGGGAAGCATCCATAGTCTCTATTTTTCTTTGACACGGTGCTTCCAACACAGGGCCCTGGGGCAGGAACCATGGTTTCTTCCACATGACCAAAGAACGAAGGCACCTGTGCGTTACTTTGATCATGCAATAACATATAACGACATCTCGATGCCGAACCGCCATTTCCTCTGACTGTGCTGGAATGAGCCAGTCATCGATGTAATTGAGAATATGAATGCCCTGAAGTCTCAGTGGAGCTAGAGCAGCATCTATGCCTTTCGTGAAGGTGTGAGGAGACAATGCTAGGCTGAATGGAAGAGCACGATATCTCGAGGGGACTTGAGAGGGACTTGAGAGGCAACACTCTCCCTCTGCTGCTGCAGGTGCGAGGAGCTGGTGGCTGGCTGGTGGGGAATTTCCCCTTGTATTATTATTATTATTTTTATTTTTTTTACTCAGTAACGAATATGATTTAAAATTTAGCGAAGTAAAATATTTAAAACATACTTAAGTAAAAGTAAAATTACAGATTTTAAAAACTACTTAAAACAGTAGAAGTACACAAAAAAACTACTCACAGCAACGCGAGTAATGTAATTCGTTACTTTTCACCTCTGCCATATCGTCTGCATAGCAATAATGATAGTACAAGCCATGCTTTTCAAATATAGAGCCTAAAGGAAGCACATATAGAGAAAACAACATAAAGGCCAAAATAGAGCCTCGGGGAACCCCACAAGTAAGGGGGACCACACCCGAATGGCATCCTCCTATATTGATCAAGAAGCTTCTATTTATAAGGTATGACTGAAACCAACTTAGTGCATTAACAGGGCCAACCACATCAAATACTTCTTTAAATAAAGTGTGGAGGAATGAAATCACAAAGAGACCCAGAAGGCTTTAGTTGGTTGACAATCTCATGTAGAAAAGAAAAGGAAAAAGAATCGAACTGGCTAAAGTTAGCACTAGAATTTGGAACAGCAGGGTCATAAGTAGAAGGCCTGATATTCTGTCTTATTTCATTATATTGTCTACAAAAAAATGACAAAAGCTTTCACACATATCTACTGTTTCAAAAATGTAATTGCTAACAGGTGGATTCACAACAGCATTTATAGTATTAAAGAGGTATTGGTCCATGACAATTGTTTATCAATGAGCTCAGATAAATACATAGATTTAGATGATCTGACAGCTTTCTGATATTGAGATAGAGAAGACTTCATAAGAAATCTAGAGCTTATCTTTCTTCCACCTTCTTTCAGCTTTCTGCAAGCCTGTCTAAGAGCTCGTGTAGTATCATTTAACCAGGGCACAGACTTGCAGAGGAGCTACATATGTCACGGAACACACTCGGGAAACAGAGAGATCCATGTACAGTATTTTTAATATCGGGGCAATCCAACTCATAATCGTCCATGCAAAGGTCAAAATCCATCATAGCAGTCCAAATACAAAATAAACAAGAAACAAACCAGAACAGACAGGAACCACAGATCAGAAGTGTAGGGTGACATAAAATAACGACTCTGTGACAAACACTAAAACAGACAGGCTTATATACATAGGGAAATGACAATGCTAATGGGGAATAGGCTGAGTGCAATGATTAGTGACAAGGGACAGCTGAGTGCAATGAGGAAACAAGGATCGTGGGGAATGTAGTTCAGAATGTGACAGACACCGTGAGGAAGGAGGACATCTAGTGGTAACCAGGGAACACAAACCAGACACTGTGACAACATAGGGCAAAATGTAAGGTGCAGACATCATTAAAACAATGAATGAGCTCTTCGACACTATGATCATATGGAAAGGAGACTAGACATTGAGAAAACTCCTTGAACATTGATAAGAAAGTAGCACTGGTGGTGGAAGATATTATACTAGTCAAACAGGCAGGTTTACATGATTTGACAACAGGAGATGACAAGGGAACAGTACATAAAATAGGTTTATGATCTGAGAAACAGTAATCACCTAATTCAATGTCCTGCACTTGAAAACCATGAGACAGCACAAGATCAAGTGTATGACCATGTGAATGAGACCTTTCACCAGTTGAACTAGATCAAATAAATTTATAAGGCTAATAAAGTCCTTTGCCAAATTATGAGTTGGAGGAGCAACACACATGAACATTAAGATCTCCAAAGATTAAAACCTATCAAAATAATACCACTTGAAACAAGAAAGTCTTTGTGAGGTTTCGTGGGTCGATATATATATCAATGCAATCACCAACGGAAAGCAGCGCATTAATATAGAACGGCGATTAAACTAACTGGAACTACCTGTGCATTAAATGGTTTTAATGCACACCTTCCAGCCAATCAGAATCGAGCATTCAGTCTGACCATGGTATAATATCAATTATATTCAAGTCGGTCATTCTAAATGGCCTAACATTTGGTTAGCTATTTTTTTAAATTCAATACTTCCATCAACCTTAAAGTTGGAGTTTGTCTGACAAAATGGAAGTTGTATTTTTTTATTTTTTTTTTTTATCGTTGTAGCCTACAGTATATGTCTTTCCATGACACTCTTTCTTTTGCGAAACACAAATGAAAATGAAGAATGGGATCAGAATAACACTGGACAGATTTGGAACAACTTGAGGGAGAGTGAACGCTGATAGTTTTAAGTTTTTATCGAACTATTACACCCCTACACATAAATGATTTTATTTTTTGCTGTAAATAAAACAAATATTATTGGAGTAAGTTTTACAAAAAATACTATTTCAGGTTTTTTGCAGAATTTTTCACTTAGTTTAATGTTACTTGCCTTTTTTGTAATTGTTTGTGAAATTTAAGCTTCTAGTCCACACACCTGCTTATGGTTTCTCTATCCACACAGACTCTCAAAGGATCAAAGATGATGACAAGTTGTTTTTCAACTTATTTGCCTTGCCGAGGTGGAGAGGCATTTAATAATTAATTTGCTTGTATGAATGATGAACTATTAGCCAGAGGCCTTTTCAAGAGTGACTCATAATAGAGAGAGAGAGAGAGAGAGAGAGAGAGAGAGAGAGAGAGAGAGAGAGAGAGAGAGAGAGAGAGAGAGAGAGAGAGAGAGAGAGAGAGAGAGAGAGAGAGAGAGAGAGAGAGAGAGAGAGAGAGAGAGAGTGTGTGTGGGTTTTGTCTCCGGGTCTGTATTTTTTGGGATGAAATTCTATCAGGATCAGATGATGTGCTATGAGATATGAAATTAACATCAGTATCTCAGGGCTGCTGAGCGGGAACGCATCTAATCCCAGTCTACTTATTTATTTCTTCATCAGATTTATGTCAAAATATGCATGGCACAGACGCCACCGGAGCTCAGATTGCACCGTTTCAATCACCGCGTCCAGAAAGCTGATAAATTAATAATTCCATGTTTCACTAAGACGAAGGATTATTTTATATACATTATGATTACGATTTAAAGCAGAGGTTGATGCTGGAAAGGTGACTCATATTTCTAGGCAGTTACACGACAATAAACTTCTACCTATCACAATTCCTGTTTTACTAGGGTTTGAAGGTGAACTTACAACATCCACTTTAGTTTGCAGAGTGCCGACCTGGAGCACAACATGTCAATAACACAGGACAAGTTGGATTTTGTGTTGTAGCGTGATTAGGTGGATACGCTGAACCCGTCCGCTCGGGTCTCAAGCAGTTTCTAGTCTTGGTTATCCCCAACAATATGCTACACTAGGCTGTCCTATGACTTTAAGCATTAGAGTAACAAATAGCATGATTTTGTTGTGAGGACCATTATGGATTACATAAACTGTTATCTGACATCAGATTAACAGGTTACACTTTAGAACAGTGGTTCTCAATTCCAGTCCTCGTGACCCACTGCTCTGCACATTTTGTATGTCTCCCTTATTTAACACACCTGAACCAGATCATCAGCTCATTAGGAGAGACTCCATGAACTGAACTGAGTGTGTCAGATAAGAGAGACATACAAAATGTGCAGAGCAGCGGGTCATGAGGACTGGAATTGAGAACCACTGCTTTAGAATAATGGTCCGTCATTAATAAGTTACTATGCAGGAAGTAATGCAGGACTAAGGAGTAGTACTACATTAACACTTCAGCTACTACTATTAATTAATATAGTAACAAGCTTAAATAATCAGTAAGTAATATCAAATTTAGGACTAAGATAGTTCCTTATTAGGTAATCAATAATCACTTAATGAGATTGGCATCATTAAGAACTAATAGGCAATTATGACAAATTATAAAGAATTACTAATTAATTATTAATCACAACATTAATGTGTCTTACGAGATGAGGCGTTAGCAGTTGTCTTTTTTTACTATCAATGTGGTCATACAATTTATCACTAATTACTCAAGTGTTACCTAGTCACAATGCAGGAACTACTAGTGATCTGGACAATTAAAATATAAACATATTTTTCACTTTTAAATAATGGTCCAGATCACTAGTAGTCTTTGAAGAGTGACTAGGTAACACTTGAGCAATTAGTGATGCATTTTATGACTATATTCAGAGTAAAAATTGACTGATTACGTCTCAGACACACAATAATGTTCTTTATAATTTTTCAGTTAGTTAATAGTTATTAATGAGGCTAATCTCATTAAGTAATTATTGATAATAAAGAACCTAAATTTGATATTACCTACTGATTAGTTAAGCTGGTTTCTATATTAGTTAATAGAGTAGCTGAAGTGTTAATGTAGTACTACCACTGATCTATATAATGACTGGATAGATAATGACTGCTTTATTAGCTGGTTGTGCTTTATTAGCTGGTTGTCCTTCATCCTCAATAAACAAGCTACAGTTAGTCCAAAATGTCGCCGCTAGAGTTCTTACTAGATCAAGAAAATATGATCATATAACACCAATTTTATCATCACTACATTGGTTACCTATAAAGTTCCGTATTAATTACAAGGTATTGCTACTGACTTATAAAGCCCTAAACGGCTTAGCTCCAGTCTATTTAATCTTCTATCGCCCTATAATCCATCGCGCTCTTTAAGATCACTAAATTTGAGGCTTTTGGTCATACCTAGGATATCTAGGTCCACCAAAGGAGGGAGAGCATTTTCACATTTAGCTCCAAAACTCTGGAATAGCCTTCCTGATACTGTTCGTTGCTCAGACTCGCTCTCCCAGTTTAAAACTAGATTAAAGACGCATCTCTTCAGCCAGACATTCATATAATACTTTTAATCTCACAGTTAAATCCGACCTCTAGTTTATAAACGCCAGAGGAGAACTGGCCCCCGACTGAGCCTGGGTTCTCCCAAGGTTTTTTTTTTTTCTCCATTAGGTCACCTGATGGAGTTTTTCGGTTCCTTGCCACTGTTGCCTTTGGCTTGCTCAGTTGGGGATATTTGGGGATATTTAATTTAATTAAACAATCAACAATACTATTGATCAGCATTACCAAACGTGGACGTTTTCCACTAGAAACAAACATTGATGTATTATTTTAATTTAATACTGTGAAGCTGCTTTGATACAATCTGTACTGTGAAAAGCGCTATATAAATAAACTTGACTTGACTTGACTTGGATAGCTCATGACGTTCTAAACTGCTAGCAGGCAGTGAAGCCACCGGAAGTGTTCGAGCGGCCATCTTATGATTCCCTACCAGCAGAGGGCTCCAACGGATGTTTTTATATTCTATAATAAAACACAGCATGGTAAAAGTTGGCTAGTATGAGTGTATACTATGGTGAATATTATAATGTTTAGAACCGTGTTTACTGTTAAATACTGTGTTTGTGGATATCTGCTCAAACGTAGATGTATAATATGGTAACAATAATTAGTTAATAGTTTGGAGCGGCTTGATCGCTTCAGTAAATGTTCTCTGCACGCGTTTGGAAAGCAAAATGTGCCAAACAATAGGCATTTTTTTCACTCACATATATATATATGTATGTATGTATGTGTGTGTGTGTGTGTGTGTGTGTGTGTATTCTGTACATTTTAAAAAGCCATTTTAACCTGAAAAATCTCAAATGTATTCCCCAAATCGTGCAGCCCTATAGTTTCTCTTGATATCAGTGCAGCGTTTTTTTTTTTTTTTTTTCAGGGACCAGATGCTCCACTGAGGAGTCCTGCTGACTTCAACATTCACATAAGTCTCCGTACATGAACATGGTAAAGTGAAAAATCAAACACCATGGAAATGAAAGGTATGTACTATGTTTCAAGAATGGCACAAAGGTGTGTGACTGGTTAAAGGGATACTCCACTTTAAAATGAAAATTATGTCATCATATACTCACCCTCATGTTGTTTCAAACCTGTATGAATTTCTTTCTTCTGCTGAACAGAAAGGAAGATATTTAGAAGAATGTCAGTAACCAGACAGTTTCTTTCTCAGGTGTGAAAGAAATTAAATATTCATGATGTTCACGCCTCTTCGCATAAAGCTTTCTCACACAAAACATGTCTTGCAAATTTTAAATCAATATATAGCCTTATCTGAATGAGTATGCAGGATGATTTTCACATAGTTTTGGAGCAAATATTCTAGGCTATGTCATACAATTTTCAAAAGTCTTGTGAAGAAATAATCAATATGGGTTTTATGACCTTATTTCAGTGACTTTTTTTTTCACAAACCACGCATAAATGTCATTATCTCAAAACTACAAACTTTTACATACATGCTGCTGACATATTATAGCAGAGTTTGCGCTAAATACAGTGTAATCAGACTTTAGCCATGAAAATGTCACAAGTAACAGAAATAAGCACAAATGTCAGAGCATGTCAGAACACCTCCAGGGCCCAGAAAACAGCTCAGACCCCAGATAAGAGGGTTAAGCTTAGTAGCTGAAGTGTTAATGCAGTACTACTCATTAGTCCTGCATTACTTCCTGCATAGTAACTTATTAATAACAGACTAGTGTGTGTCATTAAACACTAAAACACTTTAATGACACACATTTCATTAAACACTAAAATTCTAAAGTGTTACCGATTAACACATCATGAAAAGTAACTATCGACCCCAGTGATTCTGGTCTGTCCGACCCAAGGTTTGGATTGAAAGTCAGTAGGGACAAAGAGACAGGAGAAGCCTGATATTATATTACAAAATCAGACCATCTATCTATCCATCTTTCTATCTATCCATCCATCCATCCATCCATCTGACAAATTTGTTGGTTGTGGAAATTATGCCACACTTCTGTGTAATTATTAATATTTTTAAAATAAATTTTGATAGGAAAAAAAAAAGTTTAATGTGACCTTGATGTGACAAAAAAAGAAAAGAAATTTGAAATGTGCACTGTAAGTTTTAACAAAAATCAGCATTTAGGATGTAAAAGCGCCTGTAATTGAAGAGACACCCATAAACATTTTATCACAAATATCATCTGATCTTTCACGAGAGATACAAGAGTGTACGAGGTCGTGTACATTAGCGGCCGCTCGCTTCAGTTGTCAAGTACAAACGACATGCCAGCGGGCAGATGAGTTCTCCAGTCTCTCCTCCATTTTGTTTCCAGTGAGAACAAGCAGAAAGAGAAAAGGCTTTTATAATTTTGAGCTGACAGCACAGAACACCTTTCTCTGAGTAACGTCCAGAAGCAACAGAGGAGGAAATGGTGCTTTAAATTGCCTCTCTTTTATCTGCCTCCTTCTATCCCTTATTTCCACTTCCTGTGGAGCATGACGGGAACATGAGCCGTTGTTTCAGCGAGAGCATGTACAGGTTCAGCGTTTCTACTCGACAATGGTACTTCACAGTTTTCATAAATTCACGCTGGTCTGTGTTTGCTGATCGAGTCCAGAAAAGAATAAAGTGTCCCGGTCGTCTCGATGCTTGATGTTTACGAGCTGCTTCATGCTGACATCAGAAATCAATTTTAAGGTCAATCTATAAAACTTCATAGTAGCTTTAAAGTTGTACTTGTACTTTACTGTAATTTATGCAGAATTATTCTCCTCACAGCATGTGAAGGTTTAAAGACATTTCTCTGCATAAAACTGCCTGAACGCTTTGGTGTTTAAAGAACAATTTTCTCAAAAAGGAAAATTGTGTCATTATAACGACTCAGTATCATGTCATTCCAAACCCCGTATGCTGATATTCTTTCGATGAAATGCAAAAGGGAAATTTTTTAGGAATCTGCAGTTCATAAAATTAGAGTACATATTAGAGTACAATACATATTGATCATGTTTGTCAAGCTCCAAAATAAGACAAGATCACCATAAAACATCATAATAGTAGCTCTGTTGACAAACTATTGTGTACTATCTTTGATCTGTCACCACCTTTTTGAGCATAGATGTGAAAAGACTTAGGCTAAATGGTTGTAATTCATGAATGCTTTAAAATTACAGACCTTGGTAAGAAGCATTTGTTGTATGTTCTTTTTATTTAAGGTAAAAAAACAAACAAAAACAGAACAAAAGCCAGCCAGTAGGGGCAACAACAGTCCAGGGTAGGCAAACAGCAAGGGATAACCTGGGCTAGAACTGACAGAACTGATCAACCAACTGACAAATATTTGACAGGAAACCACCTAAACCAGCCCAGGACAGAAAACACAGGGATAATAAAATGGGTAGAAAACAAGGCAGGGAATGAGGGAGGACAGGTGGGGCAAATAAACCAAAGACCAGGTAATAAAAGGGGTGGCCAAGACAAAAGAGTGACAGAAGAGCACATGACACACAGAAAAAAAAAAAAAACAACATGACAGAAGCCATGTGCTTACACAAACAACACACAGGGCAGAATAGCACATGGTATACAAACACCCTCATCTGCTATGTGCCCAAACATTAAATGCATGAATGTTTTGCCAATCATTATTACATATTCAGGTCTTTAGCAGATATCAGATCTATATCTAACATGTATGGATCTCTAACAGCCACAATAATATAAAATCTTTTGATATTTCAATAGCAATAACAAAATAATAAAATAAAGCATATTTTGTTACCTTTTGGAACTTGTAAGGGTTCAATTTGAGCAAATGCTTTTACTATCATTACTGTCATCATCAGAGCTAATTTCCCCATTCAGCATCTCGCTCATATTCTCAATCTCAATCTCAAAACTATAATTTTCAACATCTCTTAACCCTCTGGGGTCTGAGGGGTTTTTGGGGTCCTTGAGATGTTCTGACATGCCCTGACATTTGTGCTTTTTTCAGTTGCTTATAAACATATTAATGGCAAAGGTGTAAATTCACTCTATTTAGCACAAACAGGGCTACCATAATATGTGAACAACTTGCATGTACATGTTTGTATTTTTGATAGAATAATGTTTATGCATGGTTTTTTCAAAAACAAAAAACTAAAGTTTCTGAAATAAGGCCATAAAACACATTCTAAATATATGTAAATAAGACTTTTGACTAATGGATGACGTTGCCTAGAATTTTTTCTTCAAAATTATGTGAAAATCATCCTGCCTAATCATTCACATAACACAATACATTGATTTAAATCTTGTAAAACACTTTTTGTTTGGAAAGGCCATATGCGGGTGGGCGTGATTCACACCTGTGGAGTCAATGGGGCCCGCATAATGAGGCTGCATACGTAATGAGCCTTTCATTCAGGTGTGTGAATGAGCCACAAAAATGCAAGGAAAATATATAACTGGTTTGTTGTTTTTTTCCACAAATTTTGCTTGCAAATTGTACAATATCCAAGGTAAACATTTCTAGTAATTGTGCAGTTAATTGTTCTCATACTGTATTTTCAGATTTGGAATATATTCTCTTCCCAAATGTGTCACTAATAAAGCATAATAAAATTATTTAAAGAGAAGGCTTATAATGACCTTTTAAGATTTTGTTTACATCTATCCTTATATATATATATATATATATATATATTATTATTATTTTTTTTTTATACAATTAAGGTTATACAATTACAACAACATTTAAAATTGTAACAATATTTCCAGTGTAATCTTTCTTTGTATTCGCGATTCATATTAAAACAGTATTTTTGCCAGCTGTAGTAGCTCCACAACAGCGCGCATCTGTGCGTTCGTTCGTTCATTCATTCATACACAGAAACGCAATTCATATTTAAACAGTATTTTTGCCAGCTGTAGTAGCTCCACAACAGCACGCATCTTTGCGTTCATTCATTCAAACGCGATTCATATTATTTAAACAGTATTTTTGCCAGCTGTAGTAGCTCCACAACAGCACGCATCTTTGCGTTCATTCATTCCGATTAGAACAAAGCAAACAGGACTGACCTAATTCCTCAGCGGGATCCGTTTGCTCCTCAAACTGATACTTCCAGAACTTCTGAGGTAAATTTTTGCAGGATTATTATCAAGATAGTAGTATTCCTCACAGCATCGTAAAGTACATAAGTCTGAAAGTGAACTCGCGGTGTGTGTTATCCAGCTGATGTGGGCGTTTCAAAGGTATGTTTGGATCGCCTCACATTTGCGTTTGAATAGCGCGCGCTCTCCGTGGGCGGAGCACATTAAAACTTAATTAGCTTAGATGAGAACGACTGACATCTCTCTCTTTGCATACATATTACATAAACTGTGAATATTTGTTTTTTATAAAAATTACTTCATTTAAAAGAAGAAAATTTAAGCTTCATGCCTGTGTGACTGTATGCCCGTTTGACTGAGTATTCGCTGAGTTACAGTTCATTTTCGGACGCGTTTCAGAATTGACTTCACTGACGGAGAGTAGGCAGAACTCGCATCATGTTTATTTTTCTTTATTTGGCAAAAAGCACAACACTTTGTTTTTATTATGAGCATACACAAAAAAAAAAATACACACTAAACAGGATCGATTGATGTATAATACAAGCATATAAGATAAAAATTAATATTTTTTTTTTATTATTTTTTTGCACTCATACGGAAAAAAACGAGCCTATCGCGCCGGCGCGACAGCCGACCTCAGGGGGTTAAATCAATATGTTTTTAATTGAATTGAATTTCACAAATTGATTGTGTACAGTACTCGGGGCCGTTGCTAGTTGTCCAAAAGGTGATGACAGTTCTAGGGGCCCTCGGCGGAAGGGGATGGGAATTTGAATACCTGGATACCCCAGGATACCCCAGATACGGCCCTCACAGTACTTGCTCTGCAGAAAATCACTGAGCCATTTCTAGTTCTACAGATGATGCTTGTGTATTTTTCTGTTTTATGCCTTCGGTAATTATGTGTCACGGTTCACAAATCCTTGTGTTCATTTTGTGGATCTGTGTTAGGTGTGGGGTCTATGTGTGTTGCTTGTCTGTTGCCTAGTGACCAGCTCATCACTCCAATCAGTCACTTCAGCTGCAGCTAGTTACTGCCTATATCTAGCTGGAAAGAGTAATGCTGGGTGTCGGTTCGTCACTTATGTCTTGTTCTTGTTGCCAGTTACCTCGTCTGAGCTGCCTGCTGTGTTTTGCTCCCCGCGTTCTCCTCTGAGTCCCATGTGGCGCTGGATTACCAGTTCGGGAATTCACATCGACCAATCTCTTGTAGTGCACCCTGAGTATTCCTTTATGGTTTCGTCTGTCAAGTTTCATCAGTCTCCTGCATCTTGTCTGATCTGAGTATCTTCTCTGTCTAATAAACTGAGTAACTTGCATTTGGATCTGGAACTCGTTATTGTGACATTATGAGTGAAACATCACGTCATCATTGTGTATCAGACATTGCCACCAGAGGAATAAAGGTGAATTGCACTTATTGAGTCATCAGATATTCAAATATTATTGTACATAAAAAAATACACTTACACAATTACATACCTTGGGTCACTAATTACCCACACTTTTTACAATCAATAAATAGATCAAATTGAAAACATACATATTGTTTATAATGAATATATTAAGGAATACTATGAAGGTTGACGTCTAACTTTAAAAAAAAAAAAAGAGTGGGAGGGTAGTCAATGCATCCCGGGTTGATAAAGACCTGAGGGTTGATAAAGACCCCTAACTCTCATTGTGTACTAATACTCTCATTAGAGTTAGTTGACTTGTAGTTGCAAAATTACTTATAGTCAACAGAATGTTCAAAAGGGACCATCAAAATAAACTCTTACCAAAATTCTGATGTTTATATTAATGCATATTAAAAATGAGACAAAACACTACAAAAATAATTATTAAAATGAAAACAATATACGTTTCTTCAAGCATCTTGGAGACGTTGCCACAGATCTTCTGGATTTAGTCTGTCTCATTTTTTTTTTTTTTTTTTTTATGTAATACGTTCGGAAGCCCTGAACCGCAACGTAAAAAAAAAAAGGATTAAAGTCTTATGTAAAGAAATGTGTCCGTAAAGTCGAGCTGCCTCGAACATGGATAGTAGATAGTAGATAGTACAAAATAGTAGGCCTAGCTTTTTACTTTTATCTGGGCTTTCAACAAAAGGAATTTCTGGTGCTAATCTACCAACATAGCATTACCATTTGTTTTAGGATGTTACAAAATATATACTGCGCTGGAATCGACTTTACAGGCGAAAACACTTTTCAGACTGGATGGAGGTAGCAGCTTTATATCTGAGGAAAGCTCATGATCCGGCCAAATGATTGGATACAGAATGATCCACTTAAAATGTATTCAGAAATTATTTACGGTGAAGAGGGAGACAGTACGGTTACTGTTGAGTTTTTCATTTGAAAGTCACGTGTCTAGTATCTGTAAAACCGCATTTTTCCATCTTAAAAATATATCTAAATTACGCCATATGCTATCATTGACAAATGCGGAACAATTAGTTAATGCGTTCATGACCTCAAGGCTGGATTATTGTAATGCTCTACTGGGTGGTTGTCCTGCACGCTTAATAAACAAACTACAGCTGGTCCAAAACGCAGCAGCTCGAGTTCTTACCAGAACCAGGAAGTACGACCATATTAGCCCGGTTCTGTCAACACTGCACTGGCTCCCTATTAAACATCGCATAAATTTTAAAATATTGCTGATTACTTACAAAGCACTAAATGGTTTAGCTCCACAGTACTTGAACGAGCTCTTAACACATTATAGTCCTTCACGTCTATTGCGATCTCAAAATTCTGGCCAGTTAATAATACCTAGAATATCAAAATTGACTGCCGGTTGATCCTTTTCCTATTTAGCACCAAAACTTTGGAACAGTCTTCCTACCATTGTCCGGGAAGCAGACACACTCTGTCAGTTCAAAGCTAGATTAAAAACACATCTCTTTGACCTAGCATACACATAACACATTATAGACTTCTATAATCCAGTGTTAGGCTGCATAGATTAGGTCAGCTGGAACCGGGAATACTTCCCATAAATCCTGATGTACTCGTTACATCATAAGAAGAATGGCATCTAGGCTAATTTTAGTGTCTTTGTTTATCCCAAGGTTGTCTTGCAGCCTCCCGGATCCAGGCCGTATCCAGATCTGACGTAGGACCTTCGCCTGGACCCGATGACAACGCAGTGCTGAAGTGCCAACTAGTCTCTCCCTATGGAGGATCATTTTACCACTCTACAGATAAAGCGTTGTCGGGAAAATTCGTTTCGCGTACCTACCCCGAAGTGGCAAAATAAAATAAAATTCTGTATCAAAATTTATAAGGAAAGACCAGTACTTTGTTTAGGCTTGGTCTGTTGGGAATTCCAAACCTGCGCACATATATTCAAACGCACATAACTATAGAACCAATTCTTAATGCGCATGTGAACGCCAACAGCGTTTATCACAGGTTCGCATTTAGTCTATGTAGAGAAATTGGTGTCGTCTTAGCGGACCCTAATTTAATAACAAATGATCGTTGCGACAGAAGCGAATCAATCAAAACTAACTCTAGCTGGAAAATAACTTTATTAAAGTACTGCTATAAAGCCAAAACAATGTCTGTTACCCTAAATTATACGTTTGTCTCTGTAAAGCTGCTTTGAAACAATCTACATGCTATATAAATGAGGATGACTTGACTTGACTTGACTTGACTTGACTTGTTCTCGGCCCAGATGGCGTTGCCAAGAAACGAGCATGAAAACATGTAGGCTTCGAGTCAACGTGCCACATAAAGTTTGGAACATGATTGTGGTACATACTCCGGCGGAGTCTTCGTGCTCGTCTCTAGGCAACGCCATGGTAATGCCATGTTGGTAGATTAGCACCTGTAGAATTTCCTTTTGTTGAAAGCCTAGATAAAAGTAAAAAGTTACTATTTTGTTTAGATCCATGTCCGAGGCAGTTCGACTTCACAAACGCATTGCTTTACACACACACACACACACACACACACACACACACACACACACACACACACACACACACACACACACATAACTTCTACGGAAGACAGTATTCTCGTAATTTTGACTTAATTATCAAAATATTACGACTTTAATCTTGTAATGTTTCGACTTTAAAGGTACAATATGTAAGATTTTTGCATTAAAATATCCCAAAATCTCAAGGCCAGTCTTATATATTTTGTTAAGTTGATTACTTACAATATCCCAAATGTTTCCAACTATTTTGAAATCGTGAGAAAATTGCGATTTTAACCAAGGAAACGGGGCGTTAGAGCAGGGGTGAGCTGGGAGTCACCAGTCAATTGCGTCATATCCGCGTTACCCTCGGTTTCTGCTCGTACTGCGTAGAATTTTTTTTTTGTACAGATTTTTTTTTTTTTTTTTTTTTTTTTTTTGCGGTTCAGGGCTTCCGTAAATACCAGATGGACTCGATGATGGTGAGATCAGATCTCTGTGTGGAGCATACCGACTGTTGTAAGACTCTTTGTACATACAAAAATCTCCCTGGATTATTACAATTAATTGCAAAAGGAATATTTGGACATGTAAACTGATATTTCTTAATGATACAGCAAAATATATAATAACTGGCTCAAAACCATTTTTTTTGTATTAAAATAACAACATGCCTAAGACTTTTACACAGTATTGTATAGATATCGTTCTGTTTATTATAAGCAAGCGCCGCTTTAAATGTTCATGCTCTTAAAGCAGATTAGACTCTGATTGTCTGTCTGCTGTTTTTATTGCTCATCAGCTGGGAAAAGTCCAGAAATTGATTCCAACAATTTATTTTCTCTGTGCCGTTACCCTTATTGTTGTGAACTAGGCCTATGTATTTCTAATTACCATTTTAGTTATTGACCTTGGTGTGAACGGGCCTTTACAGTCCGTCTTTGAATGCAGGAAATGCCATTAGATCACCCTATGCTTTACAAACATAGACTGCAAGTTAATTCACTTAATCGTGTACACAAGTATTGAGATGCACATAAAAGTAATGAGATGGAGTGTTTTTTTTTTCTTTCAGTAAGTCTGTGATCATCCAGACAGCAGAATAAATAGCTTCACTTAAAATTTAATTCATTATTGTCCTTCAGATTACCCCTCACACCCCCTGTCATCCTCCGCTTTCATTCTGCCCCGAGGCAAATTCAGAATGAAGTAATTGAATGAAATGATTCGCTCTCATTTTTTTTATTAGTGGTTTAGCCAGTCAGGTGTGTCGCTATGCTTATTTCCTCTGACAATTAAAGATCCATAATTTATTGCAACAGGAAGTGAGCGTGGGGAGTCTCATCTCGTTTGGACATGGATGATTCTTCACTTCTGATTAGAGAAATTCTCCTGACTGCCGAGAGAAGAACTTCACATGAAATCGCTCTGTGAACATATGTACATAAATGATGAAGGTTTTAATTGCTTTTTGAATTTGTTGAATTTAATTTCTTGTCTTTCCAAAGGATGAAGACATTGCAGTATCGATTAAAAAAATGATCAGAACAGACACAAGTCACTTTTTATAAACTTAATACAAAGGTTTATTACCAACAGATCCAACAGAAAGGCAAACAGAGAGCAACATACACTAAACATAGACAATACCGGACACTAGTGATGTTACATTTGACAGTGAAGCTTCAAAGCGCGTATCGAGTACGCAGCGCAATTTCTCATGAAGCTCCGTACTAGAACTCGTATTGTTTTCAGAGAAACATGTAATCAACGAAAAACAAAGCCTCACTTTCTTTCCAGTCACATGAATGCTTCACTTTGCGCGTCGGAATGTTTGAACCCAGACCACTACTTTACAGGTTTTTGGAAGTTTAAGTCCATTTACTAAAATTCCTGTATAAAATTCCTGCTCATACCTGTATTTACATCCTTTTTTCGGTCGAAGCCCATAGTAATCGATTGCCAAGTTCACGCGCGTGATCATAGGTACTAAACCAATGCGCGTGAACTCGACAATCGATTACTATGGACTTCGACCGAAAACAGGATGTAAATACAGGTATGTGCGCTGGCTGAATAAACATCATTTTTATTCATATCTTTCACATCTACTGCAGTCAGATTGACCCACGTTCACTCCGAAGGAATCACTCACATGACCTGTGCACTTGTAATGACATATCAAGGATGTTAAGAGGTTAAAAGCAGGTTTAAAACTTGCCCCACTGAAGTCAACAGGGTGCAAATTTTAAAAAGAGGATAACACGGTGTAGGCAACACCGATTTTTGTCGTTGTTCTCTGTATTGACAGCACTCCAAATGTACAAAAAATGAGCTCAATGTTAAAATTGACCTGAGTTCTCCTTTAATGGATAAAACAACGGCGCTGCGCACTCAGCTGCTCATAAACATGGCTGCTATAAATGTGACCTGCCACAAGATGGCGCTGTTTTCGACACTCTTGATGCTTCAAATCTTTTCCCGAAACATTCAAGGGATAGCCTCAGTACTTCATGAGGCTTCATTTGCCCATCCCTACCAGACACTGAACTGAAACAGAATAGAACATATATACAGGTGTTAATGATGGTGACTGATGAGTGCACAGCTGAATGTGATTAGTGTCCGTGACAACAAATGAGTGACGAAGGCAGGTGATGACAAAACATTATTTTTGTCCATGTGGTGTGAGAGTGTGATATAGCATATGCATATACAGTTGTAAACAAAATTATTCAACCATATTGCAAATCAGGTTTATTGACAAAATTTACAGACTTTGAGCTGTTTGCAATGAACAAATCAAACAAAAGTAATTGAAATAGCTCAACACAACAAATGTTTCATGTGGTTTCCCCAAATTCAACTGAAAATGCCACTTTTAATACATATATATATATATATATATATATATATATATATATATATATATATATATATATCACAATCGTAGCCGTGCAATATCATTCTGATATAAAGCCATATCAAACTGCTACAAGTTGGATATTGTGTTTATCCCCTTTCTCGGCAAAGATCACAGACGGCCCCAGATTATTGTTGTTCAACATTCATTACTCATTAAAACATCACACTCTTACTTGATCTGGATAAACTGAGCATCATTAGACAGGTTTAAGACTCCAGCTTCGATATTTGACCACTGTTTATGATTAAACTGGTTTGCAATAACATTAATTTCATAATTTATGCCAGGAGTGCAAAATAATTAATCTGTAACGTTCATTATTTTGAACAGAAATCATCACTCATAAAGCATTCATTCACGTCTTCTCCGGTTTATTTGTGTTCAAATACATGCAAAATACAGCATCAGCCAGGGATATCAGTCCAATGGTGCGCATATTTGGAGAAATAATGATTAATTAGCACATGATTGTAAAATATTTCGTCATACAGAATAACATTTCTATTCATTTCCCACTGAATTGTGCGATCTGAACTCAAACAGTGAACACAGCGAGATGTGTGTCTCCTCTTCCTCATTTCTGTCAGTTATGAACTCAGCGCTCTCTCATTCACTGTACAGCTGTCAATCATCTCACGTGATCCAACTTGACGATAATCCTGCCCTTCTGCATAACGTGGTCCTGTGTACACTTCCTCATTCTGACATCCGTGATAACAAAGCTAAAGTAACATTGAAACATTGAAAGTAACAACTCTTCACCTGAAACAAGAAGCTAATAAATGCACGATTTCAAGTATATTTGTGTGTGATTTTCATGCGATTTGGGGTATTTTCAAATGAATAAAGAATATTTACAGTATGCATGCTAGGTAAGGATAGCCCATAGCTTCATATAAAATGCTAAATATAACATATTTCAAAATCTTTTTTTTTTTTGACTTGAAACCATTTTAAACCGCGACCGGAATATGATACAAATACTCAATGGTTTTTTAAAGTGAGCTTTAAATAAAAGTGTAATATTAATCAATTAAATTGTGTCATGTAGCTTGATGTTACTTGTTGTGCTAATGCACCTGCTGCAAGAGCTTTTCTATTCCATAATACATATATATTTTTTAAAGAATTTGCATAAAGTTCCAAGAATAGTTTTTTGTGTGTTTGTTTTCTAACAAGATTTAAGATAATATGTGGATTATTCATGTATAGTGGGATGACAGAGGTGTAGATGGCCAAGCATAATGCCAGAATAAAGGCTATAATGGCTGAATTCAAACAAAAGAATAAGAAAAAAAGAATAATGAGGATTAAGTCTCATACAGGCAGAGAGGTGTGAAAGGTTTGTCGATTTACATGAATAGAGCATGAATGGGCCAGTTCCCTTTCGTAGTCACTCCGAGTTACGTCGGATGACGACGAATGGGGTTTCGCTTAGAAAGCCTGTCATCTTCGAGTATATAAAACGAGCCAATGGCAATGAAATGCCATGGGTCTGCGGAATTTGCATAGCGTAAGTCCGCCCCACGTCGTGGGTATATAAGGAAGTACGCTGGCAACATGCAGATATGTTTTCGCTTCGGAGCCAAGAGTTTTCTTCACTCCTACAAGCCATTATGTATCATCTTCACTCTACGAGACGAGCGGCTCTTCAGTGTGTTGGTGTGACGGTGTTTTCCAGCGAGATCGCATTGCCTGCTGCTGATCTGTGCAGTGATCTGCCGACAGTGTGTGTGTTTCTCCCTGGGCGCTTCAGCACTCTGCTGAGCTTTTTCTCTCTCTAAAAGAGCTGCACGCGGCACGTCTTTTTCAAGACGGCTCGCCCGTGTATTTACTGGATGTGGGCGCGTGATTCATCTGCCTAACGGTCACGAGCGCTGTTTCGCGTGTTGGGCTTATTCACGCTCGGCAGCGCTCGTGGATGAGTCATGTTTTCTTTGCGGGAACATGACCATCGCGATGTTTATAGATCGAGACTCAATGATCTCCGTGTGGGTAGAGTCCCCTCTGCCACACCCCAATCTATCTCTTCCTCGAGAGGGGATACTTTGGCTGGTGGCCAGGGTGATCTGAGGTTTACAGTGTGGCATAATACCGACGAGCATTCCTCGGGCCACGCCCCCCTCCACATCGCAAACCGTGGGGCTTCCGTGTGTGCCTGGTTCCTCTCGGGGACCCAGTGTTTTCATTCGGGGGTCCAGCAGGTGGTGTCATGTCACTCACAGCATCACAAGGCGGGCTGGATTCCTCTGGAAATGAGGATTCGACTGCGTTGCCTCCCTCTGGAGTGTCAGCGTTAGTCGGGTCAGATCCAGAGCTGATGGCCATGCTTTCCCGGGCAGCTGAAGGCTTACGATTGGTTCCTGGGCGCGTGTTGCTCTCAGTACTCGCTCCCAGTGCCTTTCTCCCGGACGTGCATCAGGACGCCTCCGGCTCGCGTGAGTCCCCGTGACTTATCGCATCCCGCAGGTGTCCTCCGCCTTCGCTGCACTCGATCGCATGGCGATCATGGGCTGTATGTTCTCTGTTACTATCGTGGCACAGGCATGCAGCGCCTTCGCCTTCGAGGCAGTGCTGACTCGGGAGTTCTGTCAGACCAGGCCGCTGTGGAACGCTGGTCCTTCCCTGGCCAACACTGACAGAACGCGGAAACTCGACCACGCCCCCACGCAGGGACGCTATGCCTCCCATGTCTGGGCTGGTCGATCCGCCACGCACACTACTGACCTCGCTCTACGGGCGACATCGGTACCTGCGTGATCCCGGGGCCAGGTGATGTCCACAGCTGTGGTCCAGGAATGGGCTCAGCCAGGTTGATGTGAGGGGGTCTGAGAATTCATTTTCTCAGCTCCCCCATGTCCCAGGCTGGGCTCCTCGGCGGTGTGGTTGAGGACTGTACCCTACAGTCTTTGACCCCTCCAGAAGCGGACTGAGGCCTTCTGCACCGACGGTCATCCGTCCGTGCGGTCTCCTTAGTCTGCTTCCCGCCGAGGCCGCCTCCCTGCGACCCCTCCCCTCGAGCCTTCACTGGCCCCGAGCAGGAGAGGGTTTCAGAAGGGCGGCACCACCCGTCTCCGCCCCTTAGCCGGCCAAACGCCAGGCTAAGCAGCATTCTCGAGACGGGTGGCTTGCTCTGCGGAGTGGTTGAGGACTGTGCCCAACAGTCTTCGACCCTCCCCTGAAGTGGACTGAGGCCTTCTGCACCAATGGTCATCTTTCCGTGCCGTCTCCTTAGTCTGCTTCCCGCCGAGGCCGCCTCCCTGCGGCTCCTCCCCTCGAGCCTTCACCGGCCCCGGATGCAGGAGGGCGGCACTGCCCGTCTCCGCCCCTTAGCTGGCCAAACACCAGGCTAGGCAGCACTTTCGAGACGGGCAGCTTGGAGTTAGGGCTCAGTTTTTCTTAGGAGTTGGTAGCAGGGCCACTCCGTCCCCCGGTGGAGGGCCGGGGGAGAATCTCTTGTTTCAAGAACTGATGCCCCTTCCTCCGAGCCCCAAGAGGCTGTGGATGACAGTGCGCGCCACTCTCGCCACTCTCGTCCCCCTCTGTCGCCAGACCCCTGCCAGAGCACGCCCCCGTGGGACGCTGGTCCTCCCCTGACCTCCTCTGGCAGGGCGCGGCTAATGACAGTCGAAGGTAAGTCCGTTGGAAAGCACAACCTGGTCATCAGGTTCCCGAGAAGAGCGAGGAGACTGAATCCTCCTCGCCCTCCTCTCGTTCCCTCTTGGGACCTCTCAGTGGTTTTAACTGCCCTGCAGAGTGCTCCCCTTGAGCCTCTGCAATCAGTGGAGCTTAAGTTCCTGTCTATGAAGACAGCGCTCCTGGTTGCATTGGCCTCCATCAAGAGGGTAGGGGATCTGCAGGCATTCTCGGTTGACGAAGCGTGCCTGGAATTCGGACCAGCTAACTCTCACGTGATCCTGAGACCCCGGCCTGGATATGTGCCCAAGGTTCCCACCACACCCTTTCGAGATCAGGTGGTGAACCTGCAAGCGCTGCCTTTGGAGGAGGCACACCCAGCCTTGGCACTGCTCTGTCCAGTACGCGCCCTCCATGCTTACGTACACAGAACGCAGTGTTTCAGGACCTCAGACCAGCTCTTTTTCTGTCATGGTGGGAAGCTGAAGGGAAAGGCTCTCTCCAAGCAAAGGTTGTCTCACTGGTTAGTGGACGCCATTGCTTTGGCTTACGCATGGCGCCTCGCTAACAGACATCTTCAGAGCTGCAAGCTGGGCGACACCTAACACATTCGCGAGATTCTACAATCTCCGAGTAGAGCCAGTTTCTTCTCATGTACTCGCTTCAACTAGCCGGTGATAGATTCTGCTCAGGTGTCAGGTGTTGCTCGCCATTCCTCTCCACGGACGGGATACGTGCGATATATTCCTCAGGTGAGCCTAATAAGCCCTGAGTCTCCTCCAGCACTGTTGACGTCAACGCCAGAGTTATGCCACTGGCAGCTTTCGCGCTTGGCTAGGTGCCTCCATGTGCATGGTTCCCCCTCTGGGCGACCCCCACATGTGTATTTCCACTGTAAGCCTCTTTGAGCATGTGTCTTTCCCTTGGCAAGCCACCTTGCCACCCCTGGGGTTGAAATATTCCACCTGCGGCTGGACACCCCAGTGATTCTCCATATGCAGCCCTTAGCGGTCATATGTGTATTCCAAGTCCCCCCCTTTGGGTTGGGCATAATTGCATATTTCCACTGAGATATGCTTCCCAGTGTACCTTGGTATTCCTGTGTTAAGTAGGAGTCCTTCGTCCGTGCCAGTCTCACGACAGGGAGCTCAGACTTACGCAGGGTACTGGAAGACAGTCGAGAGGTGGCGTGATTACACTGGGAACCCCATTCGCCGTCATCCGACGTAACTCGGAGTGACTACGAAAAGGAACGTCTCGGTTACGTATGTAACCCTCGTTCCCTGAGTAGGGAACGGAGACGTTACGTCTCCCTGCCACTTCCGCTGTACCGCTGGAACGCCGGAGTTCAGTCTCGGCTCCTCAGCGAAGACATATCTGCATGTTGCCAGCGTACTTCCTTATATACCCACGACGTGGGGCGGACTTACGCTATGCAAATTCCGCAGACCCATGGCATTTCATTGCCATTGGCTCGTTTTATATACTCGATGATGACAGGCTTTCTAAGCGAAACCCCATTCGTCGTCATCCGACGTAACGTCTCCGTTCCCTACTCAGGGAACGAGGGTTACATACGTAACCGAGACGTTCTCCTGGCCAGACATTAGTCAAAGACTGTAAATGGGTATATACAGGGCAATAAAATATTTCATAAGAATCTTTTCAGCCTTCTCTAAAACTTCTCCAAAGCCTCCACTGACATGGTTTCACAATAGGCTTCATAAAACGCATCATTTTAGAGATTTCATCCTCAGATTTGAAATGAAGCATGACCACAATTGTGGCTACACTTTAGTTGTGGTTATAAGTTACAATACTACATTCACATAATATTTTTATACATTTAATAAATATATTCTTAATATTTGTTATTTTTGTTTTTATGTTTGAGCTTATGTATCTCAATTAATAACAGTCTGATTAATTTTGAGTCTTGAACTGTTAACTTTTGTGGCAGGAAGGGTGATTTCTGCTTTCGTCATTGTTTTTTACCATTCCAGCCTATTATCTGCGTCCCTGTGCTATAAAAGCGGTAAAGTATGTGCTGCCTGCGTCACTTTTTGTGAACTGCTGTCGTTAACGCGCTTCCGTCACCACTTCCTGGAAACAGTATGTGAGCACCCGACTGCTAGTTGTTTGTAGGTCATGAAGTGTATTAGGTTACGAGAAGTGCGTTCTGTCTAATGTACATTTTAGAGATGCTGATTTGTGTTGGAGAGCGTGCTTCTGACCCCACTGTACAAGCTTGTTAGGCTACTGTGTTATCACTGTTTGCACAAACTGGATGTGGACCCTGGAGACGGTAGGGAGAATTTGTTGTTAATCTGTCACGAGGTGACAAAGTTGAGGCGGAACTAAGTCCCGCTGAAGTTATGTTCCCCCCAGGATGGTGCCATTGCAACACCGGGCCGGTTCCGGTTGTGCATCTGTACACCATAACAACGGCGGCTAATGACAGATAAACATCAGGTGTGGGGGATTTATGCTGGGATCTGTGATGGGGCCGCGTAGGCAATTGGAGTGCATAAAAGGAAAGTGAAGAGACAGTTGGTGTGGTTCTCCCCCGAGAGAAGTCGTTCCTTTGGTGGTGTTGCTGATTTGCGGAGGCATCTGGAGAGTGTTGTGAGGGCTCGGCTGTATTGAGGGTGAAGCGGCGATTGTGTGAACATGATTTGAAGACGTCAAAGGCTGGAAAGCGAGTGAGTTATGGAGATTGAGTGAAGACTGGAGAACGCCATCATCATTAGAAGGGAGATAAGTAGTATGATATCGGATCTTATTGAATGTATGCACCTGCACCGAGCTGGATATGAAGTGGAAATACTCCCTCATCTGTCTGACGGAAGCACACCCCAGCCGTAAGCTTTTGTCTCTGCATTGAAGAAAAGCACGCACGTACTTGAGTTACTTACTTGTCTGTTTAGCAGAAGAACCCCTCCGCCAAAGCCCCTCCGGTGGATGTCTGCTTGAAGAGACTCACATTGGAAGCATTCACGTTATCCGCTTGGCAGAGGCTCGTCTCCTCCCCCTTGTCCCGCTTCGCGTCTTAAGAAGGTATACGGTACCTGGATATTCACCTGCCTGGTAGAAGATTCTCCTTCTGGCCATCAGCTCCTGTACCGGCCACGCCCTGATTGTTCGACGGTTCGAGAAGGTCTACTTACCTGGATACTCACCTGTCTGCCCAAGGAAAGATCCTCCTCGATCACGAGACCCTGTCCCGCTCCGCGTCTTAACCCCCTGAGGTCGACGGTATCGCCGGCGATACCAGCTCGCTTTTTTTCAGTTCAGTTCAAAAGAAATTAATTTTGCTCTGTGGACTTTGATATTACAAGCAAGTTTCATACATCAATCGATTCTGTTAAATGTGTATTATTTTTGTGTATACTCACAATAAAAACAAAGTGTTGTGCTTTTTGCCAAATAAAGAAAAATAAACGTGATGCGAGTTCTGCCTTCTATCTGTCAGTGTAGTCCATTCTGAAACGCGTCCGAAAATAAACAATAACTCAGCGAATACTCAGTCAAACAGGCAAACAGACATACAGGCATGAAGCTTGAATTCTCTTCTCTGAAGTAATTTATATAAAAAAACAAATATTCTCATCTTGTGAAATCTGTATTAAAAGAGAGCGATTCCAGTCGACCTCATTACAACTAATTCAAATGTAATGTGACTCCGCCTACGGAGAGCGCGCGCTATTCAAACGCAAATGAATGAGGCAATCCGCGCAATCCTGTGAACGCCCCCATATCAGCTCGAGAAACACAAGTTAATTCAGATCATTACTTTAACACCGTCTCGTAGCGCTGTGAGGAATAACAATAATGAAAAAAGTACCTCAGAAGTGCGGGTATATCGAGGAGCGAGCTGAGGAATACTGTAAGTTTTTTTTTTCTTCTCACATGAATCGGGTTTCTGTTTATGAATGAACGAACGGCAGAGATGCGCGCTGTTTACCACAGCTCGCAAAAAGACAGTTTAAATTTAAATTGCGTCTCTGTGTGAATGAATGATGATGTTTTAGCAAACTGTATTGCCGTACTGAGTTGAGTAAAAATCGACAGAAATATGTTGAAATAAAATGTAGGCTATTTGTATAAGCAACGTTTTAAACTGAAAATTAACATTTTTATGCCCTAATATTTCATAAAAACAACGTTACAGTCAGGCGTTTCTGTTTGTGTATGAATGTTTCGGTTTTAGCAAACTGTATTGCTACACTCAGTAAATATCAACTAAAATATGTTGAAATAAAATGTATTTGTATAAGCAACGTATTAAACTGCAAATTAACATTTATATTTCTTATAATAAAAATGAAAGACCTATGTTACAGACATATGAAAGACAACATTTCGTTGATTAGTTTTGGATAGATTATACATTTTTAATGTAAAATATCTGCCACCTCAAATAAGCTTCCAAATAAGTTTGCCAATATTTGCTTATGTTAAATATAATATGTTTTGTCAAAAATAAAGTTATCAAATAATCAATCAAATCCTTAACTTTGAAATATGTATGATAAAATGTATACTAGTTTTTACAAAGAAAGATTACACTTGAATTGTTGTAATTGTAACCTTTTTAATAAAAAAATATATTTACAAGGTAGATGTAAACAAACTATTAAAAGGTAAATATAAGCCTTTTCTTTAAATAACTTTTATTGTGTTTTATTATTGACAAATTTGGGGAGAGAATAAATATTCCAAAACTGAAAATACAGTATGAGAATTAACTGCACAATTACTAGACATGTTTTCCTTGGATATTATAGGCCAAATTGCAAGCTCAATATGTGGAAAATTAAAAAAGAATTGAGATGCTTCCAACTGCTGCTCTTGCATTCTTGTGGCTCAATGACTCACCTGAATGAATGGCTAATTAAGTATGCGGCCCCATTGTCTCCTCGGGTGTGAACCACTACATATACATGACCGTTGACGCCCACTCCGCATATGGCCTTTCCAAACAGAAAGTGCTTTGCAAAATTCAAATCAATGTATTGTGTTATGTGAATGATAAGGCAGGGTGATTTTCACTTCATTTTGAAGAAAAAACACTAGGCAATGACATATTTTAGACAAAAGTCTTATTGGCACATATTTAGAATGTGTTTTATGGCCTTATTTCAGAAACTTTAGTTTTTAGTTTTTTCAATAACCATGCATAAACATTATTCTCTCAAAAATGCAGACATGTACATTCTTGTTGCTCACATTTCATGGTAGCCCTGTTTGTGCTAAATAGTGTGTAATTTTTTTTTGCCATTAATATGTTTATAAGCAACTGAAAAAAGCAAAAATGTCAGGGCATGTCAGAACATCTCAAGGACCCCAAAAACACCTTAGACCCCAGAGGGTTAAGAAGGTATACGTACCTGGATATTCACCTGCCTGGTAGAAGATTCTTCTTCTGGCCATCAGCTCCTGTACCGGCCACGCCCTGATTGTTCGACGGTTCGAGAAGGTCTACTTACCTGGATACTCACCTGTCTGCCCAAGGGAAGATCCTCCTCGATCACGAGACCCTGTCCCGCTCCGCGTCTTAAGAAGGTATATGTACCTAGATATTCACCTGCCTGGTAGAAGATTCTCCTTCTGGCCATCAGCTCCCGTACCGGCTACGCCCTGATTGTTCGACGGTCCGAGAAGGTCTACTTACCTGGATACTCACCTGTCTGCCCAAGGAAAGATCCTCCTCGATCACGAGACCCTGTTCCGCTCTACGTCTTAAGAAGGTCTACTTACCTGGATACTCACCTGTTCGTCGGGCCGGTGGCCGACCTCCTCCTCCCCTAGTCGTTACGTCCTGGCACGGGTTGCCTCGAAGAAATCCTCGCCTTTCCTGGGGTCAGAGGTTCGGTCCCCGCACCTGTTGGGGGACCCAGAAGCTTCATTAGGACTTTCAAATTAATTTTATTCAATAAAACTTGTTAAACTTTTATCCACTTGTCTGTCTGGTCTTTGGTACGCTCCTCCAGGTGGTCCTGGGTTTTAGGGGTGGGTGCAGTCTGGCTTGACCCCCCGACCTGTGACAAATCTCTTGCTAATCGTTCTTAGTGGTATGAGGTGCGCGTTCTCGAAGCACTGGTCTGTATTTAAGAACGTTGCATAATCTATTTCCTTTCTCAGTTGTGAGATCCTGATGCAGTAATTGGGTTGCTGTTATTTCTCGGCTCTGTTCCTCGCCAGAGAAAGCAACATTTTCACTGTCTCTTGATAAGTATTGACTAATTTTCTCAACGAACGGTATGTATTATTTTTATGTGTACATACATTAGGTTAAGAGAGAATGAATCTAGCAGAGTACAGTCTCATTTTGTTTATAGGTTCGTGAAGGCCAATACCTGCATTCCAGTCAGGGTGCTTTGTGTTCATTTACGGCTGCATTGTTGTCCTGTTTCCAAAATATTTTGGGTTTTCAGTTAATTGTATTGAATGTTTTTTTGTTTCTTGTTCGTTATGATGTTTTTGATTTGTAATGGTCTTTTTGACTTTTAGGATCGGTTCTAGAGTCTGAATTGTCTATTACTTTTTCTTTAATTCTAACCATCTTTCTTTGTGGGTTTTGTAAGATATTTGTAATTTGTAGTGATTACAATTTAGCTCAAAGGAATTATTAATTAATTTTTAGGGAATTCAAAAGAGTCACTTATTACAGCCGAGCAAATGACTCGTTCGCGGTTCATTTGAACTGGCTGCAATTATCAACTCTGCAACGGATATAAATATCCGAACTATAGTGAAACACTATATAGTTAGCAAGGTAACTTAGATCAGAAGTTTAAGACATTAAATTTTGTAAGCACAGTAACACAAGTAATATTTCTCTTTAAAATACAAACAAGACTTTATTGATTATTCTAACACATACAACTAATATCTAACACAGACACACACATTCATACGCGTTGCAGAAAGAAAGAGAGTAAGGAAAGATTAAGTTTTAAGAGTGAGTTTAAGAGTGAGATGATGTAGTCCCAAGTTTCTATGCACTTATAAAACACAACCTGAATGAACCATCAATCATTAGTTTAACCCTTTTATCGTTTCCTAGGTTATTAAATCAGTATCAAATACACCAGTTCAGTTTAAGAGTCTGGAGGCAGTACTTGTTTGTCTTTGCTTTTGGGGATTCCCTTTTTGTTGCGTGTAAAGGGTTTTCCCGGTCCGTTCGTTGGCTGGTCTCTGCGTGCCTGATGTCTGGGTCACGTGGTCAGTCACGTGGCGTGCTGGCGGAATGAAAGTCTTTGTTTGAAGCTGGCTTTGCAGAAGAAACGTGGCTCGAAATCTTGTCGCAAAACTTAACTTAGAACCGAGACTCACAACGGAAAAGAAAGGAAACTAAGAAAAGAAAGGAAATTGAGAAGAGTAGATGATGGCTTGAATGAAGCTGTTTAACCCATGTTCTTCAGATCTTGATTTGGGTTATTTCGTCTGCGCGTTTTACATGGTTACTTGTCTGTCTTAGATCTTCATCTCCCGCTGCATTTTTGGTTCTGCACTGAAAACTCTAAACTTTGTTCTGGTGTTAAGATTTTAAACTCAAATGTCCGCCCAGCCTCCTGGATCAGTTCTAACCAATTAGACACTGTCTTTGTTTAGGAGGTGGCGTTCTCTTCACTTCTTATCATAAATCAAGCTTATCTGTGCTCTCCTTACTCTCTAAGCTCTAGCAAAGAGTACAGAGGCCACAGCTAAGACATTATTACTATTATAAGAATCCGAAACATTTTCCACAGATTTCAATCAAGCCATCCTTTGAATTAAGAACATATGATAATATCGATATGAAACACAACACATTTTCATTCAAAAATCTAACAATTATAACAATTACATGAATTGTATGGCATCTAAGCATATCAGATACACCCATCTATTGTAGGAACAATATAGAATCATGTCGTTGCATGATGCTTGATCTATAAGTCCATTGAAAATTGTTCTTGAATGATTTTATTTATGTTATAGGTAAAATCTCAGCTCTGTGGTTTGAAACGATTTTACACCCTGAGGTCTATCAGAGGTCCTTACGGAGGGGGTAGTCTGGAATGTTGTGGGCTCGAGCAGCTTCTGCTGTTATCTTGATCGGGCTGAATTGTGCTATCTCTGAGCCAATCATTCTTTTCCAAGCTATCTTACATTGACCAGTTCTTCCTTTAGTTAGGCTCATCTTCTTTGAAGCTTGCATGGCCATAAAGTTCTTAGCTGGGGGTTTTCGTTGGTCAACGGAGACTGGCTGGCTGGAGCCTTCTTTTATGGCTCTGGGGTTGGTGATTTGGTGTCTGGAATGTTCAGTTCTGTGAGAAATTATGTTTGAACAATTCACCTGGAAGATTCATTTGTGTTTGTTTCGCACTCAATCCTACATATCCCCTCTTCGTACGGCGATGTGTTAAGATGAAGACATCGGTGAACGCTGGAGAAACACGGGTAGAAGAAACAGACACATACAAAGCAAACAACAAGACAACACCTCCATGACTGGTCACTGTACTGGTGCAGGGCATTAGATTACTTAAGTATTAAAAGTTCAAGTTCATTCTCTCAATATGGTCTATTATATTGAATAGAGTTTAAATTTTGGGATTGTGATTCTAATTTGTTTCAGTACGGTGATTCTTTGATCAAATTCTGTGATTACGTTTGTTTGTTATCTTCTCTTCTAAGTTGTTTTACGTTAAGACGTTTTACCTTTTATTTTCTGGTGACATAATTTGTGGTAACAATTATGTGACCCATCATGCATGGAGCTCTCTGGCTCACATTCGCTTTAAGGCGGCTTACAAGTGTCAGGCGTGGTGCGTCAATCCTACTACCATGACCTTGACCCTTAGGGGGGTAGACATGCATTTTACCTAATACAAGAAGAAGGAAAGTTAAGGAAGAGGTATAACAAAACAATTGAGTGTTCCTAGTATGGCTTATAACTACTGTTGTGCAGCTAAGGTGTCAGGTATCACAGGGTAATGAGAGGTGTTCTACTTGTTGGATGGATAGCTAGTATGTTTCCTATGGTAAGTGTAGCTAAGTCGTTAAGCTAGTTTCTGAAGTTAGTTTTCTACCTGTGGGGAAAACATGTTTGTTGAATGTTTTCCATGGTAGATGTGGTTAACCTCTACGTGTTAGTGAGCATGTTAGTGGCATAGGGTAATGCATGTATGTATGTATGTATGTATGGTCAGATCTGTCTCAGTCTGTTTGGCTCCCCCCTTTTCTTGAAGGCTTGCCCACGTGCTTCTTGGCTTAGCTTTGATGAGCTTAGATGAAGATTGGCTTGTTGCATCTTTGCCTTAGGAAAGGGATCTTCTATGATCTGCTGGGGGTCAGTCCAGTAAGGCAGGAAGTTCTCTGGCAGACATTGGGAGGCAGTTTGGCATGGATGCGTGAAGCTGTGGTGCAAAACTTTGTCTCCGTTGTTGCACTCCTCTTGTGATGCCTTCTGGTTGTGACAGACTTTCTGACCTTCTGTGCTTACTGTGGTTACTGTAGCACACACGTGGTTCTTGAGTTTGGAGCTTGTGTGATGGTTTCTTTGTGAGTGATGGGAAGCCAGTGTGGTGTTTTCTGGTACCTCTGGGTGTTTGTCAGTGGTTGGCTGTGAGAGACCCCTCTGTTCTGTGTTGTTGTAGAACAGGTGGTCGTCATCTTCATTATGAAGGTGTACCAGATGATCATTGGTCTTCCGTTCCATCGCTAGTCATAGTGAATTTGACTCATCTTGTTGGTCATTCGTGTTCAGCTTGTTTTCTATGAACACTTTCATTTGCCTCATTAGTTGCTCCATGTCTTCTGAGGGTAAACTGTCTTGTTCTTGGGCACACTCAGTGTTGTGTTTGACTGAGTGGTGCCGAGGTGAGTTTCGTCGTCGATTACTCACATTGAATGCTTTTGGATGCGTTGGTTGACAGCCTTTGGATATCCAGTTAGGATTCCAGTTGTTTCCGTCTTGTGGGTTCATTGAGAAGCGTGGCTGGTCCCATGGCTTTTCCATGTGGTTGGTGTGGTAGCCGTCATTGGCCTGGGGGTCTCGTTCTCTGTGCACCTTGCGAAGGACTGTGGTGTTGTCATGCCACTGGGTGTCTTCCAGTGCATAGCTTGTGTCTTGGCTGAAGGAGTTTGACACTGTGGATGTTTTCAAACCTTTCTTTGAGGACATCTTTTGTTTGATGTAGGCTTTGTGCGTCAGGTCACGTAGCTGTTGAATTGTCATTGTGTCTGCGCTGGCCATGACATGAAGATGATGACTCAATCCGGGATGCAGGTTCCTCAGAAAAAGGGTTTTGAAATTCACATCCTCTTCATGTTCAGGTGAGTTATGTGCACCAAAGAAGGCTTGTCGAAAAGGCTGGTAGTAGGCTTGGGGAGTCTCGTGTCGACCTTGTTTGGTTTCCAAGGCGATTAACACACCGTGTTCCGACTCTGGGCCTGTGAATTCTTTTATCAGTGTCTCACATAGTAGCTGGAAGTTTGACTTTACATGAGCAGGTTGTCGGTCTAGGAAGCTTCGTACCTCTGGACCGGATGTGGATCGGAGGAGGTATAACCTGTCTCTGTCAGTCACATGTGGTCTCACCTCTAGATGGAAGTTGATATCTCGGATGTAGGCTTCAATGTCTTGGCCCTCCGTGGAGTTCGGGTTGAACTGAGTGATATTCTTAACCAGCTGGTTGAGATCTTTAAAGGTCATCCCCTGTGCAGCTTTGGAGTCTGCCTGGATGAGCTCTCTTTGTTTGTTGGCAGTGAACAGTTCTGTGGTGAAGGCTGGTGATGTTTTGGGTTGCGGCCATTCACCTTTTCTGTTGTATGGCAGTTCTTGGATGGAGGACTCTTTTCTGCTCAGCAGTGGTGATGCTGAGGGAGGTCTCTCCCTTCTTGGCTCTGGTTTCTGTTTGAAAACATGCCGGCGTTCATCTCTGACCGCGTAGAGCTCGTCGTTGACGTCATCTCGCTGTTGGGTCAGATGGTCAATGTCAGCACTGCACCTTTCCAGGTGGTCTTTCAGAGCATTAATTTCAGAGTTCTTATCTTTAATATCAGCTTTAGCTTTCTCTAGCTGATGTTCAGCAGACTGGAGTTGGTTTATCAGGTGCTTCTGGACAGTCTTTAATTCTTGTTTGTCACGTTCAGTGACTCCAAGGGCTTCTTGGAGCTTGTCAACTTGTTTCTTTGTTTCTTGCTCCACTTTGTCAGGCACTTGAGCTTTCACTTTGAGCT
This sequence comes from Scardinius erythrophthalmus, assembly GCF_964197995.2. Classification (NCBI taxonomy): domain Eukaryota; kingdom Metazoa; phylum Chordata; class Actinopteri; order Cypriniformes; family Leuciscidae; genus Scardinius; species Scardinius erythrophthalmus. Next base: position 14,796,810 of record NC_138222.1, on the reverse strand, counting down.
GGTCTGTGCAGCGTTGAGTGTGCATCAGCTCTCTCAGGAACTCAGCAGTCTGACGCTTGAAGTCGTCCTGGACTTTCACTTCCAGCTTGTCCATGCGGCTTTGAGCACGTGTCAGCTCCTCCTGAAGGTGGGTGATGTGCTTGTCGCTTAGTGTCAGCTGGGCTGTGAAGGCATTGCTTAGGGAACAGATAATCTTGGTTAGTTCCACGTGGTTGTGGTTCTGATTCTGGCTTGAATCATGTGTCAGGAGTCTTCTCAGAATTATGATTATTATTAAAAATAATAACAGTTCAATTGTCTTTGGTGTGAGGCAGTCTGTAATGCCTCTGAGCATGGCATCCACGTCAGTGGGGTTCGTCGTCCACGACATGTTGGCACGCTGGGGTGAAGAGACTGACACAGATCTGTGTGGGGTGTAAGCCTATGTGGTTGAACAGCTAAGTGTCGTTTAAGTGACTGTACAACAAATAGTGAAGTGTTGTAATGTCTAAGTGTTGGTCTCAGTGTAGACAGGTAGGTTAGTGACGTGGAAACTTCGTCACTCAACTGAGTGAGGGAAAAGGAGAGAAAAAGGTTAAAACAAATCTCATTTGAAATGATTTTTTTTTTTTTTTCAATGGGAGAAATATTTTTATAAATATTTTCTATCAATGAAAAGCTGGTTTAAACTTGTGATGTGTCACTGAGAAAAGGGGAAAAGAGAGAGAGGTTAAAACCAATTTCCATAAAACAAGAAAGAAAATTCTTAAGTAGGAGAAATATTATTTTTCTCGTAAATGCTTCCTATCGGTGAGAATCTATTTCCAGAAAGGTAAACAATATTATTGTTTATGTTTACAAGGAAAAATAATACAATAATAATGCGGATACCTTTTTCCGAGTTTTACAGGATTGACACCACACACCGTCAGTTGGACCGCTTACAGCCGGGATGCTATGAAGCGATTGCTCAACACTTGTCTCTGTTAATTAATCTTGGATAAGATGTTAAATTGTAAATTGTGTTTACAAAGACAGAGAGAGTATGGAGAACAAGAGAGGGTTTGATTACCAATCAAATACCTAATAATTGTTTTCTTTGGAAAAATTATCTTTCTCTTTCTTTAGACTCGATTGATGGTTCTCTTCCAGGTTTGTTTCCCACAAATGTGAAGGATGGGAACGCAGGACAGAACAGGAAGGATGTAAGAAGGAAAGGAGGGAAGGAGATTGGATCCACAAATGGCTCTGGAGCCTTTGTCGAACTACGAGTATAGAATTGATAGTTGCCAACAACTAAACATTCAAAAATAAAACTTTGTAAGAGAGGTTTATCTCTGATTTATTTGAAACTTGTAGTGAGATGCCAATGTCTCCTATTGAGGCTCAGGTGTTTCACTCCCAAGCTAGGAATCAAAAGAGAAATTTAGAAATTATGAAAATTATGAAATCAGATTTATTAAAAATAAATCTAGAAATTGTTAGAAATTACCTGTTTAGAAAAATAAAACTTCAATCTTGATTTAATATTTCCTTTTTTAAATCAAATTGGAATTTGGCAATTAATAATCATAAACCAGTATTTTCTTTTCAAGTAAAATGCAGGTAAATGAAATTAATAATTGTGAACCGAAATTTCCTTTTCACAGAAAAAAAAAATATGGGTAAAGTATGAGACAGGTAAAATAGGAAAGAAGAGAAAAGACCAACAGGTGTAACAGTCGAGGTGTTTAAATGGTTAAATCACTTTAACGTTGTTCAAACAGACACATTAACCACAGATGTTAATATTAATGATAACCGTAAATAATGCTCGAGGCTTTAGCATAGTTTAGGCCTCAATGGTAAACAGCTACTTAGCTTAGCTTTAGCTTAGCTAGCCTAGCCACCAAAGAAGTTTGTTGGGTTCAGAGTTCTTCCGGAAGCGTTGGTTAAGACTTCCGTGTCACGATTGTAACTATGGCGACAAAACAAACTCTAGTGGCAAACATGTGAATTACAGTTTGTAACAGTAATGCATGTTACATGAAATGTCGGCGCATTTCAACAATGTTCAAAGAAATATGCACGTACAGTTGATAATATTACGTGAAATGTCGGCGCATTTCAACCTGTAGGCTACAAATGGGACGCCACTCGTAGCTGTTTTACGACGTGGGGCTTCACTCAGTTTTTCCTTTTTTTTTTTAGAGTGAGTTTTAAATTTAAAGGAAGCAACAGCAGCTTTTCGCTGTATAATAGATGGAATAACGATCTCAGTGGATCGTCTCTGTGCAATGTTATCTGAGCACACAAAAACAACAGGGTTTTTTAACTGTTGGTTGAGTTTCAACGTCAAGCTTTACTTGAACACAACTTTAAATAATTCCTATTCAACTATACTCGGACATACGCAGTGTTTACACGAGAATTAATTGAACAGACACAGATAAGCTTATAGTTTATCACGGGATTGCCGTGGGACACGCACAGACAACCTGAGAAACAAAGACTAATCTGTGAGGAGAATATTCGTCCCAGTGGAACACGCACTGAGTGACGATCAGATAAATAAGGACTAACGTTCACGTTAGACGAGGGACACGCTCGTCCGTCCTTTACATGGTTATTTTAATTACTGCAGTTTTAATTTAATTCATCTCTCTTACTGATACAAACACACATAACGTTATAGCTATTTGAAAGACTCTGGAACACGCAGATGTCTTAAGCTATAATTAAAGTATTTCAGAATCGAGGGACACGCTCAATTGTTACCTTATCGTTGCGTGGGATCTTATATCTTGGGTTATTTTACTGCAGTTTGAATAAAATAACAAATAAAAAGAATAAAATGGGGAGGCAGACTAGACTAGAGTAACAGCTCAAGCAGCAGGTCATTCATTCAAACAGAGCGCGCGGCGCGCGCTGCATACCTCATACACACAGACTCGGAGGTTCGGATCTCTCCGCATAGGCTACTATGAAAATATAATTACTTCGTATATGCTTACAATTTTAGGTTAAACTGCCCGCATTCTCCACCAATATGTAAGATATTTGTAATTTGTAGTGATTACAATTTAGCTCAAAGGAATTATTAATTAATTTTTAGGGAATTCAAAAGAGTCACTTATTACAGCCGAGCAAATGACTCGTTCGCGGTTCATTTGAACTGGCTGCAATTATCAACTCTGCAACGGATATAAATATCCGAACTATAGTGAAACACTATATAGTTAGCAAGGTAACTTAGATCAGAAGTTTAAGACATTAAATTTTGTAAGCACAGTAACACAAGTAATATTTCTCTTTAAAATACAAACAAGACTTTATTGATTATTCTAACACATACAACTAATATCTAACACAGACACACACATTCATACGCGTTGCAGAAAGAAAGAGAGTAAGGAAAGATTAAGTTTTAAGAGTGAGTTTAAGAGTGAGATGATGTAGTCCCAAGTTTCTATGCACTTATAAAACACAACCTGAATGAACCATCAATCATTAGTTTAACCCTTTTATCGTTTCCTAGGTTATTAAATCAGTATCAAATACACCAGTTCAGTTTAAGAGTCTGGAGGCAGTACTTGCTTGTCTTTGCTTTTGGGGATTCCCTTTTTGTTGCGTGTAAAGGGTTTTCCCGGTCCGTTCGTTGGCTGGTCTCCGCGTGCCTGATGTCTGGGTCACGTGGTCAGTCACGTGGCGTGCTGGCGGAATGAAAGTCTTTGTTTGAAGCTGGCTTTGCAGAAGAAACGTGGCTCGAAATCTTGTCGCAAAACTTAACTTAGAACCGAGACTCACAACGGAAAAGAAAGGAAACTAAGAAAAGAAAGGAAATTGAGAAGAGTAGATGATGGCTTGAATGAAGCTGTTTAACCCATGTTCTTCAGATCTTGATTTGGGTTATTTCGTCTGCGCGTTTTACATGGTTACTTGTCTGTCTTAGATCTTCATCTCCCGCTGCATTTTTGGTTCTGCACTGAAAACTCTAAACTTTGTTCTGGTGTTAAGATTTTAAACTCAAATGTCCGCCCAGCCTCCTGGATCAGTTCTAACCAATTAGACACTGTCTTTGTTTAGGAGGTGGCGTTCTCTTCACTTCTTATCATAAATCAAGCTTATCTGTGCTCTCCTTACTCTCTAAGCTCTAGCAAAGAGTACAGAGGCCACAGCTAAGACATTATTACTATTATAAGAATCCGAAACATTTTCCACAGATTTCAATCAAGCCATCCTTTGAATTAAGAACATATGATAATATCGATATGAAACACAACACATTTTCATTCAAAAATCTAACAATTATAACAATTACATGAATTGTATGGCATCTAAGCATATCAGATACACCCATCTATTGTAGGAACAATATAGAATCATGTCGTTGCATGATGCTTGATCTATAAGTCCATTGAAAATTGTTCTTGAATGATTTTATTTATGTTATAGGTAAAATCTCAGCTCTGTGGTTTGAAACGATTTTACACCCTGAGGTCTATCAGAGGTCCTTACGGAGGGGGTAGTCTGGAATGTTGTGGGCTCGAGCAGCTTCTGCTGTTATCTTGATCGGGCTGAATTGTGCTATCTCTGAGCCAATCATTCTTTTCCAAGCTATCTTACATTGACCAGTTCTTCCTTTAGTTAGGCTCATCTTCTTTGAAGCTTGCATGGCCATAAAGTTCTTAGCTGGGGGTTTTCGTTGGTCAACGGAGACTGGCTGGCTGGAGCCTTCTTTTATGGCTCTGGGGTTGGTGATTTGGTGTCTGGAATGTTCAGTTCTGTGAGAAATTATGTTTGAACAATTCACCTGGAAGATTCATTTGTGTTTGTTTCGCACTCAATCCTACAGTTTCTTTAGTTTTATTTTACTTTTTTTTACTTTTTTTGCATCAAATTTGTTTGTTTGATACTTAATTTTGTATAAGTTGTGGTATTTTCCTTTGCTGATTTCTTTTGATATATAATTGTTTGTATTTTGTTGCCATTTGTCTTTGCTCTTAGCAACTGGTTATTTACTAATCATTACTTATTTTCTGACTCATTAGTAGCAACATTTATTTTTGGTTTTCTGTTTGACTAAGTGAGTTGAGCTTTATACTCAAACCTGGCCTTAAATTAACTGTTTATTTGTTGTACATGTTTTTTTGTGTGTTGGCAGGTGACCTGAGCACTAGGGGCAGAGGACTGGCTTATTTGGGTGGTGGTATCTTCCTCAGGGTGTGTGTGTGTGTGGGTGTGGTGAAGTGCAGTGATCCTTCATCTGCGGGTGGCGTGGCCTGACTTTCTGCCTCTTGGTAAGCCGTCGTGCCTTTGTCTTAAACCCTTGGTGGCCTGTTGAATTGGAACAAAGTGTTCCATAACCATTTTACTATTGTTCTCTTTTAAGAATTGTCAAAGTTTATTTTTGTATGATGACCCATGACTCTGACTCTTACCGGTGATATGAACCTGTGTATGTAGGGACTCATTTTAATACTTTGGGTGAAATTCCCAGGGTGGCGCAGTAAGAGTGTGAATGGTGCAATCTTATTGATTTATTACAATTCATTAAGAAACCCCCTTTTTACCCTCGTTCCCCCGCCACACTCTCAAGGGTTGGCTTTCTAAATATATGTTGGCTTTCTAAATTATGTTTTCTAAATATATGTGTCTATTCAGAATGACTTATGAGCAGCAACCTTTTCATTTTGGGTATGTCATGTATGCATCATGACAAACAAAATTGAGGCTGACTGGTAAGGGGTAAACAACAGTTTGATGGCACAAGTGTGTAAATAAATAAGAAAAAACAACAGAGTGTCTTTAAAACCCCTCTTTCGTGAATCCGCCACTGACTCAAATCTCAAGTTCACAGTTTAACAGTTGAGCCCAAGCCTCCGTGCCTAAATCTGAAACGTCACTTCACAACTAGCAACAAAGGCCCTGTTTACACCTGGTAATAAGATGTGTTTTACTTTTATTCAATCCACAATCTTAAATACAGGTGTAAACAGGGTCTAAAAGGTTTTGTAATTCAGCATATATTTGTTGTTTTATCTAAAATGTGATTTTTGTTAAAGTAAAATGGACTAAAATGACTTACAAATATGTACGTTTTTTTATTTTATTTATTTATTTTTTTAGTTTGCTCTTGTTTCTTGGTTATGTGTTTGTTGGTTTGTGGTTGTATAGGTCCAAAATATTCACTGAGAACATTAAAATTAAATCCCTGCAGTTTTTAATTATAATCTCAGAGCTGTTGGCCTCGTGTAAAGACCCCGGGCAGAGATTTAACCCACACACACGTCAACATCCTCACAGAGGACTTTCAGAGGTTTAGACACAGACAGGCGGACAGGTTTATAGATTATATTTTTAATAATTAGAAGAGTAGGAGAGGAAGTGAAATATGTGCTTATTAGCACAATTAAAAACAGCATGACGCACAATCATGGGCTCAGAACAGCATTAACCCCGCAGGAAAACACTGCTGATGGGCGGACGCCACAAATACACTATGAACATGGAGTTGGACAATCTGAGCTGAAGTTTTCACTTCTGGGTGTGTTGGAGAGGGTTTTGGACTGTAAGGTTCTGATTAGTTAATGGAAAAGGAAACCCTTCTGGCTGCCGGTCAGAGCACAAATAATGAAGAGACAGGTGATCAGATTAACACTGTGTATTGGAGGTAGAGGGATGGATCACAGATGTATATTCAATGTGGCCATCCTTCAAAATATTTTGGTTTGCTGTAACAGCCAAAAAAAAAAAAAAGGGTCGGTAGGTCGGTCTATATTTTAATTTTTTTTCAAGATTCAATGTAAAAAAAAATGTGGTCATGGTGATTACGTAGGTATTAATTTAAACAAATTTGCATATTGGGACTTCACTGACAGTTGTCTAGAACTTCGTGCCAAGTTAAAGAGGTGTCGAGAAAAAAAAAAGAGAGATTTTGATAAAAAAATAATAATAATACTTCTTATATATAAATAACAATTAGAAAACCTGTATAAACTGAACACCAAAGAATAATATTAACTATTGAGCAGTGGTGACGTGTTCATGTAACATGTAAGGATGTGCTGCCAATAACGCACCTAAAAGCTGTCACAAAGAACTGGGAAAAGTAATGATTATTAATGTCAAATAGATCAAGGAGACATTTATGTTGTTTATTAATAAACAAGTGTTTTCTGTGTCAAAGATGAAGTTGACGATGCTGACTCGCGATCTTCGCAGTAGCCAGAGAGAAATGCACATTTCATACGGATTACATAAGCAGATAACAGTCTGTTTTCTTTCGTTTTGAATTGTTTTGTTTAAAAGTACACATTCCAAGCTTTTTATAGAAATATTTCTCAGGTCTGTTAGGCAAGTAGCTTATACGCTGAGTTTCGGTTCATTTAAGAGATGAGCTCCAGTTCACGTGCCGGCGCCTCCGTGTCCTGATTATATTGCCTGCTATATTTAGCCTACCTCTTATTTATTAAATCCAGGAAATTGGTTGATGAAACATTTATTAAAATTAAGATACAATTAATACAAAACAAAGTTCACTTTAAAGAAAGGCTTTCTACAAAAAGTGGTCAAAATCATGTCTGCCCACTCCATTTGTCTCCCGATATTTTCAGGATCATCTCATCTTATTCATGCTTTTCACTTTTCATATAATCAATTTATTTAAACATGAATATGAAACTAAATTGTTTTTTAATGACTGGGCTACAACACATAGGCCTACTACAGTACAGATACATTTAATTGTGTAGCGTCTTGCTGGTGAACATGTGGGGTGAGAGATACGATTTTCGATCAATCATCGAATATTATTTTGCTTGATATTCCAATTCTTAATATTTGGTATTTTAAATGCCTGTTTGAGATCTCTGTGAAAGTTTTAAAGCAGTCTTGTAGTGCCGCTTTCAGAGCTGTCACGTCCGTAACATTGTTTCTTCCTCATAAATGCGAACACGAAAAATGAAATAAAATTAATATATTATGTTCTGTGGAGAGCCGACCCTTCTTCATCCGGTGGGTATATTACTTTTGGTTTGCGCAGTGTTGGCTTCATAGAATTAATAAAACATATTTTACCACCTAAAAGTTAAAGATTTTTTGTGTCACGTCCGGACCGTAACGCAAGTGTATTTCCCTCATATTAAATATAAAACGTGTATAGGCCTACTGATATTTCTCTAACGTCTGGACTCCTTTATTAATGGAGTATGGGTGTATAAACAGATGTTTCAATATATTAGTATTAAACACATTTTCTGATCATTTATATTTAAAGTTTTGACTGCAAATGTCACGTCCATAACTGGAACTGCCCAATAGTAATGTAAAGATGTGGAAGCATTGGATCTGGACGGGAAGGATAAATCTGGGAGTTGGAAGGGGTGTGTCACAATTCTGCCTTCTCACACCGCGACACAGGTTTGTGGCCCTGAGTGTCAGGATTTCGGTTTCATTTCACATTTAGCCTAGAGCCCTTATAATCATAGATGACGGCACAGGTTTTTATTTAAAAGAAAGAGCGTAGCCTACGTTTGTATGTAGGCCTATGGGCAATTTATATTCACAATACTTACTAAAATATAATTAATATCAATTTATTGCATTTGTATTAGTTGTTTGAAGAATAAAAAAAATAAAAAAAACGGTCGGTCTTAACGCAAGTTTACAACTGGCAAGTCGGTCGGACTAAAAGGAAAAATAAATAAATAATTGGGTCGGTCCCAAATTGACAGACTCGGTCGGGTTACGGCAAACAAGAATATTTTTAAGGATGGCCTGATGTATAGATATAGTCTGAAAAATAATAAATACAATAAAGATAGTGAATAAACTAAAAATATATGAACAATAATAATCATTCACTGTTACATAATGAAAATGTATTCCTAATTCACATCAGTGACATTTCTCAAATAAACATCCAGTTAAATAAACATAAATGAGGTATTTCACAGAAAATACACACCATAAGCATTATTTGTCATTAATAACATACAATGCCCATATATGGATATCATTGTGGCGCATATGAACAGCATTCAAACAAACATAATGTTAATCCCTTGTTTGAAATGATAACATCTTAACAGATCAACATCGCATCATCAAGACATTATAAAGAACTCATAACATTGATCTGCATTTTCATAAAGAATGAACAATCACACGTTATATGATTTTACCAATCTGACTAACACAGAACGATCACTACAGGACATGTCCGGGCATGCACGTATGTGCACGGACGCACTTAATGCTGTTCAGGGTCTGTGTTGTACGTCACACGCATCACACACATGACCAGCGTCGGCCAGAGGTGTCAATTAACGAAGTACAAATACTTCGTTACCTTACTTAAGTAGAAATTTGGGGTATCTATACTTTACTGGAGTAATTATTTTTCAGACGACTTTTTACTTCTACTCCTTACATTTTGACGCAATTATCTGTACTTTCTACTCCTTACATTTTAAAAATAGCCTCGTTACTCCTATTTAATTTCGGCTTGTCGTCGTAAAAAAAAAAATAATAATTGGCCAATTACACAAACGGTTTAGACCTGACTCCCACCTCCTGAATACAAATCGCTAAACTGATTGGCGTTGTGGTGTCTTTCTAACTTGTAAGAGGCTGTAGTCACATTTGTTTGTGCGCAGCGCCAAAAGTCCTCCGAAGGAAACCTAGATGCGGTAATCGAGGGAGAAATCGGTGCAAATCGCGTCAGGTAAGCGAGGGAGAAATCGGTGCAAATCGCGTCAGGTAAGCGAGGGAGAAATCGAGGCAAATCGCGTCAGGTAAGCGAGGGAGCAGAGGTGTCAACTAACGAAGTACAAATACTTCGTTACATTACTTAAGTAGAAATTTTGGGTATCTATACTTTACTGGAGTAATTATTTTTCAGACGACTTTTTACTTCTACTCCTTACATTTTCACGCAATTATCTGTAGGCTACTTTCTACTCCTTACATTTTAAAAATAGCCTCGTTACTCCTAGTTCATTTCGGCTTGTTTTCATTCCGGCTTGTCGTCGTTAAAAAAAAAATTGGCCAATTACACAAACGGTTAATAGATCTGAGTCCCGCCTCCTGAACACACATCGCTAAACTGATTGGCTTTGTGTTTTCTTTTCTTTCTAACTTGTGAGAGGCTGTAGTCACATTTGGTTGTGCGAAGCGCCAAAACTCCTCCGAGTCCTAAGGAAACCTAGATGCGGTAAGCGAGGGAGAAATCAACAGTTCTGTGCTCAAGAATACGGGGCAAATCGCGTCAAATATTGATTTGGGGACAGACGTTTTTACAATAATAATGACAATCGTAACATAACACTAAAATAATCGTTAGTGTGTGTGTGTGAGAGAGAGAGAGAGAGAGAGAGAGAGAGAGAGAGAGAGAGAGAGAGTTGTGTGTGTGTGTGTGTGTGAGAGAGAGAGAGAGATAGAGAGAGAGAGAGAGAGAGAGAGAGAGAGAGAGTGTGTGTGTGTGTGTGTGTGTGTGCGTGCAACTCTACATTATAGGGTCAAAATATCTCCACAAAGATGTCAATATCCGAAATCCTTGTCCTTTTCAGGATTTTTTTTTTTTAGAAAACAGCTTATAAATCAGACTTTTGTTTTTTGAAAATGTAAAAATGCAGACAGTTTTCTGTGATAGGTAAGGTTAGTCTATGGGGGGTAGAATACACAGTTTGTTTGTACAGTATAAAAATCATTATGTCTATGGACAGTCCCCATAAAACATGAAAAAATAACATTGCTTGGTCTGTTGAAGGCTGGTCTTGTTGAAATGAGAGGCCTGTTGATCAAATCACCCCAGTCTCATCAGTTGGACTGAAAGAAGTTTCAGTGCTCTTAGGACACTGAAAACATGGCTCAGAGCAATGGTCACAAGCGACACTTGACAGTATTGCTGTGTGTCGTGTCCAACAGGACAAACTGGACAGTATTGATGTGAAACATATGCCAACAGTTAATTTCTGTTAAATGATTAGTTCACTTAGTTAAAATGAAAATTCTGTCATCATTTACTCACTCTCGAGTTGTTTCAAACCAGTTTCTTTCTTCTGCTGAACACAAAAGAAGATATTTTGAAGAATGTCGATAACCAGACAGTTGATGGTAGCTATTGACTTCCATAGTATTTTTTTTTTTTCCTACTATGGAAGTCAATGGGGTCCATCCACTGTCTGGTTATCGACATTCTTCAAAATATCTTCTTTTGTGTTCAGCAGAAGAAATAAATTCATACAGGATTGAAACAGTTTGAGGGTGAGTAAATGATTTTCAGTTTGGGTGAACTATATCACTTTAATGAAAGATGCAGACATGTGTTCGGCTTCTTCAAAAAGCAAGAAACAAGACAGTATTGCACTATTGCATTGCACTATGAGCGGAGTAAAGTTAAGTCTCTGTTAAACTGCCACCATGTCTTTATTAGTTATTTGTAACATTACAGAATTAATTAATTTACGTATTGTTAAGGTCAATATAGACTAAAAACCTTAATACATTATCCTATTAATTTCCTGATTCCTTCGCTTATTTAGCTTATTTATTTAGAAAATTAATTTTCTATGGGCATATATACGGCTGAAACAGGTAGCCTAGTGCATCATCCCAAATTTTTCAACATCAACATTTTAATATAATTATAGTCAAATATGGCAGAAAAATTTGTTTTTTTGAGGAGCTGGGGTAGTGCACTATATAGGCCCCTGTGGCGCGGCCTTAAGCTTTTGTCCTTAATGGCATTTTTTTCCTTACATTACTTTTACTTTTATACTTTAAGTAGTTTTGAAACCAGTACTTTTATACTTTTACTTGAGTAAAAAGCTTGAGTTGATACTTCAACTTCTACAGAAGTCTTTTTAAACCCTAGTATCTATACTTCTACTTGAGTAATGAATGTGAATACTTTTGACACCTCTGCAAGGGAGAAATCGAGGCAAATCGCGTCAGGTAATCGGGGAGAGAGAGAGAGAGAGAGAGAGAGAGAGAGAGAGAGAGAGAGAGAGAGAGAGAGAGAGAGAGAGAGATTTTTTTCCTTACATTACTTTTACTTTTATATTTTAAGTAGTTTTGAAATAATTATTTTTTATACTTTTACTTGAGTAAAAAGCGTGAGTTGATACTTCAACTTCTACAGAAGTCTTTTTAAACCCTAGTATCTATACTAATGGAATAAAGTCGTTATTTTTGTGTGTTTTTTTGCGCACAAAAAGTATTCTCATCGCTTTATAAACTTAAGATTGAGCGACTGTAGTCACTTGGACTATATTAACGATGTCTTTAATGCATTTTCTGGGCCAGCAAGTTATAATGCCTTAGAAGCCTATGGAGGAGTGATCCAGCTCTCAGATTTAATCAAAAATATCTTAATTTGTGTTCCGAAGATGAACGAAGGTCTTACGGGATTGGAACAACATGAGGGTGAGTAATTACTGACAGAATTTTAATTTTTGGGTGAACTAACCCTTTATGCTTTTGGGTACTGTAAAGGGTTAATTTTGTAAGCCAATCACAACAATTGTTACTGTGTTGTAGCTGAATGTCTATTGTATATGAAATAAAGGATATTTATCCTTTATAATATATAAAGGATAAATATATATCCTTATACCCCCCCCCCTTTAGACCTAAGTTAGCCTGGGGGTAAGGTGTCTAATTTTTTTGGTCTATATTAAGTCAGTCTTTATTTTTGTGAAACAGTCTAACTTGCATTAAACTAGTCTATGAGCAAATTTTAGACTTGTCTAACACTATAGACCGGTCTAAAATAGCTTTGTGAAACCGGCCCCAGATCACTGTTAACACAAATATAATCAAAAAAGGCTTACTTTGAGGTCAGTGACTAACATCTTGATGTTACATCTGCAGCAATCACCACGAATCACCAGGTATTATCAACTGGCCGGAATTTTGAGATCGCAATAGACTTGAAGGACTATAATGCATTAAAGGTCCCGTATTATGCCCCTTTTCACAAGATGTAAAATAAGTCTCTGATGTCCCCAGAGTGTGTATGTGAAGTTTCAGCTCAAAATACCCAACAGATCATTTTTTACAGCATGTTTAAATTGTCATTTTTTGGGGCTCAGAAAAACGCGCTGTTTTAGTGTGTGCCCTTTAAAAGCAAATAAGCTGCTGCTGGACGACACAGGGGGCGGAGCTTCATGAGCGCGCGCTCAGTCTCTCAGGACAATTTCATCTCACGGAATGATGATAATATCAGAAACTCTCAGTAACGTGTTCATTTCGAGTTGGACAATAATGCCTACAGAGTATGAGTGCTGTATAGAGATGAAACGGGTATAGTTTAGTAGTTTAATTACGGTTATTATAACGTATTTGTCATCTGCTTGTATGTATCCATTATTTATTAATAGCCTACAAGTCTGCTGTCTGAATGATGATCAAACATATACTGATGATTTTAATAAAGTTTATTGTACATTACACAAAAGATGAAGCGTCAGTTTTACTTCAGAAAATCACCGTAAGAGCTGAGTAAACAGTAAGTTTTAAGAAGTGCGCAAGTACATAAACGAATTTCGGTAGAGTTGAGGGAGCATTCCTGTGGGCGTTAGTCAAAAAAACTGTTCTACTGACGTCATTAAAGAAGGAAGTAGAGGGATGTAGTCCAAACGGGCCGTTCGATGTAGGCGACTTCTGTTAAATAAAATATCTCACTTGGCATTGAACTTTGAGCTTTATAATTTTACAGATATTATTTATACTCTAACAACAACATTACACACTAACTAAAGTTTGAAACATGGGATCACGAAGAACGGGACCTTTAAGAGCTCGCTCAAGTACTGTGGAGCTAAACCATTTAGTGCTTTGTAAGTAATCAGCAATATTTTAAAATGTATACCATGTTTAATAGGGAGCCAATATGATATATAATTTCGATATATTTTTAAGATGGAAAAATGCGGTTTTACAGATACTAGACACGTGACTTTCAAATGAAAGATTGGTATCAAAGAGCATACCCAGGTTCCTAACCGATGACCATGACTTGACAGAGCAGCCATCAAGTGTTAGACAGTATTCTAGGTTATTATGTGAGGACGTTTTTTTGTCCAATAATTAGAATCTCTGTTTTTTTTTCAGAATTAAGTAGTAGGAAATTACTAGTCATCCAATTTTTTTACATCAGCTATGCATTCCGTTAATTTTGTGAATTGGTAAGTTTCGTCAGGGGGTGAAGAAATATACAGCTGAGTATCATCAGCATAACGGTGAAAACTAATGCCATGCTTCCTAATGATATCTCCTAAGGGTAGTATGTACAGAGTGAAAAGCAATGGTCCTAGTACTGAGCCTTGTGGTACGCCATACTGAACTTTTGATCGATATGACATCTCTTCATTTACTGCTACAAACTGATAATGGTCAGATAAGTATGATTTAAACCATGCTAATGCAATTACATTAATGCCAATATAATTTTCGAGTCTATTTAAGAATTGGGCCCTCATTAAATTATGGAATAAAAAAAAAAAATTTAGTTACATAAAAGCTTTTTATTAGTTTTCTTCCTAATTGTTCTTGAAATATTGGTCAAGAACCCCCCCACCCCCACCCCCAACACAAAAATGGTTTGGCCACTGATCAAAATTTGATGTTGTCATTTGATTTGAAGCTCAGTACGCTCCAAATGTCCGGTCAGCACAAGACGGTGCTCAGAAAAGGAAAGAAAAGAGAAGAAGAGAAGAAGAAAAGCACATTTTTGTCCCACCAAAGCCTTATTTGATCGGTGAGTGATGTAGAATAGAATGACTGTTGCGCCTGACACGGCGCATAATGAGCCGAGAGAGCGGCCACGCGCGCGCACTCTCACGTCTTCAAACATCTAAGATTAGGCTTGTTTGAGATGCGCCTTGCCTCGCCTGAAATGTGTGTGAGAGTAGGCTGCTGCAGTGAGGGGAGGAGTGAAAAAAAGCGCAGGCAAGACGGACAGTTCTCTCTTCTCGCAGTGGATCTGACACCTGTGAGATCAAAGATGGATATTGCGGGATTCACGCTCGTGCACAGTGTTGCTAATAAACTGGATGTAATTTAAGTTCTGTTGCTTTTATATGAAAATAATTATAATGAACAAGACACCCATTTAATTACATACGAAAGACGTGTTTATCAATCATTTTTACTTTAAGTACAGACATGTTTTATATATATATTTATAAGTACAGACATGTTTTATATATATATTTATAAATATGACTATATGATGTTATAAAAACAATCAAATAACCCATAGATCACACTGTCAGAGAGTTTGGGAATACTAACACATAATTTATACACATAAAAACATGAGATGAGAGTTTTAAAATCAAACAGTTTAAAAGAGAACAATACATCACGGTTGTTTAAACCAATGAGCATTAAGCTGTGTCGTCAGCAAGTCGTTTTCCATCATGCTTTTGATCAGCGCAGTCAGTGGAGAGCAACTGCGCTCGACTGCATTATTCGACACGTCCGCCTTGCGCTCGCGAGAGTTTTTTGACATATGTCAGCATGACATCAGAGCAAGGTGGACCGCTCTAGGACACATTTCTAACCGGCATGCATCTCGCGGTGATCACCGGTGATCGGTTCTGCGCAGATTTTGCTCATCTCAAACAAGCCTAATATCTGGTCCCAGGCCCAGGCAAGACTGTCAGCTGGCCTGCTTGTTAGTAAATAAGTTCATAAAGTCATTACTGCTGTGCTGCTTGGAAACGACTGGGGTTGAAGATTTATTTTTCGTTAATATAGTTTCAAATAAATTCCTAGGGTAGTAATTTTCTCCCTGATATTATCAATCTTGTTAGTAAAGAAGTTTATAAAGTCATTACTGCTGTGCTGCTTGGAAACGTCTGGGGTTGAAGATTTATTTTTTGTTAATTTAGTTTCAAATAAATACCTAGAGTTTTGTTTATTTTCTTCTAATAGGGTTGAAAAATAAGCAGATCTAGCTGCTTTTAAGGCCTCTCTGTACATAATCTTGCTCTTTCCATGAAATACGAAAAAACTAGTTCCCTTTCGAGGGAACTCGTGCTGCGTCGAGAATCGACACATTGGGGAACGCCTTCAGCGTGACGCGTCTGAAGTCTGTATAGAACTAGTCCAATCTTGATTGGTGTTGCGTTATGACGTCACTCGTGACGTCGCATGTGACGGTGATGCGGAAGCTATAAAAGGACGCCGGAACATAACAGCGTCAGCTTCTGTTCTTCAGCAAGTGTTCTCTGTGAATCTGTCTGTCTTATTTGGTGTTGTATTGTCTATCCCCCACTATTATATCATGGCGAGTGAGCAAGAAAAGGAAAGAGAGCAAACAATTCAGGCAGTGTGCGTCCCCTTGCCCACACTATCTAAACGAGGGTGACACACACTGGCTGTGCGTTGTTTGTTTGGGAGCGGAGCATGCACGGGCAGCACTCAAGGGCGCTCTCTGTGCCAACTGCTCCATGGCAGCTTTGGTGGCTACGGAGAGACATCTGTGGCTGAACCTGTCGGGTATCGGGGACAAGGACAGGGCCTTCCTCCTCGATGCCCCGATTTCGCCTTCTGGCCTCTTCGGTTTTAGGAGGCGAAACAGCAGTAAGCCGCATTTAAACAACTTATCCCCCGCCGTCGTCCTAGGTCTCGTGGGTCTGCTGCCAGGGGGCAGTCCCACGAGGCCGCCGCCAGCTCCTCATACCTGCAGCAGCAGAAGGAGAGTGTTGCTTCCCGTGTTCCCCCGCAAAAGGCCTGGAGTCAGAAGCAACACCCTCAGCCGAAGTCTTCCAAGCCGAAAGCAGATCTGAGGACTGTTATTCAGGCTAGGAAGGCTTCGCGATGCTCAGGCCTCTGAGGGCAGTCCCCCCTGCAATCGAGCACCAACATCTCGCTCCTTCGCGGAGCCCTCAGGAAATCGATGTTTGCCTCCCACCGCTAAATGTGCCTTGGGACGCATCGGTTTCCAGCGAACGCGAATCGCAGTGTCCGCCCGAAATTATTGCGGCCCTGTCGATTTCGCTTCCTCTCACGAGGCCTGTAGAAAAATTATATCGGTTAGCTTCTGCCAGTCAACTGCTTCAGGTCACCGAAACTCAAAATATGACACACGAGGCCAGTCCAGACAGACTGGTCCCCCTAGTAGATTATCTAGACACCTGGAAGGGTCTTCAAAATATATCTCAGTAGGTCCTGCGCACAGTGGAAAAGGGGTACAGAATTCAGTTTGAGTATTGTCCACCAAGGTTCAACGGGGTTGTAAACACGCTTGTCAGCCCCGAGCAAGGTCAAGTCATGGAACAAGAAGTTCAGTCCCTCCTAGCAAAGGAAGCCATAGAGTAGGTTCCTCCTCAAGAGAAGGAAGCTGGGTTCTACAGCCGGTACTTCATAGTTTCCAAGAAGGATGGGGGGTTAGTCCTATTATAGATCTCAGGATACTGAACTGCTGAGGAGATTCAGGTTCAAAATTGCTAAACATACCCATAATCGTGAGTCAGATCAGGTCCGAGGACTGGTTTGTCACGATAGATCTAAAAGATGCTTACTTCCATATATCCATCCTTCCCCAACACAGGAAGTTTCTAAGGTTCGTTTTTTGGGGAAAAGCGTATCAATACAGAGTTCTTCCATTCGGCCTAGCACTGTCTCCTCGCACCTTCACGAAATGCATGGATGCAGCTCTTGCTCCGTGGAGACTTCAAGGCATTAGCATCCTCAATAATATCGACGATTGGCTCATTCTAACACAATCAGAGTAGATGGCGGTTCAACATCGAGATGTTGTTCTGAACCATCTAAGGTGCTTGGGATTTAGACTCAGTGTCAAGAAGAGGGTTTTCCCAGAGGGGGAACCCATTTTGCACGATCAAAGTAACGTGCAGATGCCTTCGTTCTTTCACATTGTGGAAGAAACCATGGTTCCTGTCCCAAGGCCCTGTGTTGGGAGCACCGTGTCAGAGAAAAATTCTGACCACGGATGCATCCCTCACAGGCTGGGGTGCGGTCATGGAAGGCCGCTACACCAGGGATCTTTGGAAGGACCACCATCTCTCTTGGCACATCAATTGCCTGGAGATGCTGGCTGTATTTCTGGTGCTCAGACATTTCCTTCCGGACCTCAGAGGGCATCATGTTCTAGTACGAACAGACAATACGTCAGTGGTCTCATATATAAATCGACAGGGTGGCCTGAGATCGCGCCCACTATGCAAATTGGCACATCAGGTTCTTCTGTGGTCCCAGGGCAAACTTCTCTCAGTCAAAGCTATGTTTATCGACGAAAATGTGGGAGCAGACATCCTGTCGATGCAGGGGCTGAGGCCCGGGGAATGGAGACTCCACCCCGAGACGGTGGAGTTCATATGGAGGGAGTTTGGTCAGGCAGAAGTGGATCTGTTCGCCTCTCACGAGAACACCCACTGTCCGCTCTGGTTCTCCCTCACTCACCCAGCTCCCTTGGGACTGGATGCCATAGTGCAGGCGTGGCCGAGGCAACACCTGTACACATTTCCCCCGATCGCTCTGCTCTCAGGGGTTCTAGAGATGGTCCGGCGGTACGGAATCAGCTGGCCGGCCCGAGTATGGTTTTCGGACATCATGACTCTCCTAGCAGGCCCTCCGTGACAAATCCTGGTCAGGAGGGACCTTCTTTCTCAGGCCGAGGGCACAATATTTCACCCTCGGTCGGAGCTGTGGAAACTGTGGGTCTGGCCCCTGAGGGGGACCAACTTGTAAATGCTGGTCTCTCAACTGAGGTTGTTGAGACCATCCTAAACTCTAGAGCCCCCTCCATGAGGAAACTGTATGCATTAAAATGGAATGTATTCAACTTATGGCGCAGAGAACATCAGTTCAGGCTTAAGGTCTATGTGGCGGCCATAGCTGCCTTACACACGCCTTTAAGGGTGGGCACCCTGGGGAGACACCCACTTATAGTACGTTTCCTTCGTGGAGCTAGGAGGATGAGGCCTGTAGTTCAGTCCAGGGTCCCCACGTGGGACCTGGCTGTGGTTCTTGAGGGGTTATCCCTGGCACCCTTTGAACCTTTGGACGACGTGTCTGAGAAGTTTTTATCTTTAAAAGTAGCTTTCCTGCTTGCTATTACTTCCCTGAAAAGAGTCGGCGATTTGCAGGCGCTATCCGTTGCTCCCTCTTGCCTCGAGTTCGTTCCTGGCAGAGTGAGAGCCATTCTCCACCCTAGGCCCGGCTTTGTGCCTAAGGTGCCTACAAATGTGGCACGGTATATAATTCTTCAGGCATTTCATCCTCCACCGCATGTGTCGATTGAGCAAGCTAAGCTATACCTATTATGCCTGATCCGAGACCTTGAGGCTTATGTTCAGAAAACTTCGGGCTGGAGGAAGTCAGATCAGTTGCTTGTGGGCTTTGTTTCTAAGCAAACTATCAGCAGGTGGATAGTAGAAGCTATTTCCTAAGAGCCCACTCAACCAGAGGAGTGGCTTCCTTTAAAGCTCTCTTAGCAGGAGTTTCCCTTCAAGAGGTCTGTGATGCCGCAGGCTGGGCCTCCCCACACACCTTCATAAGACATTACAGTCTGGATCTGCCCTCCACACCGGGTTCACAAGTTCTCTCATCTTGAGTGTGCCAGATTGCTTCAAACCAGGGCGTATATCTCTCAGTGTGGCGCAGTGGGCATTTCGTTCCCCAATGTGTCGATTCTCTACGCAGTGCGAGTTCCCTCGAAAGGGAACGTCTCGGGTTACCTGAAAAGGGAACGAGACGCTGCATCCCTCATCCCGCTGCATCCCTCCTGAGAACGACTTGCTTCGACCAATCAGAAGCTGACGCTGTTATGTTCCGGCGTCTTTTTATAGCTTCCGCATCACCGTCACATGCGACGTCATGACGCAACACCAATCAAGATTGGACTAGTTCTATACAGACTTAAGACGCGTCACGCCTTCAATGCATTCCCCAATGTGTTGATTCTTCTCAGGGAACGAGGGTTACAGTCGTAACCCGAGACGTTTTGTTTTCTTCCAGTTGCACTCCATTTTTCTCGCTGCTCTCTTAAGGGCCTGAGTGTGCTCGTTGTACCACGGCATTGGACTATTTTCTTTAATCTTCAGGAGCAACTGTGTCTAATGTGCTGGAAAAGAGAGAATCAAACGTTTCTGTCGCAATATCGAGTTCTTCTAAGCTATCTGGGATGCTGAGAAGATTAAACTGATCAGGAATATTATTCATGTTAGTCAAGCTCGCATCAGCTGACTCTCAGCTTATCCACGTCTACCTATAGGAATATGACGCCTATCACTGTATACATATATAAGCTCCTTCAGTATTATCAGCAGCTATCACATTTCTCAGGAGCTAATTAAATGGCGAAATTCGGCAGGCAAACCACATCATCTCACAAGGAATCATGCAATCAGGAATTTAGTGAGAGGAATTCGTTCCCCACAAGGATTTCACCTCAGATTAATTCAAATTACCTCCACCTAATAATCTTCACCTCCACAGCCGATGGAATCTGTAGGATGGGAGCACTGCATCTGATTCAGAGCTAGAGGGTGTATGCTTCCCCGACCAGACTACAGGGCTCTCAAGTTTTGAAGACAGGCAAGAGTGACATTCCCCCCCAATCCCCCACACCCCCCGTTTTTGTTGTTGTTATTAATAATTGCTCAAAATACAAAGTATTCAATTTCTTTCAAAAAGAGAGATAGAGATAGATAAATAGAGAGAGAGAGAGAGAGAGAGAGAGAGAGAGAGAGAGAGAGAGAGAGAGAGAGAGAGAGAGATTATGATTGGTGGACTGGTGTTGTTTATTGTAAGTGTTTGTTGCCTTTTTGGACTTGTTGCCTTCCACCGTCTCCTCCTCTAATGGGCCTACCCTTTTCCACCTTCTCTGGGCCAGCATCCTCTAACCTGGCCTTTTTAGGGGACTTTCCTCTCAGGGCGAATGAGAGGATGTTTAAGGCGAGGCACGGCAGGCAAAAACATCTTTTTTTTTTTTACTGGTCAGTTTTGAGATTTTTAGATATTTGTCTTCAATAACATGTCTTCTTTCAGACTTGTGGTGAAAAAAAGTCCGAAATACACATTTAGGTCTTTATTTTATTACACTTTGTCTGTTTGCATCTGTAGATTTCTCATAAATTCAACAAACGTTTGTGTTCTTCTTATTCAACATGCTGCTCCGCGATCTCTGCCGTCACCCTGTCATCACATGCACCGTTAGGAAGCTCTCTCTCTTTTGTACAATCCTGTCGGATCCAAATATTGTCATTTCCTTTTTATCAGCAACCAATCGTGAAAGTAAAAGGGCTGAATGTGCAATCTCATTGGCTGATGATAAATCTTTAAAGCCCGTTTTCTCAAAATGACTTTTCTCTCATTCTCCAAGTCCGAAATCTCCACTTCAGTAGCACCTATATACACCACACTTTCCAGTCTTGTACCTAGTTATATTATGAAGACATTTACAGATGGATTTGTAAATATATTATTCCTAGCCTGATTTATATAACATTTTATTCCAAAAAAACATTTTTTAAGGCTATTGACAGTATTTTCTGATTTACAGGATAACAAAAGTAGATATCCATAAATCCCTCTGTAATTTTTTCCCTATCTAATATGTGAACACAATGAAAAAATAATTTTTAACCTGGCTTTATCCAATAACTCAGATTTCGTTTTTTTTTTTTTAAATATATGCAAATTAGCGCATATTTCATTAGATATTGCCTAGTTTGCATATTTAAACATTAAATTACAGAAAACTTGTAATACATTTTTTTCTCATCCTAATGTAGGTAATCAACTGGGAAAGTTTCATGGTGATATCTGCTACTTAAAAATTTTACCCTATTCACCTGTAGCGTCTCGCCTTAATTGCTTTTCACCTGACATCTTTGAAAGACAGATGCAATGATTAATGCATCCATGGCCAGGATATAATTATAAAATATGACATGATTTTAAAAGTGACCTATAACATCGACTATGCAATACACTTTAATTATTTAGTGCTAATAAAATGATTAAGCCTATTTGGAGAGAGAGATGTTTATAATGTGACAATATGTCAGTCATTGTGTGATAATGAAAATATTACTAGGCCTAGACTACTTGTTCTGAGTAGGTGTTGTGAGTGAACAGGCTGTAAAACTGTTGGCTAAGTTACAGACACTCATGAAAAACTGATGCTAATAGTCTGGGAAACATTCTCTAACAGCAGTCAAGTTGTCACTGTTTGTGTCAAACAAGTTGTGAATTTGTTGTAACATTAAAACAGGAGATCATGACTTACTCTGTGCTCAAAGTGATGCTCGGAGCTCAGAGTTGTTTCCTCTGTGGGTGAACGAAACTTTGAACGAAGACATTGTAGCAGAATCACGTGAACAATTCCAGGATATGCTTTTATTTAATTGGTTGTTGCGTTAAATCTTACCCAGATACAATAGTGCTATTTTCTGATTGGCTATTGTGTAGCCCCTTTCTTTTTTTTTTTTGATTGGCTGATAAGTGGCAGGCTCGACTAAGAATTCTAGGGGAGACGCGCTTGATTCCTGCCGGTTCCAAAGTGAGAGCGCCGCGGCCAGATAAATGTTGGGTGCTGCGGCATATTAAATATATCATAAATAGTTTTTCCGTGTGAGAAATACAATGTGTGGCGGGGAGTGCGTGACAAAAGACCGAAATGAGTGA
This sequence comes from Scardinius erythrophthalmus, assembly GCF_964197995.2. Classification (NCBI taxonomy): domain Eukaryota; kingdom Metazoa; phylum Chordata; class Actinopteri; order Cypriniformes; family Leuciscidae; genus Scardinius; species Scardinius erythrophthalmus. Next base: position 14,774,184 of record NC_138222.1, on the reverse strand, counting down.
CTGTCACGCTCAATGCGTGACACTTGAGAGCCCTGAGACTGCACTAGTTTTAATACTAGTCCTATGGTTATACAAACATGCTAGTTGTATCAGTTTTGTTGCCGCTAGTCTGAGCTATTGCTGTAGGGCGTATGCTTCCCTTGCCAAACTACACTAATTTTAGCAATAGTTCTGTGATTTATACAGCATGCTTGTTGTATCAGATTTTTTGCCACTAGTCGGAGCTATTGCTATAGGGTGTATGCTTCCCCTGCCAAACCACACTAGTTTTAGCAATAGTTCCGCGATTATACAACATGCTTGTTGTATAAGATTTTGCTGCCGCTAGGGGTGTAATGCTGCGTTCACACCAAACGTGAATAGAGTGTCTGGCACGAGTAATGTAAAGACGCGTTTACGCGCGTCTGGAGGTCCTGTGGTGCGAATGAGGCGTTTAGCGTGGCGCGGTGGACGCGAATTCGCCTCATTCGCGCATCAAGCGTCTGCCGCGATACACGAAAGTGATTTCATTTGGTGCTTTTTGTGCATTCACGCGTTTGACATGAATTCGCGTCTGATGCCCGAGTTGAAAAATCTGTAAAAATTTTAAATAAAAAAAAAAATAGAAAAATCGGTAACACTTTATTTTGATAGTCCGTTCGTTGAGACTTTACTAGTTATTAGTAGCCATTCAGTAGCTTGTCAACAGTGCATCAGTTGACATTCAACAACACTGTTTCAACTGACAAGTAACATACGTTCAACTGACTGCCTATAGACTATAAGGTACAATTCAAGTGTTAATCTACAGATTTTACGAAAAAAGTGCCTGTTGACTGTCAATGTTATTTAGCAACAGGTTATTAACCAATCGTCGACTAACTTTCAATTGTCAACTAACTTTCTGTAGATTGAGTACCAACAACTCAAGATCAATCTGTCAGTTAAATGTCAACAGTCATGTCAGCATATGAAGTATATGATACCCTATATCCTACTCAAGGGGTCTCATGTGCATCAAATTAATGATTATTTTAGCTGATTTAAAACTACTTTTAAAGTTGTTAAACATTTAATTGCAAAATGTTTTGCAAAATTTTGCAAAATTAATTGCAAAATGTTGCAAAGTGTTTTGAATGATCACTATCCATTCCTTATTTTGATAATATGTTGATAGTCAACTAAAGATTAGATCTGTTGCTTGTCAACAAATAAATTGTTTATGATCAGTAGACTATTAATAGACATTATCCACTAAGTGTTAGTAGATATATTTTAGGACTATCTAATTAAAGTGAAAAACAGTTTATATCAGTAGAAAGTCTATAACCTATCAACAGATTAACATATTGTTTATGATCAGTTGACTATTAATAGACATTATCCACTAAGTGTTAGTAGATATCTTTTAGGACTTTTTACTCAAGTAAAAGTATAAAAGTACTGGTTTCAAAACTACTTAAAGTATAAAAGTAAAAGTAATGTAAGGAAAAAAATGCCATTAAGGACAAAAGCTTAAGGCCGCGCCACAGGGGCCTATATAGTGCACTACCCCAGCTCCTCAAAAAAACACATTTTTCTGCCTTATTTGACTATAATTATATTAAAATGTTGATGTTGAAAAATTTGGGATGATGCACTAGGCTACCTGTTTCAGCCGTATATATGAAATATGAGTATATAGCCATAGAAAATTAATTTTCTAAATAAATAAGCTAAATAAGCTAAATAAGCGAAGGAATCAGGAAATTAATAAGATAATGTATTAAGGTTTTTAGTCTATATTGACCTTAACAATACGTAAATTAATTAATTCTGTAATGTTACAAATAACTAATAAAGACATGGTGGCAGTTTAACAGAGACTTAACTTTACTCCGCTCATAGTGCAATGCAATAGTGCAATACTGTCTTGTTCCTTGCTTTTTGAAGAAGCCAAACACATGTCTGCATCTTTCATTAAAGTGATATAGTTCACCCAAAACTGAAAATCACTTACTCACCCTCAAACTGTTTCAATCCTGTATGATTTTATTTCTTCTGCTGAACACAAAAGAAGATATTTTGAAGAATGTCGATAACCAGACAGTGGATGGACCCCATTGACTTCCATAGTAGGAAAAAAAAAATACTATGGAAGTCAATAGCTACCATCAACTGTCTGGTTATCGACATTCTTCAAAATATCTTCTTTTGTGTTCAGCAGAAGAAAGAAACTGGTTTGAAACAACTCGAGAGTGAGTAAATGATGACAGAATTTTCATTTTTAACTAAGTGAACTAATCATTTAACAGAAATTAACTGTTGGCATATGTTTCACATCAATACTGTCCAGTTTGTCCTGTTGGACACGACACACAGCAATACTGTCAAGTGTCGCTTGTGACCATTGCTCTGAGCCATGTTTTCAGTGTCCTAAGAGCACTGAAACTTCTTTCAGTCCAACTGATGAGACTGGGGCGATTTGATCAACAGGCCTCTCATTTCAACAAGACCAGCCTTCAACAGACCAAGCAATGTTATTTTTTCATGTTTTATGGGGACTGTCCATAGACATAATGATTTTTATACTGTACAAACAAACTGTGTATTCTACCCTCCATAGACTAACCTTATCTATCACAGAAAACTGTCTGCATTTTTACATTTTCAAAAAACAAAAGTCTGATTTATAAGCTGTTTTCTGAAAAAAAAAAAAAAAAAAAAAAAAAAAAATCCTGAAAAGGACAAGGATTTCAGATATTGACATCTTTGTGGGGATATTTTGACCCTATAATGTAGAGTTGCACGCACACACACACACACACACACTCGCTTTGCTGGTTAGCAATGGCGGGTCCAAGCCAAACAAAGTTTGAGCAGCTTTCACGCAGGCACGGGATAAAACTCGCGCCTGTGATGAACTGCTCTGTGGAGGATTGTAGTTTGGCTGTGGGTAATGCTGTTGGTTTTAATAGCATAATATCTGCTTCTCGAATGAACAGTGCTGTGGTTATCTTCCTTGATACCATTGAGAACGTAAACAGTGTAGTGCAGACCGGAGTAGTAATTCAGGACACTTTTACTCCAGTAATACCGCTGGTTCAGCCTGCAAGAAAGATAACATTATCGAATGTACCACCTTTCATTAAAGATGAGCTATTGATTAATGAATTGTCTAGGCATGGAAAAGTTGTCTCACAAATGAAAAGGATCCCATTAGGGTGTAAATCGCCTTTGCTTAAGCATGTTGTGTGTTTTAGACGGCAACTACATATGATCCTAAAGAGTGATTTGGATGAACTGAATGTGTCGTTTAAATTCAAAATTGATGGCTTTGATTACGTTGTGTTTGTATCATCTGATACTATGAAGTGTTTTGGCTGTGGGCGAACAGGGCACGTTAGGCGTGCGTGTCCTGAGAGAGCAGATGAGTTAGACCCAGAGCCGGGGCCGAGCGGAGATACCGCGCGCGATAACAGTAGCGCGATGGTGACGGAGGATTCTGTTAGTGAAGAAGATGATGATGGCAGTAATGCCGCGGGGCGAAATACAGAAAGTGGGGAGAAGGAAACCGATACAGTGTCTATTGTTGTTGCGGGGGGAAATACAGAAAATGTTGAGAAAAAACTGGTTACAGTGTCTACTGATGTTGTTAATGTGGCTGAGTGTATTGTGGAGGAGGAAGAGATGGTGACAGACATTGCTTGTGATGAAACACTTTTCAAAATACCCAATACTAAGAGAAAGAGAAATAGGAAGAGTACGGAAATGGCAAAAATGAGCAGACAAACAAAAACAGAGTCTGATAAACTTGATACTGAAGGCAGTGTGATTGATGATTCTGATGGTGAAGTAGTGGACAGTAGGACAGGACGAAGTCGACGCAGTGATTACAACTTTGACAAAATAAAATCATTCCTGCAAAGAACGAAAAATGTGAAAAATGTCCAGTTTGAGGATTTTTTTGCTGACCGCAGAATGTTTATTAACTCAGTGACAATGCTAATGAGAAATGAAGGAGGGGAACATTTTACAGTTCAAGAAATATACAGATTAAAGAAACTTGTTTCCAAACTGAAATTAGAAGTACAAACTGAAGATGGCTTCGAAACCACATAATCGCTGCTTTCCCATGGTTTTGTTTGGTTTATGTCCCCTCATACTATTTATTTTAATGAGTGTGATGAGGGTGAGCTCTCTTAATTTGAATGGAGCCCGAGATATACATAAAAGAGCAATGCTGTTTGAGCTTATCCAACAAAAGAATATTGATGTAACATTTGTCCAAGAAACACACAGTGACTGTATTAATGAAATTGACTGGAAAAAAGAGTGGGAGGGTGAAGTGTTTCTTACTCACATGAGTTCTACTAGAGGAGGGGTGGCTGTCCTTTTTGCTAAGAATTTCTCACCTATCTCATGTGAGGTTAAACGTGATACCTGGCAGACTAATATTTTTAAGGGCTCAGTTTGAAAAATTCAAGGCTGTTTTTATTAATGTTTATGCACCAACAAATGGTAATGAAAGAGTACTCTTTCTCAAAAATGTAAATACAATTCTACAGAATTGTAGTTCTGATGATTTTCTGTTTTTGGGCGGGGACTTTAATTGTACAGGGAATTATAGTCTAGATCGGAATCATATGGAACCTCATGCTGCTTCAAGTCGTGCTTTAAATGAACTGATTGAGACTCATAGTTTATGTGATCTATGGAGGGATCTAAATAATAATGTAAGACAATACACGTGGTTGCATAATAGAGAGAATTTCATTTCTTTAGCCAGATTGGATAGGTTTTATTGTTTCAAGCATCAGTTTAATGTTGTGAAAAGTTGTTTTATTACACCAACTGGTTTTTCTGATCATTGTTTAGTCACATGTAATGTGTTTATAACAAATGTGAAGCCAAAAAGTGCATATTGGCATTTTAACACTTCCCTGTTAAGTGATGTGAATTTTAGAGGTGTTTTTGTTTCTTTTTGGAATGATTTTAAATTAAGAAAACCATGCTTTGAAAATTTACGTCAGTGGTGGGACTGTGGAAAGGTTGAAGTGAAAGTACTTTGTCAACAGTATACTTTCAGTGTCTCTCGGGACATCACTAGATCAATGAAAAAACTTGAATCTGAAATAATGGAGGCACAAGGGTTAGCAGAGATCACTGGGGAGGGAAGACATATCGAGACACTTAAAACTAAGACATCTCTTCTGTCAGATTTGCTCGGCATTAAAGCAAAGGGGGCTTTGGTCCGATCTCGCCTTCAAAACTTAACACAAATGGATGCCCCATCTAAGTTTTTCTTTAGTCTTGAAAAAAAGAACGGTCAGAGTCGTTATATTCACTCCTTACGCTCTGAAAATGGGCAGGAATTGACAAAGACATCTGAAATTAGAAAACGAGCTGTACAGTTCTATGAAAAATTGTATAGTAGTGAATATAGAAAGGACGAGGAGTTGTCTGCTTGCTTCTATGAAGGTCTGCCAAATGTCTTGGAGGACTCAAAGGCAGAGCTGGAGAGGCCTCTTTCGGAAGAGGAGCTTCTGAACGCTCTCAAGGGCATGGAGAGTGGAAAAGCTCCTGGGATGGATGGACTCCCAGCTGAGTTTTATAAAGAGTTTTGGGCTGTGCTGGGCGAGGACCTGCTGGCCGTCCTGAATGAAAGCTTGGCTGATGGCTCTTTGCCCCTGAGCTGTAGGAGAGCAGTGATCACATTGCTACCCAAAAAGGGTGATTTGCAGGAGATTAAGAACTGGAGACCTGTGAGTTTGCTTTGTTCTGATCTCAAAGTCCTTTCTAAGACTCTGGCTAATAGACTGAGAAAAGTGATGGGGCAGGTCATTCATTTTGATCAGACATATTGTGTGCCGGGTAGGTCAATCACAGATAATGTCTGTCTCATACGGGATATTTTAAGTGTTTCGAGTCTTTTAGGGGTAAATTTGGGGTTTATCTCTATTGACCAAGAGAAGACTTTCGATAGAGTTGAACATCAGTATTTATGGGACACCCTAGAAGCTTTTGGTTTTAGTTCTGTTTTTGTTGATATGATTAAAGTGTTGTACCAGGACACTGAGAGTTTACTGAAGGTCAATGGTGGTTTGAGTGCTCCGTTTAAAGCTAGCAGAGGAATAAGACAAGGTTGTGCTCTGTCTGGTATGCTTTACTCCTTAGCTATTGAACCAATGCTGAATAAATTAAGAGATAGGATTAAAGGTTTAACATTGAATCATGATATACAACATCAAATTTCAGCTTATGCCGATGATGTTATGGTTTTGGAAATGGGCAACAAGACATTAATCAGCTGGTTTCTGTTGTTAATGATTTTGGAATAATTTCAGCTGCAAAAATTAATTGGGAGAAGAGTGAAGCACTGGCTGTTGGGAAATGGGAGGAAGGGATGCCAAAACTACCTGGTGGGATGAGTTGGAAGAAAGAAGGGTTAAAATATCTAGGAGTACATCTTGGGGATTTAAACACCCAACAAAAGAACTGGGAAGGGGTGATTGAAAAAATAGAAGGAAAATTGAAAAAATGGAAATGGATTCACTCACAATTGTCATTTAGAGGGAGAGTTTTAATAATCAACAACTTGGTTGCCTCTACATTGTGGCATAGGTTATCTTGTGTGGATCCACCTGTTGGACTACTGTCCCGATTACAGGTAATCCTAGTGAATTTTTTTTGGGATTGTTTGCACTGGGTTCTCCAAAGTGTGCTCTTTCTTCCGAAAGAAGAGGGAGGACAAGGCTTAGTGCACTTACTGCAGTTTATTCAGAAATTTCTGACTGGCCCTGTTGAGCTTGTGTGGAGGAAGATGGCAAAAACGATTTTGCACACAGTAGACGGACTTGGACTGGATGCTGCGCTGTTTCTAATGGATGCTAAGCAACTACGTTTTGCTGGAGTGCCTCGATTTTATTGTGAACTTTTCAAAGTATGGGGACTTTTAAATGTTTGCAGACTGGAGGAGACCAATTCTTTGTTCTGGTTACTTGAAGAACCTCTAATCAGAGGAGCTCGCATGGATATTGCGGGTGAGAATGTTCTGGGACTTACCCAGATACTGTGTGCTTCTAAAACTGTGGCATTGAGGCACATAGTTAACGTGGCTGGACCTGAGATGAGTGATATAAATGCAGTAGCTACTCTGTTGGGTCAGAGGTCAATGCGCCACATGCTAACCATAATGGATATGTGGAAAACAAGACTGACAAAGGAGGAATTGACTTTAATAAAGGATTTTAAGAATGGAACAGTGACTCTGGACATAAGAGACCCTTTTCCAAAACTTGGGATTACACCAGACTTAAAAGAAATGTCAGGTCCTTTGTTGGATCTCAACGGACTGCAAGATTTAGATCTGAATGAAGTCGGAGGGAAAGTGATGTATAAATGCTTTGTAAAAGTTTTTAATAAAGGAACACTAAATGGGAGGGTTGATACAGTGTGGAGGGATAAGCTTGGGTTGAAAGAGGACATGAAACCTGTGTGGAGAGTGCTGTACAAACCACCATTGACCAAACGATCTGGTGACTTACAATGGCGAATATTACATGGGGCTGTGGCTGTTAACGCTTTTGTTTCAGTCATTAATCCAGATACTGATGATAAATGTGTGTTTTGTGGATCTAGAGAAACTATTTTTCACTGTTATTTGGAGTGTAAAAGACTTCAAACGCTTTTTAATTTGTTGGATTTGTTATGTGGTAAATGTGGGGAAAAGTTTACTCCAGATGTTTTTATTGTAGGGGCAGGATACAATCAAAAGCAAAAGATTAAATGGCAGCTGCTTAATTTTCTGTTTGGACAGGCAAAGCTCGCAATTTATAAAACAAGGAAGAACAGAATAGAAAATAGTGGTGGTCAGGAGATTACAGCCTTATTTAAAGCTTTTATTAAGTCAAGAATTGTTGTGGAGTTTAAGTATTACAAAGCAATGAATGATATAGAAACTTTCAAATTACAGTGGTGTTACAATTCTGTTTTTTGTACGGTTGTGGAGGAGGAGTTATTTTTTGAATTTGTGTGGATTTGAAATTGTTATTTATTCTTTTATATCATGATTGAATAAAGTTTGTTATTAAAAATCAAAAATCTCTCTCTCTCTCTCTCTCTCTCTCTCTCACACACACACACACACACACACACACACACAACTCTCTCTCTCTCTCTCTCTCTCTCTCTCTCTCTCTCTCTCTCTCTCTCTCTCTCTCTCTCTCTCTCTCTCTCTCTCTCTCTCTCTCTCTCTCTCTCTCTCACACACACACACACTAACGATTATGTTAGTGTTATGTTACGATTGTCATTATTATTGTAAAAACGTCTGTCCCCAAATCAATATTTGACGCGATTTGCCCCGTATTCTTGAGCACAGAACTGTTGATTTCTCCCTCGCTTACCGCATATAGGTTTCCTTAGGACTCGGAGGAGTGTTGGCGCTTCGCACAACCAAATGTGACTACAGCCTCTCACAAGTTAGAAAGAAAAGAAAACACAAAGCCAATCAGTTTAGCGATGTGTGTTCAGGAGGCGGGACTCAGATCTATTAACCGTTTGTGTAATTGGCCAATTTTTTTTTTAACGACGACAAGCCGGAATGAAAACAAGCCGAAATGAACTAGGAGTAACGAGGCTATTTTTAAAATGTAAGGAGTAGAAAGTACAGATAATTGCGTGAAAATGTAAGGAGTAGAAGTAAAAAGTCGTCTGAAAAATAATTACTCCAGTAAAGTATATGTGGCAGAGTGGGGGACGCGAGAGCAAAGCTAGACAGCAAGGAAGTTCACATTAAATAAACTGATAAGATTTTCAATGTAGCCAACTACGCCACCTTGGGACTTTCGCCCAAGGATATACTCAGACAACACAGGTTCGTTTCTTTGGCAAAGAGGACTGAGACAGTTCTGACAATTAAAAACACAACAATTTATTACAAAATCTTCTCACATTGGAAAACACATTCACTAATAAATACCTTCCAAACATTTACCTCTTAATTACCTACATGTTAGCACAAAAAGGAAGGCATCACTAATAAATACCTTCCACACATTTACCTCTTAATTACCTACATGTTAGTACAAAAAGGAAGGCATTTAAAATACAATTAAATTAAAATAAAATAAAGAAAGAAAAACAAAAAAACAAAGACTAGGGGTTAATCGAAGACATTAACAGGAGAAGAATCTCTGACCCACCTTGTAAGTAATCACTCACTACACCCACACGTTAGTGTCCCACACTACGAAGGCAATGAAACAAATCCACACTCAAGTGTGTTTAACACTGCACCCCAAATGGAGGTGGGCCAAATTACCCCCTTTCAGATGTCCCAGAGAGAACCCACTTAAGTTACAGATTCCATAAAAATAAATAAACAAAACAAATTTATAAGGGAGACAAAAACAGCAGCGTAGTTTGGGTCCGTGTATCCTGCTGATTACAGATGCACTTACACGGCTCTGAGCTGGAAGCACACCGTTAGGCACGCCCCCCAACTGCATCAGGACAATGTACATAAAATGACTGCATGCTGCAACATGCCCTCACTGCACTGTAGCAACTGAGATTGGACAAATAAGCGACCCAAACTACACGACTCCATCAGGAAAAGGCAGAAAAAGGGACAGCAAGAGAGTAACCAGAAGCAGCTAAAACTCTGCTATGGGTGTCTTGCTTTTATTATAAGTGCAATCATGATAATGAGTAACCAGCCGGTTTCTGACACAACTGAGTCTATGGGGAGATTATTCCCATTCTCCACCAGGGGGAGTAACAGAGGGAAATACCCAATCTGCTACAATCCACCCCACCCATTTGCGTCGTCGTCCCGACGATGGACCACTAGCCCATAAATCTCCGCTCCAGAGTCTAAAAAATAAAAAAATGATGTTAAGCACAATCATTTGGGAATTCATAGCTCCTCTCTCCCTATAACACCCTCTGGCATATGGCCCATTTTCTAACAATGCCGTACACCACCCGATCAGTGGTCAGGAAGCTAATAGGGAGAACACTGAAGGCCGGAGCATAACTCCCCGTAGGGCCTACGGCTGATGCTTGACGCATGCGTGCATTATCTGCCTCCAACCGGGCTATCAGCTCCTACAATTGCTACAAGTCCTCTGCCATGATGGCTACACAATAAGGAACACAAGGGAGACACTTGTTGCAAGTCCTCTGCCATGACGGCTACACAATGAGGAACACGAGGGAGGCACTTGTTGCAAGTCCTCTGCCATGACGGCTACACAACGAGGAACACGAGGGAGACGCTTGTTGCAAGTCCTCTGCCATGACGGCTACACAACGAGGAACACGAGGAAGACGCTTGTTGCAAGTCCTCTGCCATGACGGCTACACAATGAGGAACACGAAGGAGACACTAGTTGCAAGTCCTCTGCCATGACGGCTACACAACGAGGAACACAAGGGAAACACTTGTTGCAAGTCCTCTTGCCATGACGGCTACACAGGAACACGAGACACTGGTTACAAGTGCTCTGCCATGACGGCTACACAAGAAACACAAGAGATACTTAGTACAAGTCCTCTTCTCATGACGGCTACACGACGAGAAACACGAGATACTTGGTGCAAGTCCTCTGGCCATGACGGCTACTCGACGAGAAACAAGATAAACTTAGTACAAGTCCTCCTGCCATGACGGCTACACAATAAACACGAGACACTTGCTACAAGTGCTCTGGCCTTGACGGCTACACAAGAAACACTTGGTACAAGTCCTCTGGCCTTGACGGCTACACAACAAGAAACACTAGAGACACTTGCTACAAGTGCTCTGGCCTTGACGGCTACACAAGAAACACTTGTTACAAGTGCTCTGCCATGACGGCTACACAACAGGAAACACTAGAGACACTTGGTACAAGTCCTCTGGCCTTGACGACTACACAACAAGAAACACCAGAGACACTTGAGACTAAAAATAAATAAAAAAACAACTTCAAAAGACACCTGCCCAACATAATGGAGCCTACTGCTGTTTTGTCTTCCCAAAGAAAAAAAAAAGAAAAGAAAAAATAAATAAAATGAACCTTAAGCAGAACGTCTCAGCCTCAATTGGGTAAGAATCCTGCCGACTACGCCAAATGTGGCAGAGTGGGGGACGCGAGAGCAAAGCTAGACAGCAAGGAAGTTCACATTAAATAAACTGATAAGATTTTCAATGTAGCCAACTACGCCACCTTGGGACTTTCGCCCAAGGATATACTCAGACAACACAGGTTCGTTTCTTTGGCAAAGGGGACTGAGACAGTTCTGACAATTAAAAACACAACAATTTATTACAAAATCTTCTCACATTGGAAAACACATTCACTAATAAATACCTTCCAAACATTTACCTCTTAATTACCTACATGTTAGCACAAAAAGGAAGGCATCACTAATAAATACCTTCCACACATTTACCTCTTAATTACCTACATGTTAGTACAAAAAGGAAGGCATTTAAAATACAATTAAATTAAAATAAAATAAAGAAAGAAAAACAAAAAAACAAAGACTAGGGGTTAATCGAAGACATTAACAGGAGAAGAATCTCTGACCCACCTTGTAAGTAATCACTCACTACACCCACACGTTAGTGTCCCACACTACACAGGCAATGAAACAAATCCACACTCAAGTGTGTTTAACACTGCACCCCAAATGGAGGTGGGCCAAATTACCCCCTTTCAGATGTCGCAGAGAGAACCCACTTAAGTTACAGATTCCATAAAAATAAATAAACAAAACAAATTTATAAGGGAGACAAAAACAGCAGCGTAGTTTGGGTCCGTGTATCCTGCTGATTACAGATGGACTTACACGGCTCTGAGCTGGAAGCACGCCGTTAGGCACGCCCCCCAACTGCATCAGGACAATGTACATAAAATGAATGCATGCTGCAACATGCCCTCACTGCACTGTAGCAACTGAGATTGGACAAATAAGCGACCCAAACTACACGACTCCATCAGGAAAAGGCAGAAAAAGGGACAGCAAGAGAGTAACCAGAAGCAGCTAAAACTCTGCTATGGATGTCTTGCTTTTATTATAAGTGCAATCATGATAATGAGTAACCAGCCGGTTTCTGACACAACTGAGTCTATGGGGAGATTATTCCCATTCTCCACCAGGGGGAGTAACAGAGGGAAATACCCAATCTGCTACATATAGATACCCAAAATTTCTACTTAAGTAATGTAACGAAGTATTTGTACTTCGTTACTTGACACCTCTGGTTGATATCAGTAGAAAGTCTATAACCTATCAACAGATTGCATACCTAACCTGACTGAAGTAGAACAAACACTATGGCCAGCACATCAGAGAAAAAAAAATCACTTTTATTAAATAATAAAAAATAAAATAATAATAATAATACACTCCATTATTTACTAGGATATCACGATCACATCTGAACCATCTGATTATGTGAAAAAAAATTATATTGAGCATTCCAAATGAGAAAACTCTTAGTCTACATCATTTCAAATGCCTGAGGCCAAGATCAAAAGTTATAAACAACAAATAACAATAATTATTAATTAATACATTTAGCCTTTTATGACAGTAAGTTTTACAGAAAATCGCATTTATTAACAGTTACTCATTTAAGAAATAATCTCTGTTCCTGCTGCAAACTCGCTTCGGAGGATTAACAGACAGGACTATAGTTTAAACCCTTAACAATACCTTCTTTAATCGTTTAACCATTTTGTAACATTTAGTTTATTTAACGTTACGGTGAGTGAGACACAAAAGGCGTTTTCTCCTATAGAACCATAATACACCAAAACACAATATAAATTAACAAAATACATCATTTTTATTAGCTAACGTAACGTTAGATGTAATCCAAATCTTTATAATTCATACGCAAGCAAGAAACAGATCCAAATTAAGCCCTTCATCCACATCCAGCGATCTCCATCTCCATTCTCAGCAGCGACCGTAAATGTCAAATTCCGCGCTCGTGATGAATTTAAATTCAAAAATTGCGCCCTCAAGAAGCGTTGCGACATGTTTTACGGCAGTGATATCAAACGCTCATTGGCTCTCGCCTGCTTCGTCACAGATTGCAGCATGCCGTGTTTCAGTTGAAACAACATTGAAATGCAGAGAAGCGTGCGCGCTCGCCGTCTTCACACAGAGGGAAGCTGGGTTAACATTTTCATGGATTAATAACTTAAATTCTGCTCTGTCCCTTATACAAAACTATTATATACTGCCAGAGAGGACTGCAACACATCGTCATTTGAGCGACTTTTGGTACCGATTTACATTTTCGCAATAAATTATTATGATTACACATCTGTTGTTTTTCTTCATAATTTTAGCCATAAAATGGTTATGGGTATAGGTTTAGGGGCAGGAGTAGGATTAATGTTAGTGGCTCAAAATATATTTTAATGCTATTAATAAAACTGGCATTTCCCTACACATCTCTGTCCATAAAGTGTTTTATTCTTTTTATATTCTGTATAAAATGAGTAATTTAGGTTTGGGAGTAGGGTTAAGGGAATTTACATTTATCTATAAAACAGTATAAGGGAAATGATACAGATATCTTTATGATTCGTAAACGTTTTGTAGCTGTGAATTCGTAATAATTCTACGTTGCAGACATGTCTGTATCATACGTTTCAGCATCTATCCAAACGTACAAAAAAAGTATGTTTTCAATCTGTTGATAGGTTATAGACTTTCTACTGATATAAACTGTTTTTCACTCTAATTAGATAGTCCTAAAAGATAGACTATCTACTAACACTTAGTGGATAATGTCTATTAATAGTCAACTGATCATAAACAATATATTAATCTGTTGATAGGTTATAGACTTTCTACTGATATAAACTGTTTTTCACTTTAATTAGATAGTTCTAAAATGTATCTACTAACGCTTAGTGGATAATGTCTATTAATAGTCTACTAATCATAAACTATTTATTTGTTGACAAGCAACAGATCTAATCTTTAGTTGACTATCAACATATTATCTACAAATGGTTAACAATTTTTTAAAAGTAGTTTTAAATCAGCTAAAATAATCATTAATTTGATGCACATGAGACCCCTTGAGTAGGATATACAGTATCATATACTTCATATGCTGACATGACTGTTGACATTTAACTGACAGATTGATCTTGAGTTGTTGGTACTCAATCTACAGAAAGTTAGTTGACAATTGAAAGTTAGTCGACAATTGGTTAATAACCTGTTGCAAAATAACATTGACAGTCAACAGGCACTTTTTTGTAAAATCTGTAGATTAACACTTGAATTGTACCTTATAGTCTATAGGCAGTCAGTTGAACGTATGTTACTTGTCAGTTGAAACAGTGTTGTTGAATGTCAACTGATGCACTGTTGACAAGCTACTGAATGGCTACTAATAACTAGTAAAGTCTCAACGAACGGACTATCAAATAAAGTGTTACCGAAAAATCATATTTTCTTGGTTTCTACAGAAGTAAACTACAACCATATAACAAGGTTATGGTGTCATGGACAGGTGACAGTGTATGCAGTACATGTCAACAAATAACTTGTCTAGTGATTGGAATTTATTCAAACCTACATATTTGTGCCTAAATATATCCAAGTATCAGCATCACTCAAAGAAACTGGAACTGGACTGCGGATCTACAAGCAAGCAAGCAAGCAGCTGATTCATTTTCATTTTCATTTGATCTCAATTTTCACTTCTTCATTTCAGGCGTCATGTCATTCATTGCAATATGCATGTTTACTGCTAAGCATTTCGGGTATTGACAACATGCTTGTTGCTATGGCTTACGCGGGTATTGGCAACATACTCATTTAGGTCATCCAGGTAAGGGCAGCATACTTGTTTCTTAAGGCTTTCTGGTATTGTTGGTATCATGCTGTTGCCTAAATGCTTTTCAGGTAATAAAAAAAAAAAAAATTGGGGGATATTGGCATGTGGTTTTGTTTTGGGGGGTTATTGCTGCTCTCCCTGCTCTTATCCATGCTGCATGGATGTGCAGGGAGTTCTTGCCCAGAACAGAACCATACCGCCAATCCAAATTGTATGCTAATTGTCAATCGTATTCAACGATAGTGGTCCTGAAAGAAATCAAGCAGTCAGTTCAGGCAGGTCACGTTAGTCAAGCACGCATCAGCTGACTCTCAGCTGATCCATGTCTACCTATAGGAATACGACGCCTATCACTGTGTACATAATAAGCTCCTTTAGTATTATCAGCAGCTATCGCATTTCTCAGGAGCTAATTACCCTCCTCCATCCCCAGCTCCTCCTCTCGTCAGTCAGGATTTGGCATTCTGATTCCCCTTAAATTCTCGAATCATGTTGTACTTTAAAAATCTTGAATTAATGATATCTGCAACACATTCATGTTGGTTCTGTTCTGTTTACCCTAATGGGGGTTATTGCTGCTCTCCCTGCTCTCATACTTGCTAGGCTGCATGGATGCGCAGGGAGTTGTTGCCCAGAACAGAACCATACTGTCAATCCAAATTGTATGCTAATTGTCAACAGAGGTGGAAAGTAACCAATTACAAATACTTTCGTTACAGTACTTGAGTAGATTTTACAATGTTTTCTACTTTCTTGAGTATAATTAAATTGTGGTACTTTTACTTTAACTTGAGTAGAATAAAAATAAAGTATTCAACTTCGCTACATTTATTTTCCACCAAAAGTTAAAAGTGCTTTGACAAAGGTGCCGACGGAGCAACAGGGCAAGCTGACATTTTACAGACACTTTTCAAACTACTCTGGTGGAGCCCTGCGCTTCAGCCAATAACTAACAGGTCTGAAGCGCTTCATCCGATAACAGACAGGTTTGACTTGGGTGCAAAACCAATCAAAACGGCCAGTTCGGCTGGGGGGTGGGGACTTCAAATCACGCTTTGACATTCAATCACTGGCGCTCGTGTTTTGAATCAGTATCGCTAAAGCTTCAATATTATAGTGAATGTAAGTGAGCTATGCTAATATTCTGATTTTAAATTTTAATTTAAAATCAGAATATGACAAAGCAAACTTTGTACAAAGCTGAAAAAACCTCAACAACAGTGAAATAAGATCGCATTATTTATCTGTCAATCAGATCCATGTAAAAGTGTAGTTCGTTACCATAGCAACAGTGGGCTCCCAGCACATTTTTGGTAGAACGAAAAAAAAACAAAAAAAAAACATTTAATTTAATATGCTAACCATACCCCACTTAATTATTATTATTTTATTGGCACTTTTTTATTCATACTGTTGTAGGCCTACACCTCTCTCTTTTTTTATCGAACCTCTCACTTAACCTTCTTTGCTTTCAATTATGAAATGATTCAAATGAAAACATTAAAATAATCTTACCTGGACTTACTTTTCAAAATTAGTAATAAAACAATTGCCCTTGACAACAAGGAAAGCTAGTATGTTTGCTAGCATACGTCAAACAATACAATTTATGAGTTTAATATCATGTTTTACTCCAAAATCACAATACATGTCAGTCGTGTTTGAAATTACTTGTGGTTTCATGTTGCTTCTTAACACAGAGTGAGAATATATTATTTTATTAAATTCTATTCTACAACATACAGGCTATGTTGATTAGCATTGCATTAAAGGGTTAGTTCACCCAAAAATGAAAATTAGCCCATGATTTACTCACCCTCAAGTCCTCCTAGGTGTACATGACATTCTTCTTTCAGACAAAAACATTTTAAACCCAAAAAAGTGCATCCAGTCATGATAAAAATTAGGCTACTCCACACAGCTCCAGTGGGTTAATAAAGGCCTTGGTAGGCGAGGCCATGGGTTTTTGTAAGAGAAATACCCATATTTTTTACTTTTATACTCTAAAATAACTAGCTTCCGCCAGACGACTGTACGCATACTACGCAAATTGACTTGCGCCACAAGACTTGTGGTTAGTTTTTCACCGTAAATCGATGCGTACGGCCATCTGGCGGAAGCTAGTGATTATAGTTTATAAAGTTTTAAATATGCGTATTTTCCTTACACAAACACATGGATTCACTTCAGAAGGCCTTTATTAACCCCCTGGAGTAAAAGTGGAGCACTTTTATCATGGATAGATGTACTTTTTTGGGCTTCAAATTTTCTAGAAGATCTATATTATCGCTATCATGTGTTTGTCTTCATGTTTCATTAGTCAAAACATCTCTAAATGCATGTTATTATATAATTTCTCACTAGAAATTTGTGAAGATGTTTGGCACGTTGTTTCCAAATGCACATTAAAGCGACTCAAACTCTGAGCAGATGCAATTCGTGTTGAGCAGCATTTACTCTGAATTGAGACACTCTGAAAACACTGGCAGATCATGATCTGCTCATGTGTAAATAAACACAGTGCCACACTTTTCTCTGAAATACACACATATATTTATTTGAATATATATTGCAGGCTTTGTGATTTGATAATTGCATTTAGCCATTTAACAAGTTTGTTTGCCTATATAATCTTTAAGATATTAGGTTAAACTCATTTGGCTTGCTGTCCACTGATGAGGGGCTCAATGAAGCAGCTTCAACTCAAGCTCTGATATACCCCCACAGTGATTAAATATAGGATATGATTACATAGGTAAAGGTACCTAAGATGAAGGTGTAGTTTGGAGAGGTGAAGGGATTTTGGAACAGTTGAGACTGAAGAGAGGTAAGCAGCTGCTTATATACTCTGGCTGTTGATTGAAAGATTAGATGTGCTCGCTCCTCCCTAACTTATGTTTAGGAACTCGCTTTTTTTCTTATCAGTGCAAAAGAGACTCAAATAACTGTGTTTCGTAAAATAAAGAAAATAAACATGATGCGCGTTCTGCCATTTCTCTCAATGTGAAGTTCATTCTGAAACAGAAAATGAACTGTAACTCAGTGAATGCTTGCCACACAGACATGAGACATATGTCTTTACAAAGCTTGAAGTCTCTGTTTTTAAATGATGTAAATCATATCAAAAACAAATATTCTCTGTTTAAGTAGGGGAGCACGGGGCACAAACTAACGCGGGGTTAAGTGTAACACAGACCTTTTACATAGTTAGATTAATGATTAATTCGGTTCGAGAAATCTCCAACGGGGGGGGGTCTGATTAATTCGGTTCGAAAGTAGAGATAAAATCCCGAGGCACACACGCACACTAGCACACACACGCAAGGTCTCTCGCTCCCTCTCTCTGCCGTGCGCGCTACGCTTGCGCGCTCTTGCTTCCGGGAGATTTTAACTGATTTGCGGGCATCAGGGAGCCGCTATCAATATGCGGGAGACTTCCGGAACTTCCGGGAGACTTGGGATGTCTGCAAAGATTCCTCACCTGGACTTCGTATCCGATCATCCGCCATCTGTTATCTGTCTTCTGCCATCAGCCTGCCGAATCCTCTTCCATCTCCTGTAATCAAGATATCAAGATTATCGTCCAGCTAAGTTCATCATCCAGTTGGATAGAGATATAGGAAAGGGCTGCACAGTTTTGCAATAAATAAAAAAAATCATCAAATATTTATTAAAAATCATCATAATAATAATAGAAATAATAATAAAAATGAGCTCAAATCACATTTTAAAGGGTTTATTGCATGAAAAACAGGCTATATTTGTAATAAATAAACAAGTGATCAATGCATAGTAAACAAATGTGAAAAAAATCATACATTGACATTTAAATTCCAACATTGTTTGTGAAAGTCCAACAAAGTTAAATGTGGCAAAATAAATATAGAAATAAATACTCAAACCTGAAAAGTTGTGTGGCTCCCTGTTTTAATTTAATTATAGTTGTACCACTGGACGACATATATACTCGTCACTGCCCTGAAGCGCAAAAATCAGCCTTTTAAATTTCAACTGACCGTTGGGCCGTCTCATTCTTCATCAAGCAAGGATACGTGAGAATTGCGATTTAATTTACCTCAGCTAAATAAGATACGTAATTATTCAAACACAACCTACAACTTCCTTGTCTAATGTGACATTTATTTTAACATCTGGTCAGGTATGACAAATATTTAACTTTATGCCAAAAGTGACTTTAATGATGAGTAATTGATTTCAGCACTCCTTGAACAGCCAGCGACTTAAGCGCTTAGTCTACTTGTTGCACGTTAATGTTTTTTCCTCTTTTTTTTTAAACGCACAGAAAAATAAATAAAAATGTTTGTAACTGCTCGCACACCTGTTTACTTTTTCCTTTGATTTCTCGTTTCGTTGGGTCATTTATGTAGTAGAAATGTGAAATAATTGTTGAATTTGCAGCCTTCTAGACTGAGAAAAGCCAGAAAATGTATTTTTGGCTCATGTGGATGAAAGACAACAACTCCCAGAATGCACTTGCTTCGCTGCCCTACGAGGCCACTCCTAAGCCACGCCTACCGGTAAGAGCGCGCAGTTAAACAACTAGGCTAGGCTACTAGTTGACTCGAAACTTAAAAGACGCCGTTTTATCATGAGTCTCCGTGACAAGTCTGCCCGGGATTTCGAGATCACCCAAAATGTCCGGGATCCGGCTTTTGCGTTCTACAGTCGCCATTCATTATGTTTACTGTGGCGAGCAAGACAAGGCTGAGGGGCGCGGGAGAACGGCGCGAGGCCGGTGACGTGATTACTGATGAGCGACACCTGTGAGGCGCACCGGTCTCGTATCTCTCACAGAGGAGCGGGAATTTTCTTAGCAATGCTAAAACACACATCAACCAATCACTTGTTTAGCGTTCATGTAAATACTACATTCAGATTCACCACTCGGAATGACATCAGTTAGATTGAAAAAAAAGGTGTGCATGTAAACAATGAATGGCGACTGTAGAAAGCAAAAGCCGAATCCAGGACATTTTGGGCGATATTGACGGCCGGACATGTCCGGGAAAAACAGGATGGTAACCCCTACTACTCAGCTTTCTCCACAGAACAAGAGCCTGTTAGCTTAGCTTCCAAAAAAAGATGGCTGACAATATTTGTACGTTCTGTGAGTGCGATCCCATCCCCTATGGGCAGGTTGAAAACATGCGGAACTAACTCCTACTACTGGCTGTAGTTTCTAGCCTCTGGCCAAAAAATCCTCAGATGACGAAAAATAAAGATTTTTGCGTCATCGGAGGATTTTTTCCAGACAAAAAATACATAAATCTCTCGTCTCAGGGGGATATGAGGGAGGGAAGCACGGTAATTCGAAAAATGCTACAGGTTTTCTACTGATACAAAGCTTAATGCTAAATGCTGAAGTATCCCTTTAACGTTTGTCCACTCCATGAATATGTTTTTGTTATTTGTTTTTTCACAAATGTATGACTTTTGGAAGTGCAATTTGATTACCATATACAGTTTTAATGAAGTTGAATTAGCTAACATTCTATGCCATTTTTACTCTTCAAAGTGTACACTTGCAGATAATAAACAATATTTAAAAAGTATATAATTATCTAACATATGACTAATTAAAAATTAACCACAAAACATAACATGCTAAATGGGGGATAACTATATCTAGCACAAAAAAAATTATTGCCAGAACGTCGTCTTTCAGTTGCTGAATGTCGCACAGCAAAGTTGCTACAGCCCTGTCGCGTCTTACAATTCTACGTTGTTACAATATTGCAAGCATCTAGGCAGCGACGTTGCCATAGTAGAAATGCAACATGCAACAGACGTTGCCACAACGTAAATGTGTCTGGGTAAAAGCTATGATTTGGACTGTCATATCATTATAATTGTATACACTATTGTAACAAAAAGTTGCAAGTTATTTTGGTTTAGTTTCATTCTTCAGCAACCGTCGAGTTGATTAACCTTCTAGCAAAGCGATTCAGTTTAACGTTCGTTCTCTTCAGCTTCAGCGCGCACAGCTCAAACAGCAATGATGTAATTTGAAACCGTAAGCCTAATATTAAATTTACTATTACTGTAATATTAAAATGTTTAATTTCTTTTTTTCAAAATCATTGATGCATTATTATTAAAAACTAGCACTTTTTTGTTCTCGTATTATTTTCATCAACAATATGGTTTGATATGTCCTTATTGTCCGTGCAGAGGCGATTCCATTTTTATTTATCCATGGCATTTTATTTATCCATTTGTTTCTTTATATCTTTATATTCTTTTTATTGTTAGGCAATAGATTTTTTGGTAACACTTTAAAATAAAGTCTCATTTGTTAATGCATTAACTAACATGAACTAACAGAGAGCAATAGCCTTTGTTAATGTTAGTTAATAAAATATTTGTGTTTATATTAGTTCACAGTGCATTAACTACTGTTAACAGATACAACTTTGGATCTTAAACAAGTATTATAAAATGTTGAGCTAAACATTAAAGGTATAGCGGAGGATTTTTTACTTCCGGGTGGATCACCTATACTATTGGTCCTCCTAATTGTCAATCATTCTGGTGAATCAATCAAACTTTTCAAAAAGTGGAGAGGGCGGGTCTTATCTAAAATTCTGAAAGATCCTCCGCTATACCTTTAACTAAGATAAATACATGCTGTTAGAAGAATTGTTTATTAATTGTTGGTTCATGTTAACTAATGCTAACAAAATTCAACCTTATTATGAAGTGTTACCATTTTTTAATAAAGAAAGTTGGCCATATAGTAGTGTAAAATTAATTTAAAAGTTAAGGAATCTTACTCTGGTTCAAACTAGGCTACTGTTGTCACGGTTCATGGGTTCACTGTCTCGCCCTCGCCATGGGTGAGTGTTGTGTGTATTAGTGTTGTGGGCGTGGCTCGTTATTGCGGCTGATCAGCGCCAGCGGTTCCTCATTTAGCGTCCTATTTATTGTCTGTGATTTCGTCCTGTCTTTGTCAGATCATTGTGAGGCTTTCAAGGGACCTTGAGCAGTCTTTGTCTGCTGTTTTTGCCGGTTCCCGTTCCCATTCTGCCTGGATTCCATCTGCCCATTGTGTCCCTGCGTTGCCAGTGTCTCACCTGCTTCAGTCCTTCGCCTCTGACCAGCATTACAACTCTCCCTGTTTATAATAAACTGCTGTTTCTTGCAATTGGATTCTACTTGCCTTCTTTCTGTACAAACTGTGACAGAACGATCTGACCTAACATGGATCCAGCGAGAGCAGCTGAGCTTCAGAATTTTCTCTCCAGCAACGTCGTTCAGATGGATCGTCAAGACGAACAGATGGCGGCCACTGGTCGGGCCGTACAGGCGCCAGTAACGCAGGTGTCTAAGCTCACCACTCAATTACAACAACTGAGATCTCCCACTGCGCCACCCCCGCCATTCCCCGCGATCCACCTAACATCATCAACCAGCATGAGCCGCGCATTTCCACTCCTGAGAGATATTCTAGTGAGCCAAGTCTCTGTAGAGCTAACTAAATGTTTAACCCTCTGGGGACCAAGGTGTTTTTGGGGCCCTTGAGATGTTCTGACATGCCTTGACATTTGTGCTTTTTTCAGTTATTTATAAACATGTTAATGGCAAAGGTGTAAATTCAATCTATATAGCACAAACAGGGCTACCATAATATGCGAGCAACTTGTATGTAGATGTTTGTATTTTTAAGAGAATAATGTTTATGCGTGGTTATTGGAATAAATTAAAATGAAAGTTGCTGAATTAAGACCACAAAACACATATTAAATATGTGTCCACAAGACTTTTGACTAATGGATGTTGTCCCTTTGAGTTCTAGCTTCAAAATTATGTGAAAATAGTCTTGCTTTATCGTTCACAAAAAAAAAATACATTGATTTAAATGGTGTAAAACAGGTTTTGCTTGGAAAGCCAATATGCGAGGGGGAGGAGTAGTTTACACCTTAGATTACAATGTCCCACCCACTCTGCATAATGACTCTGCCTAATGAGCCATTCTTTCAGGTGTGACACTGACTGAGCCACAATGCAAGGACAAAAGATGTATTTAGAAGAAGACTTATATTGACCATTTAAGATTTCGCTTACATCTCTCTTGTAAATATGTGACCCGTCACGGAAACCAGGGGTTTTTTTTTTTCAAAATTGGTGATTTTCGTTTTTTTGCAGAATCTGTTAGTTGAGATCACGAAAAAGCCTCTCCATGTTTGAGATAGCAGTATTGGTATATTTAAAAGCGTACATTTTGATGTTGAAATCAGCTTGTTTTTTGGAGATTAGCACGCAGTAGGGGCGTGTCATTGTCGGTGTGTATTTCCATACTGAAGCCAGCGTGGCTACTTATTATGCAGTGCTCTGGCCGGCTCTATTCTATACTCTTTGGCTCTATCTGATTTAAAAAATCAATGAAGATGGACGCCAATAACATTACGATGTCCAGCAATCGATTTAAATAGTAGGTTACATGGGGTTTAATTTGTCGTCTAATGAGATGTAGCCTAGTACATGTTGTCAGTGTCAAATACAAGTACGTGTATATGAATGGTACAGTGGTAGAGCGATCGCCAGCCGTGTCGAAGGTTGAGAGTTCGAATCCGCCCTTGTATAGGTTTTATTTTCTCGTATAGTTTTTTTCTCTCATCAAAACGATTATGTTCATCAGTGGTTGTATATCAAGCAGGGACACGCAAACGTTTTAATTATTTTGTTATTTCAACAGAACGAATATAGAGAGTATCCGCAAGCAACGCAACGGATTAAAGCGCGCGTCGAGTGAAGACAATGCAGTGTGTGCGCGAGCCACACGAGTAAACACTGTATCTGCGCCACTGATCGCCGCGGCAACGAGCACTTTGATCACTTGATTTAAAAAAACACATTTCAGCGCTAGTATCTTATTTAAAAAACGAACGAAATGAATGCTCTGCCAGTTAACTGGAGATGTTTTATTTAGAGAATTGGTAGAATTGGTACATTCAGGGGGGAGGAGGAGACGGGGGAGCTTTACAGGGGGTATGACTTATCTAAATGAGATGTAAATGAGCCCTATTGTCATTCCCAGAAGGGTGAGAACTCGCCAATCTTTAGAAGCAGATTTCTACCATTTCAGTTTTTTTGAGTGCCTACCTTCAAATGGCCACAACTTATCCAAATATTATCAGATTTCCATGTGTTACACATCGTTGGAAAGCTTGAATACTACACTTTCAGAATATGTGAATAACTCAAAATCCCCCAGAACCGACTTGTGTCCCTACTTTCCGTGACTGGTCACATATGTTTTGCTATTTTATTAAAAATGTTACAATTACAACAATAATTACAATTTCAACAATATTTCAAGTGTACTCTTTCTTTGTAAAAAAGAAAAAGAAAAAAGATTATAGGCCTATATTTTTTCATATGTATTCATTAGTTTGAATATAGCCAACATTGGAACATCTAACATCTTAGTCTATGACTTTATTTTTGACAAATATATATATATATATATATATATATATATATATATATATATATATATATATATATATATATATATATATTATATATATATAACGTTAGATATGAGCAGAAATTGCTAAACAAAAGCTTATTTGATGTGGCAGTATATTCTACAGTAGCCTAAAAACTGTACCCAAATCTAGTCAACAAGTGACTGACTGTAACGTTGTTTTTATGAAATATTAGGGCATATAAATGCTAATTTGCAGTTTAATACATTGCTTATACAAATACATTTTATTTCAACATATTCCAGTCGATTTTTACTCATCTCAGTAGGCTATAGCAAAGCAGTTTATTCTTTCACACACAGACGCGCGATTTATATTTAGGCTAAACAGTCTTTACAAATATGTACCCTTCATTCATCTCACAGAAAGGCGAGTCATATTATAGAAATGCGATTCATCTTTTTGCGGTTTGCATAGGCCTACACTAACGTTATTCCATAACGTTATTCCACACTTGAGAAAAGAAAACAGCCTACCTCACTCCTCAGCGGGATCTGCTCCTCATTTCAGGAGATATTGCTCCTCATATCAGCACTGTTCTGAGGAACCTTTTCTCCATAAGGTGGGCTATATTATGCCTCACTCGATCGCGACGCACTTTATTTACAGCTGATGTGGGCGTTTCACAGGTCTGAAATAGTTCTCAGAATTTGCGTTTGAATAGCACGCGCTCTCCGGGGAGTGGTCACATTACTGTGAATTAGCTCGTAATGAGCTCGACTGGAGTCGCTCTCTTTTTATACAGATTACAGAAGCTGAGAATATTTGTTTTTTATATAAGTTACTTCATTTAACAGATGCGATCTCAAGCTTTATGCCTGTGGGTCTGTTTGCCTGTTTGACAGAATTTTCGCGGAGTTATAGATCATTTTCGAACGCGTTTCAAATGGGAGTTTACTGACAGAGAGAAGGCAGAAATCGCATCATGTTAATTTTTCTTTATTTGTCAAAAAGCAAAACACTTTATTTTTATTGTGAGTATACAGAAAAAAAAATAGAAACTGAACAGGATCGATTGATGTATTACACGAAAATGAAAGATCAAAATTAACAGAGCATTTAGTGTTTATTTTCATTGCTAAAAAAAAAAAAACGAGCAAAATGCGCGGGCGCGTTTTTGGTCCCCAGAGGGTTAACTAAATGTTCCATCTTTTTCTCTCTTCAGCCATTGACCTTCACCACGGAACAGTCTAAGGTGGCATTGGTAATGACCCTGTTGTCTAGACGTGTGGCTCTATGGGGAACAGTGGTGTGGGAGAACCAACATTCCTGCTGTTCCTTGTTCCAAGCACTCGGAGAGGAGATGAGACGGGTGTTTGATCGCGAGGCTGCCCGCAAAACTCGCCGATCTCCGCCAAGACAACAAGACAGTTTCCGACTATTCCATCGAGTTCCGGACCCTGGCAGTCGAGTGCAAATGGAACGAGAACCCACCGATCGATCAAGAACCCATGCAGGTTGGTCGAGCTCACCTTTCCCGGGAGGAGAGGGACCGTAGGAGAACTAGAGGACTTTGCCTTTACTCTGGCATGGCTGGACACTTTCTCATCAACTGTCCAGTAAAAGGCTAAGCCCGACAGTAGAACGGAGGTTACTGTCAGGTGGACTATTGGTGGCGAAATCCTCATCAGCAACCCGGTAAGACTGCAATGGGCAGACCAGTTCCACATCTGTCAGGCGTTGGTGGACTCTGGAGCAGAGGGTAACCTCATGGACTATTCCTTGGCCAGACATCTCCAGATTCCGTTCACATCACTCGAGCACAGAATTTCAGTCAACGCCCTTAACGGACAGGTACTCCCGAGCATCACTCAGTCAACCTGTATTCTGCGTATGGATCCTGACAAGGTTAAGGATGTGGTAGATTGGCCAATTCCAGATTCCCATAAGGCCCTGCAGAGGTTCCTGGAATTCGCCCATTTTTACCGACGTTTTATTCGTAATTTCAGCCAACTAGCCACTCCTCTGACCGCCTTGACCTCCACCTGTTCTCGTGGAGGTCAGGGCGTTCAGGTGGTCTAATGCTGCGGAAGCGGCATTTACCAACCTCAAGAGCCACTTCATTTCAGCTCCCATTCTTGTAGCCCCTGATCCTTCACGTCAGTCTGTGGTGGAGGTTGACGCGTCAGAGGTGGGGGTAGGTGCAGTACTTTCCCCATCTATCTTCCACGGATGACAATTTTTTTTTTCTCATCGCTTATCGACTGCCGAATGTAACTACGATATTGGTAACAGAGAGTTGTTGGCAGTCAAGTTAGCATTGGAGGAGTGGCGCCACTGGTTAGAGGGAGCGGGGGAACCCTATCGTCTGGACAGATCATAAGAACCTCAAATACATCAGGTGTGCCAAACGACTGAACTCCAGGCAGGCTCGGTGGGCACTTTTTTTCGGTCGTTTTGACTTCTCGCTTTCGTACCGTCCAGGTTCCAAGAATATCAAACCCGATGCGTTGTCTCGTATTTTTGACCGCTCTGAATGCCCGTCTACTGCATTCTAACTGAGAGACTCATTGTCTCTACACTCACATGGGAGGTCGAGTTGAAGGTCCGCATGGCCTTAGAAGGGGTAACACCTCTGCTCGATTGCCCACCGGGACGGTTATTCGTGCCGGAGGGAGTCCTGTCCAACATCATTCAGTGGGGTCATGGTTCCAATGTGGCGTGTCATCAAGGAGTTAGTCAAACCAGATTTTTGGTCAAACAACGATTCTGGTGGCCCTCTATGGCTCGTGATATTCGGGATTTTGTTTTGGCCTGTTCAATTTGTGCCCGTGGCAAGAATTCCAATCGACCCCCAGATGGGTTGCTCCAACCGCTGTCTGTCCGTTCGAGACCCTGGTCCCATATAGCACTAGATTTCGTCACGGACCTCCCTCCCTCTCAGGGCAATACAGTAATTTTGACTGTAGTGGACCGGTTCTCGAAGGCGGCACATTTTATTCCCTTTCCCAAATTACCTTCGGCTAAGGACACAACGGTTACTGACGTAAATCATGTTTTTCGCATTCATGACCTCCCGACAGATGTGGTTTCCGACAGGGGACCCCAATTTATTTCCAAATTTTGGAGAGAGTTTTGTCGGTTACTGGGGGCGATTGTTAGCCTGTCGTCTGGATTTCATCCCCAGACTAACGGTCAGGCTGAGCGAGCCAACCAAGATTTAGAAAGAGTTTTACGATGTCTGGTGTCTCAGAATCCTTCCTCCTGGAGCCAACAAATCTCTTAGGTTGAGTACGCTCATAACTCGTTACCAGTTTCGTCCACGGGCCTCTCTCCGTTTGAGTGTAGTCTAGGTTACCAGCCACCTATTTTTCCTAGTCTGGAATCTGAAGTCGTGGTTCCCTCTGCTCACGCCTTCGTCCAAAGGTGTCGCCACACATGGAGACCAGGTGGGAGTGCGCACTGAGGTTCAGGCCGATCGCCACCGGCTGAAACCTCCCGTATACGTCGTTGGTCAAAAAGTGTGGCTTTCTTCTAATAACATTCCTCCCTGCTCCGTTAGTAATAAACTGGCTCCCAAATTCAACGGCCCATTCACTGTCACTAAGATCCTTAGCCCAGTGGCAGTCCACCTCAAACTCCCTCCTGCGTACAGGAGAATTAATTCCGTTTTTCACGTTTCCAAAATAAAACCTGTGTTTCATTCTCGTATTAATCTGCCTTCCCCCCCTTTCCCGCCTTCTTCTTTCTGTACAAACTGTGACAGATGTACTGTATATGTTTGATTTATGTTGAAGTGTTTGGGACATGGCTTTTAATGGTGAGCCTTTTGTTTATGTATACAGGCTATCAAAGTATATAAAAATTTGAATTTAGATTTATCGACCAATATATCGGTTATCGGCTTTCAAATGTAAAGAATTATCGGTTATCGAATCGGCCAAAATTTTCATATCGGTGCATCCCTATATTTTTTCTAGTGTAGTGTACTGAAGTGTTCCTTTTTAACGATGTATCGTTATAGGCCACCTGCATTTTTGTAAAGTAAAAATTATTATCAGGCTATTGTTATTTATTATTTTACACAGACCTACAAGTATATGCACAGCAAACCTGATGTTAATTATATTTTTTGTGTAAATTTTAACCTGAAAAATCTACGGTTTCTACTCAAAATCGCACAGCCTTATAGTTTATCTTGATATCAGCATGGTCACAGTTGTTTTTTTTGTTTTTGTTTTTACAGGGACCAGATCCCACTGATGAGTCCTGCTGACTTAAACATTCACATGAGTCTCTGTACATGAACATGGTAAAATGAAAAATTAAACACCTTGGAAATGACAGGTATGTAGTATGTTTCTGGAATGGCACAAAGGTGTGTGGCTGTTCAATTCTCTGTCTTTAGATCAGTGTGTTCAATAATGTGCTTTATGTATCTTTGGATTATGTTGTGTTGTAAATAAATCCAAACAATCAAAAAGCCATTCTGTTAAACTCTCCTCATTCTTTATTCTGGTTCCCTCACAGTCCGACCTGATAGGGCCAGGGAGGGTCTTTGTCTTTCCTGGTGTGAAACACATCAATATTCATGATGATTCACACCTCCTCGCACAGAGCTTTCTTACACAAAACATGTCTTACAAATTTTAAATCAATAAATTGTTTTATCTGAATGAGTTCGCAGGATGACTTTCACATAGTTTTGAGGCAAATATTGTAGGCTATGTGATACAATTTTGTAAGACATTAAATAAATGCCAGGCAGTCTACTTGAGGAACGACCACTTCCTGATGAGACAAAGGACCTTTCTGGAAATTAACATTTGAACTTTCTGTGAAACTAGCACCATCAAAATATGTAGATTAGGATTGCTTTGGTGAGACTTGCGTCTCGCAAGTCTCACCAAAGCAATCCTAATCTACATATTTTTCCCTTGACCCCCCCCATTTCCCTGTTCCCTCTTTTGATCATGCTGAGATCACCTGAAATTCACCCAAAAATCTATATGGTTTAATGTGAATAATTATCATACAGTATTACACGTTTAGTATCGTTTGAAATGTCTCAGTGCGACTGGAACAAAGGTCTCATTCCCACAGAAGTAAAACAAAAGGTAATAAGGTTTTTAAGAGTTTAGAGATAACTGGCACACAAAGGAGGGTGGATCTTCCAGGCAAATGGCCTCCTGCTCCCAAAAGGTGTAAACTCTGAATGTAAATTCCCATTGTTAGCAGATATTTCCATGTGAAAGAAGTTTCTGTCTATATAATGAAATGCAACAAGAGGATCAGTGCGATTCTGTAACCCAGATCAGCCCGTGATGTGTAAGTGTAAGCAAAACACTTAGCATCATTTATTTTATAATGTCAAGGTATTGCATCTTCTCTCTTTATTCCAGAGCATTTGATGTTTTGTATCTATTATCTTTGAACTGATTATGAAATTGGCATGATACATTTACCTGACATAATAAATTGTAAACATTTGATTTTATTATAATCGGCTCTGACATTATTTTCAGTAAAGAGTTAAAAGGAATAGTCAAACATTCGCTCTTATTTAATGATGCACAGATATCTTTGAAAAAATTTTCATTTATGGAGTCAGATGAAATAACGAGAAAATACATATGAGAAAATGTATTTAATTTAATTACTTTGCCACAAGAAAAGGTAATGCGCAAAAACCTTCACCCACTGACCGGATGCCTCCATTGGGCCAATCGAGCCGGGCCTTACCATTTTCAAAAGTCTTGTGAAGAAATAATCAGTATGGGTTTCATGACCTTATTTCAGTGATTTTCTTTTTTTTTTTTTTTTTTTTTTTTTTTTTCACAAACCACGCATAAGCGTCATTTTCTCAAAATGACCAACTTTTACATAAATGCTGCTGACATATTGTAGCAGAGTTTGTGCTGAATACAGTGTAATCAGACTTTAGCCATGGAAATATTACAAGTAACTGAAATAAGCACAAATGCCAGAGCATGTCAGAACACCTCCAGGGCCCAGAAAACACCCAGAGGTTTAAGATATTAGGTTAAACTTATTTGGCTTGCTGTCCACTGATGAGGGACTTGATGGAGCAGCTTTAACTCAAACTCTGACATACCCCCCAAAAAGTGCAGAATAAATTTGGGACAGCAAGTTGGATTTAGCATTATCAAAAGTACATGGGGCCCCCATATGTCAACAGATGGGGTAGGAAGTCCTCGTCCCTAAAGGGAAATGGGCCACTGATATCCAGAGGGAGCCTCCTTACCACAGAAAGAAAGAGCCTAGGGTTTATATCACGTAAGGACATGTGGGCCCACTGCACCCAGAGAGACTTACAGTCTGCTTGCTCAGATAGGAGGGCCCACACTTCGAACAGGAGAGCCTCCATGGTTTAGAACACAGTAAACCTTTAAACCTTCATTAGTATCACATGGCAATTCAGAAAGGGAGAGCCCCCACGGTGCCTGAATGCAAAGCTCACAATGCAATTCAACCGGGAGAGCTCCCGCTGCATTTTGAAGGAGAGAGCCCCTGATATGTATAAATAGGAAAGCTATTTAATTTATTTTAAGGACAGGGGATCCAGATAAATACAAGCCCTACAGGGCTAGGTAAGCGGGGAGATGCAACAGTAGTTGGTACACACTAAAATCTCCTGGGTTAAAAATAACCCACAATGGGTTATGAAGCATATGGACAGGACTCATGATTACTTGTCATTATAAATTTTAAGGAAGCTTTTAACCCTTAAACTCAGTATTGTAAATTAGAGCATGGCGCCATGAGTCTGGACTGAATTGATCTCTTTTGACACGTTTGCTACCAAGTGATGCTTAACAGAGAACATCTCAGAACTTGAGGAGATGGTTTTAAAGAGATTTTGAACCCATCTGCACCTTATCTGCTCACATCCCTCTCTCTCCAAGCCAGAGACCCAGGTGGCCAGGAGATCTCCACACACACACACACACACACACACACACACACACACACACACACACACACACACACACACACACACACAAACAAACAAACAAACAAACATCCCTTTGCATTTAATTCTGAATACAAGTGATTCAGAATCTGTAGGTGACATATTAAAGCATGCATGTGTCACGGGGTGACAAATAAGCCTGGGTGAGTACCTGTCGCTATGGTAACCTAGTGGCGGATTGACAGCAGGTGTGGGTAATTTGCGCTGAGCGTTTGAATGGGGCCACACTAGCTCATGAGAGTATAAAAAGTCAGAGGAAGAGCAAGTGAGGGTGGTTCTTCCCCGCGGGGGTTGTGAGAGAGAGACGCGCAGCACGTGAGCGGCCGTGGCCGTGGCCGTGGTCGCGGTCGCGGCGGGAGGCCGTGGGAGAGAGAGGCACGAGCAGAGGGGGACACGACGAGAATGAGAGGTGAGACGCGCAGCACGTGAGCGGCCGTGGCCGCGGTCGCGGCGGGAGGCCGCGGGAGAGAGAGGACGAGAGGACGAGAGAGAGACAGACGAGAGAGACAGATGAGAGAGCCAGAGAGAACTTCGGCTGGATGGCGGGCGGAGGCCTTGGTGCACTGTGGGTCTGTTGAGTTGCAGTTTTATTGTGGAAATGAGCACGAGTGAAACCTTGCAGTGTGTGGTGGAAATGTGAGTGTGGGATTTGTTTCTGCTGTTCACTCGCAATCACAGCTGTCCATTCCTCTCTCTGCCTGAGCTCAATGAAGAGCCTGCTAATGCTGGAAGAACCTGCTAATGCTGTGAGTTATACATATTCTCCTCCCTCTGTCTGAGTCCAGTGAAGAGCCTGCTAATGCTTGAAGAGCCTGCTAATGCTGTGAGTTATACATATTCTCCTCCCTCTGTCTGAGTCCAGTGAAGAGCCTGCTAATGCTTGAAGAGCCTGCTAATGCTGTGAGTTACACGTGTCTATTCCTCCCTCTGTCTGAGTCCAGTGAAGAGCCTGCTAATGCTTGAAGAGCCGGCTAATGCTTGAAGAGCCTGCTAATGCTGGAAGAGCCTGCTAATGCTGTGAGTTACACGTGTCTATTCCTCCCTCTGTCTGAGTCCAGTGAAGAGCCTGCTAATGCTGAAAGAGCCGGCTAATGCTTGAAGAGCCGGCTAATGCTTGAAGAGCCGGCTAATGCTTGAAGAGCCGGCTAATGCTTGAAGAGCCTGCTAATGCTGGAAGAGCCTGCTAATGCTGTGAGTTACACGTGTCTATTCCTCTCTCTGTCTGAGTCCAGTGAAGAGCCTGTTAATGCTGGAAGAGCCTGCTAATGCTGTGAGTTACACGTGTCTATTCCTCCCTCTGTTTGAGTCCAGTGAAGAGCCTGCTAATGCTGTGCCGAGAAACGCGGAGAACGCTGAAGAGAATGCGGAAGCTGTGGATTATGTCCATTCCTCTCTCTGTCCGAAGGTGCCGAGAAACGCGGAGAACGCTGAAGAGAATGCGGAAGCTGTGGATTATGTCCATTCCTCTCTCTGTCCGAAGGTGCTGAGAAACGCGAAGAGAATGCGGAAGCTGTGGATTATGTCCATTCCTCTCTCTGTCCGAAGGTGCTGAGAAACGCGAAGAGAACGCTGAAGAGAATGCGGAAGCTGTGGATTATGTCCATTCCTCTCTCTGTCCGAAGGTGCTGGGAAACGCGAAGAGAACGCTGAAGAGAATGCGGAAGCTGTGGATTATGTCCATTCCTCTCTCTGTCCGAAGGTGCTGAGAAATGTGAAGAGACTCATGAAGAGAACCTGAACTGAAGAGACTTTTAATATTGTTTTTATTATTTAATAAAAAAAATTATATTTATTTTGAATTCTGTGTCTGCCTGTCTCCTTCGTGCCCACGGCCGGCTCCTCAGGGGCGGCACGCAAGCGAAGGGGTGGGCGGCCCGCTGGCGCTCCACCCCGACCTGTGACACATGTTTGATTAGTTTTGTGTTATTCTATAGTGTGATTCTCTAGTGTGTAGTTTTGAATTCTAAGTGTGTATTGTAAGAATGATCCACTATATTTGTCTTGTAACTCTACCTCCTGCTAGACCATACATTTTTATGACCTTAACCTGTTAAGCTACAACCCCACTTTTGAAAAATCCCCAGAAATATGAAGGTAAAACAGTAGCAAAACTCGAGAGCATGTAAATGTGAATTTGAGAACTTGTACAATAAATATTCGTACTTGTACATGAACATTTACACTCACAGCTCCAATGTGAAAACCTGTAAAATAAAAATCTGGTTGAATGTTGAAATTTGCACTCGCAAACAATAGTCACAAACCTGTATTCTGAATCTGAAGCTGCAGACAAGTTGACACAAATTTGTAAAATGCCATTCACAGAAATACAACGACAGACACAAACTTGTAATATATATTTTGCGTTTAATCTTACGTTCACATTCGCGGTACAACCTCAATTAGGCACTTGCAGCTTCTCAAATCTGTCACTGCAATTTCAAATTTCGCGCCTTGACTTTTGCTACTCTTTTCGCGATATATCAGGTGCAAAACTAACTTGTGCACTTGAAACTCAGAGGCGGTGAGAGGGAAAGGGGGGCGGGAGGAGGGGGGGTCAAAGGAGCCGTTTTATTGGTTGGCACCTAGCCAATGAAATGGGAGTTTGATGATGTCACGAAACCCGCGTGCACTGAAACACTAACATGGCTTAATGCATTAGACTGATATTAAAATAAATGAACGAAATTATCAAACTCAGTAGACACAATGCTAATGCATACTTCAGAAAAGCAGATGAGCACAGAATATGACGTAAAACATATGACGTATGCCATATATATATATGCCCTATATATATATGGTATATATACCATAGACTGTAAAAGACACACACACACACACACACACACACACGTACGTATATATATATAATTTATTTATGTTTTGTTTGTTTTTGTGTGTCCAACAGTTAGGCTAGGGTGAATATTTAAAACATTTACATTTTTCCAAAGCGACTTACATTGCATATTAAGGTATACATTTTACATTCTTATCAGATAATTTAGGTGCATTTTCATATTGCAATGGAATTGGCACACATATATATATATATATATATATATATATATATATATATATATATATATATATATATATATGTGAAGAGTTCAGATGCAAAAGCCTCTAAATGCCATTTGAAATTTTCTTATAGAATGATCATTTTTATCAAGCTTGTATATTTAAGTTCAGTTATTTCACTTAAATGATAATTAATAGGTAATCTTCACTGCCATTTAAGTGAAATTATTGAATTTAAATATACGAGCATCTGAACTCTTCATATATATATATATATATATATATATATATATATATATATATATATATATAAGCAAATGTGTGTTCAGTGCAAATAAACTTGCTGCCTAGTGTTTTATTAATAAAGTAACAAATTATGTGTTTTTTTTTATTGTTTTTAATTTTTATTTTATAACTGTTGGTCCATTAAGCCTCATTAAGCGTTTTCTTGGGTTTCGAGGAAAACGTACAATTAAAGGCGTTGCGTTCATATTCTGTGCTCAATTTTTTTCTGTATAGGCTATGCTTTATGGTGTTTCCTGTTTGGTCTTTTAATACCACTGTCTCAATTAAACGCGTTGCGTTCATATTCTGTAAAACTATTCCAGTAAAACTAATGATATTTCATAAAAATATTTTCCAAGCGTTTTAAAAAATAGCTGATACATATGCATACAAATGTTTCCATTGTGGCTAGCGTTGTTCATTGGTGAGGCATCGACCAATAAAATGACTTCATTCCGACCCCAGCCCCGCCCCCGACTCTGCTCTCTCAAGTCTGCATTTACAAGTGCACGAGTGAGTTTTGCTACAGGCATATCGCAAAAAGAGTAGCAAAAGTCAAAGCGCTAGGATTTGAAGTTGTACTGCCAGATATGAGAGGTTGTGAGTGCCGACTTGTGGTTGTACAACGAAACTAAACTAAAGCACAAAGATAAATGTGTAGTACACAATTGTGCCTGTCATTTTGTTTATGTAAATGAGACTTTACACATTTGTAACTATTAATCTGCAACTTCGAATTCAAAACACAGGTGTTCTGAGTATTGTCTGTGTGTACAAATCGATAGATGCAGCTTTTCACATCAGAGCTGCAAGTATAAATTTCAACTTACAAATACAAATATTAATTTTACAAGTTCTCACATTCAAATTAGCAAGCTCTCGAGTTTTGCTACTGTTTTACCTTCATACAGAAATGACATACCCAAACTGAAACAGATACAGTTCATGAACCCTTTGTACTAAAAAGTATGATCTCATTTGAAAGCTGACACCTGGCAGTTTATTGTAAATGTAGAATTAATTATTGTCATAATGAAAAAAATTGTTATAAATAGCTTCAAAGTTTTGTAAAGTTATTAGAAATTATTTTTTTATGAAACATCCTTATGAAAATAAAATTGAAGTTGGCACTGTAGCAATCTAGAAATGCATTACAGCTAAAGCCACGTCTAAACATTTTATGTTTAAAATCTGAAGATAATAAGTCCAAAACTCTGTATTTAGTTAACTGTTTTTCAAGACCATGTCAAATTACTTTATTTTGATTTGACTCTAAAATGCAACTGATGTTTATTGTCATCTTCTAAGCATCTATCCAGTATATTGTCTCTATTGTTTTGTGGTGCAAACGAGCCCCATTCAGTCTCAGTCTCTCCTGCACACATTCACACCTCTCCAGCCTGGTTATGGCTCTAAATATGCATTTCTTTTGTCTGCATTATAGTTACTAACGACTGGCTATTCACAGGCTATTCATAGGGTTTCAGTCCCTAATTTCTTTTCTTAAAGTTCACCTCACATTTTAAACTGTATCAAATGCATTTCTTGAATAAAGAAACATTTCAGTAAGCATTCAAAAAATCATAAAAGTATAACTTCTAGGTGGCAGGTGCACCTAGGGCTAGCTAGCATGTTAGCTTAGCACACCATCAATACACGACAATTTATGAGATTAAAACCATGTTTGTTCTCCAAACTTACTTTATAACGCAAGTCGAGTATTTTAAATAATCTTCTGTGATCTAATTTGGCTTCAGATAAAAAAAATCAGACAGAAAATATACTATTGGTATAGTATTCTGCACAATGATAGTCTATATAGATTAGCATTACATTATAAATATAATATATTATTATGGAAATACCTGGCATGGCTTGAAAAACACAGGTAACTCAAATATCATTGCAAACATGTTTATTGACTTCAAAACGTCTGTATCTGCATATTACTGCGATCTCTGATAGCTTTGTGTGTGTTCGTGGCTTCCTGGAATGTCACATGATCATGGCTCTTCTTCATGTTCCATATATGGACTATTATTGTGCATAATAGCGCCCTCAGGCTATTGGTATGAATTGAAAACACAGTATCAGAGTATCTAAGCGCTCATAATGATTACATCGACGCATTTGGGTATAAATTCAATAAATATTATTCCTGTCTATAGAAATCTGATGTAAACCTATGAGAATATATCAATATTTCTCCAAATCTGCACATTTTTGAGCTAAAAGCCCTGAAGGACGTTGTTTTGTGAATCGCTGTCATGACGACAGCACTGGAGTTTTTTTATGAATGAAAGCGGCTGACGCGCATAATTCATATTAAAGGTATCGACTCATTTTTTCATTTCA
The DNA here is from genome assembly GCF_964197995.2 of Scardinius erythrophthalmus. Lineage (NCBI taxonomy): Eukaryota > Metazoa > Chordata > Actinopteri > Cypriniformes > Leuciscidae > Scardinius > Scardinius erythrophthalmus. The sequence continues at coordinate 14,737,256 of NC_138222.1, read as the reverse complement.
TAACTCCTGACACAAATTAAGAAATAACTGTCATTATAAGTTTCTCAGAATACAATAGTGGTCAAATACTGAAACTTGAGTCTTATATCTTTTTAATGATGTATAGTTTGTCAAGGTATAACATTAAATCTGATAACTTTTCTGGTAACTTTGAACTATATATAAAAAAAAAACGCTTCAGTGCGCCCGCGCACTGGCAACGGTTAACAGGTTAATGGAATGTCAGCAAGCCAGGAATCTCACTAAGATTCTGGCAGAGGAGCAGAATTAAAGTGTTCCTCCTAGATATTTTATATGTATAACCACTGAAGAAAGATGTAAACCTGAATGTAATTTCCCTTTTTCATGATTGTTCTTCTATGTGATGTGGCGGTGTATTCTTGTAAACCCTAATGGAATAGTGTTTCAAGAGGTACACACTGTAGTGCAATCATAGATATGCCATGTGGATCTTTTTAAAGTCCAATTTTCATTCCCATTTGCAAATGTACATCACATTTTGGGTTAATCTTATAGTCTGATAGGAAGGGGGGTTCACCTGCACCCGAAAGGTATATTTTTTAACCTAGTTTTTTGTAATCCTTAAGGTGTCTAGTAAAGGGATTTTGATGTTCCCCACGCAAATTATTGTCCCATATGTGATTTTTTTCTATCATCTTTTGTGTCCGTGCTTGATTTTCGGCTGTGAAAAATGAAAACTTTAAATCTACATAGAATCTGAACAATACATCCTACAGACACAATCCACCCCATTTTCTCTTCGTCTTTGCATGGGGAATTGATAGATATGAGGATTGTCATGATTAGATGATGTATGGTGCTTTAAAACTCAAATAAATGCAAAAATTTGTAAAAAATCGGTGACATTGGATCACTGGAACTTCTCCCCTATGGACCCTTTATAGTCTTTATGATGTCTAATAAGCAAATGTTGATGATCCCTACTTGAAATATTGTCACATGTTGGTCCAAATGAACATCTCCCATAATAAGGAGTAACTATTCAAACCGTTATATTGGTATTATATTTATTGAAACAAAACAGAAAACCACTCATATAGTAAAATATGTGTATATATATAGGGTATAACAAATCCCCATTAGAATAAACTGAAATAGAAAAAAGTGATTCTAATAAAAGGTCAAAAGGTCAAGGGCAATGATGTCTATTCATCATACAGCAGGTCTTCATAATCGACCTCTTGCTCCTTGTCTTCTTCACCATCTCCATCCATCTCCTCGACTGTTTTCCTCTAGCAAGTCAGTGAGTGAAGTGGGGAGGATAGGTCCACAAGACCACACTGGTTCCAGGGTACCCTCTTCAGTCTTTTCCCAGCCTTGGCCAGGATCATGGGGCTTGGCACACCAAAATATCGGTGTGGCTGCTCTCTTGTAGTTGGCCAGACGGTGGTTGACACGGTTGATGTGTGGGACCAGGTTGTCTCTGCAGGGCGGGAGCCAGGACAAATCCACCTTGAATCTGGTGGTAAGCGTCTCATCCTCTCCAATCATTTTTTTCAGCATGATGCTGCGCACGTTGTTCACAGATTTTTCACAGGCCTGGCCATACATTTGTAAAAACAATGGGTCGTACATTAATATTAATATTAGCTCAAATGATCTATAGGGAATTTTAATAATTAATCATGAATATGATTAATATTTTGTATGTTACAGTTACATTAATTTATCGCAGCTGAACTAGATTGATATATGAACGATTACCATAACGGGTTATGGTTCGTCATTAATACATCAATTGTTCTTATTTCAGCTCGAAGTTATGGGATAACTTTAATGGAATTAATTTAGTTATCAAACAATCTGTTTGTCCAGCGAACAGATTGTACGTAAGATTAAATTAACTCTCAAGGAAAATTATCCTTCTTACAAACACGAGAAAGAGTATCTTTTCCAGGCCTTGAAAAGACACTCTCGGTGTTTGTAGACTAAAATTAGGTTACTTAAATCGTAGCCAAGGTAAAGCATATAGCTAAGATCGAACATTTCAGGGACTAAGTAACATGGGCAATTAAAACAGAGTCAGTCAAGGACATATGGAATTTAATAATTAGACTAATACTACATCGAAACTACGAGTATACACAGAGTAAATACATATTTACAACAGAAACATACGGATGAAAACATTACAAGACCAAACGGATAACAGATGAGATAGGGAGAGGATGAAAGGGAGAAAGTGAAACTAAAGTTCAGGATGAGAGAGATCACCGAGATGCTCTCTCTCATCGCAAAAACACAGGTAACCTTTTGAGAGACAGCAAGGAATCAAATCACATTAAAAGTTCAATAAACTTATCTTGCAAAATGGTTCTCTTTGTTGCTGAAGAACGCAGAGTTCATGCGTGTGTCCTAAGACCATCGTGCGTGTGTTTCTTTAAGAAAGCCGGGCTCGCGCTCTTGTGTCTTCTGGTGAGCGCGGTAGCGGGGTTTTCGAAAGAGTCTTTCTCTCTGAGTTGAAGTTGTCTGCTGCGTTTGCTTCATGGAGTCCGAAGACGAAAATAAAGAAAAGACTTAAAGAAAATTGAAAACGCTCCCAAAGGGAGCCATAAGGTCTTCTCGCTGACGAGGCGGGTTCGTGAAAGTGCAGGAACAAAAACAAGACGAAAGGAAATACAGAACAGAACTCAACGGAACGCGGAGTGTAACCGCTTTTCTAGGGCACAGGAATTTCACTCCTCCCTGGGGCTTGAGCCAATTGGAATGCGAAATTCCAGGCGGGAGAAAAGTTCTTTGTCTCACTATGAGTTTGATTTGCATGTTTTATGGCAGTCTTAGGATCATGCCATTTCTACGTTAAACAATTATAACTGCAGTAACATGCATTTTATCATAATTTGGTATCCATATCTTTCCTACGGGTATATGGAGGTTTAATTCAAGACCAAATTTGGTATGTTTAAAAGCTACGGCCTAGAAGTACCTTCTTACTCTGTAAGATAAGTATTAAAAGTTCGATTAACAAACTGGGAATAAGACTAACCTAAAATGTGATGTGCATTTACAAGTGGGAATGAAAATTAGACTTTTTAAAAAGATCCACATGGCATATCTATGATTGCAACGGTGCACATCTGAAACATTATTCCTTTAAGGTTTACAAGAATACAACAACCCATCACAGAGAAGAACAATCGTGGAAAAGAGAAATTACATTCAGGTTTACATATTTCTTCAATGGTTATACATATAGAAAATGTAGGATTTAAGTAGGGTTAAAGATTAACACTGCTCCACTCCTAAAATCTTTGTTGCTGGACATTCCTTTAGGCAATAAAACAGCAAAGTGGGGGGAAGGCAATTGCCAGAAAATATTGTTGAACATTCTCTTACTAAAACACTATTGATTAAAGAATACATTTCAAAACCACACCTCTATTATAAAGCCAAACTAAATCACACATGCCTAATGTATTTGTACATAAATTAAAGTATATTCTATCCTAATTTAAACACAAAGGGATGTTTGTGTGTGTTTGTGTGTGTGTAGAAAGTTTCAAGTTTCGTTATCTCTCTGTGGTCCAGAGAGGGGAAAGGGGGGTTCGGAATGTCTCTGAGGTGAAATTAGTGTCGTAAAAGTCAATTGGCCAACTAGCTGGAGCCAAAGCCTGATTTGCACTCACGAGTTCAAAGTGCACCAGCTTTTGTATTCAGGAAGAAATGTTTTTAGCAACACAGAGTATTTGAATTTGTTAATTCAAACCAACGACGAATGAGGGGTGGCACATGACTATGCCTAGCTGAGGACGTGTTATCGCTGAGCTCCCGCTCCCACACAATATTAACTAGATTTCCTGCAATTTACTACACCCCTCTTAGCCTAAAATAGCAACTACATAAGTGGCAACAAACAAGTGAACTTTGCTGGTGATTAACCATGTCGAAACAGACGTAAATTCAGTCACGGAAGACAAATACTTCAGCTGCTAACGCTAGCATAGCTAGCGACTCTCCAATACAAGACGATGGGCCTCCGCCTAGTGTGGACACCGCGACTCTGATCCGCGAGGTAACCCAAAGTTTTACTAACGCTATGGACGAAAAGCTCTCTAAATTCTCAGAGACTCTAGAAAAAATCTCCTCAACTTTAGAGAGCCAGTCCAAACGCATCACTGCGGCGGAGCAGCGAGTTTCGGATGTGGAAGACACAGTGGCCGGGCTGGAGCTAAGAGTCGCCGAAACAGAGAAGAAAATTAAGATAATGGCAGATAGCATGGATGATATGGAGAACCGGAGCAGGCGGGACAATATCCGTATCCTCAATCTGGAAGAGGGCACGGAGGGGAAACGTCCTATACAGTTCTTTGAATCTTGGCTCCCGACCGTACTCGGCTTAGAGGGTAGCCCCGGTACTAAAAGCCGTATCAAGATCGACCGGGCACACCGCAGCTTGGGACCACGGGGAGCGCGTCCTCGTCCGGTGATTATTAAGCTTCACAACTCCAGAGACAAACCCAGGATAATGGCAGCACTGAGGGCGAAGCCGAACCTGGAGTACGAAGGCAAGAAGATCCTTATTCACCAGGACCTGTCTACTGCGGTTCGAGAGAGACGTCGCGCCTTCAATGGCGTATGTCAAGCCCTTATTGAAAAAGGTATCCGTTTCAGCATGCGATTCCCGGCTACACTCACCGTGAACCTCAATGGTACGGAGCACAAATTTGAAACACGGAGAGGTGCAGAAAACTTTCTCAATACGCTGGAATAGAGTCAGAAGATGACTCCGGTCTGTGATTATCTTCTGCCGGTTCACTAAGGACTGAGTAAGTTTTATGTACAGAAGACTATATATTCTAAAACTATTATTACAGCAAACTAAAACAGTTTGCATGAGCATTTAAATGGTTCAGAGTCGAGTTGGCTCAACTATGTTTCTTCCTCTATTAAAATATGAGGGATTTGCTGTTTACTGATAATATTGTAGCTACAGGAGCTTTTTGCTGATCTGGCTGATCAGAATAATAATGTGCTTGTTAACTTTATGTTGTGGGGGTGGGAGTGAGATATGGAAACTGTTTTGCTTTCCAGAAGCGATTACTCCTTTCAGCAGCATGTGCTCTTACAACACTACCCATTGGGTAGCTTTTTGTTTTTGTTTTTGTTTACTTGGTTTTCTCAGAGTTCTGACGTTCTCCCATCGGTTGGAGATGGGCATGTTTATCCCAGCACAGTTTATCTGCCCAATAAATGTGAACTGCTATGTCCTTTTTTTTTTTTTTTTTTTTTTTTTTTTTTTTAATTTAATTTTTTATATATATATTCTGTTTTATCTACCCCGAATGGATTACTTTCACTTGATACCTGATAAGTATTTCACATCATGAGTAACACAAAAATTATTACACTGAATGTCAAAGGTATCAATCATGTGGTGAAGCGGCGGAAAATTCTCTCCATGCTCAAAAAAGATAAGGTACAAGTGGCACTATTACAAGAGACCCACCTCACTGATCTGGAACACTTGAAATTAAAGCGGGACTGGGTCGGTCAAATTTATTATTCTTCATTTAACTCAAAGAGTAGGGGAGTAGCAATACTTATCCATAAAAATCTTACATTTACACTTGATAAAGTCATACAAGATACTGAAGGAAGGTATGTTGCTGTTACTGGGTGTCTGTATGGAGAACGCATTCTCATAGGAAGCGTCTATGCCCCCAATACATTTGATAGCTCATTTTATTCTAAATTATTGGCTGACATCTCCTCAATTTGCCCCCCATATGTTATACTTGGAGGGGATTTTAACTGCGTTTTGGCCCCAGAAATGGACCACAGCCCACCTAAAACTCTACCCCCCACCAAAATGGCCCAAGCTACAAAGGGGCTCTGTTCAGATCTGGTTTTATTTGATGCATGGAGAGTAATTAACCCACAAGATAAAGACTTCACATTTTTCTCTCGCCCTCATCATTCTTTTTCGAGAATTGATTATTTTTTTGTCTCGAGGTTAACCCTGGACAAGACTACAGCCTGCTCTATTAATCCATGTGCCCTCTCAGACCATTCATCGGTCTCTATAGAACTCATGCCACCTTACCATAACCCCCTATCTAGACACTGGCGTTTAAATCCTTCTCTTCTAAGTGACCCTGCATTTTTAACATATTTGGAATCACAATGGGACCTTTTCATTTCAACAAATGATTCACCTGAGATCTCTGCATCTACTCTGTGGGAAACATGTAAGGCCTTCCTGAGGGGAGCCATAATTTCCTATACAGCTGCAAAGAGAAAAAGTACACTAGCAAAACAAATAGAACTCGAGCAACAAATTATAGCTCTGGATAGGGACCTCAAGACCACCGCCTCATTATCTATACTTAAAAAATTAGAAGCAGCCCGCTCTGCCCTAGACCAACTTTTGTCTCAAAAGGCAGAATCGGCCATCTTTTTTGCAAAGCATAGATTATTCGAATCTGGTAATAAACCTGGGAGGCTCCTGGCTCGACTAGCCAGGGGCCAAACAGGGCCTCATGTAATACCATCGCTTAGGGATAGTAAAGGTACAGAGCATTTCGAAACCAAAACCATGTGCAAAATTTTGAAGGATTTTTATCAAGAACTATATTCCTCCGAATGCCAAAACACTTCAGAGCAGAGAAAAAGATTTTTTGATGGAATACATCTTCCCACCTTAACTGAAGATTGTAGAAATGACTTATGTAGACCAATTACAGCACAAGAAGTTACAGAGACCATTAAATCACTACAGAGTGGGAAAGCCCCGGGTCCGGATGGATTCGGGCCTGAATTTTATAAAAAAATGATCAAGCTGGTGGTTGGACCCCTGACTAACATGTTTACTGAATCGTTTGAAAGAGGCACGCTTCCACCAACTTTAAATCTGGCCCACATCTCTCTGATTTTAAAAAAAGATAAGCCTTCTGATTGTTGCAGGTCTTATAGGCCAATAAGTTTGCTTGGTGTTGATTGCAAAATATTATCGAAACTCCTGGCTAGAAGACTAGAAGAGATGCTACCTGCCCTAGTTAGACCAGACCAGACTGGATTTATCAAAAATAGATATTCTGTCTCTAATGTTCGAAGGCTCCTAAACATAATACAATTTTCACATAGTACAAAGAAGAGGGTTCTGGCGGTCTCATTAGACGCCGAAAAAGCGTTTGACCGGGTGGAGTGGGAGTACCTTTTCGACGTTCTTGATAAATTTGGGCTGGGCTCGGATTTTATTCAGTGGGTTAAGCTTCTATACAGGTCTCCTGCTGCCCGGATAATGGTAAATGGTTCGGTATCTGATATTTTCCCCTTGAGTAGAGGTACACGTCAGGGTTGTCCCCTCTCACCGCTTTTATTTGCACTTGCCCTCGAACCACTTGCTGAGACTATTAGGAATCACAATGGACTGTCCGGTGTAACTTTAGGAGACATTGAATACAAAATATCGCTTTATGCTGATGACATATTACTATTTATCACCGAACCAGAGAATTCTATACCTGTTTTGGTAGCAATTATATGTCAATTTGGTCAAATTTCAGGGTACAAAATTAACTATGACAAGTCAGAGGCCCTGCCACTGGGTGACTTTGGAGAACGTACAACCCTTGTCAATTTTCCATTTAGATGGTCGAGTGCTGGCTTTGTTTACTTGGGCGTCAGAGTATCAGCTAAGGTTGAAGAATTGTATAAATTGAATTTTAAGCCAACTTTGACAGCAGTTAAATGTGATCTTAAAAGATGGTTCGATCTCCCTCTATCATGGATGGGCAGGATCAGCCTGATAAAGATGAACGTGCTTCCCAGAATATTATATCCAATGCAAATGCTACCGCTTAGGATCACTAGAAGGGCATTTTTAGGTATAGAAAGAGCTCTCTCAAATTTCATATGGCACGGAAAGAGACCTAGATTAAAGATGAAGACTTTACAATTACCCGTTAACAGAGGGGGCCAAGCCCTTCCCAATTTTTTGTATTACAACTGGGCCTGTCATGCACGTATAATATCGGGCTGGCTTAATAATTTTCTCCACCAGGAGGGAACCCTGATAGATGACTGGTGCTGTGCCCCTTTTTCCCCCATCAGTCTTATTTCAATTGACAAAGGCGAAATCATGGCAGAGGTTAAAAATAATCCCATCATGCTTAACACTCTAAAGACTTGGCGTGATATCACTAAACATGTTGGTCAGAGAGGCTCTTCATTAGCAATACAACCTATAGCTCAAAATAAAGCTTTTCCTCCTGGTGTGGGGAAAAGTATTTTCAATTTTTGGTACTCAAAGGGGCTAAGATTTGTGGGTAATCTATTTGAAAACAGTAATTTTATGTCATTTTCACAACTTCAGAATAAATACCAAATACCACACAACCACTTTTTTGGTTTTCTTCAGGTTAGACATTTTGTACAGTCCAATCTTGTACTTTCAACAGACCAATCAATTGAGAGTCCAATTGATGGCTTCCTCCTTACTTTTAATTCAATTGCTTCCAATAACAGAAAATTTATTTCACTCTTTTATGAAAAACTGTACTCTCTTAACTGTGTCAATGTTAACAAAAGCAGGGAGTCATGGGAAAAGGATTTGGAGGTTGATCTTGATACTGATACCTGGTCAGATGCATTTGAATCTGTTAAGAAACTGTTTATGTGTAATAGACTTAGAGAGAGTCAGTACAGGATATTGCATAGATTGCAGCGCACTCCTCATTTTCTAAACAAGATTAATCCCCAAGTCTCTCCCATCTGTAGGAAGTGTAAGAAAGAAGTAGGGACCTACTATCATTGTATTTGGCAATGTCCCTTAATACTCAGGTATTGGAAGAATATTTCTCAGGAGCTAAGTTTAATTTTTCACAAAACAGTTAAATCAGAACCAGTCTTGTTCCTTCTGAATATACATTTAGAGCAGCTCTCTCTATCTGCAGGACAACTGTTATTAATGGGTAAACTCTTACTTCTAGCGAGGCGTTGTGTCCTGTTCCAGTGGATTGAGGAAAAACCTCCCTCGGTCACACAGTGGTACAGAGAAATATTTAAGGTTTTCCCTCTGGAACGCCTCAGTGCCATATTAAGGGGCAATGCCAACTTGTTTTATAATGTTTGGCAACCTTTTCTTGATCACCTTCCTGGTGATCTTGCTGGTTTGCTACAGGATGGGAGACCACATTTTGTCTTCACCAATAAGTCATAAATTCTTTTTTTTTTTTTTTTTTTTTTTTTTTAGTATGGGTTTCGTTGTAAACAATAATGTAGGTTATGTGATGTAATATGTGATGTGCAGTTTGTGTGTGTGAATAATTTTCCCCTGTTTTGTATGTTGGTAATAGCTGGGCCTGTTGGTTTGTTGTTTGTGTAAAATCAATAAAAATATATATATAAAAAAACCAACGACGAATGATTCGATAGCCAATGTTGTTACATATTACACATGTAAATACCTCGATGTCCTCCACCACATCTGGCTCCACAGACCACTGATCACCAAGTTTTCTGAGGACATAAATAATTATAGTATTACAAAGTCACAATGTATCAATACCTATGTTCAGCATTAATTGCCATTACATGCTACAGAATAACTGACTAAAAATACTCACTTGAAGGCTGCATGGTACTTTGGATTACTCTGCAGCTTTTTCAGAGGCCCAACCTTCCCTTTGCCTCTAAAGGTACTTGTAACATCTTCTCCTGTGAAGACGTATAGGCCGAGTATTGTTGTGCAGTAGTTGTACATTGTTGTGCAGTGTAGGTCCACAAGACCACACTGGTTCCAGGGTACCCTCTTCAGTCTTTTCCCAGGCTTGGCCAGGATCATGGGGCTTGGCACACCAAAATATCGGTGTGGCTGCTCTCTTGTAGTTGGCCAGACGGTGGTTGACACGGTTGATGTGTGGGACCAGGTTGTCTCTGCAAGGCGGGAGCCAGGATAAATCCACCTTGAATCTGGTGGTAAGCGTCTCTGTTATGTCCGCTTAGGACGAATTAATCTGTGTTCATTTGGTAACGCCTCACTGCATGTTTAGGTTGCAGCTGTTTTGGGCTGAAATGTTTGGTTACGGTTTGTCCGAAAAGTAAAGAGAGTTGCATGCATAAATCTCTCGTCCAGCGTCCTTTTTTATACACAACAATTGGTGACGAGGATGGCTGAATTTTCTCTTCCTCCTCCACCTCCTTTCCTCGCACTTCCCGGTGAGCCTACAATACCGTGGAATCGCTGACATCAGTCTTTTGAAACATACCTACAAGCCACGGGACTAGCCGACGTGAGTGCAGTTCGGAAAACAGCATTGCTGAGGCACTGTTTAGGAGTCGAGGGACAACGGGTACAGGAGACGTTAACTGGCAACGGGACAAATACAGACTATGCAGGGACAGTGAAACTTTTAAAAGACCAGTTTGCTGCCCCACAGAGTGCTTTATTGAGACGGTTTATGTTTAGACAGCGACACCAACTACCAGGAGAGACCGTCCATCAGTACGTCTCCAACCTAAAAGGTTTAGCCAGCCATTGTAAATTCGGCGCATTGACGGACGAGATGATAGCGAGCACACTACACAGGCTAAAATCAGGGAGACGTTGCTACTCGAATCAGACGACTTGACACTAGCTAAGGCTGTTGCCATTGCATTCCAAATTGAAAGTGCAGCGGAATATGCAGCTAAATTAACACAGACAGAATCATCATTAAGCCAAGCAGTATGCATAAGAGCACAGTCACATGACCAGCAACAGCAGCAGCCATCTAGCTCTGGTTTGGATGTACCAGACACAGCCCCAGACCCAGTCATGCATCTCACAAGACAACAAGGGCCACATCAGCGTCAAAGGCAGTTTTCCTGTGGTAACTGTGGATCAAACACACATGCCACCAGACCCCGGCACTGTCCAGCTAATGACCAAACATGCCGTAACTGTGGCAGAAAAAATCACTTTGCAAAAATGTGCCGCTCTGCCCCCTCCAGGTTGGATGCTCACACTCCCCGTGGTTCACCCACCATAATTCGCCATGTAACATCGGGGCCCATGCAATTCAAGTCATTGCATAAACAAATATACACACAGTGTGTATTCCCCTGCTGCTAGACACAGGTGCAAGTGTCTCCCTCCTGAATGCGAGTACATGCCATAAGTTGTTTCATTCCTGTCCACTGTCCACACCCACTGCTGTCCTACATGGGTATGGTAACTCAAAAATTGACTTGTTGGGGTCCATCACAGTGACTGTTAGCTATGGCACTAGGGTCTTGCCCTCCTTTGTCTTCAATGTGGCCCGATGAGGGGTGAATTTAATGGGGCTGGATCTGTTCATGCCATTGGGATTTTCACTCATTGACACAGGGGGGGGCTGCCATTATGACTGTCGCTGCCGGACCGCATCAGAAGTGGTCATCACTGTTTGAAGGGCTGGGCTGTCTGTCTACTTTTGCCCATCAACCCCTCATTGACTCCTCTGTGACGGCAGTCGTCCAGCCACTGCGCCGTATTCCACTGGCCCTGAGGGATGGAGTGTCTGTTGAGCTGCAGCGGCTGCTGGATGCCGGTATCTTTGAGCCGTTTGATGCTTCACCATGGATTTCAAATTTGGTTGTGGTAAGAAAGAAAACAGGGGCTCTGCGAGTCTGTGTGGACCTCCGCGCAGTTAATAAAGCAGTCATCCCAGACAGATACCCATTGCCCACGTTGGAGGAGCTCACGGCACAATTTCACGGCTCCACTGTCTTTTCGAAACTGGATCTCAGAGAGGGCTATCTCCAGGTTCCCCTCCACCCTGAAAGCAGAAACCTGACGGCCTTCGTTACACACCTCTGTGTTTTCCGCTACACGAGGATGCCGTTTGGCCTTAGCTCCGCCCCCTCCTGCTTTCAAAAGGTCATGACCTCAGTACTGGCAGGTATACCAGGTGTTGTTATTTACCTTGATGATGTGGTGGTACATGGTGCTACTACGGCTATCCATGACAGTCGCCTGCAGAGTGTGTTCGAAGCCCTCGCCAAGCACAGTCTAACCCTCAATGGCAGCAAATGTGTTTTTGCTGTGCCGGCCATTGAATATGTAGGCTTCCGACTTTCCACTGAGGGCATCTCTCCCCTTCAATCTAATGTGGAGGCCATCCTCTCCATTCCCGAACCGACCTCGGCTGCCCAGCTCGCTTCATTCCTGGGCATGACGGGCTACTACATGAAGTTCATGCCTCAGTATTCAGCCATAACAGCCCCACTGCGCCAGCTGCTTCGGAGAGATGAGCTGTGGGTCTGGTCGTTAGAATGCACCAAGGCAGTGCAAACTCTTAAAGCTCAACTTACCTCACCTCCAGTGTTGGCACATTTTGAGATATCCAGTCACACCCTGGTCACCTGTGACGCCTCGGCCATGGCAATAGGGGCTGTACTGTCACAAGTACATAATGGCGTGGAGAGGCCTGTTGCATTCGCCTCCCGAGCACTGAACCAAACCGAACAAAGATACTCAGTTGGGGAGCGGGAGGCACTCGTTTGTATGTGGGCTTGCGAGGGATGGCACCTCTACCTTTATGGCCACCAGTTTACGCTGAGAACAGACCACCAGGCCTTGACAGCTCTGCATTCCTCTACTGGCACCGGGCACAGGCCGCTGAGACTACATCGTTGGTATGACCGCCTCCGCCAATACAACTATACTCAACAGTTTCCCCCGGGCCGGGATAATGTCGTTGCAGATCTTCTCTCTCGGTCAGTTCCTGCCCAGGCCCCGCCTACCAGCGTCAACCACATCGAAAGTGAGATTATTCTCACGCTACACACTCCGCTCGAGTCCACGGTCACTCTACAGGAACTGAAGGCAGCCTCAGAACAGGATCCAGTCATCTCCCAGCTCTGCATCTACATTCATCAGGGATGGCCACGGGAATTACCAGAGGAGCTGTTAGCATTTTCTCGGGTCAAGCAGAAGCTATTTTGTTGGAATGAGACGTGTGGCGCGTAGGTTTTGCACCGTGATTCCAGGGACCCTTCGCGCCCGTGTGCTGGCCATGGCACATGAGAGCCACCTGGGAATAGTGATACTTAAACAGAGATGCCGCGACCTGGTGTGGTGGCCAGGCATAGACAAAGACATTGAGGCCCTTGTTAAAGAATGCCCAGCATGTCTTGTAAGTGGAAAGACTGGTCGTCGACCCCCGCCACCCCTGCAACCCCTGGGCTGGCCCTCAAAACCATGGGAGCATCTGTAATTAGACATATGTGGCAAGATCCACGGTGCCCCCCACTATCAGCGGTTCTTGGTCGTAGTGTATGATTTACACTCCAAATGGCCTGAGCTGACCACTACCGGCTCCGTCACCTCCCAGGTCATTGTGGACTTTCTTCAGTCTCTCTTATCCCGCTGGGGCCTTCCACAGACCATTACCACCGACAATGGTCCACAGTTTGTATCTGTGGAGTTTACTTCATACCTGGAGAACAGGGGGATTCGACACATCCGTACAGCCCTGTATCACCCACAGAAAAAACGGCGGGGTGGAATGCTTCCATCAATCCCTAAAAAATGGCATCAGAGCACATTAGGCCCAGGGCTGTTCATTTAAACAAGCCATACATCTAACACTGCTACACTACCATGCTACCAAGCATTCAACCACAGAGGTTTCCTCAGCCTTGCTCATGCTGGGTAGGGAGTTACACCTACCACTGGACAGGCTCCGCCCCACCACAGTCCAGAACACACTCACACCAGTCAAAGCCTCAGTCACCCGCTGTCAGAAGTGGAACAGTGGTTTGACAAGAAAAAGAGGTCAGGATACCAGATATTGCTGTGGCAGACTGGGTGAGAGCTCGCCGACTGCACAAGGAAAACAAGATGGCATCATTTTGGTCCACTCCACAGCAAGTGGTCCGCCGACTGGGACCAGCCACATACCTCCTAGATGATGGCACCCGCTGGCACGCCAGCTGCCTTCAGAAGGTGCCAGCACCTCCTGCAATGTTAACTCAGAACAGCGGGGACATAATGCCACCCAGAGCGGAGCAGGAGGTCCTGGCACCTTCTGAAGACTGGGAGAGCTGAACTATTCCCCCCCAAACAAACCACATCTGGCAATCCTCTTGTGAATAGACAAGAGGATGGAATTTAGACAATTAAAATACTTTGGATATTGCTAACTAATTCGTAATTTATTCATCAGAATCCTAAGTCGCTTTGGACAAAAGCGTCTGTTAAATGACTAAATGTAAATGTAGTAATATGGTTCTAATCAGATGAGTCTCCTGACCATCCATGAGCACCATGAATTTAGCAGAGTCAGGGGACAGCAGCAGCATTAGGGGGCGCTCACATGAATTAGGACTAAGAGAGCTGAACTATTCCCCCCCAAACAAACCATAACAGCAACCTCCTGTGATAAAATAAACGAGAGAATGAAATTAAGCAGCCGGTAAGCGCACACATGGGCGATTGTCACTAAAGCAGAGGAACCACAAGTAAGGTTAGCAGATGAGGCACAATTGTTTATTTAGGCGAACCAATCAGGGAACTGAGCTCATGGCCTTCTGAGCATCAAGAATAGCCCGAACGTCAGGGCGAAGGTGGCTTTGAGGGTTAAAGGGGTCATATAATGCCATTTTGTACAAGCTAATATGATTCTTTAGGGTCTAAATTAAAAGTTGTAATACACTTAATTAAAAATTCTCTTTAGTATTGTAATTAAAAATTCTCATTAGTATTGTAAGAAAACACTCATTTTACCTGGTCAAAAACAGCTCTGTTTTCAGCACGCCGTTTAAGTGCATGTGTCTTTAAATGATAATGAGCTTTGCTCACCACGCCCCTCTGTTCTGTGCGTACACCATTTTTAATAATAACACAATAACCATAATGCGTTGTTCATTATAAACGTGGGATTATGAATTATATTGAGAACGTTGTACATATAAAACATGCCGTAATGTACCCTGAGTGTAAACAGCTGCATTCATCGTGAAGCGTGCAAGCGATTTGCAAAGATTAATATAAAGATAATATAAAGGTTAATAAAACCTCCTTTTTCTGGAGGCGCAACAGGAACACGAATAGTTGCTGCAAAGAAGCTAGCATCAGCAGTTAGGAGCAAACTGAATCTGTTTAAATAGGGCGCCCTGTTTTTATCGTAGCCATTAGCAGCGAGGGGAGTTGAACAGCTGATGCATCTCAGCTGAGCAGATCAGCTGATGAGACAGTGTTGTTGGCCAATAGCATTAGCAGCGTCTTGACTACCTGGCCTGCCAGAACTGACGCTTACGCTGAATTTAACTTTGTTTTCTGCTCATGATGATGGCGTTTTGATTATTATGTACATTGTTTGTTGGTTTTTAGTTGGTAAAATAGGTAGGCCTAAGTAAAATATAAAAATGGTCCAGACTTCAAGAGGAAAAGACAATTAGAAAATTACACTGGTCAAAATTAGAGAACTCTTTCAGATACCTCCAAGTTATTGGTGATAATGTGGCACCTGGTGCTAATTTCCTTAATTATCTGGCACACATTATTTAACTGGCAGCTAACCTTACAATTTTAAGCCGCTCTAAGGTGACTGAAATCCTACGACACCAGGTTGTCCAGGTGAAGGTCAAAGGGTTGTCCCTTTCAGCTATTGCAACAGAAATTGGTTGTTCCAAATCTGTGATTTCTAGAATGTTGAAGCTTTACAAAGACACTTGTTCATTCAAGACTATCCTTTGCAGAGGAGCATGTCGTGTGCGCAGAGAAGAACTGGTCAAAAGTTCACTTTAGTGATGAAAGTAAGTTTAATTTATTTGGGTCAATGGGAAACATTATGTTCAGCGTCAAACTGGGGAAAGATTTAACCCAAAGTGTGTAAGAAGTCAGTCAGAGGTGGAGGAGGAAGTGACATGGTTTGGGGGATGTTTTCTGCAGCAGGAGTTGGGCCTATTATACAGCTACATGGCAGGGTGAATGCAAATGTTTATCAGAACCTCCTTCGGCAACATGTGGTTCCTTCCTTGCAAGCATCTCCCAATCTGCCCGCAATTTTCATGCAAGACAATGCCCCATGTCACACTGCAAAACGGGTAAAGCAGTTCCTTGAAGCTCAGAACATTTACTGTAAATAATGAAAATGGCCAGCCCAGAGTCCTGATCTAAACCCGACTGAAAATCTTTGGAAAATCCTTGGCGACAAAGTTATGGCTAAGGAACCCACTACAGTTACCGAACTGTGGAAGAGACTGGATGAAGAGTGGACCAAGACAAGAAGAGCAGTGTAAGAATCTAGTTATGTCCTGTGGCCGCAGATGTGCTCAGGTCATTCAAAGCAAGGGCCTCTACACTTCCTACTAAATTTTGACTGCTGTAATCCTCAAATGTTAGTTGTAATGCTTTATTTTGTGCTGCAGTGGTTTTTGTTCTCTAATTTTGGTATACCCACAGCTAATATTCCTTCAAATTTCAAGCAATGAAGATTAACTATTTTTGAAAATAATCAAGTGTTTCTTAATTGTTCTCTAATTTTGATCTCTACTATATATTCTCTGACGCCACTGCTTTGGGTCTGAGGGCCCAATGTCCTCACCTTTTGGGGCTTTTCCATTGCATTGTACGACTTGGCTCGTTGTACGATTTGGCTCGGCATCAATGTATAAATAATGTTTTTTTTTTTTTTCCTGAAACGTTTTATTTGGACGTTTGTCAAATATTTTTTACATCTCACTATTTGCTATAGAATGTTCAGAGAACAATCAAAAGTAATGTTCCCATGTTTGCAGAATGATAAAATGAAATGTTCCATTAATGTTCATATAACCAGGAAAAAATTACTTAATGGGAACGGTAGAACATATTTTTGTTAGCTGAGTTACATTACATTCAAGGAAATTTTTTTTTTTTTTTTTTGAGCTACAGGAAGGCAATTATACCCGACACACCAGCACATGGGTGTCCAGTCCTTTTCCTGGATGGACTGTCCTGCAGAGTTTAGATCCAGCCCCAATGAACCAGTGAATCAAGCTCTTGGGGATCATTGAAAACATCCAAGCAGGTGTGCTAAAGCAAAACTCTGAAGGAATTCCCTCGAGGAGCAGGATTGGACACTCCTGTCCTCAAACAAAGCAATGTGTTAACTATTGAGCAACTGTGAAGTAATATCTTGTTACCACATTGAAGACAACACTTTAGCAACAGTATATTTTTCCACTTGCAAACACCACTCATGTTTTCTTTAGAAATCATAAAAATATAGTTTCCTGTTTATCCTCAAAAGCTGTTGATTTGCAGATTTATCTACATGTAAAAATAATGATTTTTAACTTTGACCATTTTAACACTGCTCTGCTATTTTTCCTCAAAAATAAAGCAGTTGGGCAGAGGAGAAGCTTTCTGACAGCCTCCTCAAAATGGCATCTGCAAATTACAGGCTGTTACGTTCTCTTAGCACCTATTAATTATATCAAAGATGTAAGCGGCCAGCCGCACTGTGATTTATTACACCACTAACTTGTTGTGTCACTCTTGGGATAGAGGGAGGAGCAGACGACAGGAGAGAGAGAGACAGCGGCACTGGACCTCGACGACCCAGACAACCCTCAGTGACCTCACCTGAGAGACAGACAGACACGGACAGTAAGACAGGTTTCTAGTTGACAGTTTGGCTCAAACCTGAAGCTCAAAATCAGAGCTGAAAACAGCCTCATACAAACAGACTCAAAGGCTAAGCTGACGATTTTACTTGTACACCAAAATAAACAAAAAGCCCCCAAATCCAATGAGCCAATAGTTGGCACAGCTGCAAAAAAAAAAAAAAGATAGTGGAAAACATATCGAGGGCTTCCTTGTGATCTCATCTCTAGTGTCTAAGCCTAATCCTAACAGATATTAAGAGATTCTCTCACACGCATCTACAAATTCACCTGTGGCCGATTAGATACTCATTATGCTCCGAATTGATGGTCACTTTCAAAATAACCCATTTGGTTTGAACCTGAAACACTCCATCAGAGCTCTTCCAATGACCTCGCAGCACAAGTCTGAACCATCCAATGCAATTGCTTGTTGTGGCAACCCATGACATTCATAATTAATTTTTACCCAGAGGATCATTTTTTCACGGTCTGTGGTTCATTCTGCCCCACTTATCCGCAAGAGAAGACTATGAACTTCTGTCAATTTACACCAGAGAGAAATCGATACATCAGCAGGTCGAAGGGCTATTAGGAACAGACAGTGGACTAGACAGTGGAAGATTGTATTAAATCACACACACATGCACACACACACAGACATACACATACCCATTGTGGACCCATCCACAACGCATCCCTGAAGTGCCAGCCTCATCAGCCCTGTGAAGGCCTCATCGAAATGACAGTCATCGGTACTGATCGTCAACAAACTCGTCTCCATACCGGCGTGATGACTCCGATCTTCAACCAGATGGAACAGGATAAATATTCTGAATGTTCTGATCCAATCTGACTTCTGACCTGTAATGCTGCCTGAATCATAATCATACACTGTTCGTTCATTGGCCAGAGGAGAACTGACCCCCGACTGAGCCTGGTTTCTTCCGAGATTTTTTTCTCCATTCTGTCACCCAGGGGCGTAGCCACCGGGGGGAACGGGGGGGGACACGTCCCCCTCACTTTTAGAAACAGGTGATTCTGTCCCCCGCATTTTTTTTTTGACCCAGCACCAATATTTCCGCCCGTGTTCTCTGATTTGTTACTTAGACTTGAGTGAATAACATTCAGCCAATCACAGCCCGAATCATCTCTTGCGCATGTCTACCATGAGCTTCAAATCTCTTGTTGCTCTTGCGAATCTTGTTCGTTGTGTTTAGTTACTTTGCTGTTTGGCCATCTGATTACATCCTTTTTTCAAACACGCACTGTAAGTATGTATGTCGCGATGACATGAATCACGCGTAAAGTTTCCTTGTTGATTTAATCAACGTAACGTAGAGTAAGACCGTCTACGTGTACGACAACAGAACCTGTATGGACCTTTTAATATAAAAATAAATATTATTTATAAAAATAAAAAATAACCAGGGAATCACCGAAAACGTGAGGATGATTCTGTTTTATTTAATTTGATGTAAGTGGCGATTGATAGCCTATAGTTGATAATAATATAGGCCTAATGTGCGCTGTTGAAGCTCGTGCAGTTATAACGTATTTTAGTTAAGAAACAATATATAGCCTTGGCTACACACTACCAGCTGTTTTCCTGAATGCCATCAAGATTGAAACCGTGACTGGTTTCATAAAAGTTCAATAAACAAATAGTTAAAATTAAGTCACTTACATTTGAGACACAATGACTGTTTTTGTTCTGTTTCAGCAGCGAAAATAGTTCCAAACAAAGATCACAGAAGAACCACCGCGCATTCCTCACAGCATTACTTGTTGCAGCAGCATTACTGAATGATTCAGCGCTTTGAACGAATCGGTTGAGTCAAAGATTCAATTACCCATTCATAAACTGCCTCATTCTGTATAAATCAGCCGTTTGAACACTTTCGAATGAATGACTCAATGACTCGCTCATTAAGACGGTCGCCTGCTGCCTTCTAGTGGCGGTTTAGTTTCATAAATTATCATTCTTGTCAACATTCCTTATTTGTATATTCAAAAATATTTAAAATAATCCAAATTAATACAGTTATAATTTTTCAATGTAAATTATTTAATTTGATTGGTAACAGCCTAGTGTCTTATTATTTTAATTGAATATATTGATTCAATTTAAGAATTTGAAATGAAAGATGGAGCATACATTTAGGCTAATAAAATTAGGGGGGAAATGCCCTTTTTAAAGGTACAAAAAAATTAGTGTTTTCAAACAGTGATGTAATGAAACATTGACAATTTAAGTTTGAAGGGAGTAAAGCCTCTGTTTAGGCTATTAAGGAAATGTAATTTTGCCAAAAGAAGAACTTTTATTTTAAATAAATGGTCATTTTAAATCAGCCTACTTCAGTGTGATATGTTACCATATTAGTATGCTTAACACTGAGAATTTGAATAATTGTAATGTGATGATCAGATGCAGATATCTAAATCAGAGAATATCATCGGGCGGTTTGCGGGTGGATTATTTATTTTTAACAGTGACTCAAAGTGCACCAGATTAATGAATTTATCTTTAAAATGTACAACATTTTCTTACGGGGGGCATGCCCCCGGACCCCCCTAGAGGTACCGAGCTCCACCCACAAAAATAATGTGGGAAACACATTAGGGTATATGATGATCTACAAAAAAATACACATTTAATTATCTTATTATTAAAATACATTATTAGGATTTTACCACCTCTGCCTCATTTTGAGCCAGGAAAAACCCTGTTATGAACATCACCTTTGGGTCACATCCTATGTTCACATACAGCTTTTGTCCCCCCCACTTTTATAATGGCTGCTATGCCATTGGCTGGTTAGATCCAGCCTTGCAATCAAAGATTCATGAACAAGGTGCAACGGATATTGACGAAGCTCTTATTGTTGCATGCCGATGTGAAAGGGCCCGTGCAGCTATGCAACTACATGTTGGGTCAACTCAAGTGCCCCAAACCCAAACTCAAGTGGCTATGGTGCAATCCAATCACAATGATGGGGAAATCACTCAGGGCAGTGGAACAGTAACGTTGACCGTGGATGAGCTGAAAAATGATGTGCACCAACTACAAGACAAAAAATTCTCATCTTACAGAATGTTTGGAGTGCTGGGAGTGGAACAGAATTTCTTTAGTTAAGGAGCAGCCCAGGATAACACGCAGCCCTTCTCCAACATACCACAGTTCACATTATCATTCTGATAATGCCCATGCACCTAATAGACCGCACAAGGATGTTGCGGTGCTGAAGGACTAGCATCGCACAATGCCATGTGACAATGATGACTCATGGGGAGGTGACAGAGCTAGGCCCTATAATTCTCCAAGGGGTGCCCAATGCAGTCAAGACCGCAGGTATCACACTGACTACAGACGGCCCCGTAGCCCTAGTCCTGTCCGGCAGTGGAGTAGAGATGGGAGCTCTCAGAGCCGACGCAGTGTACACTTTAGGTCACCTGACAGCCAGCAGTCATTCAAACAACAGCCGGGAAACTTCCATTAGCTGATGTTGAGGGGCACACATCAGCTTCAGCCTCCTGGCCCCACACTGATTTTACAGTATTTAATACAAATGATGAGCACACACAACACCATAACAAGGTGTCAGCAAATGTGTTGGCGATTGTGGAAGGAGTGGAGGTCTCTGCCCTCGTGGACACTGGCTCTACTATTTCCATTGTGGGGGAAGATTTTCAACATTCGCATCCCATGTTAAAAAAACGGCCAATGAAATCTTCCATGGTACTTGCACATTCTGTCACTGGGCAGTGTCTGGACACCTTAGGTGTCTTAGTGCTAGGCATGAGACTTATTAATTAAGAATTACTGCAACATGATTTCCAGGTTGTTAGAGGTGCACATCATCCAGTCATCCTTGGCTGGGACTTCCTACAAAAACACCAAACTACCAGCATGGAGTGAAACGATTATCACAGAGTGCATGGCAGGAACAACAGCTGTATCTCCTGTGCCAACTGAATACACAGGTATCCTGTAGCCCAACCCGCCTAGTAATGTGGCCTTTGCGCACACCCTCAGTGAGGTTCAAAATGGTCTGACTGTAGTGTAAGTTCTGAACACCACAGAAGAAGACATCGAACTCCATGCAGGTCAACATCTTGGTGAGTTTTACTTTCTTCTATTGACACAACAGTTTTGGAGGGAGAATGTTGCAATGTCTGCACTGCCCCAGCTGTGTCAATTGATAATTCTAACCTGTCTACATCTCAAGTGGAATCCTTAACAGAGCTGCTTACTAAGTATTCTGAAATTTTCAGTAAAAACTCTGATGACCGAGGTAGGACCGGAATAATGAAGCATAGGATTCGGACAGGGGAGGCTATGCCAATCAAACAAAGGCCGTATCTTGTGACACCCGAAAAAAGACAAGAGAGACAGCAACAAGTGACAAAGTTCTTAAAAGCAAATGTCATTGAAGAGAGTTATAGCCCCTGGGAAGCACCCATAGTTTTGGTACACAAGCGGGATGGCAAATGGCGAATCTGCCTGGATTACAGAAAACTCAATGCTGTAACCATAAAAGACTCTCATCCACTTCCAAGAGTCGACGATGTATTAGATGCTTTATCATGATCTGCTTGGTTCTCTTCAATAGACTTGCAGCATGGGTATTGGCAAATTGAATTGGAAAAAGAAGATTGTGAAAAAAAAAAAAAAAACGCTTTTACCACAGGTAGTGGGCTGTGCCATTTTAAAGTTATGCCCATGTGTCTGACAAATGCTCCAGCAACTTTTCAAAGGTTAATGGAGATGGTCCATCGTGGGCTGCCTTGGAAAACTTGCTTTGTGTATTTGGATTTTATTTTTTATTGTATTTTTATTTGAAAAACAAAAGGGACAATACCTATTAATGAACATTTTCACAAATGTAAATATGTCAGATTATAGCCTTAGGCTAATTTCCATTGGCAGACCCCCTGGCAGGTTGGTGTTACACACAAGTTAGTAAATACATACTGAGACACTATATACAGCCTATATACAGAAAGACAAGGACAAGAACAGTGATCACATCATGTTAGAACAAACAATAACAACAAGAGTGGACAACAAAGGACATATAGAAAACAGGAACGCATCGACTGTATTGCACAAACCACAATTTTGCACATGCCCTGACTGACCTGATATTGCACTGACCCATATTACACCATTCTATATTGCATTGACCCGCATTACAATGACCCCTATTGCACAACCCATGTTATACTGACTCTTATTGCACAACTCGTATTACACTGATAATTGTATCCCTTTTTGTAATACACTAACTCTGTTTTACGTCTGATATATAATGATTAACTAAACATGATCACATGTTTGTGTGTCCCTCAGCCACACTTTTAAATGACTCCTAAAGGTAGGATGACTTGTGCCTTCCCTCATTGACAGTGGAATACTTTTCCAGAAGCTCACTCCCTGATATGACAGGACGTTCTGTGAAAAGGCGGTCTGCCTAAATGCCAATTCACAATCACCTCTCATAGTGGCTCTAGTCACTCGAGACCCGGCAACACTGCAAGACTTTTGTTTAATAAAATCACTCAATGGTGGAGGCGCCAGACCATGTATAACATTGTAGATTAGACAGGCTGATTTCAATAATTTGAAATTAGCAAAATTTAAAAACTTATATTTATCTCAAATTTGACAATGGTGATATGATGAAGGTTTCTTGTCTAATATTATCAATGTTCTTTTGTAGCAAACTTCAATTGGTCCAATAGCAGCATGACTCGTATAGGACCAACTTGTGATACAGTACTCAATATGAGCCAGTATCATAGAGTGCAGGAATGTAATCGCTGCTGTATCTGTTAATGATGTACGAATATGTCTAAAGTTCCGTATATATTAACATTTACAGTTTTCACTACTTTTTTAACGTGTTTTTTAAAGGATAATTTCGAGTCTATTAGCACTCCCAAATACTTAAATTCCTCAACATTAATTAATTCTTGTCCACCCAAGCGAACTTTTACTGCGGCCATGGTTGTTTTAGGTTTACTAAAAAACATTGATACGGTCTTTTTAACATTAAGGCACAGGCATGAATCATTCAGCCATTTTTGTAAGTCATTTAAGGCTAATGAAAGCTGATGGGCTGCATCATCAGCACTTTTGGCTTGTGTAAAAATTACCGTATCGTCTGCATACATAATCATGTCCACATTTTTGCACACATTGGGCAAATTATTTACATAAAGTGAAAATAGCAAGGGACCTAAAATTGATCCCTGAGGGACACCTTGCGTATAGTGAAGATAGGGTGACTTACTATTCTTTATTTGCACGCATTTTCTATCTGATAAATAATACTGTATCCATTTAACGGTTTGATTGCTAAAGTTAAATGTTGACAGTCTAGACAAGAGCTTAAGGTGATTCACAGTATCAAACGCACGCTTAAAGTCAACAAAAACAGCTGCAACATAACTGTTCTTGTCTAAATAAGACTTCACCTTCTCAACAAAAAAACCCAGACAGCCGTTTCAGTTGAGTGAAGAGATTGAAATCCGAATTGCATAGGGTGCAAAACCGGATTGGAATCATTAAGATGTGCAATAATAGAGTTAGCGACCCACTTTTCTGCTATCTTTGAGAAGATAGGGAGTATGCTAATAGGTCAATAATTAGCAGGGTCTAACTTGTCACCCGATTTATATATTGGTATGACATTTGCTACCTTCCAACTCAAAGGGACGATTGCCTGCGTGATTGATAAATTAATAAGATGTGTCACATGCACCAAGATACAAGATTTATAATGCTTCAGAAGATTGGTATCAAATCCAAACACATCCCTTGCTTTAGAACTTTTCAATTTAGAGATTATGTTTTCTACTTCATTTTCTGTAATTATTTGAATATTAAACTTTGAATTTTGAGTTGAGGCATCCATATGGGGGTCGGTGTTGCCAATATTTTGTTGAGAGTCACAAGAATTAGAAAACAGTTGTGCAATCTCATCAATGGCACTTTGTAAATAATCATTTAATATAGTTGCTAGGCTGAGAGGCTCTGATACCAATTCATTGGCAAATTTGAGTTCAAGGTCTTTATCAGCATTGTGCTTACTTTTACCAAGGAGTTTGTTAATATTTTCCCAAATTAGCTTACAATTTCCTTTGGCACCATTAATTACAGTCATGAAAAAATTTGCTTTTGCCATTCTCAAAGTTTGTGTGACTTTATTCCTTGCGGATACAAAATTTAATCGATCAGTAGTTAATCCAAATTGTAATGATTTTTTAAGTAATTTGTCTCTGAGTGTCATAAGCTGTTTACACACTATTGATCCAAGGCAAGGAATAAACTTGTTTCTTTAAATGACCCGCTTTCTGAAACTGAAACAGAAACCCTTTAATAGAGGAGTATAGTAGATCACAACATTTATTAGTGTCATCACAAGATAGTATGCTAGACCAATCAAGATTATTTAGAGCTGCAGTTAAACGTTGTTCTTGGCTCTTTGGAAGGTTAGGTTCTTAGGTTTGTTTTATATTAGTGCTTTTACTGACACTTCTCAATCGTTTTTTAGTCAGCTTTCTAGAGAAGAATATGGCATTGTGGTCAGACAAGCCAGTCAAGAAATTGTATGTTTTTATCATTCTATCTAGTTTGTTAGAGAACACCAGGGGCCTCATTTATAAAACTGTGCGTAGGATCCTTACTAAAAATCTACGTACGCACAAAAGCCAAAAATAGCGTACGCAAAAAAATATTCAGATTTATAAAACCATGCGTACGCACACCTGCACACAATTTTCACTTTAAAAATCACAGCCTACCTGATAATTTGCGCTTATATTAAAAAGAGCAAGGACATTTGTGTTTTTTAAAAACCAAATCATGGCAGCAATGGAGAGCAAGGGCAAGAAGCGAAATTTCTCTGAGGCAGAAATAGAGGTTCTTGTGAGTGAGGTGGATGAAAGGAAGGCTATTTTGTTTGGTGGCCACAGCAGTGGAATTACCAATAAATAAAAATATTTAGAGTGGCAACACATAACTGCTGCGGTAAACGCAGTTGCTTCGGCAAACAGGACGGTTCCAGATGTAAAAAAGAAGTGGTCCGATCTTAAGGTGGGAGCAAAGAAACGGCTTGCCTCTCACCGACAGAGTGTGTGTGCGACTGGTGGGGGCAAAGGCGCCACCGATTTGTCCCCAATGGAGACCCGAATGGCCTCGATTCTCGGCCAAACCAGTGTGTGTGGCATTGTGTCTGAGAGGGAGGGAGACACAGATGTGCTGGATACAGGGGAACCAGGTAAAGAACTTTATTGCTTGTGTGCTCAATTAAACAAAATAAATTACACAATTGGTTTAGTCCTTATTCTTGCAGGGTCTGCGGGAGCCCAGTGTGACGAAACTCCCAGCGCAGAGTCTGCAGGGGCTATGGAGTTTCCCGAGGTCCCCAGCACAAGTGCGTCCCGACCGTATGGCACGGCTGGAAGTGGCCGGGTGCTGACTGAGGCTGTTCTGCAGACACAGAGAGACACCATTAATGCAATAACTGTAATCGCAGATGAGCTTAAGCAAATAAGGGTTGTGCTGGGTGACATTGCATCTACATTAAAAGATCTTGTTAAAAAATGAACCTTTGCACTGTTGTTCTTCACAAATGGCGCATTACTTCCTGACGGAGCCTTGCTCCCTGATGATGTCCTTCTTGTTTGGGAGGGGGGTGTGGGTCAGGCTCTTCATGCTGGTGTTGTGGTAGGTTGGGAGGAACAGGGATACCATTCATCAGTGCAATGTTGTGTAAAATAGCGCACACCATGATGATCTGGCATACTTTTTTTGGTTGATATAAAAGTCTACCACCCGAAGCATCAAGGCAACGCCATCTACACTTGAGGAGGCCAATGGCTCTCTCAACTACTGAGCGCGCACGAGCATGGGTATCATTAAAGTGCACTTCTTCTGCGCTCTGAGGGTTTGAGAATGGGGTGAGTAGCCAGCGCCTGAGCGGGTAACCGCTGTCACCTGTAAAGTATAACAGATTATTTGTACAATAGGCTTTAACTGTTATGTAAAAACAATTATATGCATTTACTTACCCAGAAGCCAGCCATCGCGAACGGCACCTGCCCTAAGTCGATTCCCTACACTGCTGTGCGCTAGAATAAAAGAGTCATGTGTAGAACCAGGCCATCGTGCCACAACATTCATTAGAGTCAAGTTGGCGTCACATATAATTTGCACATTTATTGAATGCACATGTTTGCGATTCACATAAATGAATTCATCTACATATGGAGCCCTTATAGCAATATGAGTGCAGTCGATTGCAGCGATTACATTTGGGAAACTGGACATTGCTGCAAATTGCCTTTTAATATTGGCCTGTTCTCCAACAGTGTAAGGAAACTTTATGTATCGATTGGTCATTTGAATAATCCCTTTCAAAACTGCAGGAATTAATGAGCTTAGGGATGGCTGTAAAATCCCAGACCTATGACAAATTAATAGGAATGTTAAAATCAATAAGGTTTTGCTTAAAAAAAAAAGTACACTTAGTTACCTGTCGCCTATTTCCCGCTGATATGTCCCGGTTGCCAAAAATCCTAAAACTGAAAGTACTTGGGTTGGTACCGGGATGGCGCGGTTCCGTGTTGTTGGTCTTTGTAATGCTGGGCCAAGTTCAGCACACAGATCCAAGAGCATGGCTCTAGGAAATCTAAAGCGGCTTATTAGACACTCATCATCATGGGCTAGGAAACCTCACGGTCCCTGAATACTCTTTCCCTCCGAAGTCTGCCATTGGCCTAGTCCTCCAGCAGTGCCAGCGCATCCATCATACAATATGCATTTAAGTGTTGCTGCAGTAGGCTATTTATGTTTTCAGCGATCAGATTTAATCATTTACACCTTATCACATTAATCACATAATGGGCCCTATTTTAACGATCTGAAACGCAAGTGTCAAAGTGCAAAGCCCAAGTAACTTTGTGGGCGGGTCTTGGCGCTGTTGCTATTTTCCCGGCGGGATAAATGACTCTTGCGCCAGGCGCAAATCTAAAATGGGTTGGTCTGAAGTAGCTTCATTACTCATAGGTGTGGTTTGGGCGTAACGTGAAATAAACCAATCAGAGCATCATCTCACATTCCCTTTAAGAGCAGGCGCGCTTTTTCTAAGCGGATTCCTATTATAACGGCGGATTTGCCAGACGCGCGCCAGGAGCGGTTCACAGCCAAGGAGAGCAACGCTCTCGTCAGGGACGTTGGGGATGGAGAAACCCACCCAAATTAACTTGGGTTAAAAAGGCGTATGATAATTTGGGTAAATGTGTAAGCTAGATGTATGCTTTTATAATAAATTATCTATCTATCTATCTATCTATCTATCTATCGTAATAATGTATGATTTGCAAAAATGAAAACTGCTGCTTCTTTGTAATTGAGAGAATCAAAGTGTATGCGCGTTGTGCACACGCTACATTGATTATGGCCAAGCATGCGCCCTTAAAATAGCATATTAATAACATGCGCAACGCGCCACTGATTTTAAACAATTTTTTCCTGGTTAGTGGCGCAATTGTATTCTAAACCTGCAAAATAGCATGAAGGAACGTTTGCGCTGGAACACGCCTCCTTTTTTGCGCTGAACCGCCCAGGGAGCGCAAGTTCATTCCCTAGTTTAGCGACGTGCTTCAGTGGAGGGAAAAGCGCGCTTTGCGCGGGTGCAAAATAGGAATGATACATGTGTCGGTGTACAAAGTCAATTGCGCTGGGTGCAAGATAGGGCCCAATGAGTGATAGGCCTACATCCATTTAAGAATGGAAGTGAAAGAAATTAAATTTACGTACTTTCAGCATATAGTTCCTTTTATGTCTTTAAACTAAACATGCATGTATGTATCTTTAGGACCCATAATGGTGATTTAATGTTATTTGTATTTTTTGTTGTAACCGGGACCTATGAGCAACTTGTAAATATTGTAAATATTTCAATATGTCAAAGTAAATTTTGTCATTTTGCAAAGGGTTAATTCCCTTTATCCGCAGTCAGTTCCTCAACTCACCATCAGTGTCGCCAAACTGCTTTGTCTTCAAAATGTGCGTACGCATGGGTCAGGATTTGCGTGTAGGTGCGCATATTTTCACGTCAAGTTTTTCTTTATAAATCCCACCTTTTGCGCAGGAACTGGCGTACGCATGTTTTCAGCCCCGTTTTGTGCGTACGCAAGCTTTATAAATGAGGCCCCAGGTCTATTAGAGTTTTAGATCGATTTGTTATTCCAGTGGGATCACTGATCATTTGTGTTAGTCCAAAATTATCTGTAATGTCTTTCAGTTTCTTTCTGTCACTTTTGTTGTCCCAATTTACATTTAAGTCTCCCATTAGAATAACCTCATTATTAAAGTCACAACAACTCAGAAGTGCCTTAAATTGATCATAAAAATCTACTTACGCTGAAGGCGGGCGATAAAGACATAAAACAGTAAATGACATTTCTGCTGAGAGTGACACTTTAACTCCAACACATTCAATTGGGATTTCATTATGTAATGATACCACTGCTTGTGGGGAAGAGGGTTTAAGCCAAGTTTCTGAAAGTCCCAAGAAATCTACATTTGAGTTAATGAGAAGATGCTCCAATTGTTCCCTCTTAGGGGCCATACTGCGTATGTTCAGATGGCCACCTAAGAGCCCTTTGTTTTTACACTGTGGATCCCATATAGTCCTGGCTTGATTAACGTCAGATATGAGTGCATTCGAAGTCATTCGAAGTACAGTGCGTAGCATTACAGTCTTCTTCCTCTGCTCTGCTCTGCGCTCTCATCTATAGGCCACCTAACTCTGATAGTGCTTTTATAAGTGACTTTTTAGAATTTTTAACTTCTGTTGTTTTGTTGTATGATCGTATGTTATTATTGGGTGATTTTAATATTCATGTTTGCTGCCCCGGTCGTTCCTTGGTTTCTGAGTTTTGTAATGTTTTGGACTCATTTGGATTTACGCAATACATGAGTCAACCAACACATGTCCGCTGTCATACACTTGACCTTATTATGTCATATGGGATCCCTGTAGATAATGTATTTATTGAAGATGCTTCCTTCTCTGATCATAAGCCCATTATTTTTACGATTCCTGTTGTGAGTTCAGCCTTGGTTAAGAAGCCTGCAGGCTCTTTTTCTCGCTTTATAAACCCTCGTACCGCCTCTCAGTTTAGTGAGAAATATCTAGCTAATACTACTGAGTCGTCGATCTTGAATGCTGAGTCTTTCTATGGCCCTGACGATATACTTTCTCTGTTTTACGCAGCTTGTTCTGATATTTTAGATTTGATTGCCCCTTTGAAGATGAAGCAAACAAAGCAAAAACTTTATTATTGGCTGGATGACAATGCTCGTTCGCTCAGACAGGCTTGTCGTAAAGCGGAGAGGAGGTGGAAGCGCGATCGGTTAACAGTGTCATTTGAGATCTTTAAAGAGTGTCTGATTATGTTCCAGAATGCTGCTAAGTTAGCTAGATCAAAATATTTTTCCGAATTAATTGCTAAACACTTTCATAAACCTAAGATTTTATTTTCTACAATAAATTCAATAACTAATCCAAGTTGCCAATTTCACGGGGAAGCCTCGGCAGAACTCTGTGAGAAATTTTTTAAGTTTCTTGCTGATAAAGCGGCATTTATTCGTTCATCCTTCACTTTACATCTTTCAGATCAGTTTTTGAATTCGTTGGCTAGTCAGTTTTTCTTTTACAATTTTCAGCACGTCTCTTTAACAGAACTAAATGACCTGGTTAACAAGATGAAGATAACGACCTCACCACTTGACGTCATTCCATCAGAGATTTTAAAAGCAGCTTTTCCTATAATCGGGCCCAGTGTTCAAGTGTTGATTAATTCATCTTTGAACACTGGGGTAGTCCCAAATAGTTTCAAGCATGCGGTCGTTCAGCCTTTGCTTAAGAAACATGGTTTGGATGAGGGTTGCTTGAATAATTTTCGACCTGTCTCTAAGTTATCATTTTTATCAAAACTTTTAGAAAAAGTTGTGTTGTCTCAATTGAACTTGTTTTTAAATACAGCCAAGTTATTAGAACCTCTTCAATCTGGTTTTACTGCCCATCATAGCACAGAGTCTGCCTTGCTAAAAGTGCTCAATGTCGTTTTAATTGCAGTTGATGCTGGTAAAAATGCTGTATTGATCCTACTTGATCTTACAGCTGCCTTTGATACTGTTGACCATAATATTCTTATTAGGCGTCTAGAGCATTCATTTGATATTAAGGGTATAGCCTTGAAGTGGTTTAGTTCTTATCTTAGAGACAGGTCCTTTTCTGTGGAGATAGGCAATTTTTCTTCATCTTCTACCCCTATTTTTAGTGGAGTACCTCAGGGCTCCATCCTGGGTCCGCTTCTTTTTAACTTGTATATGCGTCCACTGGGGGATATTGTTAGGAAGCATAATATTAATTTCCATTTTTATGCTGATGATACACAGCTGTATCTCCCTTTGAAAGCCGGCGAGTCCATTCAGACCTTGATGGATTGTATTTGGGACATTAAGGAATGGTTATCGATTAACTTTCTCCAACTTAATGAGGACAAAACAGAAGTTATTGTTTTTGGCCCACCGAAACTGAGAAATAATCTTACTAAGGAACTGGTTAATCATTTTTCCTCAGTTTCGATTTTTCCCCCAGGAACCTTGGTGTCATTCTTGACTCTGAATTATGTCTAACCAAACAAATTAATTCGGTTGTAAAAAATTGTTTTTATCAGTTGCGGTTAATTTCCAAACTAAAATCATTTTTGTCATTTTACGATTTGGAGAAGGTTATTCATGCTTTTATTACTTCTCTACTGGATTACTGTAATTCCTTGTACTTGGGTCTTCCTCAGTCATCACTTGCTCGGCTCCAGATGGTCCAAAATGCAGCTGCAAGGCTGTTGACCGGGACAAAGAAATACGATCATGTCACCCCAATTTTAGCCTCGCTTCATTGGCTCCCGATCCATTTTAGAATTCAGTTTAAAATTCTGTTGTTTGTTTTTAAAGCTCTTAATGATCAAGCTCCCTTATATATTAGAGATCTTCTCTGAGATCTTCGACCTCAGAGGGTTAAGAGTCTGAAATAACTTACACGATTGATTTTTTTTGTTTTTTTTTTGTCTCCTTTAACCCCCTGAGGTCTCAGTCGTGCCGGCGCGATAGGCTCGTTTTGTTCCTTATCAGTGCAACAGAGACAAAAAATACTCTGTTGATTTTGATTTTGCACCTTCAATTGCTATTTTTAAATCTAAATTGAAAACTTATTTTTATTCCCTAGCATTTTAATTATCTCCTGATGCTGTTTCTGTCTGTTCTGTTTGGTTGTTTCTATGTTTTATTCTATTTGTTTTTACTTTGTTCAGCACTTTGGATAGCCCTGCTATGTTTAAATGTGCTATATAAATAAAATTTACTTACTTACTTAACCCTCTGGGGTCTGAGCTGTTTTCTGGGCCCTGGAGGTGTTCTGACATGCTCTGACATTTCTGGTTATTTCTGTTACTTGTGACATTTTCATGGCTAAAGTCTAATTACACTGTATTCAGCACAAACTCTGCTACAATAATATATCAACAGCATGTATGTAAAAGTTTGTAGTTTTGAGATAATGACATTTATGCGTGGTTTGTGAAAATACAAAAAAAAATTCTCACTGAAATAAGGCAATGAAACCCCTACTGATTATTTCTTCACAAGACTTTTGAAAATTGTATGACGTAGCCTAGAATATTTGCTGCAAAACTATGTGAAAATCACCCTGACTGCTCATTCAGAGAAGACAATATATTGATTTAAAATTTTTACAACGTGTTTTGTGTGAATAAGCCTTATGTGAGAGCTCATTAATATGTATGGCTTTTCTCACCTGAGAAAGACAAAGACACTCCCTAACGGCCCTATTAGGAGCTATCAGGCCCCTATCATTCTGAGCAACCTTGCACAATACTGTAAATGAGGAGATTTAAAAAAGAATGGCTTTTAGATTGTTTGGATTTATTTACACAACATAATCCAAATAGACACAACAAATGGCAAAAAAGCACTTATTGAAAGACAGAGACCTTTGTGCCATTCCTAAAAACATTGTACATACCTTTCATTTCCAAGGTGTTTGATTTTCACTTTACCATGTTCATGTTCCAGAGACTCATGTGAATGTTGAAGTCGGCAGGACTCAGTGGCATCTGGGCCCTGAAAAAAAAGTGAAAATACTGATATCAAGAGAAAGGCCTGCACGATTTTGGAAATAAATATTAAATTTTTCTGGTTAAAATTGCTTTTTAAAAATTCACACACACACACACACACACACACACACACACACACACACACACACACACACACACACACACAAATGTTTCCAACAATATATAATATAATGAACACCAGGTCTGTTGTGCCTTGTAGGCATAGGCTATGCGCAGTGCTGGGTAAAATAATAATAACAATAGATAGCAGTATAAATCTTCCAAAATATTTCAGTAACAACCAAGCTAGAGAAAAATATATTGATTATCATGTTACTTCAAATGTTTCCATTCGTTATGATGATATGAAATGATATAATAGTAAAAACATGAAGCCGTTTGGTGTGTTTTGCTTTTCAAATTTTCAAATGATACATTCAAACGCGATCGCGCTGCAAAATCTGATACATTCAAACGCGATCGCGCTCAAATATAAAACATTATGGTTACCATATACATATCTACGTTTGACCAGATATCCACAAACACAGTAGGCCTAACAGTAAACACGGGTCTAAATATTATAATATTCCCCATATATCTAGCAACAGTTCAACTGCAATGTGACATTTATGCAACAATAACAAACATGTAAGAATTTCTTACCTTAAATCTTTCTTGTCTTCAAATCGCGTTCTTCTTCTTCTGAGGTAGCCTAAATCCAATGTAAGCTCAGGCGCGTCTTTCAAACTCGACGAAAAGTGAAGTGAAGTGTTTTGGTGTTTTGTTGTTGAGGTAACGAGCGCGTTCGCGTTCCATGTGGAGATTTGCATGTGAATATCTTTTGCGCGAGTGGGCGTGGCCAAATTAACTTTAATGAGCAAGCGTTTGAGAAGCTGGACATCTTGTTGGTTTTATACAAATTACTTAAACAGAAAATATTTGTTTTCGTTTTGAACCCGATCATTTAAAAGTACACACTTAAATGTTTATAAAGGTGTATGGCTCATAAATGTGTGACAAGTATTCGCTGAGTTTTGTTTCAGTTTATAGACGTGCTCAAGAAAAAAAAGTTCACCGTGACGGAGAGGCAGAACGCACACCCTGTTTATTTTCTTTATTTTACAAAAGCACAATGTTTTGATTGTAAGTGGACACATACAAAAGTAGAAATATCACAGATTCTTTTTCTATATTTCTTTTTTCTGTATGACCATAAATGACGGAGTAATTTAAGTTTATAGTGCTACAATGTGGAGAAAATCCAGCAAAACGCGCCCGCGCGTTTGCCGACCTCAGAGGGTTAAGAGTCTGAAATAACTTACACGATTGATTTTTTTTGTTTTTTTTTGTCTCCTTTAACCCCCTGAGGTCTCAGTCGTGCCGGCGCGATAGGCTCGTTTTGTTCCTTATCAGTGCAACAGAGACAAAAAATACTCTGTTGATTTTGATCTTACATACTTGTGTTTTACATCACTCGATCCTGTTAAGTGTGTATTATTTTTGTGTATACTCACAATAAAAACAAAGTGTTGTGCTTTTTGCCAAATAAAGAAAAATAAACATGATGCGAGTTCTGCTTTCTCTCTGTCAGTGTAGTCCATTCTGAAACGCGTCCGAAAATGAACTGTAACTCAGCGAATTCTCAGTCAAACAGGCATACAGACACACAGGCATGAAGCTTGAATTCTCTTCTTTTAAATTAAGTAATTTTTATATAAAAATATATTCTCAGTTTATGTAATATGTATGAAAAGAGAGAGATGTCAGCCGTTCTCATGTCAGCTCATTAAGTTTTAATGTGACTCCGCCCACGGAGAGCGTGCGCTATTCAAACGCAAATAATCTGAGGTGATCCAGGCAGACCCGTGAACGCCTACATCAGCTGGATAACACACACAGCGAGTTTACTTTCAGACTCATGTACTTTACGACGTTGTGAGGAATAATACTATCTTGATAATAATCTTGGAAAATTTACCTCAGAAGTGCTGGAAGTTTCATTTCGAGGAGCAAAGGGATCCGGCTGAGGAATAAGTCAGTTCTATATCTGCTTTGTTCTAATCGCAAGTGTCTGTACACGCTGAATGAATGAACGCCAAATGCGTGCTGTTATGTAGCTACAGCTGGCAAAAATACTGTTTAAAAATGAATCGCGTTTCTGTGTGTGAATGAATGAACGCACAGATGCGCGCTGTTATGTAGCTACAGCTGGCAATAAGATTGTTTAAAAATGAATCACGTTTCTATGTATGAATGAATGAACGCACAGATGCGCGCTGTTATGTAGCTACAGCTGGCAAAAATACTGTTTAAAAATGAATCGCGTTTCTGTGTGTGAATGAATGAACAGCTTTTACCAAACTCTATTGCTATACTGAGATGAGTAAAAATCGGATAGATTATAAAGTTTTTACTGCAAAATACTGCCACATCAAATAAGCTTATAATGTTGCCAATTTCTGCTCATATGAGTTGAATTGCGTATGATAAAATGTATACTTTAGTTTTTACAAAGAAAGATTACACTGGAAATATTGTTACAATTCTAATTGTTGTTGTAATTGTATAACCTTTTGTCATGGGGCGCTAGAAAATAGTCAAGGATTCAGATGCGAGTGAATAGGTATTTATTACAGTCAAAAAGAGAAGACAAGAGGCTCAATTTGACAGGCAGAATTCACAGGAATCACTCAGTGTAGAAATAGCAGATAATTCTCATGCGAGCTCAGTGTAGAAATATCAAATGATCCTCAGGCAAACTCAGATTGGAGTGGCAGATAATCCTCGGGCAACCTCAGGCAGACTTGGTAACGCAGGGACTCAGTAGGCGGAATGCAGATCCACGTGGAAGAGATGATCCTCTGTGAAGCGTCGTAGAACCAACACAGAAACAGGACTGGAACAGGAAAACAAAAGCACAGATCCAGGAGAACCTCCACAACCATCTGACAAAGACAAGACGAGTGATCAAACAATAAATAGGACATCCTCATTCAGAACAGCTGGCGCTGATCGGCTCATCAGTGGATAACGAGCCAGCTGATGAGCCGCGCCCATTCACTCAACACGCACACACATAGCGAGGGAGAGTCAATGAATCCATGAACCGGGACACCTTTTTAATAAAATAGCACAAAAAAAAAAAAAAAAAAAAAAAAAAAAATATATATATATATATATATATATATATATATATATATATATATATATATATATATATATATATATATATACAAGGATAGATGTAAACAAAATCTTAAAAGGTCAATATAAGCCTTCTCTTTAAATAATTTTATTATGCTTTATTAGTGACACATTTGTATAGAGAATATATTCCAAATCTGAAAATACAGAATGAGAACAATTAACTGCACAATTACTAGAAATGTTTACCTTGGATATTATACAATTTGCAAGTACAATTTGTGGAAAAAACAACAACAACTGTGAACCAATTACATATATATATATTGTCCTTGCATTCTTTCTTGTGGCTCAGTCTCACATCTGAATGAAAGGCTCATTACATATGCAGCCTCACATTATGCGGGGGCCCATTGTCTCCTCAGGTGTGAATCACGCCCACCCGCATATTGCCTTTCCAAACAAAAAGTGTCGCACAAAATTTAAATCAATGTATTGTTTTATGTGAATGATTAGGAAGGATGATTTTCACATCATTTTGAAGAAAAAACTCTAGGCGACAAAATGCATTATTCAGAATATTATTGACACATATTTAGTATGTGTTTTGTGGCCTTATTTCAGACATTTTCATTTTTTGTTTTTTCAATAACCATGCATAAACATTATTTTCTCAAAAATACATACACGTACATACATGTTACTCACATATTATGGTAGCCCTGTTTGTGCTAAATAGAGTGTAATTACACCTTTGCCATTAATATGTTTATAAGCAACTGAAAAAAGCACAAATTTAAGAGCATGTCAGAACATCTCAAGGACCCCAAAAACACCTTAGACCCCAGAGGGTTAAATGCTTTACAAGGCATAAATAGTCCTCAATTTAGATGAGCTCGATTTGGCCAACGCATATGGCTCAGTTCCACACAGGTTGATTGATTTCGCCTTGGAGTTCTTCCATGTCCCGGGTTGTGTAAAGAACATCATTGCCAGATACTTCAGCAACCTGCACATGTGTTTCACACTAGAGGGCTACACGACAGGATGGCAGCAGTTAGAACGTGGAATTGCGATGGGATGCGCCATCTCCCCCATCCTGTTTGTGATGGCTTTCGAGGTAATCCTCATAGGGGCCAGGCAGGTAGTTGGAGGTATCAAATTACCATCTGGTGTGAGGCTACCACCCTTGAGGAGCTACATGGACGATGTGACAAGCATCCTTCAAACGGCTCCTTGTACAAACAGGCTCCTCAGGCGCTTTGATGAACTTCTCACATGGGCGAGGATGAAGGTCAAGGCGGAAAAGTCAAGAAGCCTGTCGATAAGGAAAGGTGTAGTGCAAGTCCAGAACAGCCTTGTCACAGGAGGGGGAGCCCATTCCACGGCAGGTCGAAAAACCACTGCGAAGCCTAGGGAGGCTGTACACGGCAGACTTGTCAGACAGGCAGATGGGAAAGATAGCCAAACATCAACTCGCAGAAGGTCTGGCAAAGATTGAGCAGAGTCAACTGCCCGGGAAGCACAAGGTGTGGCGCTATCAGCGTATCCTGTGTCCCCTTAAGGTCTGCGAAATCGCTTCATCACATGTCAGCAGAATGGATAGCCTAGCCAACAACTACATCCGCAAGTGGCTAGGCTTGCCCCGATGCTTTTCAGACACAGGGCTCTTCGGTCGGAGCATGCTGGAGCTCCCTATCAAATCCATCAGCCTCGGGTATATGCAGGAAAAGGCTTGCCTTGTGCTGGAACTAAAGAACTCAGCAGACCCGCTCATAAGGAGTGCGAACGTCCCCATCTGCACAGGCCGCAAATGGAAGGCGCAAGCAGAGGTGGAGCGCGCCATCGCCAGTCTGCAACACAGAGAAGTGATGGGGGCTGTCCAGACCAGTCGTGCTGGGCTGAGCTGGGGAGCAGCTCAGCAATTCTGGTCCAAAGCTACCAAGAGACAGCAGAAGATCATGGTGGTGGACGAAATCACCAGACTGGAGAAGGAGCGTTTCCATCTGAAGGCAATATCCCAGGGCACGCAAGGAGCCTGGACGAGATGGGATGCTAACATCAACAGGAGTATTACCTGGGCGGATATCTGGAGGACGCCTCAATCCAGGCTCAGTTTCCTGTTGAGGGCGACCTACGACACCCTTCCATGCCCTAGGAACCTCACACTGTGGTATGGTGATGAGGTGGGCTGTCATCTGTGTGGGAGCGCCAAGGCAAGTCTCCAACACACTTTGTCAGGATGCAGAGTGGCACTGACCCAGGGAGGCTTCAGGTAGCGCCATGATACAATCCTAACGAAACTGGGCGAGATCCTGGAGGGCTGTAGGGTGGCAGCAAACCAGTCACCGGCAACAGAAGAGCATGCCCTGACAGGATTTGTAAAGCCTGGCGGTATACATCTATTTCCTGAGAAGAAGAGCAGCATGCTAGCACCTGGTAAAGAGTGGCAGATGCTGGCAGACCTTAGGAAACAGCTGGTCTTTCCAAGAGAGATCATGACTACCACTCTCCGACCAGACATAGTCATGTGGTCCACAGTGGCGAAGCGAGCCCTCCTCATTGAGTTAACCATCCCCTGGGAGGAGAATATGGCTGCAGCTCACGAAAGGAAGCACCAGAAGTACGCCGAGTTAGCAGCGGAGTGCAAAGATGTTGCCTGGAAAGCAACTGTTCACCCTGTGGAGATCGGCTGTCGAGGATTCGTGGGCAAAGCAGCAGTCCAGCTGCTACACGGAGTGGCCGTAACAGGCTCAAGGCTGAGGAAAGCCACGGGGGTGCTGGGAGAGGAAGCAAAGAAAGGGAGCTACTGGCTTTGGTTGAGGAGGAAAGAAATGAGGTGGGGATCATCACCCCAGTGAAGGCAGCTGCAGGGGGTGGCGGGGAGACGTCCCAAGCATGGCACCGCCCCATTTTTTGCTTATTTGAAACATGCCCTGTCTCATCCACCTATTGTCTCTTTCTCAGATTTTCACCGGCCGTTCCATTTGTACACAGATGCATCTGCATCAGCTATAGGAGCTGTCCTTGCCCAGGAAAAAGAGACACAAGAAACACTGGTAGCTTATGCCAGCCATGTCCTCACCAAGGCTGAAAAGAAGTGGTCTACGTATGATAGAGAACTTTGGGCAATTGTGTGGGCTGTCAGACATTTCCGCCACTATTTGTACAAGCAGCCCTTCTTCATCATTACGGACCACAAACCCCTCCTGGGCCTGAGAAAAATCCCTATTGAGAGTGATCGCACTGTTCGACGAGCCCGCTGAGCCCTTGAATTGGATCCATTTGAATGGACGGTCATACACAGAAAAGGACAAAGTCACGCTAATGCCGACGCCCTGTAACTTCATCAAGAATCCGGCTCAGAATTTGAAAATGCAGCCTTTTTGTCTGATAAGCCTGATCTTAGCACACCACTGTCCAATACTGGCGGCTGTCGATTATCAAGTATGCAGGAACCGAAAGACCAGGTTCAGTTGGTCGGCCTGACCCATGATATACCAAAATCAACCGCCTGTGTTGAGCAAGAAACTGGGAGAACCTCCTCTCTCATTCTGCAGCTGGCTACTGCTGAATCGAGTTTCAAAGAGCAACAAAAACAAAATCCAGTTTTAAAGGAAACTGTGAGTTGGAAGCTCAGAGGCCACAAACCACCATATAGGAAGATGAACAGATGGTCGCCTAAGGAGAGAGCTTTGTGGAAAGAATACTTCAGGTTAACCCCACACAATGGTCTCCTCTGTCGTGAAATTGTTAGTCCAGTCACCAAATCTGTGATTTTTCAGTTCATTGTACTTCAAAACTTAAGGGAACAAGTCCTTCAGTCCCTCCATGGCAACCCTATTGCTGGTCATCTATCAGCCGAAGAATTCTTGCAACAGACACAACAGCTCTACTTCTTGCCTTTCATGTCCCGAGACATACGCGAGTGGTGTAAGAAGTGCGTTCCTTGTGTTGCCCGACGCACTCCAATCCCTGGTCAAAAAGCACCTATGAAAACAGTTGTAGCAACAGCACCATTTCAGAAAGTGGCCGCAGATATTCTTGAACTTCCTGTTACACGTCGAGGAAACAGGTATGTTCTTGTTGTTCAAGACTATTTTTCCAAATATGTTAACCTTTATGCTGTTCCAAGGCTACAACAGTGAAAATTTTGTCTGAAAGCATGGCATTCCAGAGGTCTTACATACAGACCAAGGGCGACAATTTGAGTCAGACCTTGTTAAACATCTCTGCCAAATGTTGGACGTTCATAAGACCAGAACCAGCCATACCATCCACAATGTGATGGTATGGTTGAACGTTTCAATAGAACCCTCATTGATCAGCTGGCCAAGGTCTTTCAGCAACAAGAAGGGGGATGGGATAATTACCTTAGCCAGGTGGCTTTAGCGTACAATACTAGTCCCCATTCGTTGACTGGCTTCACTCCCTTTTTCCTCAGGCATAGTAGAGAAGCCAGATTGCCGACTAACCTGCTGTTGCCAAATTGTGTACCGCATTCTCCATCCAATTCACCGTCAGATTATGCTGTTAACCCTTAACCCTCTGAGGTCGGCAAATGCGCCCCCGCGTTTTGCTGGATTTTCTTCACATTGTAGAACTATAAACTTAAATTACTCCGTCATTTATGGTCATACAGAAAAAAAGAAATATAAAAAAAGAATCTGTGATATTTCTACTTTTGTCTGTGTCCACTTACAAACAAGTCAAAACATTGTGCTTTTGTAAAATAAAGAAAATAAACAGGGTGTTCGTTCTGCCTCTCCGTCTCGGTGAACTTTTTTTTCTGGAGCACTTCTATAAACTGAAACAAAACTCAGCGAATACTTGTCACACATTTATGAGCCATATACCTTTATAAACATTTAAGTGTGTACTTTTAAATGATCGGATTCAAACTGAAAACAAATATTCTCTGTTTAAGTAATTTGTATAAAACCAACAAGATGTCCAGCTTCTCAAACGCTTCCTAATTATTTTTAATTTGAACACGCCCACTCGCGCAAAAGATATTCACATGCAAATCTCCACATGGAACACGAACGCGCTCATTACCTCAAAAACAAAACACCAAAACACTTCACAAGTCTCTGCTTTTCATCGAGTTTGAAAGGCGCACCGTGAGCTTACATTGGATTTAGGCTACCTCAGAAGAAGAAGAACGCGATTTGAAGACAAGAAAGATGTAAGGTAAGAGTTCTTACATATTAGTTTGTTATTGTTGCATAAATTTCACATTGCAGTTGAACTGTTGCTAGATATATGGTGAATATTATAATATTTAGACCCGTGTTTACTGTTACTGTGTTTGTGGATATCTGCTCAAACGTAGATATGTATATGGTAACCATAATGTTTTATATTTGAGCGCGATCGCGTTTGAATGTATCATATTTGATACATTCCAAACGGCTTCATTTTTTAATTATTATCTCATTTCATATCATCATAACGA
Organism: Scardinius erythrophthalmus; assembly: GCF_964197995.2. Lineage (NCBI taxonomy): Eukaryota > Metazoa > Chordata > Actinopteri > Cypriniformes > Leuciscidae > Scardinius > Scardinius erythrophthalmus. The sequence continues at coordinate 14,695,861 of NC_138222.1, read as the reverse complement.
ATGGAAACATTTGAAGTAACATGATAATCAATATATTTTTCTCTAGCTTAGTTGTTACTGAAATATTTTGGAAGATTTATAGGCTGCTATGGTTATTGTTATTATTATTTTATGCAGCACTGCGCATAGCCTATGCCTACAAGGCACAACAAACCTGGTGTTCATTATATTATATGTTGTAGGAAACATTTGTGTGTGTGTGTGTGTGTGTGTGTGTGTATTCTGTGAATTTTAAAAAGCAATTTTAACCAGAAAAATCTAAAATGTATTCCCAAAATCGTGCAGGCCTTTCTCTTGATATCAGTATGTTCACTTTTTCTTTTTTTTCAGAGCCCAGATGCCACTCCTGCTGACTTCAAACATTCACATGAGTCTCTGTACATGAACCTGGTAAAGTGAAAATCAAACACCTTGGAAATGAAAGGTATGTACAATGTTTTTAGGAATGGCACAAAGGTCTCTGTCTTTGGATCATTGGTTTCAATGAGTGCTTTTTTGTCATTTGTTGTGTATCTTTGGATTATGTTGTGTTGTAAATAAATCAAACAATCTAAAAGCCATTCTTTTTTAAATCTCCTCATTCTTTGTGCAAAGTTGCTCAGAATGACAGGGCCTGATAGCTCCTAATAGGGCCGTTAGGGGAGGGTCTTTGTCTATCTCAGGTGTGAAAAGCTTACATATAAATGAGCTCCCGTAAAGCTTTGTCACACAAAACACGTCGTAAAAATTTTAAATCAATATATTGTCTTATCTGAATGAGCAGTCAGGGTGATTTTCACATAGTTTTAGAGCAAATATTCTAGGCTACGTCATACAATTTTCAAAAGTCTTGTGAAGAAATAATCAGTATGGGTTTCATGACCTTATTTCATTGACAATTTGTTTTTTGTATTTTCACAAACCACGTATAAATGTCATTATCTCAAAACTACAAACTTTTACACACATGCTGCTGATATATTATTGTAGCAGAGTTTGTGCTGAATACAGTGTAATTAGACTTTAGCCATGAAAATGTCACAAGTAACAGAAATAAGCACAAATGTCAGAGCATGTCAGAACACCTCCAGGGCCCAGAAAACAGCTCAGACCCCAGAGAGTTAAAATGCACCGTAAAGATGAGATTCTCAGCTTTCCCCTGTTATCATGGTTGTCTCTATTGGTCATTCAGTGGCTCCGTAGTGCCGATGATTGTGTCATCAAAATCTGCAGCAGTGATTCGTCAAGGAAACACATGTGGTTTCTTTCTCTGAGCCAAACAGGAACGATTGTTGATGCTTAGTCCCACCCCCATGCCCAGATTCGTCCAAACGGTCATCAACTCAACCAATAAACATAGTGATTGGTGTTTTTAACAACTAATCACGTTTCTTTAAAAATTTGAACAAACGCAATGCATTGAAATTTGAAAACTATGCATGAAAACCAACGGATGCAAAGTTTTTGACCATAGCGCACGAAAGAGCACAAAACACGAAAGAGCATAAAACACGAAAGAGCATAAAACACGAAAGAGCATGTATTCAAGAGTATGTCAAAACAGCAGTACACATCGGAGGATGTGTTAGAATTGAATTTTTTAAACGAGTCGTTAGACGATGACCTGGTGGAATCTTACGATTCTGACGCAGATACGTGGTGCAGTGAGGATGATTACATTCAAGGGACTGATCCGTATGAAGACAAGTGAGTAACCTTTTTCTTTTTTTTTACTGTGCAGTTTGTGCATCATTCATTGCTTGCTATTTCTGTAACTTACAATGAGGACATTCCCTCAGGTTTTGTAATCCCTGCGCACCGCACACCAATGAATATTTTCAGTAAAATTCATGGCAAGTATTGCGTTGTGTATGTACGTTATTACTTGGTGAGGATTACGCTTTTTTGTAGTTTGCCATTCAGTCGTTTATTTTACAGATGGTGGACAACCAGAATGCCTATTACCGCCGCGGCGAAAATAAACCAGCCGCATTTCAAAGTCGTTCCCGAAATGACCGCCAGGTGGCGCAAAGGGACATTGCGCAAAACAGCAGCAATTGCCGTATTTTAAAATGTAAGTGGGTTAAATATTAAACCCTAAGCCTAATAGGCATATTTTTCATATATATAAATAGGCCTATTAGGCTACAACAGAATAGAACCAAAGATAGAATCAATTTTAGAACTGAAAAAATAGAATAAAAAGTTAAAAAAAGAGACGATATTATGAGCAATGACGCTGAATATTTTTACTATTCTATTGAGGAATTAGATAAATGAAGAGCTCTCGTGAGCGATACAATTGCATAGTAATTTATAGTGATTTCAAAAGCAGTCCTTAAAAAAAAAATACATGGAGTAGTGTGGCATAATTTTTGAGAGATTACGCGGAACGCGTTTTAGTTAAGATCCTGGTTTCAATGCCCTTAATGTATATAGGCTAGGCTACTGCTTTAAAAAAAAATGTCACAACGCGTTTTGAGATTGTTTTGAATTAAAATTGAAGTTTAAAATGTAGTGTTTTGGCACACCAGGCCGAGTGGCGTTACGCATTGTTCAAAAATCAGGTTTTATTCTGGCATGTTGAATTGGCGTTAGAATTTTTTTTTAGATTTATTAGATTTAGATTTTAGATTTCGTTAGATTTATTTTTCTCATAACAGCTAAAATAACTTAATATATGCCTTGTCTTAATATGACCTACTTAATATAGGCAATAGGCATATAATAGCCTATATAATAAATTAGCAAAACTTGGCCACTAAATATTTAATTTTCAATTATTTTAATTATCACAATTAAAGTTTTAATTTTATTAAATTGAACAAGCGCAACAATCAGCATTTAATCAAACATTATAAAATATGTATTATTAATAATAATGTTATTTCAACATAATATTTCGTTTTTTCGACATAATATGTGTGCGTGCAACAAGCAAGATGTGTATTTGTAAATCCGGTGATGCGTGCAGTGATTTTTTATCAATAAACTAGTGTTTTCTGACAGTGTGGACTGCAAAGATGAAGTTGACGATCGCCATATTTGTAGTGAACGCACCTAGAGAGAAATGCACATAAAGACATAATCAGAGAGTAGCCTTTTTCTTTTCGTTTTGAATTATTTCGTTTGAAGACATTTCAAGCTTCCCAGCTAGAAATTTTTTGTTCTAAAAATGTTCTAAGAACATTAGCATGTATTGTTCTATAAATGTTTTCAGCGGCTAGTTTTAGTTTTGTTCTCAGAATGTTCTTTTAAAAGTTTGGAGAACATTCTTTAAAAACATTATTAAAATGTTTAGTAGTAACATTCTTTTAACATTATTCTCTAACGTTCTTAGAAAGTTTTCAGCGGCTAGTTTTAGTTTTGTTCCCAGAATATTCTTTTAAAAGTTTGGAGAACATTCTTTAAAAACATTATTAAAATGTTTAGTAGTAACATTCTTTTAACATTATTCTCTAACGTTCTTAGAAAGTTTTCAGCGGCTAGTTTTAGTTTTGTTCCCAGAATGTTCTTTTAAAAGTTTGGAGAACATTCTTTAAAAACATTATTAAAATGTTTAGTAGTAACATTCTTTTAACATTATTCTCTAATTTTCTCAGAACGTTTTCAGCGGGTAGTTTTATTTGTGTTCCCAGAATGTTTTTTTAAATGTTTAGAGAACATTTTCTAAAAACATTATTAAAATGTTTAGTAGTAACATTTTTACAACATTATTCTCTGACGTTCTTATAATGTTTTTAGCGTGTAGTTTTATTTTTGTTCCCAGAATGTTCTTTTAAATGTTCGGATAACATTATTTAAAAACATTATTAAAATGTTTAGGTGTACCATTCTTACAACATTATTCTCTAACATTCTTAGAAAGTTTTCAGGGGGTGTTTTTATTTTTGTTCCCAGAATGTTCTTTTAAAAGTTCAGATAACATTTTTTTTTTACAACATTATAAAAATGTTTAATAATAATATTGTTAGAACATTATTTCTCCTAAAAGGTAGGATAACATTCTCTAAGAACACTCTAAAAATGTTTTGTGATGATGACCTTCTATAAATGTTTAATCATAACATTTTTAGAACATTATCCCTTTATTCTTATAAAGTTTTTAGCAGGAAGTTTTATTTTTATTCTTAGAACGTTCTTCTAAAAGTTAGGATAACATTCTCTAAAAATACTCTTAAAAATACTACTTAACATTCTTATAAATTTTTTAGTGGGAAGTTTTATTTTTGTTCCCAAAATGTTCTCTTAAACATAAAAAATGCTTAGCTATAACATTGTTAAAACATACAATTTTATTAATCTCTAAAATAAAACAAAAATCTAACAGGTTTATGAATGGCATTCACATAAATTATTAGAAGTTCTGCGTACAGTAGATGCCCAACATTAAATGAAGAACTCAGTAAAGTCCAATGTGCAATCACACGTCTTGACTGCTGTTTGCTCAGAGCGCTCATCATCAGTCTTTGGTTGTCTTGGTTCTTGCAGAAAAAGAATAAAGTCATCTGCATTAATAGGTGTTCTACTGTTCTTCTCTTCTTCTTTTTCAGCTGCTATCCCAGTTAGCAGAATTGAGCTCCATTCTCTGTGTGCATGGTAGAGTTTTTCCTCATAGCCTATAAAAGAAGATCATGCAACAGTGTAAACAAAAATAATACAAATACATATTACATATTAAGATCACAAGCAATATTGACTTTGAAAACTTTCAAAATTAGCCAGCCTAATTATTAATCAGAAAATTAGATTAGTTTATTTAAAAGTATAAATATGATACCTTATGAGTATCTATTTTGTTTCTGTAATTTAAAACATATACTTAATCCATTATATACATGTTAAAGGGATACTCCACTTTTTTTGGAAATAGGCTCATTTTATAACTCCCCCAGAGTTAAACAGTTGAGTTTTACCGTTTTCTAATCCATTCAGCCGAGTTTCTGATATTTAGAAGAATGTCAGTAACCAGACAGTTTCTGGTCTCATTGACTTCCATAGTATATATTTTTTCCTACTATGGAAGTCAATGAGACCAGAAACTGTCTGGTTACTGATATTCTTCCAAATATCAGAAACTCGGCTGAATGGATTCGAAAACGGTAAAACTCAACTGTTTAACTCTGGGGGAGTTGTAAAATGAGCCTATTTCCAAAAAAAGTGGAGTATACCTTTAATAACACAACTAGAGGCTAAATTATTTTAACAAACTACAAACTTGGCTTGAGAAGTGTGAACCTCGAACTCAGGTAGCCTTGAGCACAGCTGCAGCATGTCACAGCACTGCCCACGATGCTTTTGCTCTGATGTAACAGCTCATTTTCATCAGTTATATTGTCTATGGATTGTTACATTTCTTACAGATTTCTGCTTGTTTTAAATCAGATACAGATAAAGTAGTACTGCATTTGAGATAGAACAATTTCTAGTGTGATTTAATCATACCTGTGAATCGTCTCTTTGCTATTAGCTAAGCTGTAAGTTTTAGTTACTTCAAAAGCAGAAAGAAAAATATGCTATAACTTCTGTTTCTTATTGAGAAATCACAGGACAGTGTTGACACTAACTTTTTGTGCTCCAGTAGGTTTCTGTGTGCGCACAATCTGCATGTTAAATGTGAGCTACTGTCTGTGCATATGAAAGCTTGTTTCCGCCATGGAATACAATTTTTAAAAAAGGTAATTGCGAATCACAATTCAAACTTTTTTTTCTCAGAAGTGCGAGATATAAACTCGCAATTGGCCGTTTGAAAGTCAGAATCACAGGATAAATTAGTAAAACCTGAGAAAAAAAAGCAATTCTGGCTTATTTTTTTTTTGCTGTCGTTTCTATATGAGAACATTAATGCACTTCATCAATACAGCTGCTCTGAGAGTCACTTCAGCAGCATTTTAGCTTCATTTGAGAAAAACTATCATCATATCATAAAACACAGAGAAACTCAAAGGTCTACACGGCAATCCGTCAAATAAAAGGTTGGTTTAACCTTTGAAGAACGTTTTGCTTAAATCATTACATTATAAATAATTGGTTATAGCAATTGAATTAAACCATTCAAATGGAATCAAGAAAACAAAACAAAAATTTACTTTTGGGAGATGCGAGAGCGAAGTAGTCCAGTGATAATTAACAGGCAGCCATGGTTAATGCAATTTGCAAAGACCCACCCCCTTTAGTTACTGTTGCTATGTCCAACAAGCCATGGCGCTCTCACGCCACACATCATGTTGTCACGCAATGAAAAATACATTGCGGATCACAGAAAAAACGCTGAAACGTTTAAACGCAGAGACAAGACAGAGCAGGTTACTTTTGATATGAAAGTTGAAACAAAGTCTCAACGTTTAATTTGTGTAATTTTTTTAGAAAATTTTTTTTTGGGTAAAATAAAAATGTAAAAAATACCTGTCAATCAAACTCCCTCAAAGGGTGAATTCTGAGGGGAGTAAAAAAGACAGCTCACAATTCTGATATTTTCTTGCAATTGTGTGTTCTTGCCTCACAATTCTGAGAGAAAAAAAAAACTGTAATTTTACTGATGGAAACAGACAGTAAAAAAGTGGACTTCAAAGATTTCTTATTCTGTAGCTCCCTGTGGGATTTTTTTGACAAGTCCATAAAAATGCATCCATCCATGATAAAAGTACTCCACACGGCTCTGGCAGGTTAATAAAGGCGAAAGGTGAAGCGAAGTGATGCGTTTGTGTAAGAAACATATCCATATTTTATATTTTAGGGCTGGGAATCGATTAAAAAAAGTAACTGATTATTTACACAATTTGCTGTAATTAAATGCAATTAATTGCATTTCCCCCAAGCTTGTAATCATCAATATTTAAACTTAGAATAACCTAATTAAACAACAAAAAGGAAAAAAAGGAACAGAAAATAGCCCTGTATTAAAATAATATTAAACATCAATATATCAATATATTATTATTTTCAATAATCAATCAACATAATAAATTTAACAATTTATTATTATATTTTTTTTTTTCTAATTATCAAAATAAAACATAGTCCTACAAAGCTATTATTACAAGAGCATGTGATCAGACTCAGAGCAGGTAATTTTACCATTGTTGTCAGCATGACTATACCAGCTCAGTAGGGCTATTTCACAGAAGTCTACTACTGAGAAATTTCACGTTATTTGACTTTGCTTTTCCAGTGCATGATCGGTACATGATTGGAGCGTTTGGGCCGTTAACGACAGAGCAGAACGCGCAGCGCAAACACGGAGCAGAACATTGAGCAAAGAGCTCAATGTTTGCTCAGTGTTGTGTGTGTGTGTCAGTGCGCCGACACACGGAATGGAGAGCGCGGAGCGGAAAAGACCCGGTCATGAAAGCTGCGCGAGAATAAAACCTGATCGCCAAACACGGAGGGGCGGGACGGCATATTTTGCAGCCTTTTCCGCAACAGGAAGTCATTAAAATGAGGCAAAAAAAGTGCTGCGTTAATTGCATTTTTTTTATAAACTCGTTAAGCATCTCAAATTAATCGCGAAGATTAACGTGTTAATTCCCCCAGCCCTACCATATTTATAATTTTATTGACTTAAATAACAAGCTTCCAGCAGACAGCCATATGCAAGTCAAATTACGCCCAAAGAGTTAGTCAACGCATCGATACGCATATGCGCCTGCAAGGCTACGCATCACTACACTTCGGCCGCCATATGCGTCTATGAGTAGAAAAATGTGTCGTCCCAGTTTTTGATACGCGACGCACCGTTGTATGCAATACTATGCCTTGTTGGTGGGGGCAAAACTGCAAGTTGCTTGCGTCCGACGTGTTGACTATAAAAGGCTCTTGTCGGTGCATGACATAGGAGTAGCATAAGCTTTGACGGCTCTCGCGGTTCAAACAAACAGGGCTAGGCAATAAATTCAAGCTCCTCCCACATTTCTCTTTATATGATTCTCTTTAATGATAATTTTTCTAAAAATCTCTGTGGAAAGAAAGTCAGATATAAATCTGGGACAGATATAAATCTGGCACGAGGGAGAAAAAAATAGATCATTTTTATTTTGGAGTGCATTGTGTGTTTAAAATTGACTACGGTTTTATAAAATGCAGTGGATACTTACTAGTGATGGACTTGTTTCTCTGTTGGTGCCTGTTCTGCTCCGTAAACATTGGTCCAATGCTTGATCTTAAGAAAATGTAAAAAGTGTGTTAATGTGTGTTAACAGACTATTGATCTGGGTGACATAGGACCATTTTTTATGTTTTCCTTAAGTGTTAGGCTATATAAATCTGGAGAACCCTTACTAACATTAACCATGGTTTTGCTACACTAACTAAATGGTAATAAATTATTGTAATCAATCCACCATAAAAATATTGTTTCTACACTTTACTATAATAAAAACCATGGTTAATTTAGCAAAGGACCCTGGGAACATGTCCTAAAAAGAACAGCTCATCCAAAAAATAGACTCTCTCGTTATTTACCGGTACTCCATGTTGTTCCAAAACTGTATGAATTTATTTTGTATAACCTTAATTAAGATATCTTGAGAAATGACTTCACTGTTTTGTTTTGTTTTTTCCATAAAATGGGTTCCAATGTTGTTTAATTCCCAACATTCTTGTGTTTCAGAGAAGTAAGTCATACAGGTTTGAAAATAATTTTATTTTGAAAGGACATTTATGTTATGTATAAAGACACAATGTTCTCAGTTCCCTCATTGTAAAGCTCCTATGCTGAGGTTTATTTTATTTTATTTTTTCAAAATGTTGCAAGTAAAATGTTCTAATTGTGTTAACTTGTCACATTAGAAGAACGTTTTATGAAGAACATTCAACATCTCATCTCTCAATGATATCCTCAAAACATTTCCCTAACGTGACAGAGAGAATGTTCTTCTTTTGTTATCATGAAACATTGGGACAATGTTATATTGAGATCATTGTACAACTTTAACTTTAGCAACATTCCCAAAATATGCTCAAAATGTTGCAAGTAGAATGTTCTTCTTTTGTTATCATGAAACATTGGGAACATTTGTTTCCATAAAATGGGTTCCAATGTTGTTTTATTCCCAACATTCTTGTGTTTCACAGAAGTCATACAGGTTTGAAAATAATTTCATTTTGAAAGGACATTTATGTTTGGGTCAGCTAGGCCCATAAAAACTCATATCAAGAAGACAGGTACAATTTTGACTGGAGGGTTTGGACCAGTGTGCCTTTGAGCAGAGTTTACATGTTCTGCCTCTATTTCACGTGTATTTTACTATGACAATACTCACCGCAACTGAAGATCATGTGGCTGGATAATTTATTCCCAAAATTCCTGGATAATGGGAAACACACACATACAGCAATATTATTAGCTATTTGTATTTACTTACTAAAAGAGACATAAAAAGCTTGCAAATTTTTACTCACCAGCTCAAAAACATATTATGATGATGACTCATCATTTTGACGGTAACGTTAGGCCGATATCCCGCGATCATTCAAAAGCCTAGTTTTCATAGTGTGGTTCGAGTTCCTCTCTGTATAAAGACACAATGTTCTCAGTTCACTCATTGTAAAGCTCAGACTATGCTGAGGTTTATTTTTATTTATTTTTATCAAAAACTAACTTAGCTGACAATATTTAGCCTAACGTTACACATGCAGCCTGAAACATTGACATAATATCGATATTGCTCTAGTCGCATTTAAAATTAGCTTCTCAATTTAACACACTATATTTTGATGTAGCAGAATGTATTTTTATATAAAATAAAGTTATTTACCTTCCGCAGATTGCAATATGTCCGTTACACGTAGGCTACGTTGTTAAAATTCGTTGTCCATTTACATCCCGCAACTCGCTCAAAATAAAAATGTAACAGTACGATGCAAAATAATCCATGTTTTAAACAATGTAAAAGCCACAGAACCGAAGGAGGCTAGTAGTGAAGATCCTCCCGAGCAGCAGCAGCGCGCACACACACACACTCTCACTCTAACAGACGAATATTCAAACTTCAAACTTGACCAGTAAAAGGCGCGCATAGCTGCCATTGGCCAGATTCCTGGATGACAGTCTGAATAGCCAATCATGCTCAAAACAACTCGAAGAGACAGCCAATAATTTGGTAACATTGCAATTACAGGAAAAGATTACATGTTTTAAAAGAAAGAATATGAAAAAAATGTGCACGGCTATTTATTTAGTTGTATTTGTAAGCTGGCTGTTATATTTAATCAATTGGTTAAATGGTGTCTTCATTGCAGTGCATGATAATAAAAAAATAAACTTACAATAACATATAAATAATAATAATAAATTACACAAATAATATATACCATGTATAACAACATATATTTACCACTGCTCTGCCAAACAGCAGTTTAAAAGAGCAAACATATTATATATTAAACAGAGCAAACATTGCATATGTAGGCTATACATATACAATTCTGTATACCTACCTACATGAAAAACTAATGGATTGGTATCATGGCAACATTAGAGTTACATTCATGTGACCCATAATGATCCTTTTGCACTTTAACAAAATATTGACCTTTCCTTTAGAAACACTCTTATGCCTAATAATGTCAACTTGCTTTTCACCCTGTGTGGCACAGTTACACAACCTGTTGGTTTAGGGTAAATCCTCTGTCCAACACAACACTTTGGTAACATTGGCATAATTCTATACAAGTTGCAACATATACCCCGGGTTTCACAGGCAAGGTTTAAGCCTGTAGTCCCAGACTAAAATGCACGTTTGAGCTGTTTTACCTGAAAGCAACTTGCACTGACATACTGTATCTTAAAATATGTCAGTGCCATTGTTTTGTCTCAAGATGCACACCAGTAATGTTTCTTTTTCTTTTTTCTAAGGCACATTTCTAAAAGCTAATTAAATGCACTAAGGCCTAATCCTGGCTTAATCTAAACTCTGTGAAACCGGGTCTGGGTTAGAAATTAAGGGTTAAGGTTAACCCTAACCCTAACCCTTGTCTACAGACTTTTATTTAACAGCATGGATACTTCAAGGTGTTGACTGCAGTGGTTAGGCCTTTAGCGTTGATACAGGACGAATAACTTCTTACTGTGACAGTCTGTAATGTATTTTAGCAAAGAGTGTTTGTATGGATTGTCCCTAATTAAGCTAGAGCTATTGGTGCATTCAAGTCATGTCATAAAGATCGTATTTACAAGTTGAACGCCACCACAATGATGAGAATATGAGTAGGAAGCTCAGGATTTTCTTTAACCCCGATCTTGAAGAGTTAGGGGTGTGTCAGTGGGAAACATTGTGGGATACCACTATACTTAGGTATTTAGCAGTGACAATGAAGTAAGCTAATGCCTGCACAAAATATGATAGCATTAATATGTAACAGTATAATATGTGATGATAAAGTTTACAGTGGCTTCATTAATTTAAAACATTAAACAAAATTGTAAAACCTCATGAATACAAACTTCCCAGGAGGACTTAAATGCACCATATGTTCCATCGTGAACCCTGTTGGCCTGCTGTCTGACCAGCAAGCTCAATTTAACAATAATTGTGTAGTTTGATTGCTAAATGTTACATTTAAAATGTTCTAGTTTTGTTAACACGTCACATTACAAGAATTTTTTTTAAAAACACTCATCATCTCAGGTCTCAGTGATATCCTCAAAACATTTTACGAACGTTGATTTGATAATGTTCCTCCTCTGTTATTATGGAACATTGTGCCAATGTTTTACTGAGAACATTATATAATCTGTTATCTCAACAACATCCTCAAAACATCCTTAAAATGTTGCAATTAAAATGTTCTAATTGTGTTAACACATAACATTACAAGAACGTTTTATAAAAAACATTCAACACCTAATCTCTCAATGATATCCTCAAAACATTTTCCTAATGTGACAGAGAGAATGTTCTTCTTTTGTTTTTATGAAACATTGGGACAATGTTATATTGAGATCATTGTACAAACTTTAACTTTAGCAACATTCCCAAAATATGCTCAAAATGTTGCAAGTAAAATGTTCTAATTGTGTTAACTCGTCACATTAGAAGAACGTTTTATAAAGAACAATAAACATCTCATCTCTCAATGATATCCTCAAAACATTCTACAAATGTGACAGAGAGAACGTTCTTCTTTTGTTATGACAAAACATTAAGACAACGTTATTTTGAGATCATTGTACAAACTTTAACTTTAACAACATTCCCAAAATATGCTCAAAATGTTGCAAATAAAATGTTATAATTTTGTTAACTCGTCACATTAAAAGAACGTTTTATAAAGAACAATAAACATCTCATCTCTCAATGGTATCCTCAAAACATTTTCCTAATGTGACAGAGAGAATTCTTCTTCTTTTGGTTTGATGAAACATTGGGACAATGTTATATTGAGATCATTGTACAAACTTTAACTTTAATAACATTCCCAAAATATCCTCAAAATGTTGCAAGTAGAATGCTCTTCTTTTGTTATCATGAAACATTGGGACAATGTTATTTTAAGATCATTGTCCAAACTTTAACTTTAACAACATTCCCAAAATATGCTCAAAATGTTGCAAGTAAAATGTTCTAATTGTGTTAACTCGTCACATTAGAAGAACGTTTTATAAAGAACATTCAACATCTCATCTCTCAATGATATCCTCAAAACATTTTCCTAACGTGACAGAGAGAACGTTCTTCTTTTGTTATGACAAAACATTAAGACAACGTTATTTTGAGATCATTGTACAAACTTTAACTTTAACAACATTCCCAAAATATGCTCAAAATGTTGCAAGTAAAATGTTCTAATAGTGTTAACTCGTCACATTAAAATAACGTTTTATAAAGAACATTCAACCTCTCATCTCTCAATGATATCCTCAAAACATTTTCCTAATGTGACAGAGAGAATGTTCCTCTTTTGTTTTTATGAAACATTGGGACAATGTTATTTTGAGATCATTGTACAACTTTAACTTTAACAACATTCCCAAAATATGCTCAAAATGTTGCAAGTAGAATGTTCTTCTTTTGTTATCATGAAACATTGGGACAATGTTATATTGAGATCATTGTACAAACTTTAACTTTAACAACATTCCCAAAATATGCTCAAAATGTTGCAAGTAGAATGTTCTTCTTTTGTTATCATGAAACATTGGGACAATGTTATATTGAGATCATTGTACAAACTTTAACTTTAGCAACATTCCCAAAATATGCTCAAAATGTTGCAAGTAGAATGTTCTTCTTTTGTTATCATGAAACATTGGGACAATGTTATATTGAGATCATTGTACAAACTCTAACTTTAACAACATTCCCAAAATATGCTCAAAATGTTGCAGGTAAAATGTTCTAATTGTGTTAACTCGTCACATTAGAAGAACGTTTTATAAAGAACATTCAACCTCTCATCTCTCAATGATATCCTCAAAATATTCTACAAATGTGACAGAGAGAATGTTCTTCTTTTGTTTTTATGAAACATTGGGACAATGTTATATTGAGATCATTGTACAAACTTTAACTTTAACAACATTCCCAAAATATTCTCAAAATGTTGCAAATAAAATGTTATAATTTTGTTAACTCGTCACATTAAAATAACGTTTTATAAAGAACATTCAACCTCTCATCTCTCAATGATATCCTCAAAACATTTTCCTAATGTGACAGAGAGAATGTTCCTCTTTTGTTTTTATGAAACATTGGGACAATGTTATTTTGAGATCATTGTACAAACTTTAACTTTAGCAACATTCCCAAAATATTCTCAAAATGTTGCAAATAAAATGTTATAATTTTGTTAACTCGTCACATAGAAGAACGTTTTCTAAAGAACATTCAACCTCTCATCTCTCAATGATATCCTCAAAACATTTTCCTAATGTGACAGAGAGAATGTTCCTCTTTTGTTTTTATGAAACATTGGGACAATGTTATTTTGAGATCATTGTACAAACTTTAACTTTAACAACATTCCCAAAATATTCTCAAAATGTTGCAAATAAAATGTTATAATTTTGTTAACTTGTCACATTAAAATAACGTTTTCTAAAGAACATTCAACATCTCATCTCTCAATGATATCCTCAAAACGTTTTCCTAACGTGACAGAGAGAACGTTCTTCTTTCGTTATAATGAAACATAGGGACAATGATATTTTGAGATCATAGTACAACTTGTTATTTCAGAAACATTCCCAAAACATCTTTTGAATGTTGCAGTTAAAATGTTATATCTTAGTTTTCATATAACGTTATAGGAACATTTTTTAAAATGAGAAAACATCCTTAAAATGTTCGGTAAACATTACATTCAAATGTTTTCTTTAGAACATTAACCAAACTTGTAGGGAATGTTAGCGAAAGTTCTGAGAACGTTCCCTGCTAGCTGGGTTTGTGTATTTGATGTATTTATCATGTTTGTGTGAGGCATACGCTGAGTTTCGTTAAGTTAGGAGGATGAGATGCGCTCCAGCTGACGTGCAATGCAAGTGACCGCGCGGGCGCCTCCATGATTAGTGTCTGTTATATTTGCTTCTCTTACTTATTAAATCCAGGCAATTGGTTGATGAAAAATTGATTAAAATTAAGATACAATTTATAGAAAACGAAATTCACTTTAAAGAAAGGTTTTCTACTAAACAAAACTTAATGAAGTGGTCAAAATCATGTCTGACCCACTCCATATCCATCTCTCGATATAATGCATCCTATCTTCGTGCTGTTCACTTTTCATATTCAACATAGATGGAAAAAAATAACATTATAATATTTTAACAAATATGATACTAAATGAGATTATTTAATGGCTACAACAGTATAGTAGGCCTATAGACTCTATTTGTACAAATCGCTGCACATTAATTTAATTAAATGAAACCTTGTAACAAATTCACACTGTAGGGTAGACTGTGTACAGTTGAGACACCTTAAATAACTTGCATTCGCAGCAAGCACAAGTTGTGATTTTTGCTGTGCACTTGCATATTAGTGTCAGCTGGGAAGGAAATATAGAGACCAGACCTCTTGGAACTTTAACTGAATACATAGCGTTGGTAAAACATACTGAAATTACATCCCTACAAATTTATTAGGCCCTACTGAAAATAAATGTATAGAATTTAAGCAAAGTAGCCTAAATGTTAAGACTGTAATCCCTTTGCTTTTTTACGTAGCCTATAAAGGACTCTTATAGCCGACCTTGTGTTAATTTAATTTGTAGAGGATTTTTTTTAACTCAAACATTAACACTGAAATAAATGAAACTAAATTATTGTAATTTTTTTTGGCACAACACGACGAGTGGCGCTATGCATTGTTCTAAAGCCAGGTTTTATTCTGGCCTGTTGAATTAGTGTTTGACAAACGTGGCGGCGCGTTCATTTGAATGAAGAGCGCTTCTCGCTCGTGTGAGCGAACACACACTGGAACGTTAGGCCATGTCGCAACGAGTGAATCTTGGCCGCGTGGTTGAACTTACGTTACGATCATTTAGATGATACGGGTTCGAATCCCGAGCTAACTTGGACTACTGATATTTTTATATTAGCCTATTAATGCATTTTATAGTCTATTGTTGATGCAGAGAGATTTGTCTAGTTCTAAAACATAGTTTTTTGCTTATAGCCTATTTACAAAATAAAATCACCATGCATTTCCATTTTACACTAAGGAACAAATATTATACAATGACTTTACTTCTGTAGCCTATAATAATTCCAATCGTAATTTCATTTCAAAAGCAGTTCTGTTAAAAAAATTGTATATATATATATATATATATATATGACGTTTAAACGACAAACAATAAAATCAGAACCAGTATTCTGTTGCGTTCATGGTTCCAGTGGCAGTAATGCATCCACGGCTTTTCAAAATGTCACAAAGCGTTTTGAGATTGTTTTGAATGAAATATTGAAGTTTATAATTAAGTGTTTTGGCACACCACGATGAGTGGCAAACTCTTTGTTTTGTTTTGCAAACTCGGCTAGCCTGTGGGGGGTTTGGAGAAGGCAATAGTTGCTTTATCGTGGGGGTGCAGGACAGAGGTGTTAATGTTCCGTCTTTCATATGGAGAGTGTCGGAGCCAGCCTGATGAGCAGGCAAAGGCAAAATTCTTTCAAGGATTAATCTCAAAATCTCCAAAAGTCCATAGCCTATGTACAGTAGGCCCTATATCTTATTAAATTATATATTGTAGTTTTATTGATTGTATTTAAAGGTTTTCCACACACAATTTCAATTTAGCAGATACAGAGCTCTTTAATTCGCGACCCACCTCGTTTTATTGTAAGGTGAATTCAGCAAGGCATGTTGTATCTTTGAAGGAACTAAAGCTATTTGTTACAGTTTTTTCTTTCATGATTTGTGTGGATGACACACAGCGACATATAGGCCCTGTTCCATTTCTCCCCCCTTAAAACTTCCACTTGGTTTTGAGTGCCCTCGAAAGTAAAGTCCCTTCAACGAGGGGAAGTGGAGTTGAAGATCTTTCCCTATGAAATAGGACACCTCTATATGCAAATTATATATAACTATCCCAGTTATGATCAGGATATAAGTATCCATAATAATATGCTAGAAATCTAATAAAGTAATAAAGTAAAAGCTAAAGTTATTCATTCAAGAGCTGGGAGTAATTTTCTCTTTGCCTTTAGTTGTTTTATTCACATTAAGGTGTAATCATAAGCAGGTTTATTAGACGCTGCCACTTTAAGACCGAATGCAGATCTAATACACATTTTCTCCCAACTATTCCACAACTAACTCCCATTTAAGATATAAACTGTGTTAAAGTGAATCTCCAAACTGGTCATTTAGCCATATTTTTGTCTGTATTTGATCGTTTAGACGCGCACATGAAACCCAAAGTATAGTTTGCTTGTCTAACGTTAGTTGCAGTCCGTTTCCGAACGCGCGCCGTCATGGGAACAGGATCAACGTCTCTGCGCGGATTATTGTGCTTATTATAGCTCTTTTTACAATCAAACACGTCCCGCAATTGAGAATCAGCTGACACTGCATTTTACAACAATCACTGATTGTGTTTAGTGCTGTTTGGGTTTAACGTTAGGGAGAAGTGACAGCGCGCTGTGAAGAAAAAGATGAAGCACTAGACGAACGCGGCTAGTTTTTTAATAGTTTTACCTCACATCTTCTTTTTATAATCCTTGGAAGCCAAAATCTAAAATAAAATTAGATTAACTACCCAGATAAGATGTAGGCTATATTTGATGGGCAGACTCTCTCGAAGCACTCAACAGATATCATGAACATCGTCAGATAGATAGCTTCGTGAAATATTTTCTAACATTAGTGTTCAAAACTTAACAGTCCTTTGGATGTGCATTAAACTAACATATTCCAACATATTTAGAAATTTTAACATGCTTATTTGCGAAGATATAATTACAATTTAATTGTTCCTTTCCAGCGGTGTCCGCCATCTTGTTTAAAAAAATTACCGGCTTGCTGAGTCCGCAAGGTATCCTGGGTAATTTCATCTTCCACTTCATTTTAAGTCTGCATCGGACCGCACTATGTTTTGAGGGTTGATTTTAAGGGGAGAATATCACTCCCCCTTGCTCTTTAGGGACCGTTCGGTATTTATGGAAGGGGCCACCGGAGGAAAATAGGGGAGGGTCATGTCTTTTTATTCTTTGTTGAGGGGAGGGTCATCCAACTTTTTTTAGTCAAGGGGGAGGGTCACCCAACTTTTATATTCATTAAAACAGCAACATTTCAAAGTGGCTTGTTTGGTGCTATTTTTTTCCATTTAGCTCCACGTTGATCTCGCGTTATCAGCCCCCCTTCGATATCAGATGGGTCTGACCCAACAAAAATCCAGTTTGGCGCTGTTTGACAGTGTGCGCTTCAGTTCGCGCTTAGAAAAAGTGCATCATGTCAGAACAGAATGCCAAATAAATGTTTACCCGGCAAAGCTTTAAAGCACGAGCAAATAATGAACTTTTGTTAAGTGCACAGTGTCCTGTGAGTGTAACTCTACCGCTGCATTAACATGTGATGTGAACGTACATCGAGTTTAACTGTATTGAGACTGAGGCGCAGGGGCGTAGCCAGAATTTTATTTTTGGGGGGGCCCATCTTAAAATGAGGGGGCAACTAATATATATATATATGCGATATCCACGCAGTGAGCGCACCATTCCACGCTCTGTAAACCGTAACGGCAGCGCTTTGAATAAACCCGGCATCCTAGTTTTCCTTCTTCTTTGTGATCCACAAAAAAATAATAATAATAATTTTGACGGCATTGGTGACCCTGTGGTGGTTTCTGCGGTGGGGAAGAAACGTAAGACATCGAAATCTAATAATTTAGGCTACTTGAGGAGATTAAGAAGATGAGGCACGCGGGAGGAGGAAAAATCTCGACTGTTGCTTGTTCTCACACGACAGCATCAAACTTCTGTCACGCTGACACTTTGACCCAGGGGATCTTTTGAAAAACTTTCAATTGTTTTACTCAAAGTCAACGAAAACCGAGCAGGACCAAGCCATTTTACAGCTGATCGCCGAAAAAAAAAGTTCAGGAGGCTATTTCTTAGCGATGGTGATTTAATGTCGGCTATTTTAGTCCAGTGCCTGTAGGGCTATATAAGATTAGTAGGCTATTGACCGAGTTCAGAGGCTGTCATATGTGGATCAACTTACTTTGTTGTGTTTCAACAGTTAAAATATGAAAAACTTTTATAGTGATTCAATGGATTAATTGCATTTTGGAAAAAAAAGGTGTCATGAATTTATTGCATTTTTGAGGGAAGACTAATCCTTTTTTATAATAAATATTTGAAAATCAAAATATGGATTTGAAATTGTTATTATAACCTAAAATATGCTATGTGAAAGTTTGAAACAAAAAATAGTGGTTTTAATCTTTCCACTCTCTTGGTAAAGAAAACACATTATTACTCAAAATTAATCATAATGAATTTATCGCGTTTTGAAACCAAACTCTTCATATACAACATATATAGGCTCAGGAAATGTGGTCATCACTGGTTGTGAAGTGAAGGCGGTTCATCAATTGCAAACAAGTCATTGCGCAATGTGCCGATCTGAGTCGAAGTCTCACCGCTATTCTGTGATGAAATATGTGCGTTTCTGTCTTAGAGCTTAGATTCTCTGCCCGAGCCCGAGCCCGGACTCGACCCGACCCGACCCGCGGGCCGGGCCGGGCCGATATTTCCCGCCACTGTCCTCGGGCCGGGTCGGGTCGGGTCGGGCCCTTGATAAAGCACGTCCTGTGTCATGCGCAGCGTCTCGTCCACTCGCACTCGCAGTCTCGCACGCGTGACTCATCACACCTGCTGTAGGCTACTATTCTGTAGCTTAAGTGCTTGAAGAAGCAAAGAAAAAAATTAAAACAGGAGAATTAACTTTGTGCAAGTTTGGAGGAAAATCGGAGGTATGGAAACATTTTAAACTAGTCGTGGGGAGTGGCAACATATGTGTTGGCTTTGTCTCGTGCATTAAAGGTCCCGTTGCATGCGATTCCATGTTTCAAACTTTAGTTAGTGTGTAATGTTGCTGTTAGAGCATAAATAATATCTGTAAAATTATAAAGCTCAAAGTTCAATGCCAAGCGAGATATTTTATTTAACAGAAGTTGACTACAAAAAACGGCTCGATTGGACTACACCCCTCTACATCCTGCATTAGTGACATCACCAGAACCGTTTCTTGACTAACCTCCGCCCACAGGAATGCTCCCTCAAATCTACTGGCTACTTGCGCACTTCTTATAACTCTTAGGCTACTGTGTTTACTCAGCTCTTACGGTGATTTTCTGAAGTAAAACTGACGCTTCATCTTTTGTGTGATGTACAATAAACTTTATTAAACTCATCAGTACATGTTTGATCATCATTCAGACAG